>NC_062556.1:69868759-70497475 GCF_016906955.1 Phacochoerus africanus | reverse complement strand
GTCTTACTGGGGAGGCTCCATTTTTCATCTGCCAATTTTCAATCATCACCTTGATTTAACAAGTCTTGCAGAAAATTATTCATCTTTGTGTGAGAAATCTGCTGAGAATGGTTGACACATTATAAGGCACGTCACTGTAAAGGCAAGGTGGCTCTTGCCTGCAGCAATGCTACAGCTTGTTTTCTGGAAGCCATCATCATTCTCTGACTAAGGAGAGACTCATCACTTAGCATCTCATCTTAATTAACTTATATTTTCTTTTCAGTCAAAAGCAAACAAATTCCAATCTGGCCACGCTGGGAACGGATGAGTCTCAAATCAAAGTCTTGCAATGTTAGCTTGGCCACGTGCCATGGCAACCATGACGATAGTAATGTGACATTAGCCAGGACATTTTTTTTTTTTTTCTTTTTAGAGCCACACCTGCAGCATATGGAAAGTGCCAGGCTAGGGGTTGAATTGCAGCTGCCAGCCTACACCACAGCCGCAGCAATGCCACATCCGAGATGCATCTTTGCTCATGGCAATGTTGGATCCTTAACCCACTGAGCGAGGCCAGGGAACAAACCTGCATCTTCATGGATACTAGTCGGGGTTCTTAACCTGCTGAGCCACAACAGGAACTCCAACCAGGACGGGTTTTTTTTTTTTTTTTTTTTTTTTTTTTTTACCGAACTGCACAAAGAAGAACTGGACTAAAAATATGGAGTCAGATGTAAAAAGAACCCAAACAGCCACACTGTGTCACCGAATAGAGCTGGAAATGGTGAATCATAAATCTTAACCCCATGGTTATTCTAGGAGAGTAAGTGGTGACAAAGCTTATAATTGACAGATCACCAAGATGGCCCCTTGATCTCCATCACGACTGCTTTTTTTTTTTCTTTTTAGGCTGCACCGTGGCATGTGCAAGTTCCCAGGCTAGGGGTAAAAATTGGAATTATAAGTGCCAGCCTACACCACAGCCACAGCAACACAGTATCTGAGCCATTTCTGCAATCTATGCCGCAGCTCATGGCAACGCCGGATCCTTACCCACTGAGCGATGCCAGGGACGGAACATGCATCCTCGGGGACACTAGTCAGATTCGTTTCCGCTGAGCTACAACGGGAACTCCCACCATCTCTCACTTTTTGAGGCCAGGCAGTATGAAATTCTGCTTGGAGAGAGTAACTTTCTACCCTCTCTTGGCATCTTTAATTTGGGGCGTATGAGGTGGCTATTTTATTAAGGGAGCAGATGGGAAGGTATGGAAGGGAAAGGACTCCCAAAGGGGAAAACAGGACGACAGTGAGAACAAGGATGCTCTAAGGTCAAATTTTACTCACTGTAACAGTCTGGAGATACCCCAGGTAAGAGAATGAAAAGAAACAAGGCATTCTGACATTTGATAGGACGGAATGGTCACAGCCACCACAGAGGGCAAGTCCGCCGAGGGAGGGTAGACAGTGTGCCAGGTATTTCTATACACCAGAGCAATGGGGTTCTTAGACTTGGCTGCACGATGGCATCACCTGGGGAGCTTAACCAATACTGATACGTGGGTCCTCCCCCGGTAGGTTCTGATTTTATTGGTCTAAGCTGAGTCTTGAACATCCGGATTTTGAAAAACTTTCTAAGTGACGCTAAATTACAGTAATGTTTGAAAATCCATTTAATTCTCCCCACACCTTAGAAGGGAGGTTTTCTAATCCAAATTCATGTAGTGGCAGAAGTAAAACTCAGAAGCTAAGTAAATTATGCAAAGTCATAGCCAACAAGTGTCAGGGCAAGGCCTGGAACCCTGCTCTGCCCAACGCCCCGGGGCTGGGCTTTTCCACAGGCTAATCTGCTCCCTGTGGGTTCTGTTGGAGGACAGGGCACGGGGAGGGAGGAGGCGTGTGTCAACAACAGAGCTTTGTTATTCGTCATTCATCTTTTATACTGGAAACGGAGTGTATGCGTGAAAAGTGGGACTTTAGCAGCTTAGAAAAAATGCTGCTAACATTTTACAGCCCCCATTCCTAAATTAAACTGATTTTCTATATTTAGAGACATTCATGATGCGGTTGATTCTCTGAGCTGCTTGACTGAAAGATAAAGGGGTTACGTTGGAATTACGCTTCAACGATTGCAACCGGCTCTCTTCTGTTTTATGAATGAATTGCAATGAACATCGCTGGCATTTTGTAATTTTTCTTACCACTCCCATTATTTTTCTTCTAGCTCACTTTTCAAATGCCAGAGTGATTTACTGGCTGTCTTTTAAAAGTTCCGTTGCACTGCACAAATGGTGAATATAAAAATCTGCCACTTGACCTCACGCTGACTCAGATATTCAGAAGCTTCACTGGATTAAAAAGAGCTCCCGGAAATGGAAGCAATAAATGTTAGATTATAAGGAAATTGAGAAAATTCGAAAGTGTATTCTTTGAAAAAGCATCGGGAGGTCATCCAAATTGCATTTTCCTTTAGGGTGACCAGAATCTGGATTTACTTTCTCCTTGTCACTGATATGTTTTGGAGTCAATTTTGTCTGCCATGGACTTAGTCATCTTCATCTGACGAAAGCAAAACACATTAGCCCATTTCAAGAACCATCTCAATAAATACATTTTCCCCTCCTGTCAAAAATCCATACATACACACAGGAGGACTTGCAGGTATAAAATAAGCATATATTGGAAGAAGGACCCCCAGAGCAAAATTAAACTTCTATGTTCTTTCAGTCATGAAAGATCTGATAATTACTTACAAAAGCAAAAGTCCAGAAATAGCCCAAATAATGCTCCACAGAGGACTGGTTGAAAGAAACAATGAAAAATTCTTACTATGCAGGCTGCCTTGTGGTAAAGGTTTTAGGTGTCGGGAGCTTGGGCTTCTCAGACACAACTTAGAATAGATTTACAAGGAGATCCCGCTGAATAGCATTGAGAACTATGTCTAGATACTCATGTTGCAACAGAAGAAAGGCTGGGGGAAAAATGTAATTGTAATGTATACATGTAAGGATAACCTGACCCCCTTGCTGTACAGTGGGAAAATAAAAAAAATAAAAAAATAAAAAAAAAAAGGTTTTAGGTGTGATAATGGTAAGGGCTATAAATTTATTATCTCATATTAGTAGTAAATATTGAACAGTTTAGTGTTGAAATTATAGCCCATCTGTGACCTTCTTTAAAAATTTTAGGAGTGCCCTTATGACCCAGAAGGTTAAGGATCTGGTGTTGTCACTGCAGAAACTTGGGTTGCTGCTGTGGCAGGGGTTCGATTCCTGGCCCAGGATCTTCCAAATGCTGTGGCCAAAAAAAAAAAATAATAATAATTTTTTTTTTAATCTAAAATGAAAATGCCATCCCATTTCAAAAAATTAACAGGAGACAACAAACAAGAAAACCTCCAAAGGGGTAAACTAAGTATGACAAATTCTTGTTAAATTTTTAACTCTGAGTGGTGGGTCTATGGGAGTTTATTATGCTGTTCTCTCTACTTTTATGCATGTTGAAAATACCTCAAATAGAAATATTTAAACACTGGTAGATTTAGCCTCCTGCCACTTGGTGAGGGATACAGAACCAAGCATTTACATTCTTGTCTGGGTTTCAGGATCCTTATGCAACAAAAAGAATTGTTACAGACATGGAAATAGGCCACTTAATATAGTATCCAGGTTTGGCTAAGTCTATGTAGAATGAAATGTCTCATAGATCAGGATAAGTAACTGTGACCTCGTGGAAAAGTCTGGCTACAAACCCCATCACTGGGGAGTGTTCTAGTTCCCACTGGTCTCACAGAACGTTATTTACAGCTTTCACCACTCAAAGTAGCTGTTTAACTGATGTGACTCAGTGCAGCTTGGCTGGGATGCTAGCAAAACAAGGTCTCATTATTTTCATACTCTTACTAGGATTCGAAAGGAGATTTTCAAATGCCTGAAAGCTGCCAAAAAGACCTTTCCAGGTGTTGTCTTTGGTAAAATTTGAAAGAAGACAGTAGTTGCCCCTGGAAACCTTTCATTCCCAAGCTGGGTCTTACAAAAGTCTTTCCACACTGAATCCTTATGCTGATTTTCTTATTCTGCCTTTTCCTGGGCAGGGCTCGATGTGCATTTGGGGGTCCCCACGTGGGGCTCCCTCTTTTACTGGTGCCGGTGACACCCTCCCAAGTTCCACTCCTCCGTCTTCCTGCTCAAGTTTATCCTGTAAATATCTGCTTTTAATTGGGACATTAGGATGTAAAAGAAGTGCCGTTTGGGGGAGTTGAATTTGAGTCCTAAATTAAACTTGGGGACCTTGGAAAGGAACTAAAAAGATCCCAGGCAGGTGATCCCTCTGACTCTCAGGAGAGACAAACACAAAACCTTCCTGAGGGAAATTCCTCCGTTACGGCCTTCGGTTTCCCTACAGATTAAAATCAACCAGCCATGAGCTCATAAAAAAATCACAGAACACATAAGGAAATCAATCCCGTGAGTGAAATTCAACAGGCTCCCACATTTCAGATTTTGGCCTCATCAGATACGGAATACACACATCAATGTGTTCAACAAAATGAAGGGTAAAATTAAGAAAAAAATCAATACAAGGTTATCCAAAAGGACCAGTACTATATAAATATGTTACTACAACATGAGCAAGTTGGGTTAATCTCACAAACACAATGCAAAATGGCGCAGACATACGATGGACAATAGTTTGGCTATTTCTTACAAAACTAAACATGTGCTCACAATAAGACTTAACAATTGCCCTCTTGGGCTTTACTCCAGAGAAATGAAAACTTCTGTTCACACAAAAACATTTACATGAATGTTTATAGTAGCTTTATTCATGGTAGCCCCACGCTGGCAACAACTAAAACGCCCTTCAATGAATGGGTGAATTGCTAAACATATGTACATGCATACCGTGGAACACCTCCCGGAAGGAAAAAGGGAAAAAACTATTGATACGTGCAACAACTTGGATGGATCTCAAGGAAATTACGCTGAGTCAAATAACCAGTCCCTAAAACTTACGTAGCACATGATTCCATTCAGACACCGTTATTGATATGACAACATTATAGAGAACAGGTGAGTTGTTGCCAGGGGCAACAGAGAGGGACTGGAGGGTGGGTAGAAAGAGAGGCTGCTGAGGCTGTAAAAGGATAGCATGAGAGGTTCTTGCAGTGATGGAATTGTTCTAGATCATGAATATGACATGGGCTACAGGAACCTCTACAGGTGACAAAATTGCACACGTAAAATACACACACTTAAAACTTGAGAAATTTGAATTAGATGCCTGGATTTTTACCAGCATCCATTTCCTGGTTGCATTTATGCTATAGCGATGCAAGATACTACTGTTGGGGGCAACTGGACGAAACCTAGGCAGTATTTCTCTCGATTATTTCTTCTAACTGCATGTGAATCTACAATTATTTCCAAATAAAAAGTTTAATTAAAAACAAGGCAAATATAGAGGTCGTTTTAAAAACGACAAAAATGTAAAGCACAGGGGCATGACTCTACCACAATACATGCAGGATCTATATGGACAAATTTATTAGACTGTATTGGAAGATACTACAAAGGATCTAAATAGTTGGAGAGATCATTCATATTCATAGAATGAAAGACAAGAGCATAAGGACATTAATGGAGTAGAAATCCAGTAAAATTCCGGTCACAACCCCGCTGGGACTCATTGAGTTTGTTGACAGGCTGATTCTAAAATTTAGATTCAAGAGCTTAGGTCCACAAACACTTAAAATATCTCTGAAAAGGAGTAAGACAGAGAAGCTGACTTTACCAAATTTGAAGACTTTCTATAAAACCATTGTAATTGGTGTCACGTCCTTATGTTTGGACAAATGGCCTGACAACAAAAGGTATATATGCAAATTTCTTTATGGTTGTGCAGGCATTCTGGATTGCTGGGGAAGAAACTGATTGCTAATAAATTGTGTTGGATACTTGGTTCTCTAAATAAAAACAGAAATTGGATTATTACTCTACACATTCCCCCGAATTAAATAGTCAAGTGTGAAAACTTTTAGGAGAAAACTTGGGAAGTTTTTCTGTGACATGGGGGGAGGGAAGAATTTCTTCAACATGACAAAAAGTACCAACATAGAAGAAAAGATTGATAAATTTGACAAAATTAAAATCAAGAACTTCAGTTCAGGACACTAAAAAGAAAATGAAAGTAAAAGCTCAACCTGGCAGCAAATGTTTATAAGGTATAAAATTAAAAGCTCAAACTAGTAGCAAATGTTTATAATGTATAAAGTTAATAAAACCCAGTAGTCAGTATAGGTAAGAACTATAAACCAATAAGAAAATGTCATCTCAGTCAAAAAATTAGCAACACACACTAACATTGTACAGAAAAGGAAGTACAAATGTCCAATAAACTTATGGAAAGATGCTCAGTCTTACAGAAAATGGCAATTAAGACAGCAGTGCAATAGCATTTTATATCATAAGACTGGAAAAAGCAAAGAAGCCCCTTAATGTGTATTGCTGAGGATGAGACGTAACGAGCAACTTTTACAGGTACTGGTACAGTACACAGCACAACTCCGATGACCTCTAACCTGGGAACCTCCATATGCTGCAAGTGCAGCCCTAAAAAAAAAAAAAAACACAACAAAACTGTACATACTTTTACCATATGATCCAGCAACTACTCTCCTGGATATTTACCCAAAAGAGTTAAAAAATTACAGCTACGTAAAAACCTGCACACAAATGTTTACAGTATTTTTATTTTTCATTGCCCAAACTAGGAAGCCACCAAGTTGTCTTTCAATAAGTGAATGGACAAATAAGCTGTAGTCCATCTAGACAATGGAATATTATTTTGCATTAAAAAGAAATGAGCTATCAAGGCATGAAAAGACACAGAGGAAACAAACTTGAATGTAAATTATTAAACGAAAGAAGCCAGTTTGAAAAGGCTACGTGCTCTACGATCCCAACCACAGGGCAGTTTCAGAAAAGACAAATCTATGGAAAGACTAAAAAGATCAGTGTTCTCCAGGGGCTGGGGGAGGAATGAATAGGCAGAGTGTGGAGGGTGTTTAGGGCAGTGAATCTATTCTTTACACTGTAATGGTGGGTGCATATAATCCTTATACATTCGTCAACCCCCACAGACTGTACTACACCCAAAGTGGATCCTAATGCAAACGATGGACCTAGGATGCTAATGATGTGTCAGTGTAGGTTTATGGATTATTACAAATGATAGGATGTTGCTGGTGGGGAGGCTATGCATGTGTGTGGGGGACAGAGGGGTATGTATGGAAACTCTGTACCTGCCATTCAATTTTGCTGTGAACCCAAAACTGCTCTAAAAAAATAAAGCGGTAATATATATCAATGTCAATTTCCTGATTGAATTCTGGCTGGGTAAGAGAGGGTCCTTATTTTATAGGAAATATACCTTAAAGTATACGGCGATCATAGGGCACCAGGTCAGCAACCCACCCTCAAATATTTCAGGGAAAAAAAATTGTACTTGCAATTTTTCTTCGAGATTCTTTCAAAATTTTAAATAATTTTTAAAAAGTGAAGCCAGTCCTTATCAGTGTTCTTCATGGGAAATCTCTAGTGCTCTTTTTTTTTTTTTTTGTCTTTTTGCCTTTTTTCTAGGGCCGCTTCCTGTGGCATATGGACCCCAGGCTAGGGGTCTAATTGGGGCTGTAGCCACAGGCCTACACCACAGCCACAGCAACTCAGGACCCGAGCTGCATCTGCAACCTACACCACAGCTCACGGCAACGCTGGATCCTTAACCCACTGAGCAAGGCCAGGAATCGAACCTGCAACCTAATGGTTCCTAGTCAGATTTGTTAACCACTGAGCCACGACGGGAACTCCCAGTGCTCAGTTTTTTGTCTGCTATTCTTGTTTCCCCAAGTTAAGAAGTAGGCAAACTCTGAGCCATTTTGAAAAATCCGTGAGGCCCCAGGGGAGCAATTATTCTCAATCTGGTGTTCACTTCCCATGGCCACATTTTCTTCAGGACAGACTCAGGTTGCTGACCCACTGAGTAACAGTTTTCCCCAGGAGACAAGGTATAAAAAGCCATCTGTCCAGGTGCACCTTTTTTTTTTTTTTTTTTTTTAAAGGTTTCCATTTCTGTGTTCCAAAATACAGGGCTGTCAGAAGCAGGCATGAGGGCATTTCAGGCCATTCAGGCAAGATAATGGAGCATCTCACACAACACGATTCCCCAGCAACACAATTGCAGCCGGTCCTTAACCACTCTCCTCCCACTAAGGTTTTCTCGTCTTGGTCGCTTTTTCCCTCCAACCAGCCCAATTCAGACAGCCCCACCCTTCTAAGCAGCCAGACCCCTATGCTCACTGCTGATATTCTTTTTTTTTTTTTTTTACCTCTGTGGGTTTCTATTCTTAGTTAAGATTTACCTGTAAATAGAAACTGAAAAAATATGAACTGGATTTCAATCTACAAATGTCTCTAGTGTGGTGTCAGGCTACCTTCCCCCTGGGAGGAGAACATGCAGGAAGGAAGAAGATACAAATTTGGGTCTGGTTTAGGGCCCCAGTGATTTTTTTTTTGTCTTTTTTTTCTATTTCTTTGGGCCGCTCCCGCGGCATATGGAGGTTCCCAGGCTAGGGGTTGAATCGGAGCTGTAGCCACCAGCCTACGCCAGAGCCACAGCAACGCAGGATCTGAGCCGCGTCTGCAACCTACACCACAGCTCACGGCAACGCTGGATCATTAACCCACTGAGCAAGGGCAGGGACCGAACCCACAACCTCATGGTTCCTAGTTGGATTCGTTAACCACTGCGCCACGACAGGAACTCCACCCCAGTGATTTTAAGGGTGGCCACTGCTAGAAGGAATATCAGTTAACCCCATCATCTCTCAAGGCTTCAGGAAAGAGTTGTTTAACTTCATGGTTAAAACTTTGGTGCATTTTAATTGTTGAAGGGATGGAACAGGGTTTGGGCAAAAAGAGCTCTTTGAGGCTGAGGGAAAATTTCAGGATGGACCAGAAGGGAAAGTTGGTCATGAGAAGTGAACTGCTACGTTTTCAAATTTTTCTGGGTATGCAGTATTTTTATAATCAAGAAAATAGTAATAAAAACATACATTGACTCTATAGATATGTGTCCCAATAATGAGTTGAATAGTGAGAGTTTCAGGTCCTATGAAATCCCATAGGGAAGTAAGTTATTTTGGAGGCCACCTGCTATTCTTCTTGTTCGAATCGTCTTCTTCTCTAAGTACACTGGATGTACTAGCATCTTTGCTCCTGAAAAATCAAATCAAACTTGTTCCATTTGCAATAACGGTGCCCATTGATGTCCGTTTTGAGGATGTGATTGACCACAAGAAAATTAATTCAGAATGCCTAAATATGAATGACTGAGTCACTTCGCTGTACAGCAGAAAATGGCACAACATTGTAAATAAACTATACTTTAATAAACACAAAAATTAATTCAATATACATTTAATGGTAACTTCAATAAGAAATTATGTTATTTACTATAGAAATTAGTAATGTATCAATAATGCGGTGAAAAGCTGGCAAGCTTCCCTTAAAAGGTATGAAGTATTTGTTTCTAACTATGCAAACAATCACTATTTTGAATTAATTTTGCCGCACTTTTAAGGACAGCCTTTTCTTTCTTTTCCTTTTTTAGAAAGTTGGTCAGAAATTAATTGTATCACTCAATTGGAGCATTAATATTTCATAAGAAGGGAAGACATTTTGCAATCTTAAAGACAGTTTAAATGTAATTCTTGAATTGGCAGAGACTTACTATTAATTATTTAGAGGCTTTCTGAGTTTTCATATTGAAATCTTAGGCATTGTTTAAAATGTTTCACTTAGAGTAATTATTTAAGTTGTTCATTCACTATTTATCACACTTACTTAGGGTCTCTGCTATGTATAATTTATTCCTTGGTAAGTAAGAATTAGCGCTTGTTTGCGAAGAAATTAGAGTCTGGTAAAGGATATAAGGTTCGTAGGAGAAATCCTATAAAAATCCTATAGAAATTAGAAAGTGATAGGCCCAGCAAGAATCAAGCTTGGTTACGTGGTGCTGGTGCAGTGAGTGTAGTGGGGAAAGAAACAGTAAGGTCATTGTCAGGGCAAGAAGAAGATGGAAAAGGAAGGAAGGCCAGAATCCAAGGTTTGATATGGGAATAGGGAGGGCTGCAGCTTATGTAGAGAAATTACCATTGGCCTCTCACCACTGTGGTTCACACAAAGTGAATGATGGGTTTGTGGGTTTTGTGGTTCCTATTTCATAATCACCTTAAGAAGGTTACTGTGTGACCTGGTGGGTAGAGACTAACAAGGCGGGCATTGGGTTTCATCTGCTTCATTCATGAAGTTATCTCATGTTCTCTCCATCATGAGTGAGGCAGGAACAATCAAACATTAACCTAGGTGTTGCTGTCAAGGCGTTTTGTACTTGTAAAGGCCATATCCAGTTGACTTTAGGTAAAGGAAATTACCCTAGATAATCTGCATGGGATGATTCAACCAGTTGGTTGAAAAAGCAGGGCCAAGAGTTTCTGGAAAAGAAGAAATTCTGCCTCTGGACTGGAGCTTCAGCTAGTGTCCTTCTTGGCAGCCTACCACATGGATTTTGAACTTGCCTGGCCAGCTTCCACAAGCGCAGGAACCAGTTCCTTTCAATAAATCTCTTAATCTCCTATTGGTTCTGCTTTGCTGGTTGAACCCTGGCTTGATAAAATACCCAACACAAGATTCTTACGTTCCTTTTTTGATTTTGCGCCTTGGTATTCTTTATTGACAGTTTCCCTTTTCTAGTGGTCTAATAGATGTCAAGTTTCTCAACTTTTCTTTTCCCAGGATTTACTCATTATTTTATACTGTTAACTCAAAACCTCATAGTTTTATTTTTCATAAAGTTCATTTTAATCTATTTTCTTCTTCTTCTTCACTCCTTAGAATTCCTGACCTCTCGATGTTCTTTTTCTCTCTTTTGCATCCATCAATTTCTGTGTCCCTCTGGAAAGTTAAGTTCCTTGGGGGTGGGGGGTCTTTGATTGGCTGATTGATGTTTACCCAGCACCAAGAACAGTGCGAATAGACAGGTTCATTAGACATTTGTTTAATGAATGAAGTGTGTTTGTTTGTAAATATCCTTCTTTACAGCTCCACATTGCTCACACAGTGATACCATTACTACATAAAACATGTATCTCTGTCCCCACTGTTGGTGGGCGGCAGCTATTTAGGGTAAGTTTATCTGCTTTGAAGATAAAAACTCTCCATTGGATGTGTAATCTCAAGATACAGAGACGGGCTCAAGGATGAAGTAGGTAGATACTTGCAGTAGATCTGAGCTGTTCCCTCCAATTCAGCTCTACCCATAACACAGTTACTTCAAGCTCTATTCATCAGATGCCTACGAAACTTGGAGACAGTTCAAGAGGTATATTAATTATACCCCCAAACCCTGCAATATGCACTTATGGCACAAAGATACCTTTGCTCTTTTCTGGGAACACAATACTTTTCTGGAGGGAGAAACTATTCCTTTCTGTACTTGAAAATTTTGTTCTACTGAAAACTGCCAACCATATACATTCAGCCTTTCTGTCCTCAAAGACGAGTTTGTGACCCAAGCCAGAGAGTTCTTCCCATGGATTTTTTTTTTTTTTTTTTTTGAATTGAGACTAAGGAAAGCCTGTTCGTCTCTGGTGTCATTTTGATGTATTTTATATTTTACCTCTTTTTCATAAAAGTTTAAGATGGTGATCAATTGTCTTTCTGTAAAATTAGCTGTAAATTTCGAAAGGTCTAGGAAGGAAATTCGAGAGGGCATTGACTAAGCCAACTATTGCTCCTGTGTTGGCACCAATTGAAATGAAAAATAATTGGTTCAGAAAGCACCAGTGTATATTCATACAGACTTTTCTTTAGAAACATGAAAGGTATAATAGTTGGGAAGGCAATTGTGGGGTGAGCTACAATGGGGGCATTCCTAGCTAGATTTTACTTTCTAAGTGGCTCAGGTAGTAGGTAGTAAGATGTCATTTGACCTAGGCTGTTGGAAAAAACTCGCGGTAGAATTCATTGGGTAGTACCAGCCACTGCTTCCCAAGTTCAAAACACACCTGCTTTCTCGGGTAAATAACGTTTGGTTACTGTCCTTAGAAGCCTCCCTAGGACATCCTAACCTGAGCATCCTCTAATAGTCTCTCTTCTTGATTCAGAAATCAAATCTGGTGTCCACTCAATGTTTCCTTGATGTCAGTTTCTCCAAGACTCAGTAAGACCCAAGTTCTTTTACCAAACAGAATATTACTTAGCCTCTTTAGTATTTTACATCTTTCAAATTGTTCTCTAGTGATAACATAGGACTATTTTTGTTTGGAAGAACATAAAGATTTATAGTCATTTGAAATATTGGGCTTGTCTTACTTTCATTCAATACAATATTTATCACTTTTGGTCATTAGAACATAATGTTCATCTCAAAGAGAGTCGTGAACATGAGGTACTGTTAGAGTCTAAAACGGATTCAAGTAGACAATAGAGTGACTAAGCACTGGGATTTTGCCTCTTATTTGAAAATCACCTACTTGTGGAAATTTGTGATTTATGAGCCAAGATGAAAAGGCTTATTAATCTCTCCAGTAATCGGATAATTATAGCCAAGAGTACCTTAGTTAGAACTTAGCAGAGGGATATTTGAAGTCAAGTGTGTGTAGGGTGAAATCAAAGGAAACAAAACAAACCATTAAACTCTTTCGGATATATGTAAAGAAATCCATTTTGTTAAGAACAAGAAGCACAGGCGTTCCCCTCGCGGCCCAGCGGTTGACGAACCCGACTAGGAACCATGTGGTTGTGGGTTTGATCCCTGGCCTCGCTCAGTGGGTTAAGGATCTGGTGTTGCCATGAGCTGTGGCGTAGGTCACAGACGCAGCTCAGATCTGGCGTTGCTGTGGCTCTGGTGTAGGCCGGCAGCTATAGTCCGTTTCAACCCCTAACCTGGGAACCTCTATACGCTGTGGGTGCGGCCCTCAAAAGACAAAAAACAAAAACAAAAGCAAGAAGCATAAAGCATCCCTCCCTTCCCCCAGCCTGGTCTCTACCCCCTCTTCTGTTCTTTTGACACTGGCATAGGTTTCACCGGATACATCGCCGAGGCAACTCCTTCCACATCTATTGGGTGTCTGTCGCACACCAGGCCCTGTGCCAGGTATTCTGCTGAATACAAACAAAAGTAAATAGTTTCTTTCAAAGGGAGCTTAGGAGCTTAAGAGTGGAGCAGACATGCAGAAGGTAATGAGTGAATCCGATCTTGTAAGTGTGTCTGCTTCCCCCTTGAGGAAGGGGCCAACTGGGGCCTCTCACATTTTGGGGGGATCTGGGCCTCCTGGGGTTGCTGGAAGTGGACCAGGAGAAAGGCTGAGGGTTGGTGAAAATGGCTGGAGCCAGAGGTGAGAGCAGACTTCAATACAAGAAGTAACACCAGAGGCTAACTGATAAATGCTGAAATATGATGGGATGTGAGCAACATATCAGGGAGAAAGCAGAAATCTCTATGCAGGCCCATGTTCAGGGTTCAGGTATAGTGGTTTTAATTTTTTTTTATTCAATTAACTTTTTAAAATTTACTTTTTAATTGAAATAGAACATAGGTAGAGAAGAATACCCAAATTGTGAAATATACTTCAATGAGTTGCTGTGTAACCCTGAGTGAGGTCAGCCATTTCCAGCATTTTGTAAGCTCCCCCACTGCCACCACGCTTTAATTTCCTTTGGTTACACTTTAAAATTTTTCAGTGTACAAGTCTTCCACCTTCTTGGTTAAATTTATAACTAGGCATTTTATTCCTTTGGCATATGGAGGTTAAATTTATAACTAGGCATTTTATTCCTTCGGCATATGGAGGTTCCCAGGCTAGGGGTCGAATCGGAGCTGTAGCTGCCAGCCTATGCCAGATCCACAGCAACGTGGGATCTGAGCCGAGTCTGCGACCTACACCACAGCTCACGGCAACGCCGGATCGTTAACCCACTGAGCAAGGGCAGGGATCGAACCCGCAACCTCATGGTTCCTAGTCGGATTCATTAACCACTACACCACGACGGGAACTCCCACATAATATGGTTTTATAGATAAATGGGGATAACGTGAGTAAAACTCATTGTAAGTGGTAACCATCACTCCTAACTGCCATGTTAGAAAAGAAAAGCAGTTTGAGGATGGGCTGATAAAACCCAGAGTAGGGCCATTTGATGTAATTTGGTGTATATTCTTTCTTATTTTATAAGTATGCCAATCTATCCTAAAGAATTTAGTATTCACCAAATTAACCTAACCAGACTTCTAAAAAGTTAAAAAAGATGTTTAATTAAAAATACTAAGTTTGATAGTATTCTACAATAATTTCCATGGGGAACATTTCCCTTTTGAACAAAGATGCAAATCATCAGGTCTCAGTTTAATTCTATATGTTTGATGAAGCTTCAAATTAAGAAGCTTCATCAAATATTCAGGCATCCCAATGCTTTATAAATAGCAACAACTTTTTAAAATTAAAAGTATAGTTGAGTTACAATGTTGCACCAATTTCTGCCGCAGAGCAAAGTGACCCAGTCATACATATTACATACTTTCTCTTCTTATATTATCTTCCATCATGATCTCTCCCCAGAGACTGGATATAATTCCCTGTGTTAAACAGCTGGATCTTATTGTTTATCCATATTCTAAATGGAATAGTTTGTATCACTTAACCCCAGACTCCCCAGCCACGCCACTCCCTTCCCCGCTTCCCTTGGCAACCACAAGCCTTTTTTCCGTGTTTGTGAGTCTGCTTCTATTTTTCAGATAGTTCATTTGTGCTATATTTCAGATTCCACATATAAGTAATACCATATAATATTTCTCTTTCACTTTATGACTTACTTCACTTAGTATGAGAATTTCTAGTTGCACCCATGAGCAACAAATATTTTTTAAAAAGGCAATGGAAGAACACCAGAAGAGAAACATTAGCCGTTGAACATATAAATGCGGATTTGGGTCTTAATTATAATTAAGGTTTTTGAAATAGGTTGCAGACAGGTCGTACCTTGATGTACCAGAAATTAAGAAATAAATGGGCAAACTAGAGTCCAGCTCTTAACAATGAAAGAGCTATCTTTAAAAACATTTAGTTGGTAAACTATATAGATAAAATCTAAAATTCAAAAGGTGATGGTTTTATATATTCCTTGCTTCTTTGGATTTTCCCCTCCCTCAAACTTCACCAGCTGTCACAGAAAAGTCTGTCACTTACCATATGGAGAAAGAGAGGGTAGATGGAGTTGCTTATATCCACCACTACTGGTAAAAAACAACTTTTGCCTTGTCCTGATAGTCAGTTATTATCCCTGTTTTCTTACATGAAGGATAACCTTCAGTTTTTCCATTTGTTCAGCTATGAACCTTTTGAACAACCATTGATGTGATTAAGCGAGTTACTAACAATTTGGGCCAATAAAATAGTGAGAGCTTATGCCACCTTCTGAATTATTTGCTGTTCAGAAATCTGACATAATTCATTGAAAAGAAAATTAAGAAAGACTTACAAATCTTTCTTTGTAACTTTTTCATTAAAGTTTTTAAAATATTTTAAAATGTTAAGGCAGCATGTCCCAAATCTATTTGAGATTTTGGTTGTTATCACTGGAAAATAAAAGATGTTTCTATGGTCAAGGGAGTTTCAGAAATTTTGAGGATTCAACCAAGGTAATCTAATTTCTTTACTTTAGGACAATTCAAAATCTGTAATGTGATAAAGCCCATTGTGAATCTTCAGCAAATTGAATTTGGGCTAGAATTTATCAAGTACCAGTTCCCGGGATCACAGAGTATATTTCTCAAAATCTTTTCTGTGGAACACTTGGAAGGAGAGAAAATTAAGTTAGTGATCATATGCAAATGGATCCACTTCAAAAATCTTGTCTTCCACATTCTGGAAAAAATTTTATCTAGATATTTTAATTTGGTTTACTGTTATTGGTAACGTACAATGGTCTCTTGAAGGCTCACATCTCAGGATCAGTAGAGTAAGAATTTTCCCTCAATGAGTGATGAAAAGAAGTCTTATTTTGTTCAACCTGCTGTTTAAAAAAAAATACCATGGACAGAGTGGCTGAAACAACAGACATTGATTTCTCATTGCTCTAGAGGCTGGGAAGTTGAGGATCAAGACGTTGGCTGATTCCTTTCCCAGTAAGAAATCTTTTCCTGGTTTGTGAATTTCAGGAGAACACAGTTCAGTCCTTAACGTCTGATATGCTCAAAGATCTTTTTAGTAGGTGTGTTGGTTATGACTCTTTTGAGATTAAGTGCCAAATATCAACTTGAACTAAAGTAAAGGAAAAAGGAGGGATTTATTACAATAATGACAAAGTCATCACCTAGACCCCAAGGGCAAGATGCAGCTGGGTGTCAGGAATATCTAGAACAGTGCCGTCCAGTAGAAAAATAATGTAAGCTGCAAGTGAGGTACACATTAGTTATTTTATTTTTCTAAGAGCCACATTAAAAAAGTAAAAAGAGGAGTTCCTGTCGTGGTGTAGTGGTTAACGAATCTGACTAGGAACCATGAGGTTGTGGGTTCGGTCCCTGCCCTTGCTCAGTGGGTTAAGATCCGGCGTTGCCGTGAGCTGTGGTGTAGGTTGCAGACGCGGCTCGGATCCCGCGTTGCTGTGGCTCTGGCGTAGGCTGGTGGCTACAGCTCCGATTCGACCCCTAGCCTGGGAACCTCCATATGCCGCGGGAGCGGCCCAAGAAATGGCAAAAAAAAAAAAAAGTAAAAAGAAACAGATGAATTTAATTTTACAAATATATTTTATTTAACGAAATATGTGAAAATATTATTGTTTAATTTGTAATCAGCTCATGAATATTAATGATATATATATACATATAAAGATGCATAGGTGTATTTTACATCTGTAGTACATCTTAATTCTTTTCTTGGTCTTTTTAGGGCTGGACTCAACGGCATATAGAAATTTCCAGGCTAGGGGTTGAATAAGAGCTGCAGCTGCCAGCCTACACCAGAGCCACAGCAATGCAGGATCCTAGTTGTGTCTGCAACTTACACCACAGCTCACAGCAATGCCTGATCCTTACTCCACTGAGTGAGGCCAGAGATGGAACCCCCATCCTCATGGATGGATACTAGTCGGGTTTGTTACCACTGAGTTCCACCGATGTCGGGAACGCCTACATTCTAATTTGAATTAGCCACATTTCAGTGCTCAAAAGCCCCATGTGGCTGGTGGCTTTGAATCTAAGAGAAAACTCCCTTTTCTTTCTTTCTTTCTTCCTTCCTTCCTTCCTTCCTTCCTTCCTTCCTCTCTCTCTCTCTCTCTCTCTCTCTCTCTCTCTCTCTCTCTCTCTCTCTTTCTTTCTGGTAAACCAATTTGAGTTGGGTTTCTGTCACTTGTAACTGAAACAGACCTAATTGATACTTATTAATTTTCATGTAGGGTCCACTTTCATCCTCCAAACTAACTTGGTGTATCAAGGCTCGGGAGTAACAAACCCGACTGGTATCCATGAGGATGCAGGTTTGATCCCTGGCCCCACTCATTGGGTCAAGGATCTGGCATTGCTGTGGCTGTGTTGTAGGCTAGTGGCTGTGGCTCTGATTCGACCCCTGGCCTGGGAACTTCTGTATGTCACATCTGCGGCCCTAAAAGGACAAAAAAAAAAAAAAAAAGAATTGTGTCTTGTGTAAAATGGGATTATGATACTTGTCAAGAATTTAAATGAGCGTAAGGTGCAATGCATAAGTATGTAGGCATTATTGTAATTCTATTTTAATTAATTACATTTTCGTTTCTTAACGTGCGTTTTTTTTTTTTTTTCAGTTGGTGGGAAGATCCCTGAATTAAAATCTATGAACAAATTAGAGAAAAATTCCCACGATTTCTCTGGAGACTCAATGTTTTCTTTCAATTATCTCATTAGCATTACTTTGATCCGAGGATAAAAATCTAGTGCTGAGGTGCTACTTTTTAATCTACATTTCACCAGCTGGAGTTAGGGTTGCCTGAGATGGCCATGTTTCATCTGGGCTCAAATAAAGAGGTGAGTTAGGCAGGAAAGGCCTGATCGCTGTCACTATCCTGGATCATTACGGTGGAGTTTAATGTACCTCCCCCAACTTTAAAAAGCATGTTTATATCAGTTACCCAAATCATCAGTGGGCATTCCTTTGAAAGTTCCGGAAGCAGCGTGAAGACATCAAGTTTTGCTAGTAGGCATTCAGAAATTCAGAGACGTTGTTCATTACGTGTATCAGGGAACACTGAGTCCTCAAACCTGGAGCTCCTTAATCCTGGTTTACTGAGTACATTTCTCTGCTCTCCCATCTCAAAGGATTCCTTTGCCATAATTGTCGTTTGATTAACTTCAGTAGAATGGTTTGGGAATGCCACAATTAATAGTGACTAAGCTTTGAGGAAATGCAAATACAATGCCACAATAATAAATGTGACTCTTTGTGATGGTTTCAACATTTGCGTTTTGAACTTTTTTTTTTTTTTTTTTTTAGGGCTGCACCTGCGGCATGTGGAAGTTCTCAGGCTAGAGGCTAAATCGGAGCTATAGCTGCTGGCCTTCACCACAGCCATAGCGACACCAAATCTGAGCCGCATCTGAGACCTAAACCACAGCTTGCCACAATGCCAGATCCCTGACCCACTGAGTGAGGCCAGGGATTGAACCTGCATCCTCATAGATACGAGTCGGATTTGTTTCCACTGTATCACAACAGGAACTCCTGTTTTGACTTTTTAACTCTTTTTTTTTTCATTTTTAAAAACATTTTATTAAAGTATAGTTGATTTACATTACTGTGATAATTTCTGCTGTACAGCAAAGTGATTGTTGTACAAACACACACGTACATTCTTTTTCAGACTCTTTTCCCATATAAATCATCACAGAATATTGGGTAGAATTTTCTGTGCTATATAACAGGTCCTCATTGGCCAGTCATTCCATATAATCACAATGTGCATAGTGTTTTAACTTTTCAATGCATGATTCCAGGACCACCAAATAAATATTTCTACCTGGAGATTAAGAAAGGGTGAAATTATGCTAGGTCAAAGCGACATCATTAGATGACACATCTCAGTTTGGGCTACATCACATATATATGGACAGTCTCTGAATCAATGATTCCCAAACTTTTTTCAATAGCAGCAGGACCATTTGGTTGTTGATATTCATTGAGATCCTAAAGCAGCTTCATTGCATGAATATATAAAACATACAAAAACAGAGCTTCACAAATACGGTGGTGAGATGGGCATGATACAAACAGCTGCAAGAAAAGTTAATTGGGGACAGGAGAAGGGAGTTCAGGAAAAGGTTGATCATGCTTTATTATTGTTATTATTTTAAATAAGCAAGTGAATTTAGCTGGTATGAACACAACTTGCTCACCAAGGAAGGGGAAGAGTCTTTGCCCTTTTAGGTTCAGCATCACTCAGGTTCTCCAGAGGATAAAATCCATGGGAAGAAATAGAATGTTCTTCAAGTTTCAGAACCTGGGTTGGTGTCCACTAGAATGTTGTTAAGAACAACCAGAAAGTGGCCGGGGGTATTAAAAAGCCTGCCTCCTCCCTGTCCTCTCATCCCTCTTTTTGCCATAGATTCAACTTCCTCCTTCAATATTTATCTAAATTGGGGCCATAGGAAAGAGAAAATCAAGCTCCAGTGTCAGGATCATAGCTGCCATTACACTGAGAAGAGCTATAAAGCAGTGCTACTATTTACTTTTATTTTATTTATTTATTTATTTATTTATTTATTTATTTATTTATTTATTTATTTATTTATTTTGGCCGCTTGGTGGTGTGTGGAGTTCCCGGGCCAGGGATCAGATGCGAGACGCAGCTTCAAATTAAGCCGCAGCTGCAGGAACGGTGGATTCTTAACCCGCTATGCCGGCTGCGGATTGGACCCACTTCCCAGCGCTCCCAAGATGCTGCCAATCCCATGCCGCAGCAGGAGCTCCTAATTTCATTTTTAAAAGGCTTTACTTACAGAGGATAAAATCAGAACTCCACCCTCCCCCCTTAAAAAAAAAAACTTAAAAAACCACGAAGGCATTATTAAGTTTTTGCGTATCCTTTAAACATCTGTTTCAATGCCTGTAGAATTCCATATTGATGCATAAATGCATATGGAAGTATTATATATAAAATAAAATCTTGGTGAATTACATATAAATTACATATCATTACATAAAATTATACGGTTCCTTTTTTCACTTCCGCCGTCTTGCTCGCCTCCCCTCACTTCATATTATTCTCTCCACAATAATCAATAATTCTGAATCTCTAAAGCCAAATGAAATTCACTGAGGGCTTCATTTTTAAGGACTGCCTAATATTTCCTAATATAAATTTATCAGATTGAATTAATAATTTCTCTCCTGTAGTTTCATCCAAACTTGTCGTTGTTATAACCAATTCAGAGATGTAGCCAATTCTGATCTGGGCTCCTTATTCTTGTGCTGACAGCCAAACCATCAAGGAGAGAAAGGCTGTGAAATTCCCCAGCGCGGACACACTACGGCCACGCTGATGTGAAATGACCACGGTCAACTCCATCGCTAGATATGGAAGCTCAAGTTCAGATGCTTCAAGGAACGTGCCCAGAGTCACATAGCTAATCAGTGGAAGAACTGAGATTTGAACCCAAGTCGGCCTCGCACCAAAATCCAACCCTTTTCCTCTACAGTGTTTGTGCTTGTTCCTGACTTAGGGGATACACTGTGTGACTCCCGAGGCGCCCCTGAGTTTAGCGGGTTTGGGGGAATAAGACCTGCAGTCAGCTGTTTCGCCAGAGGTCCAAGCAATTAGATCTTATATTCTTCAAATTCAGTGAATCCAACGTGTCCCTCGGCCCTGGCGGTTTGTGCCCCATCAAGTCCCGGACCCGAGTACGCATGCACACCGCACACGCTCCCGGCGTGGGATTCCGAGGGCCTTTCTCAGTGGAAGTGTCAGTAGTTTCAGAGAGTCACCAGTGCTAATGTCAGAGAGAAAACCTGGGGCACTCGTCCTCTGCTGTCCCGGGAGCCGTTGCTACCACATGGTGTCACTGTTGAAACACAGGCCGGCCGGCTGTCCCAGTGGTGTCTCCTTGGTCCCCCAAGCTGGGCACAGGGTCTCCCAGCCTCGATATCCCCTTCCTAAGGGACCTGGTGACCTGGCTGCTCTCTGGCTCTGCTCCTCCGCTCAGACACTTCTCCTCCCCGGGGCAGAGTCGCCACGACGCGGTACAAGTTCTGCGACACCGGGACGGGAGCTGCCTGTCTCAGGTGTGCAGACGGAGCCCACAGACTCTTGGACCCTAGAGACCAGTGATCTAGGTTCAAGTTCACGCCTTGGTAACATTGCTTCTTGAGTTTAGACATGCAGGGGGGGTGATTGGATAAAGCCAGCTTTACACATTTTTTTCCCCTCCTTCAGCCAAAAAAAAAATATATATATATATATATATATATTTTTTTTTTTTTCTGTTGAGTATGAAGGAGTCAGTTTACTCAACTAGGAGGGATGGAGGATGGAGATTATTCTGTCCAACCCCCTCTCAGAGCAGGCATAAAAGCCTTTATGTTTTTATTTATTTTTATTTATAATAATTATTATTATTTTTGGTTTTAATGCAGCATTTATTGGGATGTTTTCATATTTTTCGAAACTCCAACTTTAAAAATTATATTTTGGACATATACCCACATTATAGCGAGTATGTATGCGTGGTTGGGGGTGTGCGTGTAGTATGGTAGGCTTGTGTGTAGGTCCATGCATGTGTGTATGGGTGTATCTGTAAGTGTGTAAAGATGTGCATATATATAAGTGGGTGTTTACGTAAGTGGATATGTGTGTGGGCATATAGCTGTGTATATGTTTCTCCGTATGTTTACTTTTCTGTTGATATGTGTATGTACATGTGTATATACGTGAGAAGCCTTTATGTTTTTAAGATCCAAGTCTTTCTCTCAGAGAGGGAAGATGATTTTCTTTGTATCTTAAAAGTCCAGGGCCTTCTTTTGAATCGGATTCAGTTCCACTGCACCCCAACAGGAACTCCTGAACTATAATTTAATTTAAAAAATTATTTAAAAAGAACAGATTCATGTCAATCTGGCATTTGGGTGCCAAGCCAGGTTAAATTTCATCTGCAGACATTCAAGTGATGGGAGCTTGCATCCACGTGCCTAGCAGTCACCGTCGAATTGCCCACATGCCAACAACTCCCCAGCCAGGTCCAAGCCTTTCTCTGCTGATTTATTTCACCCTCTCGGTTAACCAGAGTTTCGTCTTTTCACCCTCAGCATCTCTGGGTCTCAAGGGTGGAAGAAATCTTTTCCTCTCTCAGATATTTTCTCCAGAAGAAACACACACCTGGCAATGTACATTCATCAAGTTATCAAAGTTTTACTGTATGTATTTGTTGTACTCCGTCATGGTTGATATTCTGTGCAATAGCTGTCCCATCCCTGACCCTCTACTCAACAAGCTTCCCCTGAGCCACTGGTAGAATATTAATAGCATTTGTCCCAGAATCATTTTGAAATAGTCGCTGGTCTGTGCTCCAGAGGGGGTGCCAGGCATTTTTTAGGCTCTCAGCTTGCGACTGCTTCCACTTCACTCTTCCTTCCCAAACTAGGATGAATGTTGGTTTGTCCTCTCCTCAGGGCACCTGGGGAATTGCTCTTCACCCTTCATGGATCGAACGCTAAGCAACAGACTGGCCGAGAAAACTTGCCTGGTCCCGTCCCTGTTTATGCCTCATTCTCTCGCTTTGTAACATAACCCTCGGAGGGTCTCACTGTCCTTGTGCTGCACATTACGGATTTGCTCCGTTCACACTCTCCTTGGCTTGAACTCTGCCTCCCGGAGATGGGATCTGTCCGGATTTACTTTGGGCTTCATTTCTTTTCAGATCATTTAGGCAAACACCACTACTTCCCCCATTTCGTTGTGTTCATCCTTCTGATCTTTTGGTTTTGACTTTCTGATCTCTTTTCTTTCTTCGTTCTTCTTTTTCTTTTTTTCCTGTTCTCAATGCAGCCTATGGAAGCTTCCAGGCCAAGAATTGGCGTCTCAGCTGCAGTGTATGGCAATGCTGGATCCTCAAGCCACTGAGCAAGGCCAGGGATCGAACCCGCCTTCTCACAGAGACCATGTCAGGTCCTTAACCTGCTATGCCACAAAGGGAACTCCTCCTGTTTGTTTTCAAAGTGCTATATGGCTACTGCTTTGGTAAGGGCTGGTGTAACCAGCTACCTCTCTAGGTGGTAAAGGGTGTAATGTATGTTCTGTGAGAATCACCATCATATGGTGTTTGGACCCCAGGCAGGAAAGGGCTGTTCCCATCATAGGAGCTTTAAGATCTTTTGCATCATCATGGGATGGGGAATGGTTCTGCCGCACCAGAAGGGGACAGAGAAGAGACCCTTATTTATTTTTTTTCTTGAATGTTCAGATACATGGAAGTCATGCAGTCTTGCCCAGCTCTGCTCCAGGTAAGGGCCACTGCTAACAGTCCTAGTGGCCAAAACGAAAGAAGCAGAGATCGTAGGGAGAGCTAGCTTAGGAAGGAGGAATACGAGGAGGAGGCCATAGACCTTTTCAGCCCGGAGCTTGCTTCCCTCAGGGTGTCATTACAAGTGCAGAGTGACTAATTAATATGCATGGAAAATTACCGCTCTTTACAGGTCCTTGTGGTGCCGCATCAAAACACTTGCCTCACATCAGAGTCAAAGTGACCAGTCCCATCACCCACGTTAGGATCCTGCCTCTGAGACATTTCACCCTTGATAACCCTCTTTCTCCCTCTTTTTATTTAAATAGCGGCACTCATGACATATGGAAGGAAGTCCCTGGTCCAGTGACTGAATCCAAGCTGCAGCTGTGAACTACACCACAGCTCTGGTAACGCTGGATCCTTTAACCCACAGCACCAGGCCAGGGATCAAACCGACGCCTCTGCAGTGACCGGAGCTGCTGCAGTCAGGCCCTTAACCCACCACGCCACAGCAGGAACTCTCCCTCTCTCTTTGTCTTCATTACTTTGCTTTGATCTCTTTCCCATCAGCTTTTAAATACATCCCAGCCTCCTCCCTCTTGAAAAAGCTTTGGGTGACTTGCCAGCTAATCTGCCCCTCATCTGTAGCTGGACCACTGACTGCAACCTACAGGACTGGCTTTGCTCTGTTGCCTGCTTAAACAATAGCTTATAGCTTAAATGACCAATTGTAATATAAACAGTTGAAATGTTTAGGGGCTGTAATGCAATGCTAGGACCCAAAGCCCATTGGCCTCAAATCCTATCGTGCCCGATTCCTTGCTTGTTCCCATCACCCCCGGAAGTCCAAACCTCTGCAGACATTCACGACCACCCCCAAATGCCCATATGTTCTTCTCTTTGGACCCTATTCTGCCTCAATTGGCAACCCTCCCCCCATCCCAGTCACTCCTTTCTGAAATTTCTGCTCTGTGATCGGCTGCCTCCCCTCTGGCTTCATCAGCTGAGGCTGCTGTAAAAAGTACCACAGACATTCAGACATTCCTGTCTCCCAGAAAGTTCTTGGCAAATCCAAGATCAAGGTGCTGGCAGACTCTGCTCCTGGTGAGAGCTCCCTTCCTGGCTTGGGGACAGCTGTCATAACTGTGTCCTCACGAGGAGGAAAGAATGAACTCAAGTCTCTTCTCTTCTTACAAAAATACTAATCCCATCATGGGCATAGCTTTACCTAAACTAATTATCTCCCAAAGGCCCTGCCTCAAAACACTGTCACATTGGGATTAGGACTTCAACATGGATTTTGGGGGGACACATGACATTCTGCTCCTGGGCCCCCAAATTTCATGTTCTCCTGGCTGGTGAAATATATTAACTTCATTCCAATAGCGCCAAGGTCTTAACTCCTTCTAGCCTCAACTCATCTAAAGTCCAAAGTCTAAATATTATTTTAAAAGGAGGAGTTCCCGTCGCGGCGCAGTGGTTAACGAATCCGACTAGGAACCATGAGGTTGCGGGTTCAGTCCCTGCCCTTGCTCAGTGGGTTAAGGATCCGGTGTTGCCGTGAGCTGTGGTGTAGGTTGCAGACGCGGCTTGGATCCCGCGTTGCTGTGGCTCTGGCGTAGGCCGGTGGCTACAGCTCCTATTCGACCCCTAGCCTGGGAACCTCCATATGCCGCGGGAGCGGCCCAAAGAAATAGCAAAAAGACAAAAATAAATAAATAAATAAATAAATAAATAAATAAATAAATAAATAAATAAAAGGAGATGTGTGGGACTTGGGGTACAATTCATCCACAGGCAAAATTCATCTCCACTTCTGACCCTGGAAACCAGGTAAGTCATGGACATCCTTTTGGGACAGGCCTGGGATAGACACCCCCATTCCAAAAGGGACAGATGTGGAAGAGAGAAGGGGTGAGAGGTCTCAAGCAAATAAATATCATTAGTTCTTAAGGCTCAAGAATAATCCTCTCTGGTTCAACCTTATGCCTTCCAGACCCACTGTGGCTAGGACTTTCCTCCTCTTTTCGCTTCCCGGTCTGGGAACCTACTTGCATCTAAACTCATGGACTTCTTCCCTCCAGAGAGTGGGAGACCATTTTATAAAAATTCAAAGCTTCCAAACCTTCATTTGGATTCTGCACATCATCTACTCTGTCCTTTTATTTTTTAATTTTTGCTTGCTTCTTTTTTAAAAAATGATTTTTATTTTTACCATCATATCTGGTTTACAGTGTTCTGTCAATTTTCTGCTGTACAGCAAGGTGACCCAGTCACACATACATATATACATATCCTTTTTCTCACATTATCATGCTCCCTCTTAAATGACTAAATGTAGTTCCCAGTGCTACACAGTAGGATCTTATTGCTAATCCATTCCAAAGGCAATAGTTTGCATATATTAACCCTAAATTCCCAATCCATCCCCCTCTCTTCCCCTCCCCTTTGGCAACCACAAGTATGTTCTATGTGTCCATAAGTTTCTTTTCTGTGGAAAGGCTCATTTGTGTCATATATTAGATTCCAGATATAAGTGGTATTTGTCTTTCTCTTTCTGACTTAATTCACTTAGAGTCTCTAGTTCCATCCATGTTGCTGCAAATATAACATTATTTTGTTCTTTTTAATGGCTGAGTAGTATTCCATTGTGTATATATACCACATCTTCCTAATCCAATCATCTGCTGATGGACATTTAGGTTGTTTCCATGTCTTGGATATTGTGAATAGTGCTGCAATGAACATGTGTCTTTTTCAAGTAAAGTTTTTTCTGGACATATGCCCAAGAGTGGGATTTCTGAGTCATATGGTAGTTCTATATTTAGATTTCAAAGATACCTCCATACTGTTTTCCATAGCAGTTGTACCAATTTACATTCCCACCAACAGTGCAGGAGGGTTCCCTTTTCTCCACACCCTCTCCAGCTTTTGTTATTTGTGGACTTTTTTTTTTTCTTTTCTTTTTTTTTTTTTGTCTTTTTGCCTTTCTAAGGCCGCTCCCACAGCATATGGAGGTTCCCAGGCTAGGGGTCGAAGAGGAGCTGTAGCCATGAGCCTACACCAGAGCCACAGCAACTCGGGATCCGAGCTGCATCTGGGACCTACACCACGGCTCATGGCAACGCCAGATCGTTAACCCACTGAGCAAGGCCAGGGACCGAACCTGCAACCTCATGGTTCCTAGTCAGATTCGTTAACCACTGAGCCATGATGGGAACTCCTCTTTTTGCCTTTTTCTAGGGCTGTTCCCATGGCATGTGGAGGTTCCCAGGCTAGGAGTTGAATTGGAGCTGTAGCCACCGGCCTACGCCAGAGCCACAGCAACGCCAGATCCAAGCCACGTCTGTGACCTACACCACAGCTCACGGCAACGCTGGATCCTTAACCCACTGAGCAGGGCCAGGGATCAAACTCACAAACTCATGGATCCTAGTCGGATTCGTCAACCACTGAGCCACGACGGAAACTCCCTTTGTGGACCTATTAATGATGGCCATTCTGACTGGTGTGAGGTGGTATCTTATGGTAGTTTTGATTTGCATTTCTCTAATCATCAATGATGTTGAGCATTTTTTCATGTGCTTGTTGGCCATCTGTATATCTTCTTTGGAGAAATGTCTATTCAGGTCTTTTGCCCATTTTTCCATTGGGTTGTTGGTTTTTTTGCAGTTGAGTTATATTATTCTATCCTTTTAATATCTGCAAGGTCTGTAGTGATAGTCCTTTTTTCACTCCTAACAGAGTGTGTGTGTGTGTGTGTGTGTGTGTGTGTGTACATGCGCACGCTTTCTCCCTTTATTTTTTGGGGAAGGCAAAGTTGCTCAGTTTTGTCAGTTTTTCAAAACTTTGTTAATCTTCTTTAGTTTAACATTCATTTTATTGATTTCTTTTTTTTTTCTTCCCAAATTATTTGGGCAATTTGCTATTCTTATACCACTCAGTTTCGCTTTGTTTTGTTTTACATTTTTTTGGCCATGCCCACAGCATGCAGAAGTTGCCAGGGCCAAGTATTGAGCCCAAGCCACAGCAGTGACAATGCTGGATTCTTAACTACTAGGCAACCTCAGAACTCTGCAATTTGCTATTCTCTTACTAAATCTATGCAATCAAGTCTTAGCTCATTAAAATCTTAGCCTTCCTTCTTTCCCAACATAAACATTTTATTTATTATTATTTTTTCTTTTTATGGCAGCACCCGTGGCAAATGGAAGTTCCCAGGCTAGGAGTTGAATTGGAGCTGCAACCACCAGCCTACACCACAGCCATAACAGAATTGTGTTTATGCAGTTTCCTTGTTAGGGAGAAAGAGGAAGAGAGGAAAAGCCAGGTTTGAAAGAGAAGGGAGGAGAGAGAGAATTAACATAGATGGCCTGAAGTTGTAAACTTTCATTGGCTGGTCTCACATAGACAAAGCTGAAATCCTCTGGAGACTTAGATTTTCCAACACTCCTAGAGGCTGGCCAAATTTCTCATGAATTGGCTGGCTAAATGCCAGAGTTAAAATCAGCAGGCATGCATGATACAGATTTGCAAATATTTTTTCAATAAATAGAACTATTAATCCTCAAATACATTAGATTCAGACCAGTGGTCCCTTCTGCTTCAGGTTGAGTGCCACTCCGACTTTTCTATGTTTGAGATAAATATTCTTCCCATGCAGAAACTGACATTTAATAGGTTGGAAAGATGTGGTGTTTGAGAATAGAATCTGGTACAAAGAAATGTGTTCAGTGATGAGCACTCAGGTTTCAAGGAACGACAATTTATTTAGAATAGCATCAGGCACATTATCCACTGGGCTAACCAATTAGAAATAGGTGGAAAATAAGTCACAATTCGTCTAAACTTCAAACTGTGGACTGTATTCAAAAGCTACCATTCTTTCTGAATCTGAGTCCTACTTTGATCAGCCTTCTGTGTCTGTACACACTTTTCTCCCGCGACGGTTCGCCTTGTTGTCATGGGTACCTGTCACGGGTCTCCGTGGTCTGTGGGGGTATGTCAGCCAAGAGGCCAAGCTTGCGGTGCTCACAGCAAATCAGAAAAAAAGTCTTTTCTTCAGGGACCAATTAGAAAAAAGGCATCCCTTCTAGGCTGACCAATTAGAAAAAGACATTATTTCTCAAGGACAAATGAGAGGAAGGCAGCCCTTCTTAGAGAACCAATTAGAAGATGTGATTCCTAGTCTAGGCTGATGCCTAGGGCACCGGCCTGACAAATGGAGCGCAGCTTGCATTTTGGTCCTGACTCACATGCCCTTGGTTAGCTGCCTTCGAACTTTCAGAGCTCAGGAATCAAACGACAATGGTTTGCTGCAAGTAGTGGTCTTTCTTCCTTCATTGTAGGAAATAAAACTGAAACATTATTAATAGATTTTTTAAATTTTATTTATTCTACCAGATTTGACTTGAGATTTTGGTGCCTACTACTGCTAAGAATGTTCATATTGTAATAAAGAAGGCATGAATCTTATCAAAAAGGTATATTTAGTAACTTTGTTTACTGTAATAATATTTCATATGGCTCTGCACTAAATGTCATGACTTCTTGCCTCCTACTTCCTAAGCATATTTTAAGATCTTACATAACAATACTGGCTTAATGGAATAGTATCAGACTCAATTTTCTAAGAAAACTTTAAAACAAACACATCCAAAACGTGGGAATGCCTATATAAAACATGTGCTTCTTTCAAAATTTAAAAACAAACAAAAGTATCCTCATGTTCATTAGAGCTTGAGAAACATCCATTGGTTAAGAGAAAATGGTTGATGTTGCGCTCACAAGATGCTGTTGGTATATTTTTATCCCAATTTTATCCAAATTACAAATTCCTTAACTCTGTCCTAAAATATTGGCCTTGATATACTTGACTAATTACTTATGTATTGTTTATTGCCATGTTTATTTTTAAAAAACAAAGTTAATGTTAAGTAGTAATTATCTTGAGAAATTATGGATGTGTGTGTATTCTATTATTTATCTCATTCAAGCAAGTAATAAACTAAAATGCATTATTGTCCAGATGCCAATAATACATTAAACAAAATCAATGTTCAAACATGAAACACAATATTTTAGACATTTTTCACACCTGCATGGACAGCAATTCAATTATGTGCACTTAAATGTGTAATATTATAAATGTTCATGAGTCTGTCGACGTGAACAAAGAAATAGGACTTTTTCTCACAATATAATCTTCAGAATCTAAGTTTATGTGGAAATTACATATTCAGGACATGAATTATTAGGCATACAGCTGAGATTATTAGGGTGCTGTATTAAGGGAGTTAAATAGCCTTCACTCTTGACCTCCAGAAATTTATGATCTAACAGACCTGTGCCATTTATTTGGGGGGTTGTCAATTCTGAGTTGGCATTTTTCTTCATTTACTTTGTAACCTAAATGTAGATTATATTGCACATTTTTTTTGAAATGTAATTTTCACATTGATTCTGTTAAATTGCTTTGTGAATGACACATTTTAACTTAATGACAGGAAATTTTGGTTTACAAATAAGATAATTCCATACATTTTCTTATGTGAGAATTGAATTTGACTTTATAAACTTCTTTTTTGGGGGAAATATAAGAAATAACCCCAGCCAAGTCATTTTCATTCAATTCAAAGTAACATGTGCTACAAATTCAACTTGACTTTCATTGCAAAGTGGCCTGTTGGGCCATGTGTCCGGCAAACATCTATAGGAGGCAATACTGTTTACCTGTTTAACAGTGTGTGATAAAACATATGGATACTGGATTGAAAGTCTCATTTAATTCAAGATGTTTAGGTGTTAAGTTTATAAGCAAAACTCAGAGGGGATTCTTTATCAGTGAGGTTCCAGGTACTGGGTACCTGCAATGACTTGGATTCTCAGCAGAATTCTGGGAACAGTCAAGAAAACTGAAGCTGTTTGATATAGTCTGCTTTCACAATAGTTTAATATTGAAATTGTAGACTTAGAACTATTGGAAAAGCTGGGAATGAAAGTCAGGGCAACTATTATCCGTGATCTCAGCCAGAAACACTGAATTTGGTGCACTCAAGGGTTGATTGGGCTACTGCCATAATTGCCGTCAGGAAGGCTATGATTCTCAAGGATGCACCAGAAACCCACTGTCAATCTCATACTGACTGGCCATTTCCTTCAGAGAATATAGCCTCTTCTCTTCTGCCTTCCAAATCGCATTCGAGAGCCTCTCATTGGAGAGTACTAACCTGGAGCCACACAAAAAGGGCATTCTGGAAAATGTATTCCTCATTTTTCCAGGTGATCTTGTGATAGCTTGGGGGCACTGATGCTGCTCTGTGGACCACGGATGATTAATCATGCAGAGGGATGTACCTCTTCAGGCACCTGTTCAATACTGTTATTCTTGTTCCACAGTTATCCACATTTTACTTTGATTTTTATTTGTTTACTTTTGGTCATGGCCATGGCATGCAGAAGTTCCCAGGCTGGGGATGAAACCCACACCACAGCAGTGACCTGAGCTGCAGCAGTGACAACACTGAATTTCTAACCATTAGGCCACTGGGGCACTCCCCATATTTCATAAAGTGAACTATTGTTCAGGGCAAATAATATTCTGAATTTTGAAATATACAAGTCTCTCCCAAAATGAAGAAAATTTAGGGGGAAAATCTCTCATCAATTTAAAATGATATCCTCAAAGTTGTCTTATTCAACATTTATAGAGATTGAGGACCGGCTTCCACGTACAGAAAATGTGCCCTCCCCTTAAAATACTTCAGATTATAGATGACAGTGACAGCATACTTCCTTAGAATAAGGCATAAAGAAATTTTGGGTTAGTGGGAGAAAGTAGACTGTTGTTTAAAGTAGTTGTAAGAAGTCACTGTTGCTTTGATTTGGTTTTAGTAAAGATGTTTAATTCATATTGAGTTTAAATCACATTCATGAGGGTTTAATGCGTGTATTAATAGAAAGCATGGGTTATTAAAGTTCAGAGACCTGGGTACAATGGGCCATGCTGTTCAGGTCCTCAAATTGTTTAGGGCCAATCCTACCTGTAAAAGGTTAACTCTCACCTGCATCAGAGGATGGAAAGAAGGGGTCCTTTGTCTCGTACTGGGCTGTACAGGAAATTAGGGCTTTACTGTCAGGTGTATCTATATAGTCTGAGATAAAGTTCCTTTAGATGAGAAATGAAGCCTTGGGGCATTTCGCCAAGAGAAGCTCATATTTCTGAGGACTCAAGGGATTTCCTCTGCTCTTGCCTGTATCTCTTGGCAGGTTCCTCATTGTTTTATCATTATTCTCACCAACATAATAGGAAAAAAGAGGAGGCTTTTTTTCTTATGTTATTTTCTAATATTTGAGGGTCGTACGAGTGGTAATTACTTCTCCCTCTTCCTTCCACATATCTCAGTTCAGATTCAATGGAACAATAAGGCCACCCATGTTTGAAAGATGGAAATAAAACTATTGGTTGTATTCTGGATCATGGTTTTTTTGGGGGGTGAAGTTTAACCCGTGGTAGCAGTGGTTTCTCTAACTACTTCCCCCACATCTGAATATTGCCGTGACCCTTCAAGGAAGGGTTTGGATCTGGAGAGCAGAGATATTTACCCAGAACCGGCTTCCCTCTTCACCGCTGTCTCGGTTTCCACAGAGGATGAAGATTCTGGCACAAGTCGTTTACTTAGGAAAGACCATGGCACATGAGCGAGGGATGGATGTTGTAAGGAAGGCGGGGAGGGCCAGTCGTGTGTAAAGCCAATATCCCGTGGGAGACTGGATCTTAACCCCCCAGGGAAATTCTGGGAAAGAACGGAAAACACACACCTTTTCATTATCCCTCCCAAGGGGTAAAGGAACTGGGTATTCAGTGTGGAGATATTCTCCCAGGGTGGGCTAATGCCAAGGCTTTTCTGAGAGTCCTGGACAGAGAGGAACGTCCGTGGTTTGGACAGAAATTCCTCAGGTTCAGAGATGGAGCTACTGGAAAGTGAACGTCAACCAGAGCACATGGACAGGGGAGAATGGAAGGCGTATATGGGGGGCAATGATGATGTCTGCTACAAGCCCCCATGAAGAGTTCACAGATAGACTGGTCTCCAGATCTGCTTCTAGAAGACAGGCTGTGGGCTTCGTGACTCCCCCAGTGCTTCCTGCAGAGAGAAGCTGAAGCAGAGGAGTCTGAAAACTTTTTGCAGGCAGGCAGATCCAGAGAGAGAGAGAGAGAAAAGGCAGGGCCACTTAAGTCATTCCATTTTCATTAAAAAATTGGGAGATGGACTGGAGTTTTCTTTCCAGACTCTTCCTTCCAGAAGAGAGGGGCAGATGTTTTACAAGGTAAATATAGATGCTGAGGTCCTTACAGATCCATTAATCAAATTTTCCTTTCAATCATGTTTCCCCCATTTTTTATCTTCTTTTTTTATCAAGATCATAAGCTCTAAACTGTCATAGGTTACCTCTGACAGGCAGGAAGCAGGGCAGAGGTGACAAGGGGACATAAGATCTGACAATGGGATGTTTGCACTGGTGTGAGAGTAAGAGTGGCTTGTAAGAGGCAGCTGGGACATAAGTGGCTGCTACTACTAAGTGGTTGGAAAGGAGAGTGGCAGAGAGCATAAATCCACAGATTATGTGTGATGTACTTGTGCTCTTTCTCCTTTTAATATGAGTAAATAACCCAAATTTATAGGTGTGTTGTAATTAATACCAGACCAGTTCATAAGAGAGTAGAAAGGATAAGCTGCTGTAACAAGGTACACAAAATACAGCGGCTCAAACAAAATCAAGGCTTCTTTATCATCTAACAGAACAGAGGCAGGTGGGCAATTCAGGATAGATTGCCCAGGATAGATTGCTCTGTCCAAGATCCTGGGTTTCCTCTCTCTTGGTACCTTATTCCTGGAGCCTGTTCCGCTTCCTGCTCTCAAAGCCACTCACACCATTACTTTCAGCTCATAGAAAGAAAAACAGAAGCGTGGAAGACAAACAACTTCTTTTGGAGAATGTGACTAGGAAATTGAATGCTGCACTTCTGCTTACATCTCATTGGTCAGAATCTGGTCACATGACCATACTTAACTGCGGGGTAGCTGGGACTTCTCTTCTCTACCCGGATACCCATGGGCCCTTCCAAAAGTGTGGTGGGGGTGAGGTTTTACTGCTAAAAGGCAAAATGAAGTAGAAGAGTAACTTGGGAACAATTAGAAAAAGCATGGTAAAATAGTTATGCAAATGTTTGATGACTAATCTCATGAAAGTTTATGTGTCCTATAATAAAACGAAAGGTATATTTTATTGTGTTGTCATTGAACCTACCTTAAGATTTGCTTACTATAATATGCTGAATGTTAATTTAATTTCTAAGTGAACTTGATTATGAGTACTGGGTTTATTGTACAACACAATCTTAAGATTTTTTTTCTACCTGTATATGCCATAGATTTAACTGTCAATTTTATTCTATTTTATTTTATTATTATTTTTGTCTTTTTGCCATTTCTTGGGCCGCTCCTGCGGCATATGGAGGTTCCCAGGATAGTAGTCGAATCGGAGCTGTAGCTGCCGGCCTATGCCACAGCCACAGCCACTTGGGATCCGAGCCCCATCTGCAACCTATACCACAGCTTACACCACAGCTCACATCAACGCCGGATGCTTAACCTACTGAGCAAGGCCAGGGATCGAACCTGCAGCCTCATTGTTTCTAGTCGGATTCATTAACCACTGAGCTACGATGGGAACTCAACTGTCAATTTTACAGTGGCCATGAGGTTTTTCTTATTTTCTTTAGTTCTAAAGCTTGCATGTACTTTATAATAATTTCCTGGTTTTGTCATTAATATTGACTTGAATGTAGCATGGCAAAAGGTAAGTAAATATTTTGATGTCTTCCAAAGCAAAACTTAAATAAAGGTCTGAACTTAGGTCAATGTAAGTATCTTTGGATCATTCCGAAACTAGAGGCAAACAGCCCTTGGTCTTCTTTATTGTAACTGGAAATCTGCTTTAATTTTATGAATTAACATGCATAATGGAGTCTTGTACAATTACTTCCACAGGGTAAATGCTCAATAAATATTGGTTGAATAATTAAATTGGGTTACTCAGAGTTCATTAGGAATTGCAACTCCCTTGGACCAAAGGTGACCTGAATCAGTATTAGGCCATCTTTTTCAGACAAAAGTATTTGGTATTTTCTGTTTGTTTAATAATGGGACTAATAGCCTATGTAATGTAAACAATGTAATGGTAAATATAGAAAAATGATAAATGTGCCAATATATAAATAAAAATATAGAAAAAACTACAGAATTTTTATTTCTTATAATAGGAGACTTCTCCTTCCTTTTCACAGCATAGAAAAAGAGAAGCGACTAACACAGTGCCTGGCACGAGAGACTCTCAACAAATAGTAGTCACAGTTAATTACCTTTTATATTGTTCCTTAGGTCACAGGATAAAGAAGTGATCAGTTTTCCACTAATACAGAGCAAAACAAACCACAAATTCACTGTCACAAGGTAGAGAAGAGAGTCCAATTTGGAAATGCAAGAAGAGCTGGTTTGAAAAATACTCTCTCTACACAAACTTAGCATGTGAGAAAGTCTAATAATTAACGGAATATGTCCCCAGATTTACTCTGCTTGTGAAATACCCCAGGAAACTCAGCAAGCTTTCACAGAGCCTTAGCGCTTTGTGAGTTCAGAAGATCTTGATGGAGAATATCTTTTTAACCAACGGTTTCTCTGACATATGTCCAATGGTAATATATTGGGATAGACGAACTCCCGACACAAGAAAGTTATGGAAACAGCATGTGGGATGTGACCCTGATTGACTGCTATCAAAATTTCTTCCCTGGGATAAACCATAATGGAAAAGAATATTTCCAAAAAAGAATGTGTGTATGCATATAACTGAACCACTTTGCTGTACAGCAGAAATTAGCAGCAACATTGCAAATCGACCAGACTTTAAATACTTTCCTTATTATTTGGCAATGCTATCCCAGTTCCCTCTTTCAAAAGAGAGTTTTACTCTTCCGTTTTTGTTTTTGTTTTTGTTTTCAGATTCTAAGTCATTTGGCATTAAATTCATGGACTTACTGTTTTCTCTCTTTTCTTACTTCTCAAAATTTACTTAGACTGCAGTTAATCTCGGTAATTTCTTTACGCCGTTTAACATGATTCCTTAGGCACACTGAGAACATCAGTGTTTAACTTTCAAGTTTCTTAACTTTAATAAAATTCACTTGTTTTAAATTTCTGTGATGGCTGACATTGACATATCCCCAAAGGGTTTAGGATATTGGATACAAATTCTGGTATCTCAAAATTCCTCCCAAATGTTAGAAAACTTTAGCAGTGAGAAGGTTGTTGTATTTTCTTTTTTTCTTTTTTTTGGATAAATGAAAATATAACAAGGAGTTAATATTTGATCACGGAGGTAATTTTCTTTAAAATCAGTTTCTTCAATCAATTCTCAACAGCATAAATCTGCATCTACTTGTTTATAAGATTGCTTGATATACCATGCAGTAGAGGAAGTGGTTTTAATTTCTTGAAATTAAGATGGAGCGTCTGGAGTTCCCGTCGTGGCGCAGTGGTTAACCAATCCGACTAGGAACCATGAGGTTGTGGGTTCGGTCCCCACCCTTGCTCAGTGGGTTAATGACCCGGCGTTGCCGGGAGCTGTGGTGTAGGTTGCAGACGCGGCTCGGATCCCGCGTTGCTGTGGCTCTGGCGTAGGCCGGTGGCTACAGCTCCAATTCAACCCCTAGCCTGGGAACCTCCATATGCCGCGGGAGCGGCCCAAGAAATAGCAAAAAAGACAAAAAAAAAAAAAAGATGGAGCGTCTGAATGTATATTTTTTAAGTTAAAAACTTTAGGTCGGTTTTCCCATAAAAGTGGAAATAAGCTGGCATAACTTTACTTCATTTGCCAAACAGCAGTGTGAGGGATCAACTTTACTTTTCCAAAATGCTCAGCTCACAACTACGAAATTTTAACATTGATTAATTTTGACTGGTGAGTACACTGGAGTTTGTTATATTATTCTTTATCATAGTTTGTACTATTTTATATATTGTATTTTTTTCCCAGATAAAGTAAAATACGTCTATAGCTCTGTCCTAAAGCTTTGATTTTTCAGGAAATTAGGAAGCTGGGTTGTATCCTGATGAAAGAGAAAATTGGTCCATTTTGCTAGGTTAGATTGTGGTGCCTGGTGACAAGGTTAAATATTAATGTAGATAAGTGAATGAAGGTGATTTTAATGTTAGTTTAATTAATGGGTGCAGAAATAAGCAATGAATTAGCATGTGAATCAGAGTGCTTTCAGTACCAAAATAAATATAAATATATAATCACCCATTATCTTCGTATGTATATATATATATATATAAAGACAGACAACCTATATATATATATATATAGGTTGTCTGTCTAGAAAAGGCATAAATATTCTCATTTACATATGACCCTCTCAGCAAAATATAGTTTGTCACCCAGCTTTTAGTGGTTGCCCTTTTAACAGGCTGTTTCTGCAAGTGCATATTTGTCATATGCCTAGTTTATATTTTTCAAACAGCACTTTAAAGAGGAATCCAATAATAAGAACTAAAGGAACTTGAGTTTTCCTTAATGTTGCAGATACTTTAGATGCCGCTTTGGAAAACGTAAAGTGGAACTCATTTTTGGCGGTGGAGTGGTACTAGACTACTCTTTCTATTTAACCCCCCGTATTTTCTAGGGTTTACAAATTATAATCAATTTTCCTTTTCAAAATTCACCTTTAAGAGAAGGCTCTGTTAGCCGGCTCCAACAGCAGGCAGCGAGCCTGCCTACTCCGGCTGGGCCCAGGAGGGAGAGGGTCGAATATTGGGGCTGGGGCTGGGGCTGGGGCTGGGGCTGGGGCTGGGGCAGGGTGCGGGCGGCGGGGGGACTTCGAGAGGGGAACTAGCGGGGAGACTGCAGTGACACTGCCCTCCCCGGGCGGGTTGAAGCATCTCACTGGTGACGGGTCTGAAAGCACGTGGCTACGTCATGGAAAGCCAGTCTTTTCAATGCAAACTTCAACTCCTCCTCCTCCTCCCCCTAATGCCTGTAACTCACATCCGAGGCTGGGCGAGGAATCCGGAGGGGAGATTTTCCTCATGCTCGCCGTTGTTGGAAACTGGGAGAGTGAGAGGAAGGAGGCAGGGGATCTGTGGCGCTGTCGACCTACTACCAGCCTGACCAGGGGAGGGGGCACCTAGATTTGCATCTTTTCTTCGTGGTGATTGAGAACTGCAGGTTCAATCCGATCCCACTGAGCACTGGCGATTGATGATAAAAAAAATCGACACTGGCAGAAGGAAGGCTCTGTCTTCGGCTGTCAGACTCGGAGGTGGTATTGGTGTGTGAGTGTGTGTGCTGGTGGTTTTTTTTTTCTTTTTCTTTCTTTTTTTTTTCTTTTTTCTTTCTTTTCTTCTTTCCTTTTTTTTTTTTTTCCTTCTCTCCTAGGGACTACACAATGGCAGTCTCTTCTCAGTGAGATGAACCCTGCTTTGCCTTCTGCAGACCCACCCATCCTCATAGCGATCAAGTAAAAAAGGCTATGGTTTTCTCTTTGGGGATCTTTTGTGCATTACTGTTCTCTCTGATTAGTTCTGGTCTCAGTTGGGATTTCTTTGCCTTTTTGTTTGGCTTCATGCTGAAAAAGGATTTTTTTGCCAACCCTTTGGTAATCCAGTGGTGATCAAGGGGGATAAATCATTCACCCTGGCCGAAAAAAAACAATCACTGAGAAGTCTCAAAGAAATATACCACGTGAGGGGAAAAAACTGGGAGAAGATCCGGAATATTATCGTTTTTCCTATGGTAAAACCGGTGCCCCTCTTCAGGAGAACTGATTTCAAATTATTATTATGCAACCACAAGGATCTCTTCTTTCTCAGGGTGTCTAAGCTGCTGGATTGCTTTTCGCCCAAATCAATGTGGTTTCTTTGGAACATTTTCAGCAAAGGAACGCATATGCTGCAGTGTCTTTGTGGCAAGAGTCTTAAGAAAAACAAGAACCCAACTGGTAAGCAAAACATGCATCATGTTATGTTTTTCCTCATAATAACCTGTCTGTTGCTCATTGAGCTAGATCTGCAGTTCTGCTATGCAGGAAGGCAAGGGGAACAGAAAAGGACCAGGACAGTGTGGTATATAGAGGTGTTGCATGGATAAACAACTAACAGCTGGATCGGCGTCTGTGTGCCCGAAAATCATCCTGGGCATCTCTTGGCTGTGACACAATCCATCACTAGGAGGGAGGAGGAAACTTTTTTTTTTTTTTTAAATATATTTGGTTGCTGATGTTTGGTGGAATATTGAAGGGCTATGGCTTCAGGTTTGGCCCGAAGCAGCTGAAGCTTCGGTAGTTGCCAGGAAAAAGAACCGCGAGCTCTCCCGACTTCTGCTGCAGGTTCGGGGACGTAGCTCGGTGCCCAGACCCGGCTCTAGATTTTCTGATTAGCTTGCACAATATTCGCCACCCCATCGCCTTTACCCAAGTAAAAGAGGCCCCTTCCCTCGCGGCCCCGCTCCTCCGTCAGCCCCCGCCTCCCGCCCCCGTCGAGCTCTCGGTGCCGGAGTATTAATTAACTCCTTCGCCCGTCTGCCTCCGACACCTCCAGCCACCGGGGATACTTGAGCAGGGCTCGTGCCGGGAGGGAACCCCAGACCGAGCACACCAGCCGGGTCACTCTAGTATATGTCATTTAAACCTCCCCTTTAAAAAGCAGTGTCCGGGCCCGGCGTTTGGGTCCCACCGGTGGGATGAGCCTGGCCCTGGGTCAGCCTCCTGGCGATCGTGCGCCCCCATTCCAAAAGCCTCCAACCGGGAAACTTGCAGTACATTACATAAGGAATGCAAATGCAGGTGATTCGGGGAGTCGGGTCCCCGGGGTTCACCTCCCGGTATCTCAGTCTGAGGCGTTTGGGGGCGGCCGCGGAGCCGTGGGCGAGCTACCCGGGGAGGCCAGGCCGGAGGGCTGCGTGGTGGCGGCGGCGCGCCGGCGAGGAGGCTGGGCGCAGCGGGTCCGGGAGCCGCGCGCGCGGGCAGCGGGGGTGTGCGGTGTCCCCCGGTTCGGTTCAGGCCGGGGAGGGCCCCGGGCGGGCTGTTTGTGTCTGGGGCCGCGTTGGGGGCGGGGGCGGGGCCCTGGCCGTCCTGCAGTGGCAGCCGGGGCGCCCGAGGCTCCTGACGCTGGCACTGCGGTGTAGTAGATCATGGCTCCCCGCGGGCGCCCTGACACCCCGGGCTCCGCCGCGGCCGCGCTGGCACCCGGAGTCCCAGCGGCCGGGCAGCAAGTGGCTGCCGTCTCCATGCCTCCGAAGCTTTGCTAATGCAGCGTAGCTGGGCGGCGCGCTCCGGAGGAGCTGCCGCCAGCGGGAGCCGGGGAGCCGGAGGAGGAGGAGGAGGGGGAGGAGGAAGGAGGAGGAGGAGGAGGAGGAGGAGGTGAGGGTGGGCGGGGATGGAGGCGGTGGGTGTGGAGGCTGAGCACCCCGTGCGGCCCCCTCTGCTGCGGCAGGACGGAACCTGCGAGTAGTTAGAGCGTCCAAAAGGGCAGATGTTCGCGTGCCGGCGGACGCCTGGCAGGTGCCTTCAGCTGGGACGTTGGGTGGCTGTGGAGGCTCTGGGCGCGGTGCTGCAGTGGGCTCTAAGCCTGGGTCTTGGAGTTCTCATCCCAGGGCTCTAGCTCGGCCGGCTCGCTTTCCGTCCCCCTCTTCTTCCCCAGCCCCGCCTCCGTCCCCTGTCCTTTTACCCTTCTTTCGCTTAACTCCTTAGCGTTTAGTAACTCTGAGATGGTACCACCATCCTGGGAATTACTCAGGAGAAAGCAGTGTTGTCACCTTACCCAGCCGCAATTCCAATTTGGCCAGTGAGGTGCACCCCAAGCCCGCATCAAGCCCAACATTTGCTGGTCCCTAGGCCATACCTACATCTGCAACGCTCCCGTTTCCTGGGTTCGCGTGAAGACCCTTTTGGCAAGACCTCCCCAAGTGGATCAAGCCAGGGGCTGTGGTGAGAGGGGAGGGGCTCCTCGCTCACACGGTAAAATTAGTGGGTCTTGAAGCCTTGTGTCCTTCTGACAAGGGAATTCTGTAAAAGCGTTTCTTTAGACTTGGCCATTTGTTTAGGGATCTTGAAGTCAGTCCTTCCATAGTACTGGAGAGTGGGAAATAATTCAACATGGAACACGAAGTTTCCTTACGGCCTTTTATACTTTTTTTTGTTGTAAACAGTTTTACTGGAAACACTAATTTTCACCCATGCACGATTCAACATCTTTTTTATTACACCTCCCCCCTCCCACCCACTTTCATCTCTCTGGAATAAAGTAGATTTTTTTTTTTTCCTTCTGAGGCGTTTTGGAAGGTGTCAAGCAAATGACGAATTATTTTTAGAGCAATTTATTTTGCAGCTTATGAAGCTAAAGTACTGGGGTGTGAATTGATGGGTTAATTCAAACTGTCTAATAATATCAACTATTCTAATAGAATAGTTTGTCTTAGATTGCCACGGGTTAGAGGTCTAGTCTGGGAGTCGCAGCACTTTGTAAATTATTTGAAAAATGGGACATTAAGGTGGCACACTATTTAGCTCACCTTGCAAAAGTTTTGCCTTTGGAGATTGAATCAAAGCCATGCCTAGCCATTGCAGTTTCAGGATTGTGGTTGGTAAATTTCATTCCCTTCTGTTGTTAACGCGAAGCCTAAAATCTTTTCCAGGTTTTTTGATCCCAAGATAGCAGTATAACTAAGAAGTTAATTGGGTAATTAAAATAAAACAAAGACTAAAATCCTCTTAACTGTTAAAACCAAAAAGAACAGATTGACTACGACCTATTATGTTATCTTAAATCTAAAATGAGGACAATTAACTGGTTTCAGACTAAGAAGCTTGGCACAGAACCTCCAATACCAGTACTAGGATCATGAATTTGATGTAAAGACTTCTTATTAGATTAATTTTTCTTCTTAGTCTTTGTAAATTATAAACTAATTTACTGATTATTCCTAGTTCTTTAGGTTGTCAACAAGTATAGGCCGTTGGGTCAGGGGTTCCTGAGAGGGATTTTCAGAGCACTGCTATCTAATTGAGTTGATGTGACAATACACAGATAATTGAGTCATGAACTTAAAGGCAAAGTTGTTCATCTACCCCCAGACTCATTAATGCTTAAAGAAGAGGTGTCTTTTGCAGTTGTTTTCATGTAAAAACTTAACTGGAAAAGAGCATAAAGAATATATTTGCACAATCTATGCTTTTTAAAATAAACTGTAATAGTTTGGAAATCCTGGATAGAAAGTAAATTTATTGTCTTTATAAAAAGTCCAATCTTTCACAATACAACTACTATCAGAGAACACACACACACACACACTTAAATGTCCTACTGTTCCCTATTTTCCTAGTAGAGCAATAGCTATATGTTTAGAATAAATGTTACCTGCTTCAACTTTCACTGCATGAGTCATTCAAGGTGACTGTATTTTAGGCAGATCATTAAATAAGGAATACTGAGTCTGAGACATTTATTTTGCCCTGAGGAGGGCTTGATATATTTCTTTAAACCAGTACTGATAGTTTGGACAGACCCATTTGTATCACGGGCCAGTTTGGGGAATAATCTAGGTCACCGAGCCTTGAGCGATGGCTGCTAAGCAAATAAATATGGCTGGAAAAAAGAAGTCCACAATAAACACGAAGGTCATGTCGCAAATGTCTCTTCAGACACATAATGTCCAACAAGCAAAGGAAGCCACATGCCCTCTATTATATACAGCTACTCACAAACACAAACTTGTGTGGCTCGGCATGATTTTGTAAAGCGCAGATTTTAAGATAAATCATAATTGGATGTAATTTTATTGAGTACCAGTGTCAGTGGCTGGGAGGGTACGAAGTGGATGCCCTAGACCTAGTTCTGCAGAGCACGTTTAGAATATCCCCCACACTCCTGGCCCTGAGTGTTTCCTTTTCTAAACTCTGTCTCCTTCTCTGCCATGTAACTTTGAGCTGAAACAGGTAAGGGTTGGTAGAACTCACTTCCTACTGCCTACTTTTTTGGGGCGTCTTTCATCTCTGCTTTCGCCTTTGACTAAGCTGTTTTAGGTGCCCCAAACATCTGGTATGCTATTGTTACTTATTTAAATACGTTATTCTTTTAAAGCCACTTGCTCTACAGCTAGGGCCCTCATGTCCTTAAGAAGTGAGAAAATAGGAAGAGGGAGACGAAAAAAGAGTAAGCATTTTTTTTCACTCCTTCTCCTCTGCCTGACGACTCATCCTGGGTTCCTGCAGAGCTGGGGGAACCACAAATGGGCCATGATCTCTGCATTCCCGAACACCGAGCACAGAGAAAGTGGAGATGGTCACTTCAGATGCAGGGCTGGAACACCAAACAGATGTAAGGTCCTTTGGCTGCTATGTTTGCCTCCAGAGTGGGATTCCACATAACATGAGGTGGCCTTGGACTCCATCCAGGAAGCTCTAGTTACTGAAGCAGCAAAATGAGTTTTGCAGGCAGTAGCACTTCCTGAACCAGAGAATGACGTTTTAGGTAGACTTTCAAGGACTGACCTGTTGGGAGTGTGGTGTTTTTTCTTTTGTTTTCACTTAGATCCAAGTTAACAAGCGTGAAATCCCATGCATGATATCCTAAACTTGGTTTTAACAATGGAGGTGACTTCCATTGTAGCCATACCCAGCCTATTCTCATCTTAGGCAGCATCCGTCACTGAGAACATTTGTTCAAATGATGCATTGCTTTCAGAAGGTGCTAAAGCTAATTCTATACCATATTTCATAGTTCCCACGCAGAACATTCTTTTAAAAATGTTCAAACCCAATCTTCCATGTTTTAGCAACACAAACACTGAAGACTTTTATGAAGTGTTTTTATACATGTGCTAACAAGGACAACAACCAAAGTTTTTGCTCCTTTGTACATTTTGGCATCATAACTCAATTGACTCATAAGCTTACTATAAATATCATGTAGATGTCTCAAAATGGGAGCATTTATTCAAAATAGTTTCTTATGCCTTCAGGGGAAACAGTTGGGATGTTTGAACAGTGTATTTGAAGCTTCTCTAGTAAGTTTTAAATAAGACACCACACTGTGTCTATATTCTTGATAAAAGCTTTGAGCCCAACTTAGTACCACCTCCAGGAGGGACAGGAGGTTAGGGAAATACCCACTGCCAAGTCTCTCTGCCTAGTACCATAGTCTGGGTGGTGTTTCTAGGGTCTTAGTTTGTGTACCATGTACCAGATTTAGTTATAAGAGTTGAACCTGAGCACAGAAGGGCAAGGAATTGTCTGAGGAGAGGTGTTTCTCCATCTACCTCCAGTGCTGCACTTTTTGGCTATTCTGCTTTGTAAAGACTACGGATGTATTCCCTGTATATTCCTCTAGTCAGGAGAAATTAATGTTCTGCTTTGACCCAGTAGTAAAAATTAGGATGAGGAAGCAAAGGGAAGTTGAAAGGAGGAATTCTTAGAAACTTCCTAAACAGAAAAGCAAAAAGGAGGCATACTGCAGACATGGTTTACAGGGAATACTGAAGTTTTGTTTATCTACTCTTCAACATCAGCTAAGAAAGTCACCTAACAATGGACAAAAGTCACTATTGTCCTTATCGTCGCCTGACCAAAAATCCCGTTATGACAAACTGCAGGTTTTCAACATGTTTTTACTAAATGCATTCATAGTGAAAACTGGGGATCTCTGAGAAAGTTAACCAGAGGGCTGTAATTGCCAGTAACATACAATTTCCTTGCTAAGTTCACTTCATGCGTCTTCCTTTCCCAGAGCCAACCAAGAGTTTGGCTTCTGAATAGTAAAGGAAAGAAGGAAAAAAGCTGTTGGTGCCTTCCTACTCTCCATCCGCCATGCCAGGGCATCCTGAAACGGGGCCTGCAAACATTGCCTAGGCCCACATGCTAAGTCTCCAAACTTGAGGCCTTCCTCAGAGGCACCAGCCCAGGCGCCGAAGGCGTCCACCCTTCTGGCCCCCTCAGCCTTGACACAGCAAGCGGTAGGGCACCGTCTCCTTCCCTCTGCAGGAGCCCCCTCCGCAGGAGCCCCCTCCGCTTCTTTTCTGATCTTCGATTTTCTTCTTAAAGGCATGCCGAGAACAGAGTGCATCTGAATTGTTCCTCTTATCATTTTTGAACCCCTTTCTCCGAAGGCGGTCAATGGGACCCTCCCGCGTGGCACGTTTTTGTTCCTGAAGGGCCAGCAGCCAAGCAGCCTCGAGCTCCACTTGTTTTGAAAGGAGGTGCCCCCTCCCTTACTCTTTTGTTCCTTTTTGCTTTAAAGCACTTCCCTAACCGCACTCAGCCACTCAGCTTCCGCCCTGCGCGGGCCGCGGAGTCTGTGTCAGGGACAGGACGTCTGGCAGGACGCCACGACTGGGACAGAGCCCCCGCCTTCCTGAGCAGCGAGCGGGGCACGGACTGTTTTCTGCCAGCCAAGAGCCGGCCACCTCTGCGGCTCGGATCTGCTTCCAGGGGTCGGGCCCCGAGCCTGCCTAACGGAGCCCTGAAGAGAGGGGGCACGCGGGCGGCGCGTGGCCTTCCTCTGCTGTGACCCGCGGCCAGAGCCCCAGATTCCCGCCACCCGTTGCTCCCCTCCTCGGAGCGTCGGGGGCTCTGCTACGCAATGCGGCGGAAGCGGCCCGTCCGAGCCGCCGTAGCGCGGGAGGGTTCCGTTTCTACAGAGATGACCTCTGACCCAGGGGGCGTCTCTGGGGGCCCCCCCTGGCCGGCGCAGCCGTTGCTATGGAAACCACGTGGCCGGAAGCCGCGGTGCGGGTGCGGGCCGGCCTCTGACGCGGCGCGCGTTTGCCAGCCCCCGGCCGGCGTCCGCGCGTGCGCCCCCGTGCGTCGCCGGGTCCAGGGGCTGCGGGAGAGTTTGGTCCCAGCCCACAGGTGGCCGCCTTCACCTGGGCAGCATCTCTGATGCGCTCCCAAGTATAGAGGAAAAAGCACTGGGCAGGAGGAAGGAGCCAGCTTGCTGGCGATCACTCCCGAGTTCAGGACTGGGAGAGGGTGAGCCCCGTCCCCGCTGGCTGCTGGAAGACCAGGGCGGGCTCGCGAAGTTCTCTGGGCCTCAGTTTCCTCGACTGCAAAGCAAGGGCATTGTTTAGAATAAGCTCTGCTCAGCCCCAGCGCTCGTGTTCCAAGCGTCTGTAACTTCCACCCAGTCCGGATTCTGGGTGGATTTTCCCATCTTCCCTGTATCTCTCCTGGACTATGTTGAGTATATTTAAGTTGTAATCTAAGATCTGAGACTATCGGACATGGAGGGCTACCTTAGGGATCATGATTGACCTTTTAGAAGTGTGGCAAGTCCTTCACCGTGGAGAAGCGACTGTTCCAAGAGCCGATTTTGAGTTGTAGACAAAGCACAGCACGCAACTTTTGAGCCTTGGAAGAAGAAAAATGTTGTATTTTACTGGTGACACCACCAAGAGCTCTTCACGCATCTCACAGAGTTGTGTGGTTCGTTCTGAAACAGATGGCATTCCTTTATATTTCTTGTATTCCCCAGATGTCTCTACCTGCGGTTTCTGAACATTTTCTGGGGGGAGGAGCCTACCTACCTTGATTTGTTTTACCTTCTATTATTTTGGACTATTGGGAAGAATCACAAGTATTTTCAAATCAAAACAAAAACAAATCAAAACCACTTCACTGTAAATTTAGAAATTGAAAAAGACTATTTTGAAGGTATGTTAAGACAAGAACAGCCTTCTTATAAAAGAACAGATCTAAATTGTGTTTCTGGCAAGTGGAGTAGGTCAAAGTTACCTGCTCATATGGCTTTAAACTTTTAAAAGATTTTTGTTGGCCTGGTTTCCAAAGAGTCTTTTTACCCCTTCCCCCATGATAAGAATTACCCCCCTGAAGTTTGCTTTTCAAATAATTTGCCAAGAGTTCCTCAGGAAAACTGGGTAGAATATTTGCATCTCAAAGCACAGGAAAGAATGCAAGTTTCTCCAAGAAGGGCTTTTATTTCCTACATGCAGAATTTTACAATACCTACCCGCATAGGGGAGGGTTGGGGATTGGAAAAAAGGACAGCTGGGCTTTGAATTGCTTCTGGAGCTTCATTTCTGCTCTTGTAAAGACTCAATTTTTGAGTCCAGGGTAGTTGTTTTTAATTCAAGAATTGAGTTGCAAGCTGTTTGACATCAGAGGGCTGGTCACCCATCCTACTACATTATCATCTATTTGCTTCTTTAATTGGGGGGAGAAGATCATCAACTAAGATGGAAATACAAAGATTTCTGTGTTCTAGATAGCTCTTTGTTTTGGAAGGTCTTTCCTTCTGCACGCATAGTTGCACTTAGCTTTGGGGACAAGACCTCAAAAAAAAAAAAGTTCCTATCAGGCTCTGAGTATCACCTTCCAATCTTGCCAACTTCTCACTATAGAGCTACTTAAATTTTTTTTTTCAAATACATTGTCAGATTTCAGCTGACACAAACAGTAAATGTTCCTGGCAATATTGAAAACCTGTTGGATTCAAGAGGTGTCCCCCCAAAATGTGTAAAAGATAGTATCCTCCCAAAATCCAGAACCGCATCCAAAGGTAGCCAAAGAAAGAGAGACTTGGGTATTTCCCTTGAGCACTGGCTCCAATCATTAGGACACTAGCTGTGAATGGAGTGCAACCCACATTGCTGTCCGGCCGTGTCTTGAGGGCCCTCGGCCTGATGGTTCCCAAGCCAAAGACCTGACATGAGACAGACAAGAAGGCACTAACTGTCCCTGGGAAAGAAAGGATCAACAACAAATAGGTCTTGGAAAGGAAGAAACAGCGTGAGTTTTCCCTTCCTCCCTCAACTGGGCACTGCAGACAGACAGATCCAGGAGGGCTGACTCAGGTAAGAATTCTCTGGCGCTTGCCAGTTTTCTCAAGATCCCGTCAACAGGCCCAGAGCAAGTGGAGTGCAGCTCTGTTATCTGCCAGAATTTGCCAAGATTTTTCATTAATTTTAACTTTAGCTTCCCACTGGCTTCTTAAGGGACTAAGTGGTAGAGGTTACTGGAAAATCCCTTGGAGTCTATCACCCCTGAGAGGGGCCTCTTTGGGGAGGTGTGGGGGCATCTGTAAGGTCCCTGATTTGTTTTGTTTATGGTATTGTAGTTTCTTTAGAGTGGAAAGGATTAGCGGCCGGTGAGAACTGCAGGAAAAAGACAGAGGGGAGTAGTCGAAGTCACTTCTAACAGTCTTCTCTTTAGGTACCTTTTGTGTCCTGAATTTTTCATTAGCTCGTTGAAATGAATCTTTCAACAAAGATGTTTTTGGAATCTTGGAGCCTTTTGGAGGCTTTGCATGCCAATTAAAATGGGTATCCTACCCTGTTTGTTTGATTTGGGAGCCCTTATTTTTAAGTGCACTTCTTAAAGGAAAAATCCTGTTTAATTGGAACATTCCCCATAATTGCTATTGTAATTCCAGATTGTCTTAATAAGATTTTGCCACTTTTGTAGATACCTACAGCTTCTGAGGCATAACATAAGCAGGTGGCCTGTGCTTAATTCATTGAAACTTGAGGGTCCTACTTTTTAAGCTAAACTTTGGGTCTCTTGGAGCCAAGTTAATACCTCAGAGGGATGTACTGCTGGGTTGGGGATTTTGTGGTGTTTTACAGTGTAGCTTCTTGCATGGAATTTTCTTGAGTGTGCTAAGTGACCTAGTGTCTATCTAACCTACCCTGTGACCAACTTAGCCTAATATGGGTGGTGAAAGCTCTAATAGCTTTTAAGTGCTTGACTTCCGCCCACCAGTTTTGTGGCTTTGACTTCCAAGAGTCCTATTGGCAGTAGATCTATTATTCCTTTTATAAGGTTTCCTATAGTGGCAGATGCCCTAATAGCTTTAATGGCTTTTAATAGTCCAGCTTATGCCTACTTAGATAACTGATGTGCCATTGGTCAGAAAAGTCTGAATTTTTTGCTTTAATTTATTTCCCCAAATCCCTCAGTGGTTTATGCTGTGGACGTAAGCCCCAGGCTTTGTGAATGTCCTAAGGCTGCCATCTTGCTTTCTTTAAATTGAGAGGTACTCATTATTTTCCCTAGAAATAATCCTCCCTAATTCAACCAGATGTAGTGTTTCTGGCTGCTGGGGCACAGTTCCCGGGACTTACAAGGACCTCCTGAAGGTGCTTACGTGGTAGAGGAGGCCACCTATAAACCCAAATTCGGACTGGCAAGTCTCACTGTGAAACTCTGGAATCTCTCACATCCCGAGTTTCCACCCAGAAGCGCTGGACAAACTCAGAGAGCTCAGGATGTAAAAGAATCAGGGCTTGATCTGAGGGAAGCTTGCCAGGGATCCCAGAGAGCAGCCCAAGGGGCAGCAAACTAAAAGGGCTCAGTGGGTACCTTCACCTGCATCTGGGGGCCTTCCTCCCAATCTCCAGCTGCTGTCTTGAGGTCCTATCTTGCGGCCCAAACTCTTGACTGACAAAGTGAAAACTATTTGGTAACAACTATGATGTCCTTCATTAAGGGGAGAAAAATCCTCATATTGGGGGAGGACAGGGCCTCGAAAGCGGAGGAGCACTCGTCCCAGGTGGGGCAAGGGTGAGTTTCATGGAGCATTGGAAGAGGCAGGTCATGGGTGCCTGTGAGGTTGGGAGTTTCCTTAAAAGGCAAGCAGGTCCTGTGTTGTAGGGTAAGGTAAGCTAGCTAAAGCTGGGGTGGAGGGTTGTGACGGGTGTGTGCTAGGGTCCTTGAGAGTGGTCTCCTGCAAGTGCAAGGCTGACTTAGCTTTAGATTTGTGGTCTGGGCCAGGCCACTGGCACGGCCTCCCTTTTATGGGTCCTGATATACAAATTAACTTTATCAGCAGTCGGGAATAGTCCATGTGTTATGTACTGTGACGTGGTCAGCTTTACCCTTTAGATAATCATTATGGCAAGCGTGTGGAAAACAGCTTTGCATAGGGCCGGACTGAAGGTAAGAAAGGCCCCGCAGGAAGCAACTGAAGTAGATGTGGTGAGGTCCAAATAAGGCCGTGACTAGGGCTGGAGAGGAAGTGGATCCCTCCGTCTCAGTGGCCAGACCGACTTTGGGAAAGGAGGGGGGCGCCCAGGATGTTCTGACCACAGCTTTTTGATTGCGTGGCTCCTTTTGATCCTAAGCCACTGCCCATTTATCAACAGAACACCTGGTTTCCTTGAACCATGGAGGAAAAACTTAACTCTCTCCAGACTGCTTATATCCGAGGGGCTGTGGTAACTTGTAATAGCAAGTGGAAACCTTTGACAAGTTTCTCCTTCTAGATCATTTAAATAAGCAGTTCTAGGAGAGTTGCTCTGGCCTAAAGAAGTCATTTTCTCAACCAAGTCAGAAAGTCCTTAGGGATGAAAAAAATGCTTTATAATAAAAATAAGTCAAAAACATTTGTAATGTAATGATTATATACAATTCTTTGTCAATAGTAGATGTTTCTGTGCATAATATTTTGTTCAGTTTGAGGAGTCAAAGAATGCAGTTAAAAGCCAGATTTTCAGATTATTCAGAGCTGGCAAGAAAAGAGAAGGAAGTTTGAACTTTATTGAATTTACATATGTAAGTGTGTGCACCTGCTCCTTGGGTAGAACTGGATGTAGTTGTAATTAAAATGCCTTTCTTTCCTGTAACATTTTGTTGTCTGCACAATTACTGTTGATCAGCGAAGTGTGTGGTAACCTCTGCTGTAATGCTGCCTCTTACTTAGATAAAGTGGAGTTTTGGAGGGATTGTAATTTCCACTTCCTGTGTGAAGCATGTGATGTACTATTGTACTTTAAAAAAGAAGAAATGTGAAAATAAGGAGGCTTAAAGGCTAACACGATTATAGGGTTTTGGGTATATATATATATATATATATATATATATATATATATTTTAAACAACCGCTTATTTCAAAGTCTAAAACTCATCTTCTTGGGTTGTGTTTCTGTTGTTCACCAGATGTTAAGATTCCTGAGCAAAGAAAGGACTGTTTTCTAGGAGGCCTAAGTCAGTAGTTACCATCATTCTGCCTCAACTTTTTTTTTGAGTTGTTTCAGTAGATTTACTTTCTGAATTTTTTTTTTTTTTTTTGTCATTTTGCCATTTCTTGGGCCACTCCCACGGCATATGGAGGTTCCCAGGCTAGGGGTCTAACTGGAGCTGTAGTTGCCAGCCCACGCCAGAGCCACAGCAACACGGGATCCGAGCCGCATCTGCGACCTACACCACAGCTCACGGCAACACCAGATCCCCCACCCACTGAGCAAGGGCAGGGATCGAACCCGCGACCTCATGGTTCTTAGTCGGATTTGTTAACCACTGCGCCACGACGGGAACTTCTGAATTTTTTTTTTTTTAAACTATTGACATCAATTATGTAGAGAGGCAGTGGAGAGGTTGACGGTAAATATTTTAAAAAATAATTACAGTTGATTTACAATGTGTTCATTTTTGCTGTACAGCAAAGTGACTCAGTCATATATATATATAATTTTCACATTCTTTTCCATGTGGTTTGTCAGTGGATATTGAATATAGTTTCCTGTGCTATATGGCAGGACCTTTTTGTTTTGCCTTAACTTTGTGCTTGGTGGGGGGGAAGGGGTAGATTGAGGACAGTGACTCTGTATGCTCTTCCCTTTTTTTATTATCCGATGACTCAACTTGTTTCCTAGGAATTTACATTTTTCATCATCTTAATTATTTTTTCTTTTACATCTAAAATTTCCACTCTTGTGCCAATTAAGTGACATAAAATTCCTCATATGTCAGACATAATAATAGATATAAAATACTGGAAGTATTTTTAGTAGAATGGATACTAAATGTTAGAAGTATTTTAATGATGCACTTGTAACAAATTTTAAAAAGATGGCCATTTTGCATCATTGCTGTTTATTGTTTATCTTTCCTAACTATATTTTCTTTTAAAATCTTGGGAATAATCTTTTTTTTTTCCTCAAGAGAAAAACAGAATTTCTTTAATATTATTTAACAAAGGAGGATTAAATGGATAAGATTTACGTACTAGAACACAAATGAAATAAAGTTAGGTTTGCTTTTTTTTCCAATTTTATTCTTTTTTGGGGGGCTTGTTTAATTTTTGTTTTAATTGAAGTATAGTTTTAAAATCTTGGGGATCATCTTAAAGAACACAGTGCTGGTACATCCAGTGCACACCTGCCTTTCGTGGGAGCACTGAGCTGTGGTGCACCTGCTGCACCTGCAGTGTGGCCTGATCTGTGGACCATGGAGTCCGCTCGCTCTGTTCTGTTTGCTTTAGTAAACTGCTTTTCCATCACTGAGAATTCACCCCTTTGTCCCACTCTCCCTGTATTTGTACTGTCATACTTGAGGTTTTGTCCTTTCACATACTTCCTTTAGTTATATTTTTCAAAAGGCTTGTCATCAGTTTAACTCTTCAGGCAGAATTGGGATTAGTATTCAATTGGATTTTCAACTTTTACATGTATTAGATAGGGAAAAAAGGCAAAAATGCTAACAATACAGTTGTCGGACAGTAAACGAGACATATCTGTCTGAACTTGATTCATGGATCCAAAATAGCATTTATTTGATTTATTTATTTTTCTTTCTGTGCTTCGAATGACATGTGAAAAACCATGATATGTGTCTATTACCTTTAATAGATTATATAATTAAATAAGTGGGGGAGTATTATTATAATTGTTCCCTCTAATATTCCTGCTAATGAATGTCTATCAAACTTATTGTTTTTTTTTTTTTTGGCTATTTTAGGGCCACACCCGCAGCATATGGAGGTTCCCAGACTAGGGGTCCAATCAGAGCTGTAGCTGCCAGCCTACACCACAGCCACAGCAACGTGAGATCCAAGCTGCGTCTCTGACCTACACCATAGCTCACGGCAACAACGGATCCTTAACCCACTGAGCAAGGCCAGGGACCGAACCTGCAACCTCATGGTTCCTAGTTGGATTTGTTTCCGCTGTGCCACGGTGGGAACTCCTAAACTCACTGGATTTTTAAATCGGATTGCTCCTCTACTTTAACAGAAACATTCTGAATTATTCTGAATCCTGTATTAGTATTTATGCTCTAAGTAATAATAAAAACTAATCTTTATAGGATGCTTTCTGTGTACTACATGCTTTACTCATCTTACCTAATGGAGTCCTCAAAACCATAGGTAGGAACTTTTCTTATATTTATCTGGAAAAGGATGAAGCCCAGGCATGAAGAGGTTAAGGAATTTGCCCGAACTCTCCCAGCTAGTAATAGAAACCAAATCTGTCTTATTCCAGGCAGCACCCTCTTCAGTCCCTGAATTGCAGCCCCCTCCCTAACAAGCACAGTGTTCAAAGAAAGTCTGTGAAAGTGGCTGGTATTGTCTTAGTGTTTCTGTCAATCATATCCTGAAACTAAAGGGAGAATGCAGCATGTTCAGGGTTTAGATATTTGGCATTTGTAATGCTTTTTTATTGAGCATTACATGCCTGGAAACACATACAGCTCTTGACTATAGAGGTGTTTTTTGTTTTTGTTTTTGTTTTGTTTTGTTTTTGCATCAACAGCAAGTTTCTGGGCCAGGAATTGACTCTGAGCCACAGCTGTGACCTCTTGTGCCACAGCTGCAGCAATTCCAGGTCCATTAACCACTGCCCTGGGCTGGGGATCAAACCCGCACCTCTATAGCCACCCGAGCTGCTGCCGTCGGATTCTTAACCTATTGTGCCACAGCGGGAACTCCTCAACTGTGGCGTTTGATGTCCTTTGACCATTGTGTGTATCCTTGTGACAGCCACCCTCGTTGATTATCACAATTAGATCTAGAACATTCTCGTCGCCCCAGAAAATGCATTCTCAGCTGGAGTCAGTTCCCACCCGTGGCCCCTGTGAGAAGCGACCTACCTTCTGGTTTCTCTCACTTTACCTTCGCCTGTGCAAGAACCTCATATCATGAACTCCTGGCGTCCTCACACCATTGAGTTTCCCTTCTTTCACTCAGCACGTTGTTGTTTTCGAGACTCATCTTGGTCGTTCGTGTGAGATGTACAGAATTTGATGTGGTAACTTATGTTTTCTTTTATAAATTAGAAAATCCTAGCTGAACAGACTCACTTTTAGCTAACCGCCAAAAGTTGTCCTAAACTGCACAGTGCAGGTGAACAAGCTGGCTGCCCTCGTTCCCTCGATGCTCCCGGGTCAGAGAGAAAGGACTTTACTACTCAGGGCACAGCAGGCTTCACGTTCTTACTTCCCTTGCCCTCCAGGCTCCCAGGGGCAATGCTGAGTGGCTGAGGGGGCCACCCGCACACAGTGGATTTGTGTCACAGCTGAGGATCTCTGAGTTCACGAAGTCCCCCTTCTTTGAAGGGGCTTGCAGAACTGCTCAACCTTTGCCTCCAAGGCAGGCACTTCTGTATTATCCTGGGTGGGAAACCAATCTGTCCTCTAACCTGGAAGCACAATTTTTAGATTCCAAGGTTGTTTGCAATGCACATATCCTTGCAAAGACACTCTGAGTCAAAAGCTCTTACAAGACATGTAGAAATTCCTCTTCCAGGGAATTTTTAAACAGACTTCTTTAAGTCTGTTTCTGCTCAGCCGCCTTTTCTCCCCTCTTGGGTTTTTTCAGGACTGCCATTCTTGTTGATCTAAAGATGCTCTTAATGTACCCTTGGAAATCATCTAAAAATTACCTAAAGAAATGATCCTGAGGTCTTGACAAGATAGGCAATATATAATCCTATGCGATAAACCTCTCAGCATTTATTAAATAACCGCATGTAAGTTCCATGTTGGATACCGGGAGGGATTTAAAACATTGTAGAAGGATTTGGTCATTGGCCCCAGCATACCGATGCCCAGTGTACAGAGAACACCAGTAACCGGAGAGTCCTGAATGATGGGAGACCCACACAGGATGAACCGGATAGAAAGGGAACCTTGCAGGGAAGTGCCACCTGAGCCGACTTTGGAAGGTGCGTTTAGTTTGGCAGGAGAGGGAAGAATATTCTTGGCAAGGGGAGTAATGTGAGGGCTGAGTGAAAGGTTCGTGTTTGGGGCTTTGTGGGGCTGTTAGTGGGATCTTATTTTAGAGGATTAGAGGAGTCATGATGCAGAGGAGTTAGGCTGGACGTGGTAAAAATGAGTGAACTCGAGAACGGTTCTGGAATGGGAAGGTGGAACAACTTTGTTTCTAGCACTAAAGATACTTGGGGCAGCAGTTAATTTCCCAAGAAGGTGATTTTTTTTAGTGAAACACACCGCTGGACTGAAAATGTCACGGTCTATTTGGTTACAAGGAACTTCTCAGCAACTTGGACTGGAATTTCTTATTCAAGAATCCTGCTCTACTCTTCTGGCTCTAGCAGTGGATATATGGTTTAGTGACCCCTGGTGACCGTTGCTTAGCAGAGAGATGCATTAAGGAACAGTTTGCTAAACGCACACTTTTTGGAAATGGATTTTGATTTTCTGCTCCTTTCTGGTATACAATTTGAGTTGTGTTTTAGGGCGTCAGTATCTGTTTCTTGCTTACCTAATGCTTAAGAATGCACAAAATTTGTAAAATGAAATTCTAAGATAACTTGTTAAAACAGGAGTACTAGTTAAATTCTGAATGGCCAGACTTTGCAAATACACAACTTACAAATGCCTTATAAGCAGCACTTTCAATTTCTTTGATTGAGACCCAAGATCTGTATTAGAGATCCTAGTTTGTAAGTTTATAAGGCTGGTATTTATGGGACCACAAGCATATTTTATACAAGAAGGGGAAAGAGTTCATTTTAGGTGATGGTAACAGTTGCAGACACACTGTGGTGGGAGCAAATTGGCAGCATAAACCCGAATTCTGGCATTTCACTGGGTAGTGAGTAAATGATTTAATAATTTTTTTTATTTTTGTCAATTAAAGGCAGTAGACAGCTTCATGGTGCAGAAGGTCTGAATAAGAAGTATAGGGTCTCTGAGTTCCTGTCATGGCTCAGAGGAAACGAATCTTCATTTCCATGAGGACACAGGTTAAGGATCTGATGTTGCTGTGGCTGTGGCATAGGCCAGTGGCTATAGCTCCAATTTGACTCCTAGCCTGGGAACCTCCATATGCTGTGGGAGTGGCCCTAAAAAGACAAAAAAAAAAAAGGTTCTGAATGTTGTTGCATTAATGTAGCTTTGAATAAAAAATTAAAATATAGGAGTTCCTGTCATGGCTCAGTGGTTAACGAATCTGACTAGCATCCTTGAGGACGCAGGTTCCATCCCTGGCCTCGCTCAGTGGGTCAAGGATCCAGCATTGCTGTGAGCTGTGGTGTAGGTCGCAGATGCTGCTCAGATCTTGTGTTGCTGTGGCTGTGGTGTAGGCTGGCGGCTACAGCTCCGATTCTACCCCTAGTAGCCTGGGAACCTCCATATGCCAAGGGTGTGGCCCTAAAAAGACAAAAAGAAAAAACAGTTAAAATGTACATCCTTTGCATATACAGATGCCAGGTTGTGCACAGCTATAGGAATACACACACACACACACACACACACACACACACATATGTGCATGCACACATTTTCTTACCCAGTCTTTTTGGGTGCCCACTAACATGTATTTGTGAGAGCCTCCAGGAGAGGAAATTAGTGTCATTCAGTTCACTGTGTGGCTCATAATCTTGCTCTCATATTTTTATTACCCAAAGCAGAAGGAAGAGTTCTCTCTGTCAATCTTGGTAACAGCTTTTGCCTAACTCTGCTTTTCCTTTTACTGTTACAGTTTTAATGCAAGATGGATCTAAGACCCTTTATTCCTTGTATTCTTTTAAATTTATAATTGGTAGGAACACTTTTAAATATGATTGTGTGTTTTGTTAGGAGCTATTGTAGCTCCACTTTAGAATCACCAGAAAATTGAGGAAAATGATTTGATGTTGGTGCCACTAATAAATATGGCAACGCAGGTGGAAGGAATTTCAAAAATTGCATAGAATTAACTTGCGGGTAGTACACATTATGTTTATTTTCTAATTGCTATATTACATTATGGCAAAATGCCTGTATTTTGAAGTGCTGAATAGTGAAATATTCTGTCAACTAAATTTTGGTTTGGATTTTTCCAACTTGAAGGGCAAACACTCAGCAAGTTGAATATATTTATGGAGGTGGGTACATGCTAGACATTGAGCTTAAGGACATTTAAGTCCTAGGTGTTTGTGGACTTACCCAATCTACAGGTTAGTAGAATCTTTCTCTCAAGAGAGTGATTGGGGAAGGGTTAGTATTAACTGTAATTTGAGGCAAAAAGAAATAGCTAGGAACTAGGATCAATTACAAAATAATTAAGAGATTACATATTTAAGAGATAATTACAATTACAATTACAAAATAATTAAGAGATTACATATTTTGTGTTTTTAGACTTGTGATTTTGAAATTAAAAAAGAGAATATTTCATATCCATACCAGTCCATTTCATGGCTTTCAAGTAGCTGTTGTTGAGATGATTTTTACTTAAAATTAGATGCCAACTAAAATTAGATCACCAAAGCAATCTTGAGAAAGAAGAATAAAGCTGGAGGCATCATGCTTCTTGATTTCAAGCTATTTCACAAAGCTATAGTAGTTAAGACAGTGTGGTATTGGCCTGAAAACATGCACATAGATCAATGGAACAGAATAGAGGGCTCAGAAATGAACCCATGCCTATATGGTCAATTAATTTATGACAAAGCAGCCAGGAGTATACAGTGGTGAAAGGACAGTTTTCAGTAAATGGGAAAATTGAACAGACATGTACAAAAGAATGAAACAGGACTACTATATTATACCATACACAAAAATTAATTCAAAATGGATTAAAGACTTAAATGTAAGACCAGAAACCATAAAACTCCTTGAAAAAATCAGACAGCAAGATCCTTGACATAGGTCTGGGTAATGATTTTTTGAATCTGACACCAAAGACAAAAGGAACAAAAGCAAAAATAAACAACTTCGACTACATCAAACTAAAAAAGCTTCTGCACAGGAAAGGAAACCATCTATAAAATGAAAAGGTAACCAATTGAATGAGAGGAAATATTTGCAAATCACATATTTGATGAGAGCTAATATAAAAATATATAAATAACTTATACAACTCAGTAACAGAAAAACAAACAATCTGATTAAAAAATGGGTATAGGACTAAATAGAGATTTTTCCAAAGGAGGCGTACAGATGGCCAATAGGTATATGAAGACATGCTCGAAATTATCATCAGAGAAATGTGAATCAAAATCTCAATGAGAGGGAGTTCCCGTCGTGGCTCAGGGGTTAATGAATACAACCAGGAACCATGAGGTTGCAGGTTCAATCCCTGGCCTTGCTCAGTGGGTTAAGGATCTGGTGTTGCCGTGAGCTGTGGTGTAGGTTGCAGACGTGGCTTGGATCTTGTGTTGCTGTGGCTCTGGTGTAGGCTGGCAGCTGTAGCTCCGATTAGACTCCTAGCCTGGGAACCTCCATCTGCCGCGGGAGCGGCCCTAGAAAAGGCAAAAAGACAAAAAAACCCCAAAAACCCCCCCAAAAAACCTCAACGAGAAATCACCTCACACTTCTTAGAATGGCTATTCTCAAAAAGATAAATAACAAATATTAGGGATGTGAAAAAAAGGAAGCCTTGATCACTTTTTCTGGGAATGAATGTGAATCGGTACAGCGACTATGGAAAACTAGGGAGTTTCCTCTAAAAATTTTAAGTAGAACTGCCATACAACCCAGCCATCCCACTTCTACTTATCTACCCAAAGAAAATGAAAATTCTAACTTGAAAAGATATATGTCCCCTGCCCGCGTGTTCACTGCAGCATTATTTACAATAGCCAAGATACGGAAGCAACCTAAGTGTCCATCAGTAGAAGAGTGGATTAGGAAGATGTGGTGTGTGCATATTTATGTATGGAGTGTGTGCATATATATATGGGGGTGAGATGGGTGAATTGTTTACTTTTTTTACTTTAAAGTTTAAAAAAGTTCTTTTTTGAATTTCTCAATGCCCAAGCCACTGTAGTCAGAGACCCCCAAACCTTCAGCTCATTCCTTAGCTCTGTTTCACATTTTTTTCTTGATGTGTTACCCGCTACTACACCTGCCTTTCTCCCTCATTCATGCTGGATACACCTCCCATTCCATGCCACAGAAACTCCACTCATTTTCCAGTTATAGGGACTGGAAAACATCCTAGGGACTGTGTGTAAGTTATCACCAGTATTTGTTTTTTTATACTAAAATCATGGAGTAATAGCAAATTAGAATAAGGAAACCTACCACAAATACATCCTTATTTTAAAGGTCAGGGTCCAGCACCACTGTAGGCTCATGGGGCTGTAATGAGCACTCAGAATGCTGTGAGGTTCAATGTGTAGGCCATAGTGTCTGCTTCTGAGGTTGCCACTTAGTGCAGTGCATCTCTTGGGACTGTGCTTTGCCTATCTGACCACATCAACCCCTGTTAAGTTTGTCTAGCACCGTCCTTGTTAGAGGTCAGCTCAGACATGAAGAAACAATAGCCAAGGAGAATCCCTTACATGTGGCAGGGTCATGGGTCGAGGAAATAATCCTAGGGGCACGTAGTGATTGTACTGTTGTTGCTGCGGTCACAGCAGGGGCCCAGATACTGTCCAAGGAAGGATGTCTCCCTCTGTAGGCACAGAGTCCCACGGGATCTCTGAGGGAAACCTTTCTGCCGTGTTGGTTTCTCTCATCAAGCAATGTGCAACTTGAGAACTAGTCTCAATAAACGCTGTTAGATGCAAAAATGAAACAGTAAAATAGAGTAAAATTAGATGCTGAGATCTGTAGCATAGGATGTAACGGCTGAACAAGACATTTTAAAGTATGTCTGCTTCCTGCGTCAGACTCATTAGTCAGGCTTCTTGGCCTTGGTCGAGCACTTTAAGCTTCTCTCAAGTAAGTAGGTCACACAGGTAACTTAGGAGTTAGTTTTGTTGCCTCCAAATATAATGGTATCTTTGTCTTTCCAGGGGAGTAGAGGGGATCGGAAGCTCAGATAAAGATAGAAAGGATGCTGGGGGTGGTCAGTCCCGGAGCTAAAGAAGCTGTATTGATAGAGATGGAGGAATGAGCTCATCCATCCTCCTCCCCCCATTTCCTTTTCCCTTTGCCACTGCCAATTATGTCATGAGATTCTGCTTGTTGGACCAAATGAAGGATGGATTTGGGCTAGAGTATCCAAATAGAATGAAGTCTATAACTGTCCTTAGATAGCATTTCATGATAAATTGGGTTACAGTTTTAAGGTGAAAAATACAGCGAAGGTAGCAATAACTGTAAAATAGGTTATGACCAGAAATCGGTTTATTGGCCCACAAGAGACTGGCAATGCCCTTGGGTTCTTTGTACATTTTTTGTACCTTTAAATTTGTTTACCTAGCTATCAATAAGCATACTTATCTAATGAGTAATGCCTGCTTTTATTGTATTTTAGCTTATGCGTGCTTTAAAAAAATTAATGCCCTTGTAAACTTATAAGCACTTTAAGAGAATAGATATACAAGGTGAACAGTTTTTATATATTTATGTCTGATTAAAATATCGCTCCGACCCTTCTCACCTATGTTTAACTATATTCAAAGCATGGGCATTTCATGAATATGTTAATAATATGGTACTATATTTACATTTAATTTGTTTAGTTGGCTTTAATGTTAATGCAGTGAAGCTCAGAATTCACTGTGAGATATGTTACACTTTAAATTTTTTCTGGTTCACTTCTGAAATAGCTCATGCAAAACGCAAACATTCCGATGTGAATGTCCTCTAAAGCTGTGTGAGAACAACCCCTCCTGTTATACCTTCTGTACTTTGTTAAAAAAAAAATCTAGAGATTAAGCCCTTGTCCATTGCATCATTTGACACTATTTTCTCCCATTCTGTAAGTTGTCTTTTTGTTTTCTTTTTGGTTTCCTTTGCTGTGCAAAAGCTTTTCAGTTTGATTAGGTCCATTGGTTTATTTTTGCTCTTATTTCTATTGCTTTGGGAGCCTGACCTGAGAAAATATTCATGATGTTGATGTCAGAGAGTGTTTTGCCTATGTTCTCTTCTAGGAGTTTGATGGTGTCCTGTCTTATATTTAAGTCTTTCAGCCATTTTGAATTTATTTTTGCGCATGGTGTGAGGGTGTGTTCTAATTTTATTGCTTTGCATGCAGCTGTCCATGTTTCCCAGCAATGCTTGCTGAATAGACTTTCTTTTTCCCATTTTATGTTCTTGCCTCCCTTGTCAAAGATTAATTGACCATAGGTGTCAGGGTTTATTTCTGGGCTCTCTGTTCTGTTCCATTGGTCTGTCTGTCTGTTTTGATACCAGTACCACACTGTTTTGATGACTGTGGCTTTGTAATATTTCTTGAAGTCTGGGAGAGTTATGCCCCCTGCTTGGTTTTTGTTTCTCAGGATTGCTTTGGTGATTCTGGGTCTTTTGTGGTTCCATATAAATGTTTGGATTGTTTGTTCTAGTTCTGTGAAAAATGTCCTGGGTAATTTGATAGGGATTGCATTGAATCTGTAGATTGCTTTGGGTAGTGTGGCCATTTTTACAATATTGATTTTTCCAATCCACGAACACTGGAGAGGTTTGGAGATACCTTAGAAATCTATACATAGAACTTCCATATGACCCCACAATCCCACTCTTGGGCATATATCCGGACAAAACTCTACTTAAAAGAGACACATGCACCCTCATGTTCATTGCAGCACTATTCACAATAGCCAGGACATGGAAACAACCCAAATGCCCATCAACAGATGATTGGATTCGGAAGATGTGGTATATATACACAATGGAATACTACTCAGCCATCAAAAAGAATGACATAATGCCATTTGCAGCAACATGGATGGAACTAGAGAATCTCATACTGAGTGAAATGAGCCAGAAAGACAAAGACAAATACCATATGATATCACTTATAACTGGAATCTAATATCCAGCACAAATGAATATCTCCACAGAAAAGAAAATCATGGACTTGGAAAATAGACTTGTGGCTGCCTGATGGGAGAGGGAGGGAGTGGGAGGGATCGGGAGCTTGGGCTTATCAGACACAACATAGAATAGATTTACAAGGAGATCCTGCTGAGTAGCATTGAGAACTTTGTCTAGATACTCATATTGCAACAGAACAAAGGGTGGGGGAAAAATGTATACATGTAAGGATAACTTGATCCCCTTGCTGTACAGTGGGGAAAAAAATAAATTAATAAAAAGCTTAAAAAAATAAAATCTGCATAAAATTAAAAAAAAAATCACCCATTTTCCAATAGGGTGAAGCTTTGTCATTACAAACACGTAGCGGCTCTTGGACAGCAGGGGGCTGTTCTCTGGGGCGGTCATCTGTGGCAAGGTTCAGATACAAACTTGAAGTGTGTATTTATTTTTAATTAAATTGCCAGGGAAAAAGAGTGCAGTTCTGTGAGATGATTTTTACTTTACCTTTCTGCCCCATTCACTTGCGCCCCCAGACTTAAGAACAAGGTAGAACTGATCTCAGCATGTTAGCATGCTGGCATTCTTTTGTCTTAATCTATATGTATATTTAACATCTAGAAACATGCCCTAAATATTCGCTCATTGAATTCTCTGTGCATATATGTGTGTATGTGTATATGTACATATATGTACATGTATGTGTATGTACTTCCACATTACCCTAGGTGTACATGCGATGCATGTAATATACAGATGCATCAGAGATAGAGATATCTCTTTGCTATTTTCTTATTTCTGGGCGAAACATATGTCCTAATGCCTAAGAGCTTTGCTGAGTGAATATGTTTAGAATAAACTTGATTTTCTTGAAAATAACGTTTTTCTTAATGTCCTTAATTTAGATAGCTCCAATCTAAACTGGGGCGTAGAGCTCTGAGTACCAATAGCCATTTTAATAGAGGTTTTCGATATTCTTATAATGTTAAAAAATGAAATGTTCAAAGATCGGGATTCTAATTTGCTTACATATTTCCCTTTAATTGGAAGCTTAGAAAAATTTCAGTCTTTAATGTCATCTTCTGTATTATATAAGGATCTTCTGGTACACGCCTCCGCCAGATGACTTTATCGTCTTCTGGCTTGTGCTGGCCTAGATGTCTCCAGCCCTGCTGATCAGGGTGGTTAGTTTTGTGACCCTGCCCCGTCTAAAGGCCCCTCAGTGCCTCCGTGTTCTTAGTCTGTCTCTTCCTTTCACAACCACCGTTAGGGAGTTGTATCTCTAACAACTAGTTTTGGTTGCTGTTATTTATTTATTTATTGCTTTTTAGGGCCGCACCTGCGGCATATGGAGGTTCCCAGGCTAGGGGTCGAATAGGAGCTACAGACGTCGGCCTCCACCACAGCCACAGCAACGCGGGATCCGAGCCGAGTCTGCAACCTGCACCACAGCTCACGGCAATGCTGGATCCTTAACCCACTGAGCAAGGCTAGGGATTGAACCCGAATCCGCATGGTTCCTAGTTGGAACAAATTCAACTGACCATCTGTTCTTAATTGCTTATATCTAAGAATAATTACCTCAAAAAGCTTGGATATGGAGTTCCCATTGTGGCTCAGTGGAAAGGAATCTGACTAGCATCCATGAGGTTCGATCCCTGGGCTCACTCAGTGGGTGAAGGATCCGGCGTTGCCCCGAGCTGTAGTGTAGATTGCGGACGCGGCTCGGATCTGGCCTTGCCGTGGCTGTGGTGTAGGCCAGCAGTTACAGTTCCAATTTGACCTCTAGCCTGGGAACCTCCCTGTGCTGTGGGTGTGGCCCTAAAAAAGACAGAAAAAAAATTTGGGTAAATTTTATGGTTTGTTCCCATTCTCTGAGGCTTTTTGCCTTTGTATAAATGAATGAAACACATTTTAAAGCAGACTTTTCCTATCATTGTTCTGCTAAGAGATTCACTATCCACCAACTGCAGTTTTTTTTTTTTAGCATATGGAGGTTCCCAGGCTAGGGGTCTAATCAGAGCTGTAGCCTCTGGCCTACACCACAGCCACAGCAACACAAGATCCGAGCCATGTCTGCGACCTACACCACAGCTCACGCCAACGCCGGATCCATAACCCACTGAGTGAGGCCAGGGATGGAACCCTCGCCCTCATAGATACTAATTGGGTTCGTTAAACTGTTCAGCCACAATGAGAACTGCTGTGTGTTTTTGTTTGTTTGTTTGTTTTACTTCTTTGGATTTAAAAATCACTTTTATAACCTTGAAATCTTTGTTTTGCTCCTAGGATTTTATTCTCTTTCCCACCTCCTCACCCAGTTGTGTATTTAAGTTTTGCCATTGGCCATGCTGCTTACACCCTGAAAACTATAAATAGCCTATCCTGCCAATTTTGTGTTATTCCTGAAAATCATAGCTCCTTTCTTTGTTCCTACCTGACTACTCCAGGCTCTATCATTCATTTATTTTCTTTAGGAAAATAATCACCTAGGTGTTTTTTTGGGGGGGGCACACCTATGGCATATGGAATTTCCTGAAATCCTTACATACAAGTTTTCTTATAGAAAACTCAACCTCAGCTCAGCAAATAGAGTATTAATAAAAGTCCTCTGCCGCCTTTTTTTTTCTAATTTTTCAATTCTGCTCCTTAAAAAGATCAACAACAGATTAAAAACTACGTACATAAAACAAAAAAATCATAACCAAGAGAACGGGGTGTCCTAATATATCTTCTTTCTTTGTGGAGTTCAGACCTGTCTGAAATGGGAAAAAAAACAAAACTATTAATTCAGAGGCTGTAGTATCTCGACTCCATCTCTCCCACTGATATTCACATTCCGAGGAACAAATCAGCTGGTTCTGTTGTCAATAAAAATGCCTGACTTCCTATCTGATTAAACATCGGCGTCTGCGAGAACGTGTTCAGGGCGGTCTCCTCCTTTCAGCCCTTCTCTGCCCCGTGCCTTCATTCATTCCTAAGTTTTCCGCTACCGCCATGCAGTGATGATGCCAGCTCGAACTTACATACCCCGGGCCTCTCTTCTGGGTTCTCTAAACTATCTTTTCCCAGCACACTGACATTTCGTGTTATCCAATGGTATCTCCAAGGAAAAGAGAAGTCTGTCATGCATTGTCACCTTCGAACAAGAAGTAGCCATAACAGGCCCAGTGGCTGCAGGTGTTAGAGACAGCCCTAGTCACCTGAATCCTGGTGGTGGCAGGGCGTTCATGGCATCCAGCCTCTCTCCCAACTGGAACAGGAGCTCATTTATAAGCAGAGGACTTCCCACAAAGCCTTTGAAAGAGGCAAATTCAAGCTAGACTTTAAATATCAAGGTGGGAGGGAGTTCCCTTCATGGCTCAGTGGTTAATGAACCCAATTAGGATCCATGAGGATGTGAGTTCCATCCCTGGCCTCGCTCAGTGGGTTGAGGATCCGGCGTTGCCATGAGCTATGGTGTAGGTCACAGACTCGGCTTGGATCTGGTGTTGCTGTGCCTGTGGCATAGGCCAGCAGCTGTAGCTCCCATTCTACCCCTAGCCTGGGAACCTCCATATGCCTATTAAATTGTAAGCTCTGAGACTCCGGCTAACTCATTGAGTGTTCAGTACCTAGAGGAGTGTCTTGCAGCTCATCGATTTTCAGTAGATATTTAATAATTGAATTGATTGGATCATTCAGTTCTAATACCTCCTCGACATATAATCTGGAGAAGATAGGATACTGTAAGGAGGCTGTGTAAATAATAGTAGCATCCTCTTTGTACTTGGATACGTGCCAGGGAACAATATTCTTCAACAGTTTATTCCGAATTTGCACATCCAGGGAAACTTCAGGTCTAATCTAGCACCGTGTTGTGTCCTGCGTCATGTCAACGGTCAGACTTTCAGGGTTGGAAGGGGCCTGGAATTTCACTCGTCTCAACCTTGCATCCAGTGCTTGAGTTCCTTCTGTAGCAGTGGGGTCAACCTTGGCCACCGGTTTGAATCTCTTGAGGAGCCTTAGAAATCTAGTGTTCAGGCTTCACCTCAGTCCAATTTTATAAGCATCTCCGTGGGCAGGACTGAGGCATTAGTCTTTTTAAAAACTCCTTGGGTGATTCCAGGTGCAGTTGAGGTTCAGAGCCATTGTTCTAGAACATCTCTACCAAATATCTTCCCAGTCTGATTGACTTCCTCTCGAGATGAGCACCTCACTACCAAACTTAATCTCATGTTTATTCCATTTATTCAAAGAGTGAATTATAGGAGTGTTTAAATTATATACTAGTTAAATTATATACCATAAATCAGGCTTCCCAATTTAATACTCGATTGTTGATAAATAACACTGAAGAGAGAATGACATTTACATTTGAATTATCTTCTGTGAAGTGGTACCGCATCACTTTTGAATGACTTCCAAAAGGCTGATCATAAAAAATCCCTTAAGTCATTTTCAGATTCTACCTTAGCAGTAATCACATTCCTGGGTGTGACTCAGATGAACGTTCTTTGCTCTCTCGGAGTATTGCGATCATTCAATTTCTTGTACCTGGGGAAACAGAGAAGAAGTGGGCAGATTATTTTTATACTTATGTGCCTGTACTTTTCTGATTTAATGTGCAGTATTTATAGTTAAAAAGTTAGGTAGACCCTTTTGGAAATGTGCTAGCATCTTAGGACAGTAATGTACCATCCAGGAAACCTCAAATACACTGCAAGGAAACGGCGAGGGTTTGGTTCTGTAAAGCTCTTTGGCTTTAGAGAAGCACTTTCAGAGAAAGCTGTATGTGTCCACACAGATGCACACACCTGTATTCTTGCTTAGGAACTTGCTGATCCTGAGACCATTTACCTGGACGTCAACTCGTTAGAGCACTTTGCGTTTCCTTTAGTCGTTTAGAAGAACCTAGCTACTAAAAGTCAGTGTGTACCGTCATTTTTAAATACTTGAGACGTTCCGGAGTCTGACACATCTGGATTCGAGTCCCATCCCCAGCCCTTCCCTTGTCCCTTTGGCCTCAGGCAAAAATTATTTTATCTCCGTCTCCATGTGTCTATTGGTAAAGTAGAGATAATGACACATTTCATGTAGGGATATTGTGAGGATTAACAGTGATAATTCCTATAAAGTCTCACAGTAGAGGAAGTGCTCATTAACTTAAAATTTTTATACCACTTTACTGAGGAATGATGGACGTGTAAAAAACTGCATGCGTAATGTAATGTATACAACCGGATGCGTGTGGGGATAGGTAAGCGTGTTTTATCACCACGTTAAGAACGTGGACATATCCATCACTTCCCAAAGTTTTCTCTCATCCCTGCCATCGGCATTGTTATTGCGAAGAACACTTAACAGAAAATCAGTTTTCTCTGAAAATTTTAAGTGTATAATAGAGTTTTGCTAGCTACTCTATTGGTAGGATTTCCTTCTTTTGTTTTAAGGCTGAAGAATATTCTACTGTGTGTATCTGTTACATTTTCTTTATCCATCCATTGATGGTCATCTTTCACATACTACATGGGACAGATTTAAACTAAAAAAATCATGATTTAGGAGTTCCCGTCGTGGCGCAGTGGTTAACGAACCCGACTAGGAACTGTGAGGTTGCGGATTCGGTCCCTGCCCTTGCTCAGTGAGTTAATGATCCGGCGTTGCCGTGAGCTGTGGTGTAGGTTGCAGACGCGGCTCGGATCCCGCGTTGCTGTGGCTCTGGTGTAGGCTGGTGGCTGCAGCTCCGATTAGACCCCTAGCCTGGGAACCTCCATATGCCGCGGGAGCGGCCCAAGAAATAGCAAAAAGACAAAAAAAAAATTATGATTTATTTAAACTTCAGATTTAACTAGGCATCGTATGGGTTTTTTATTTTTACTTTTTCCCGAAATCTGGTGATCCTACCTACATGCTATGTAAGAATGTTTTGGATTAGATGTTAGGCAGATTTTATCCTGAAGTAAAATGGTTGTATTGCTGAATAAAATGGAGGGAAATACTGTTTCTGTAATTCAAAAACCAGATTATGGCATTAAAATGGCTTTATTTGTTGAAATATTATTGATGTAATTGTTACAGAGTAAAATTAGACAATGATGGTGTGGACAGAAGAATGTCTATTTCTCTAATCCCAAGAATGTGAATTAATTCTGAACCTAAGTCTCTTCCAACTGGATACTTACGCATATTAAAGAGCGTGCATAATAGTATAGGTGTATCCTGTTTTAAGAAAGTCTGAAGTTAAAAACGGTTAAATTATGATTATTCATAGTTCTGGATAATTACTTTACACATTTAAAACATTTTGTATACAAACATTTTATTTACATGTGTTTTAATGTGAGAATTCCTGTTACCCCAGAACATAGTGAAACCTACCTTCTGTACACTTTTAAAGTACTTACTTTGATATTCATTCATTCATTCATTCATTCTTTTAACATAACTAAGCATCTTCTATGTGCCAAGAATTGTGTTTGGTACTGGAGATAAAAAGTGTGTAGGATGGAATGACTGCCTATGTGGAGCTCACAGGAGAGCTCTGGAGAGAGGTGGTAGTTATATTATAACACGGTGTCACAAGTGTTGTAACAGTGAAAGGAATTTCTTCTAGATCCACGAAGAGTAGCTTGGTGGAGCTTCACCAAACAGTTTGCAATGGGTTTTCTTTTCTTTTCCTTTCTTTTGTCTTTTTTGGGCCCCACCCATGGCATATGGAGGTTCCCAGTTTAGGGGTAGAATTGGAGCTGTTGCTGCCGGCCTACACCACAGCCACAGCAACGCCAGATCTGAGCCATGTCTACAACCCACACCACAGCACACGGCAACACCAGATCCTTAACCCACTGAGTGAGGCCAGGGATTGAACCTGCATCCTCATGGATGCTACTCAGATTTGTTTCCACTGAGTCATGATGGGAGCCCCTGCAGTGGGTTTTCAAGGATGAATAAAAGTTTGTTGGACAGGAGCAGAGTTAAGGCTATTTGAGGAAGAGAGAGGGAAGAGAATTAAAAACCCTCCAACAACCCAGCCTATGGAAGAACCTGGCAGGACTTGTTGATTTTGAGAAGATGTTGGCAACCTTTGGAGCTGGAGATTGGGTATAAAAATAGGTAAAAGAAGCCCATGAAGAGTATTTTATATCCAGTTCTGAGTTTTGATTGTATTGTCAAACAGAGAATGACCCAAGGTTTTAAGTTAGAGCTAATTATTCGTTTCTCAGGATTATACCTGGAATATAGGAGGACAGGTGGCTGCTGTTGTTGGCGTAGTTGATGGGCAGTGAGGTGATGATGCAGGAACAGGGTAGTGGTACAGGAGCTGAGAGATCTTGGGGGGAAACATTTCGAAGAATTACCAGGATTTGAACAATTTCCTTGCCTGTTTTTATTTTTTATTTTTTTTGTATAGGGACAGAAGTTTTGAGTATAAAAAATAGGGTTAAGTCCAGTGTGTGTGTGTGTGTGTGTGTGTGTGTGTGTGTGTGTGTGTGTGTGTGTGAGATTCCCCTCAGGCTTTAAGGTCTCTTAACACTTCTGTTTGGTACCCACAGCAGATCAAACAATGCTCAATAAATTCTTGTTACATTTGAACAAGAAATACTACATGTGTAAATTCAGGCATATTTGTATATTATGCAAATATACATGTACTTTATTATTATTTTGATAAATCAGTTGGGTGTTACAGAAGTAACCCTAGATGCCTAGAGGAAAATTCATTCTTCACCCACTTTGGTTAAATAAAAATAATCCAGGTTTCTGGTAACATAATGATCTCATTAAAATAAATCTCTGTCTTTAATAATGTCTTGGCTCATAATTGTTACCATTTACTTTAAAATGTGTTTGTCTGGGATCATTTTAAATTCTCATGTATCAGTAGAATTGTTCTAATACAGCTAAAGAATTCTGCTATGAAAGTCTGGAACTTTGAATTCATGGTTGTAGTTTTACAGCCCAAAGCTTCAATCATAAACCTGGAGACCAAGCAGCAGCAAGAGTGATGCTAAGAGAAGGGCATTCATGTTCCAAGCAGTGTATTACTTTATGCACAGAAGAATTAATGTGCTGTTTAAATCTTATTATATATGAATTCTTTATTTTCCTGCGTAACTTTTTTTCCTTTGGTGACATCTAATGCTATTTGCTTGTAAGTAGTTTCCTGTGGGTGCGTTAGGTTAAAGCACACCAGTCGAGGAGGTCCTGTGTGAGGTTCTCAAACACCCACTAAGGTAGCAAAGCTTAACCTTGAGCAGGTAAAGAGCCACCTGGCCACCGAGTAGGGAGAGCATGTGACCTTGTAACATCCAATTTGACAGTGTCTGCAGCAGGATACTGTGTCACTGTGACTCAGCACCACTCACACATGGCCTCGGCAGCACAGGGGAGCACAGCGGAGCAGAGCGAGTCTGTCAGGTGGCCATGAGTTTGAGACCTGCACCTGCATCCTCAGCAGGGCATCTCTGGCATCCCTGTGCCTCTGACAGGATGGATCTGGGCACTTTATGGTTTCACTTCCACTGGAGAGAGGGTGAGCGGGTGGCGTCCTGGGCGCCTGTTCCTGTGCTGCTGGGGGCCCTGTGGCCACCCCCAGGAGCCTTTCAGCGCAGGGCGGTGACAGAAGCACCCCAAGGTGCGCAGCAGCTCCAAGTGGCTCAAAAGCCACATCCCACTGATACCAGTGCTCCAGGGTTGGGCTGTGTGACCTGGGCGTGTGACAGATGGGCCAGTGATCCCCTGGCTTATGTCACAGAGGCACTCGTTGGTTTTTCAGTGAGGAAGCAGATGAGTTACCCGTCTGCTGATTGCAAGCTCACCATACATTCCTGAGGAAATCTCTCGGAACGAATCCTGTGAAGCGGCGTGGTGACTGTTGTCACGGAAATGGCTGGATTCTCTTGAAGAATTATTCTCCTGGTTGGCTCTTCTTCAAGTTCCTTTAGGTACCGAGGATCCAATCATGCTTTAGCTTTTTACATTATCGAGTTCAGAGATGAGGCTTGCCAAGTCACTGCTATAATATGAGGACACTAAAGCAGCTCTCTGGAGCTCCCATATGGCCAGGGACTAAGGCCTCCTGTCAACGCCCAGAACCAACTGGTCAACCATGAGAGTGACCCATCTTGAGAGTGGATGTGTCAGCCAGTCTTCAGATGACTAAGCTGAGACCAAAACCTTGACAGCAGTGCTACGAGAGACCCTGAGCTAGAACCGCTCCGCCAAGACACCCCAGACAATTCTTGACCCACAGAAACTACATGATACATGTTTCCTTCTGGTTTAGGTTAAGTTTGCGGGTGATTTGTTTTGCAGTGATAGACAACAATAGACTTCTTTTCTTTACTTCCTTTGTGTTTTTTCCTCAGCTCTGAGATTCTTTCTGCTTATGACAGTGAGTTTTAAAACTAGCTGAATTATGAAGTAGTACATTTCACAGTGATTGTCACACAATAGTATGTAAGGAAATTATAGTTGAATAAGTCTTATTATTCAATCTAATAGTTCTAAGTAAATTTGGTATAAAGCTCTGTACTAAAAATGGTATACTGTGCTAGTTCAGAAGAGAAACTTTGCAATCTGCTTTCCAACAAATGTGTATTTTTCTGCTTTAAGATATTACCTGTTTGAGATTATTTTATGTTTTAAATCACATTGTGAAGTTTTGAGAAAGGATAAGCTAGCACATTTTTATGAACTGTTTACTGTTGGAAGACAGGATATAGAAGTAACTGCTGGCTTCTTGGCAGGGAGGAGCATTTTTGGAGTTTCACTTGGTGCTGTATTGCTGGGCAGAAGGCAGAAGGATAGCATTCTTATTTTATTTTATTTTTTTTCTACCCCCCCCCCCCATTTTTCTTTCTAGGATAGCATTTTTAAAAAGCAGAATTTATATGCAGTGGAGGGCAGAGCCTTGTCAGTTCAGGCACCACTGATAAACCAAAATGTCCACCAAATCCACATGCGGATCACAGATTTAATTACGTCCTGGATGCCATGCCTTGTCATGTCCATGGGATTGTGTATTGTCCATCCTAAGATTATTAATCAAGGAACATGTCAACAGTGCAAATACCACGATGTGCAGAGATGTTATAATCCTGAACACGAATATAACATGTGATAATATCTTCTGCCTTTATGTTTTTTAATCACTCGTATTTTACTGTTGAACGATGTGTAGACTTTCCAGTGTTTCCAGTGCCAGGAGACGGAAGGTTGATATGAGTTAGCCCTTGCCAGAGTCAGTAGTCTGCGAAGGCTTGTAAGGCAACAGGATGCTGTACTGTTCTGTTTAACATTTTCCCAATATCTATTTCAAAATCTTTGTTCTGTTGGATGAGATGAAATTTTCTTAATGAAAGCCTCTTCATCGGCTATCATGCCCATTTCTCTTCACCACCCCCCTCAGCAAATTCTCTCCCTACGCTCTAAATTTTCTGTCTTGGCTTACTTTGCGCCAGTGTAGAAATGATTAGAGAGAGAACATCATTTAGATAAAACAGTGCATTATTGCTGGACACATGATTGTCTTGTAGCAACATAGCAAAGGCAGAGAGAGAAATGAATATTACGTTCACATATAAATTCTGTATGTTTATATAAACAGATATTGACATTATATATATATTTATTTATTCATATATAACAAAGCTTATGTATAAAAGCTGGGGAGCAGAGATTGGCATTCAAGCATAAGACCCTGACCAAGGTGAGTGAGTTGTGAGATTTGCATTCAAGGAACATCTAACAGGTGTTAGGAGACAAACAAAAACAAAGACTCGAGGGTAGTGCCAAGGTTTCTAAATTAAAAGATATCCTTTAACCTACTTAGAAATATGTAAAATTTTGATACACAGAATAATTTTTCTTGATAGAACCCAGAGAGGGGGCTATAGCAGGAATTATTATCACCATGTTGGGAATGAGAAAGCAGTAGCTCAGGAATTCCCTTGTGGCTCAGCCAGTTAAAGGATCCGATGTTGTCACTGCAGCAGCTTGGGTCTCTGCTGTGATGTGGGCCCAATGCCTGGCCTAGGAACTTTCCCATACTGTGAGTGTGGCCAAAAAAAAGGCAACAACAGTTCAAAGAATTTTAATGGACTTGCTTTAAGTCTGTGAGTAAGGGACACAACCGAAAGTTGAATCTGGGGGTTCTGTCTTCAGATCTGCCTAGATCTTTCCATTTCCAGAAATTCCTCAATCCGGGGTCCATCGATAAAGTGCTAAAATTCATGTATCCTTGAGTGCGTGTCTGAATTTTCCTGGTTGGAGGACTCACACTTTAAGGGTCTTGAAGGGGTCAGGACGCAGCAGAACTTAACTTTGTTTCTCCTTTGTTACTCTCTGGTCCTGAGTGACTAAAAGGATGATTACATAGGGGGTGGACCATGGAGAAGTGCATTCCCAGATGGAGACACCTCCTGGTGTGGAAGGAAAAGAGCCAGAGTATTGGGAGTCAGTGCATTTTTAAAGGAAAGCTTTTACTTGAGTCTGAGCTGGCTCTGGATGGATCCCAGTTATGAAAACAGATCCAACTTAAAAGTTTAGGTCTCATAGATTTCGTGACTAAGCAAAGGACTTGCAACTCACTGGTATATGCATGGGCTTTCTGGTCCCTTCTGGCATTTCTCCCATGGACAGTGGATTCTGCGCTTGCTTCTGGCTGATGACCAGCTGCAGAGGATCTGAACGGGGAAGTCTGGGGAGACTGGTTTCGGACCGCAGTCAGTGCCGTGCTGTGGGTGGTTCCAATGAGGGGGGTAGGGCCTTTCTCTGCCATTTTATAGTCTAAACTCCAGTAGATGGGTTTATACGCTGTAAGTGGAAATATTGTTAGACTTCAGTGGCAACATATAAAAATGTCTACTGAGAACTTCTTCAGTTGCCACAATCCTTTTTTCCCCCTTAGCGGTAGTAAACAGGAAATACTCTTCAGCATGAACCAATTGAGGACCTAAAGCGGTGAGGCTGGAATCTGAAGCTGCATGAACAAATTCAGCCTCCAGAACACTTTGGTTGGAGTTACTGTGAACACACAGCAACTTTCTCATGTTGAATTGTATCCACCATGAGGTTTTGCCTTGTTATAGAAACTTTGAAACCTTGAGAACAAATCGGTGTGAACGTGGTGACAGGGTAGAGCATCCCCTGCTGGCGGGTAGCCTCAGGCCTGGCCCCTGGGACACGTCTTAGAGCACAGCTGTCCTTGGTCATTTGCGTGTTGACTGAGAACATCAGAGTTATCACTGGACCTGCGCATTTGTGCTGTTGGAGGCTAATTTCAAAAGCTTAGAGCACAACCCAGGGGCACTTCCAACATCTTCTCTGAAGTAAAAAGGTAACAGTAACAGTTACCTTCAGACCCGCTCCCACAAACCAGGGTGTCCAGATTATCTAGAATTGTTTGGCTCTGCCTCTCTCTTAGGTAGAGTCCAGGAAGTTGAAAGTGTGTTTGGGGGCTAAGATATTCCAATGGAAATCACGGTCAAGACTTTTCTTTAAGAGAAGATCCCCTGAGGGGTTCCGGTTGTGGCTCAGTGGAAATGAATCCGACTGGGAATCATGAGGATTCGTGTTCGATCCCTGGCCTCGCTCAGTGGGTTAAGGATCTGGTGTTGCCGTGAGCTGTGCTGTAGGTTGAAGACGTGGCTTGGATCTGGCGTTGCTGTGCCTGTGGTGCAGGCCAGCAGCTGCAGGTTGGATTCAACCCCTAGCCTGGGAACCTCTATATTGCCATGGGTGCGGCCCTGAAAAGAAAAATAAATTTAAAAAAAGGAAAAGATCCACTGAGAGACTCTTGTCAGAATGCCACAGGACACCGAGTTCCACTCCTTTGAAAAACTCAAGTACCTCCCTGTTTCATGTTCAGTAGGAGCGTGAAGAATCTGGGCTATGAATTCCTGGGGGTGGATAGAGAGGATATCATCAAACTATTCAAAATGGCGCCAAGGCAGATGAAGAGCTTCCGACAGGTGTCATAAACAGCCGGCGGAGGCACCGTGTTACAAAAAATAAAATAGTGTATATTTTCTTCAGTTCGAGGAAATGCCTTTTGTTTTTCCTTTTGGAATAACAATAAGCGTTCATCAGAATGGCAGTCTCATGCCCTGGGAAAAGGAGCCTTTTGTAATAGAATTTAGTTGAAGTGTATTTGAACACACAGTGTTCTAATCCAGCTTGTACAGAACATACATTTTTAGAGCTCTTTACAATTTATAAAGCTCTTTGAACATTTATTATCTCATTGAATAGGCTGGAGTCCTATTTCTGATTTCCCAGCTGATCTGCCATGTGAAATGTAGAAAACTGCTAAACCTCTCCCAGATTCTCTTGCTTTTTCTTGAAAAATGAGAAAACTAATGCCATCCTAAAGGAGGGGTTTTTCTTCAGACAGATTAATGAGTATGTTTGCTCTATCCATAAGATAGCAACCACGTAACTAAAGATCGTAATCAGTTGATCTAAACGTTCAGTCAAATTAACTATTTGAGTTTGGAGTGCATTGATTTTACATACGATTAAAAGAGCTTGATGCAGAATTACATCTCAGTATCTCTGACATTTAAGTGTTTTTCTTTCACATGTATGTATCTCTTCAAAGAACCAGTTTTTATTACATTTCATGTGATAATAAAGTTAAAAATCAATCTGTGGTAGAATAAAAGGCATATGCTTTAATGGTTTGGCTTTTTAACACTCTTATTATTTTTAATTTTTTCTCCCTATGGAAGGTAAATCTTTTTTTTTTTCAATACCTCAAAAAAGTAATCTTTCCTACTTTTTTTTTTTTTTTTTTACTCTTCATATTATGGCTAAAAATAACTCAGTATTATTTTAATCTGGTTAAAAAATTTTTATACTGTAATATAGTTATTTATAATCTGAATGCTTTTTCTTTTACTTGTATGGACTTTACAAACAAGTATCCAATGAAATCCTTATTTGTTTTCGCAGTGAATAAAATTGTGGTATGGGTAGCGGTGGGAGGGAAGGATCTCCCCATCTCCCTTTCTTGAGTTCTTGTGGCTGAAATTGACATGAGACAGATTATCAGGAGCAAAGAAACACATTTAATTGATTAGCATGGAAGTCTTTTAGAAATGGAACCTAAGACGTGGCTAAAGCAGCAACATTTATATTTCCGTAGACAAAGAAACAATAAATTTGAGAGGAATTAGTAGGACAGAGCAACTTAGGTTTGCGTGCTTAATTAATAAGGAGTTTAAGCAAAGTTTGGGTAGTAAATCAGTAAAGAAGTAAGAAGTTCATGTCTACAGGCTTCTCAGGCCCCTGACACCCTGAGAGGAGGGTGTCCTCCCACCTCCAGATGCAGGGAGGGTACCTTCATGAGGGAGATTTATTTCCTGCTTTCTGGGGGACAGATGGGAGTATCACAGGGTCCCTCCTGCATTGGCTGTTTCTTAAGTAACTTTAGTTCAAAATCATCAATATTCCATTGAGGCCTGTTTTGGGGTGACTTGCCCTCAGCCCCAGTAGTTGCATGGTTTCTGTTCTCAACAGCTCATAATTTGGCAGGGCAGAGAGATACAAACATATTTGTGGAACATACAAGCACTAAGGTAAGGAAGTAGTGTTGTACATACAAGCAGAACCATTGATTTTTGTCTGCAGGCAAGATTAACTGCCCCCATGTCATTCTGTTCATATTGCAATTATCCTGTTGATAATGTTTATTATAATGAGTAGAGTTTCCATTTCATCTGCTAAATATTTAACCATTTTGGGCAGAAGCACTCTGATTTATCTCAGTATCTCCAGTCCTTACCTTGTCTGATGCTCATTAAATATTTATTGAATTCAGTTTGGTGGACAGAAGCTAGAAGGGCTCCTAGAGGAGATGGCACTTAGCAAATGAGACAACATTCAGCGTGGACCTTGAAGAATGATGAGGCAGAAAAAGGACAGAATAGAGGTGAGAAGGGAAGGTCTGTTCCAGCAGAAACCAGGAAGGAACAAAAGTTTGTAAGGTGTTTGGAAAGTGGCGATAGAGTGAGAGGCAGTGGCTGGAAATGGAGATTAAATGGTGAATCCAGGACATTATTTGAAAAGCCTGGATGCTGGTGGTAGTGAATTTAGAATCTTCTGGAAAGAATCCGATCAGATCAGTTTCTGGAAGTAGTGAGGACGCTGCCAGCAGCAATGACACCAGAGAGAAGGCCGTGTTCGTAGTCCAAGTAAGAGAAGATGAATCCTGAACTGGGACAGCAGCCTTGGGAGGGAGAAGAGGACGCGCGTTCAAGAAGGGGCCAGGGTCCGGACCCCATGGTACTGCCACATCAGCCCTAGACGTTTAAACTTGCACTGTTTTTTGAGAGATAAAAAATATTCTGTCATGGTTAAGCTAATGCTCCTCCTGGACCACAGATAATTGCAGGATGAGGAGGCTGGGCTTTTGCTCTCAGACTGCTTTGATTCGACTCTTGAAATGGGATGTCCTGAAGAGAGCGTATCAGTTAATACTGAAATGTTTTATAGTTTGTGCTTAATGTATTATGAAGACACTGAGATATTTGTTCCATAGATATGACATGGAGCTCTTAATCTACCCTCCTTTTCCCCCCAATTCTGTAAATCAGCCAGACAATGATCTGACAATGATATAATTTGAGTAGGAGATATTTTAGAATTACCTTCAAATGAAGTGGTAATCTACTACCTGCTTTGCTTTGCAGTTTATGCCCTGGGTGCAGAGACTGGAAGTTACATCCTGGTGTTCGCAGCCTGTTTTCTGCATCACTTACTTATTCAATAGACAGGCTGCACTGTCAGAATGAATGTGTGTGTGTGTGTGTGTACTTTGCAGCATTTGGAGTGGAGTGTACCGTGGGAACTGGCTTGGCTAAGACATGAGAACATGAAGAATAGTGTTTCAAGGGAGAACAAAGTCCATCTAAGGAAACTTCCTCAGACAGGTGGGGGGTCATTTTCTTCCTTGACCTTGACTTCCGAAGGTGGTTGCACTCTTATCATCTCCAGTTTTTCTCTACTTAACTGTGGAGATAATCCTTATGAGTTATATAAACTCAAACTAATTACTTGTATTTTCCTCTTGTACTACCTCTTGAGGAAGTAAGGTCACTAAGTAACTAGCACTGCAGGGAATACCATTTTATCTTAAAATTATCCCCCTGATTTTTAAAGGAAGTGGACGAGCCCTATCATTCCTTTTTAACCTGTGCCATCTCAACCATGTTATTAAATGTTTTGAATCAGTTTACTTCCATCTAGGCTGAAATGCTTGGGTTTTTCTGCCCTGGAGTTGTGCAGGCAGTGTACCTTTGGGGGCAAGTAGTTAAATTACTTTATGGGTTGGTTTTCAAATCTTCAGAATGTTCCTAAGAAGGTCTTCTTGTAATTTGTAAATTTGATTCGAAGAACATGAGGCACCATGAAACCAGGAAAGGCTCGTGACTTTGGTGCCCCTTCAGAGCAGGTTTTTACACACAGTGCACCCGTTTTCTGATGTGTGCTAAAGTACTGCTTTACATGGTATTAACTACTGCTGAGTAAAAGTGAATGGCTGAAGGTGCCAATGGATAGTCCATCCATTCTTCGAAGTTTTGTAGCTGTTTCTAATCTTTATAGCTCTTCAGCTTCATTGTAAAAGACATTATCATATTTTGGGTTGAAACGACATTTTAATTCAAAATCCAGTATTCTGTGTACTATCACATTTTCTTTCACTATGTTTTAGGGACCAGGAAAAAATCGTGAGTGGTAAAGTAAAGGATTCTCCCTGAGGACTGCTTATTTTTTAACATAGAGTTAATTTTGGCCAACTTCCTTTCTAAACTGCCAGAGCAGTTTCCCAATGGAATTCTCTTCCGAATTTCAGCTAGTCAGCACTTAAAGGATATAAATTTTTACTCCATCTAATTCAAAAGTTTAACGTAAGAGGGTAGTTCCCATTGTGGTGCAGTGGAAACGAATCTGACTAGTATCCATGAAGATGTGGGTTCGATCCCTGGCCTCGCTCAGTGGGTCTGGGATCTGGCGTTGCCGTGAGCTGTGGGTGTAAGTCACAGATGTGGCTCGGATCTCTGAGAACTTCCATATGCCACAAGTGTGGCCCTAAAAAGCAAAAAAAAAAAAAAAAAAGCAAAACAAAGTTTAATGTAAGAGGAGAACTTCACTGAGTTATGAGGGGACAGCAGCTTGTAACTTTAACTAAACCACTGTGCATTTTCAGACTCACCGTCACTGACTTCAGAATTCATCATATCTTTCCGCCTTCGGATACCTGAGTGATGGAAGAGCTTCCTTTTAGCTGGTATTAGAATGTAAAAATGAAAACTAGCAAGATGTATAGGAATGCAGGATTCCATAGCATTTTGACTGAACCACAAATGTGGAAAGAATTTTATATCTTAAAAACGATGAGAATATGGAGAGGATATGAAGGTGCAGTAATAGTGCACATGCTCTGGTGCGGTAGGCGAAAGCACGTTCTTGCATCCTACCGGGTGTGTATTAGGGGGTTAGAAATTTTATCTGAATGGACGAATGAGAATTTTTCTAGGGTTTAACTGATATTCACTGTAGAGCTGTATCTCAGATAAGCATTTACAACGTTTGCAAAAGGATATCTTGTCATCTTGAGTCCTTCCTTTCCATGCTTTCATTATGGGGCTCTAATTTGTGTTAATAAGTGTATTTGTGTGGCCTGTGAAGAGAACGGTTTTGTGCCTATGAAGAAATAAAAACAAACATGAACCAAACCATATGTATCATGTTTTCAAGTAGAGAGGTAAGAACATGTGTGTGCTCGCATGTGCGCACGCGCGCGTACACACCCACCACACACTGTGTTGAAGTGTAGATGCTCAGATCGTAAGCTGAACCGGGCCCTAACAGCTCATGCACCCTGTCCACCGCATCTCAGAACTTTGATGGTGTCAGAGTAACAAGATGGCAGAATGCGGTTAACAGCCTGTAGGAAAGGAGGTTCCATGAATTCGCCAGGATACCCATCTGATATTAGAAAATCCTTCTAATTCTGTGATTCCATGGCTAGTCAGTATCAAAAACTAAAATGAGCCTTGGTGAAGATCCTAGACTGCAGGGATGGAGGGCCCGTATTTCATATCTTTGATGTATTATTGAACACACATCAGTGGATGTGTGTTTGTTACTAATTCGTATTTCAACTGTGTTACGGGAAGTCGTGATTTAGAAGACTGTCTTCTAAGACAGACAGCTCTCTAATTTTCTTTGATAAAGTTCAAGTTTTGCCCGTGAGAAATGAAGTTTTCCTGAAGTGAGATATTTTATCCAGAATGGAGATAATCTGGTTGGAGATGATCAAAAATGGAGATAATCTGGAGATAACAAACCGTTCTATTCGGCTATCTCTGCTCATACCGTTCTTTGGCGTGTAATTACTGGTATATTTAATTCCTGTCCCCAGACATGTACATCTTCTAGGGAAAGATAAGCCAGACCTTGAGGGCTCATGCCTGCTTCTCTCTGAGCTTGGCATGTTGGAGACATTTACAAAGGGGGTACAATCAGTGAGCCCCATTTTCACCTCCCTCCCCTCACCCCCTCGCTTCCATTTATTGGTGTAGAGATAATAGGAACACTGTCAAAAAGTGACATTTATGGACTTTTTCTGCCCCAACTCACTGAAACCTCCCAATGCCCCTATTAATGTCCTGGTTTACAGGCCGTGACATAAGGTACAGAGAAGCACTTTGCTCAGAGTTCCCAAGCTAACAGTGGACGGGTTGAGGGTTCAGATCTAGGCAGTCTGTAGAGCAGTCTGTTTAAACTGCTACCTTGAATTGTCTTCTTTTCAGGGAGAATAAGAATACCAGAATTAAACAGTGTATGCTATTATTTCTGGACCTTGGCTGTGCTGTCATGGACTTTCTCTCTCATGTTGGCAGTGCTCTCACACAGCCAGTGCCCTTCTCAGTAGACCTCTGCACCCCCAGTTTAGAAATCTCCAGAGTGTGTACGGGTGTGGCTCCTCCCTTTCTGGAGGGGATCTTCCAGGTACACTGTGAGCCACGTGTCCATGAACATGACGCAGGTGGTGTGCTGTGTGCTGGGGGCCTCGCTGGTGTGTGGAGGATTGACCCTGATGACAAGTTAAGGCGTTTATTTTAAAAAACATTATATTGAAAGCAGTTCATGTTGAAAAGTGTCTGTGCTTCTTCAAATGAAACAGCTCAGGTTTTATGATATAAAAAGAACATTGGTCCCTGCTTCTCTACCGCCTTAGAGATAGTAACTTTTAACAGCTCGAAATGGAACTTCCAGATCTTTAATGAGTATCCACAGAAACGAAGCTCCTCTGTTGGTATGTAGTTTAGAATGAATATGTACATATTTGCATGTTACAGAATAACATCATACTTTACATACATATTGTTAGGACATTTTCTTTCTTCACTTAATCAATTATAATTCTTTCAGAAATCCATATTAGTATATTGAGAATTGGTTCATTTAAAACCTATTTGCTGAATGTTCCATTACATGAATATATTTAATATAGATAAACACATAGCATTTAAAATAATAAAATCGTTGATGAAACCATTTCCCTACTCGATGGTATTAAATGGTGTCCCAGTTGTATGACTCAGTGAATCAACAAACAGTGGGAAATGGGACATTCAGGGCAGTGGGACAGGCTCTTGCCTTCAGGTGTCGAGCCTGGTGTGTTTCTTGTCTCTTGGATGTTTACTCATCCAGCAGATTTTCAAGGCTTCTCATTAATAATGACAGATTTTATGTAACGCACAACTCTGTGGCGGGGCAGCTTATGGAACTTCCCATGTTTGGCTGACTCATTCATTCTCAGTATACTTTTGCCAGATGAGAGGTGGGTATTAGCTCTCTGAATACTGTGTTTTTAAAGATCAGGTAACTACAGGGGTTTCACACCTAAAGTTCTAGGTGTTTGTTGAATTGCTTCCTCAGAGGGAACTCCAGTCTTGTTGAAAGTTGCATGGTTGGGTCTAAAAGTGTTTCTCTTGTAGTAAGTAGCAAAGAGCTGTATTAAGGAAGAGCTGTATTTCTGGGTCTGGTTTTACCTTTGGCCGAGGTGAGTGAGACCTTTCTTTCCATTGCTTCCTAGTGAGGACTCGTACATCTCCTTCCTTTGTTGCAATGGTCATCACTGAGTTTTTCTCCAGTCCTCTGCCTAACAATGTGTTGTGACCTCACTTTGGGCAGTAAAACTACTTTGTGAAAAGTTCCAAAAATCGTACTCCAGAGCAAGTGGCTCCCAAGGGCCCTAAGCGTGATGCACGTGGGGGATGGGGACAGTGTTCCCAGAGCCAACTGGGATGGAGCAGAAACCTTAGGACCGAATTAGTCTTAAGAGCATTTGTCATTGCATTTTGTTGAGTTGGTATGAGCATCTTCTGTAATTTTTATAATGGTTAATTTTAAGGAAGACATTACAAATATATCCACATACATTTTATTTAAAGTGTACCACACAAGGTTTTCAGATGCTGAAGACATAAACTACAATGGAGAGCATACTGTCAATAAATAGTAATTTTGTAACATTAGAGAGTAGAACTACTTAAAATACTGTTCCTTCTGTAGAACACTCAGGTTTGCCTAAATGTGGGCGGATGTGCAGACCGTGTTAATTCAGGTAGTGGTATTTAGTGGAATTTCCCACATTCTGTCTCACACAAGAGGGGGCTTTAAATTGGCCTTAAGCATTTCCTCTATCAAAATTTCTCAACTTCTAACAATGGGGTATAAACTTGGCCTTTGAACAACATAGGTTTGAACTATACAGGTCTGCTTGTAGTCGGATTTTTTTTTTTGATAGTAGATACTGAAGTCCTGCAGGACCTGTGGTTGGTTGATTTCTAGGCTGGGAGTGATCCTGGTATCTCGCTGGCTTTTGAGGCCATAGGAGTTGCCGAGACCACTGGGCACAGCGGTTTAGATGGGAAGAGAAGGAGGCCATACACGTGTCAACTCAAAAATTATATGCACAGCCTAAAAATTGAGAGTTATATTTTATTCGGTGGACAAAACTGAGGACTTAAGTCTGGGAAACAGTATCTCAGGTGCCCCTGAGAAAACTGCTTTGAGTAGGTGAGGGGGAAGCCAGGACGTATAGGAGTTTTGCAACAAAGAACAGGTAGTAGGAACAAAAGATTACTGCTGGTGACAGAAAGCTAGACATCTTAAGGAATTTAGGGCTTTTCTATGTATGGGAAAATGCAATATCTGGGCTTGCTGAACTCATTCCTTTGATACGCACCTCTCTGGGGTCAGTATCCTTTGTTTTCACATCCTGAGTTTCCTCAGGTGCACAGTTGGGAGTGGCTGCAGTCTGATGGCTGCTAGAGGGTAGGTATTTGTTTCCTTCCTGAGTCCCCTCAAGGCTCACTGGCTCATCCTTGGAGGTGGCTGCAGTGGCTGATGACTGTGACATCTTCTGTTTACTGATATGGCAGGCAACACTTTATTTCTCACACAGAACCCTAAATAACACCAAGAGCAGACACTTGGATGATGAAACACAGTCAGCAAAAGAGACCGAGAGAGAATCCACAGACAGGAAGAAGCAGCAGCTTATTAACAATCTAAATGTATCGTTGCTCATGCTTTCGGGGCCTGTTTGATTTCTTTTTTGTCTTTTTAGAGCCACACCCGTGGCATATAGAGGTTCCCAAGCTAGGGGTCAAGTCAGAGCTGTAGCCTCTGGCCTACACCACAGCCACAGCAATGCCAGATCCAAGCTGTGTCAGCGACCAAGCCACCTTTTTTCCAGGACAGGAGAGAGAGAAAAAGGTAGTGGGAAGGAGGTGAGAATTAGAGCAATCATTTATAAGAATATTTTGAGAGGAACCTTTTTCCTTTTAAAGTCGCAATGTTCTTTTACCTAATTGTGTCTTAAAAGACCTAGACGATGTGACCACAGCTAATGATGGACTTGTCCTAGTGAGTGAGTAAGTGCAGGTAGGCTTTAGGAGCTATCAAAACTACTCATTTCCTCAGTAGTTAAAATCGCCCTCATTTTTTCATCTGCAAGTCGTCTAATCCTGTTAGTTTCTATAGAACCCTGTTGGTATTCCATAGGTATTTTAATTTTCAAATTAAACTACCAGATTAAATTGTTGGATGTGTGTGTATACACTTTGACCCTTGAGCAGCACAGGGTTTAGGGGTGCCAACCCTCTTTGCTGTTGAAAATCAGAGTGTAACTTGACCTGTTGGACCTCTGAACCCCAGATTCCACCATATTCCAGCTTCCGCATCCACACGTTCAACCAACTCTGGTACTACAGTATATGCTATTGGAAAATACCCGTGTAAGCGGATCTGTGCCGTTCAGACCTGGGTTGTTCAAGGGTAAACTGTACATAGCTATAGATATTCTGATTGAGTATTTTATAAAACGCAGATTTGCAGCTTTCAATGGGTTTCAAAGTCTCAACAACACACGATAATATCTGACAACATACTTGCCATATTCATACACTATGGGGTGTATCCCCTTTACAAAAATCTGTGTTTTAAACATCTGCTTGCAGGTAGATTGCAGCACATGTGTTCCCTTATGGAAATAATGTCCTAACTGGGACTTAGATTCAAGCCTTACCTGCTTTATGGAAGCTCTCTGACTTTTCCTTCAAATGGTGGAACCTAACCCCTTTCCCTTCAGTGTGAACTGGATTTAGTGACTTTCTTCTAAGGCAGAGGGGGAAAAATGGAAGTGACCGAGTGGGACTGCAGAGACGAGGTTATTAAAGGTAACCTGGCTACCCTTTGTCCTGAATTACTTGCGTGGAGGGAAGCCAGCTGCCTCTGGAAAGGCCACATGGTGAGGGATGGAGGCTTTCTGTCCACAGCCTCTGAGTGCGCCGTCTTGGACATGGACCTTCCCGTTGCTGTCCAGCCTTGGGAAGACTGCAGTGCTTGTTGGTAACCCGACTGCAGCCTCCTGACAGACTCTGAGCCAGAACCACCCAGTCAGACCACACCTAGACTCCTGATCCGCAGAAGCTGTCAGAAAATGAATGTTTGTTGTTTTACGCTCTGCGTTGTCTGCTGATGTGTTTACCCATAACTAATACTCCATCAAACCCCTTTTTAATCCCAGCTGAAATACTCTGAAGATTTCCAGTGAAACATTATTTAAAACTATGATTTTAAGCAAAGTAGACTTTGTAGAATCGTGTGAAGAACATGATTTGAATATGTTTTTGAGGCGGAAAAGACAAATCTAATTAGAGAAAGATGAGGAAGGAGTTGGAACTTTTTTGTTTTAAGATTCTGAAGGAGAATTTTGGGGACTTTCCGTGACTCAGATTTTTAAATCGAGTATAATTTTATTATACTTAGGACTATACTTTCACAAAACTGTACTCAAATCATGGGGTGTTTTTGACTCGAATATTGAAGAATTATAGTCAGAGATGGAGAAGTGAGAGAGAGATAATGGTGTCCCCAAGGTAAGAGTTGGAAGAGATTCGGGAAGGAGGAAGGGGGTTGAAGGGAAGAAAGAGAAAGAAGTGGAATCCGTGTGGCAGGAGTGGCGGAAGAAGGAAGCACTCAGCGAGTGCAGGTGCGTTTGCACAGAACGAGGGGATCCTGACACAGCTGCTTCCACTCTGGTAAGGGGAGAATCCCTTGCTGCCCATAGTCCGTAATTTTTCTCTTCTCTTCTCGGGTTTGTATTTGAAAACAGCACATCATAGGTCAGAACTTCTCTGGGACTGATGGTTAGTGGCAGTACTATTTTTAAAACACTTTATAGGTTTATTGTACCAAGATTTCTCAAGGAATACTCAGAATTTGTCCTACTTTCACATAAAATCATGGGTTCATAATACATTATATTTAAATAAAACTAAGGAACCCAAGATGTGTAGGGTTTTTAACTTTATTCCCAGAAAAAAAAAAAATCAACTCTCAGCTTCCTGGCTTTGAAGTTTCTGTTGATAAAAAGAAAAAAAAAAATCAAAACTGTTTCTGTAGAGAGATGCATTTTGAATTATCTTTGTGGAATGAAAATTTGCAGATTTTTATGACTCCCCACCAAGTAGTGCTGTTATGGAGACCATCTCTCTGTGTTTATGCATGTTAAGCCAGAAAAGACGAAGTGCTGAAAACATGCCATCAATTCTCTTTGGGGATTTTAAAATGGTAGGAGGAATGTTGACCTAGAGGCTGTTGCTGGGAGGGTTGTGTTACCTGAGAAGAGCCATCTGTAGTTGAGATGAGTGGCTGGAAGGCAGATACGGAGACGTTTTGAGTGTAATGAGAATTGGCTATATCAGCAGAACCCAGATGTCACAAGTTTTAGTGGAGCCAATTTGGGTCGGAGCAACATTTGCTGAAAGTAGTTCCCAGGGCAACTGAGCTACATCAGAGTTTTCAACAGCAGCACGAATGGTATTTGGGGCTGGACGGTTCTCTGCTGTGGGGTGGCTGTTCTGTGCTACTGTGCCTTGTACCCTGTTCAGCAGCACGCCTGGCCTTTACCCAATAGGTGTTGATAGTGCCACTCCATTTCCCTGGTTTTCGACAACCCAAATTGCCCCTCATTTTGCCATATGTTCCCTGGGCAGCAAAATGGCTTCGTTGAGAAGCCCTGGTCTAGATAAAGCCTGTGGGTAGCACTGAGTTAGAATGGCCACCTCTGTTCAAGGTTGCAGGAAGAGGACACTGCTGAGGAAGAAGTACCTTCTTGCTAAAGGAACGTCCAAGGCCCTTTGATGAGGCCACCTATGAACCCAACTTCCCAGATAACTACCAGTCTCCTTAAGTTTCATGGTGTCTTCATGGCTGTTAGCTTCCAGAGTGGCTCCCAAATTTGCATATGCCTCAGAATCGCCTGGAGGGCTTCTTAAATCCCAGATCACTGGGCCCCCAGAGTCGCTAATTCAGTAGATCTGAGGGCCTGAGGGGAGAAGTGTTACATTTCTAACAAGTGCTCAGGTGATGCCAGTGCATCGCAAAGAGGCCATATTTGAGAACCAGTTTTCTGGAGTCAGCTGCCTTTGGCATTCTCTCTTTGATGCTTCTTGTTTACCTTTGTGATTGTCTTCATGCTCAGGGTCTCTGCCTTTCGATTTTCTCATTCACAATCTGCTCTATTTCATCTTTGCATCATTTACTTCCCTGGTTCCTAACTGTCTTCCTTACATTGCATCCTGCACTGAGGAATGGAGGAGAAACGCCTCCTCTTTGCTTTGCTGCTCTCACTGGGCATGTTTTTTCTTTGCTTCGGATCCTCTGGGACTCAGTTTCCCTCAGGTACTGTCACCCGGGGTTAGCCCATCTTTCAGGACGTCAGTGCCTTAAGGGTGGGTTATGAACATACACCACAGTTGTCAAAAACCTGTAGTCACTCAGCTTTTGATATGCTCTTTTGACTGTAGTAACACATTTTTAGGAAATATTTGACTTTTAGATCCTTTTCTAAGCTGTAAGTGATTTCTTGGAGCTCATCGTTCTACCAGGGATATTTGAATTATTTTGCATAAATGTATAATTTTACACTTGCCCACATCAAAGCTTATCTGTGAATTTCCTGCCCACTCACACATCCTCATGAGATGTCCCCATCAGATTGCATTTTATTACCCAGGAAAGATTACTTAGGGTCACATGCATTCTTAGAGAAATCACTGTATCCTGTCCTTTCTTAGTCATTAAAATGTTTTGTATTTTTACAAAGATATAGATTGGTCCCCAGGAAATCCTCTCTGTTGCTCGCTTTGCTGTGTGTTGGTAACGAAACTCCTTATTCACGAGAACCAGTATCCCGCCATCCTGCGGGAGAGGAAAAATGCCTTCCCTCTTTCTTTCTGGGTTCTTAGCTGAGACCCTGTAATAAAAGCCAGAGTAACAAGCGAATCACAGACGCGTCTATTAACATGTACCCTCCGTGTATATACATAGGAGCTGCCCAGGGAAAGAGAGTGGCTCCAGAGGTGGAGCCGAGTTCAGGCTTAAATGCCGTCTTTCGAGGGAAGGGAAGAAGGGATGCAGGCCTCTTGGGAGAGATGGTTGGATTCGTAGGAGAGACGACCGGGTCCTTGGGAGAATGTGTGGAGGTGTGACAGGGCGAAAAGTTGGGCTAAGGGTGGCATTGCCCTCCCACCTCCTCTCCTGTGACAACAGTCAGTCTTCTCTGGCTGGTAAAACTCTGGGGCGGGGGTGGGGGGGATTTACTACAGTTGAGTTCCTTTTGGAGAATCTGTCCCGACGCAGAGAAAGGGAGTTCAGAGAAAACATCTCTCTGTGTTTGGTGCTTTTCAAGTGCCGACAGCTCAAAATAATCAATAAACTAAAGTGGGTGGCGTGTTCTGCTACCCCTCCATCTTACTCCAATTTGGGTTCAAAAGTAGACTCTTTCTTCTCGTGCTACCTGGTTTCCTGGGCCTCATTCTACGTAAGTGGCTGGCCCCAGTGAGTCACCGTAAGCCGGCAGTTCTGTCACCCCGGATCTTACACGGCGCTCATTTTAGGCGTGTCCCATGGGGGAGGGGCAAGCAGCTGCTGCTTAAGCAATGGGAGGGAGGACGTCACGTGATTTCTGCGACAGGCCCTGCTCGCTCCCCACTCTGCTCCTCCTCTAGGGCTGTCTTCCACCTTTCCAAAGCCCGGCCCCCACCCTCCTTGCCAAGGGTCATCCTGCAGGTGTCGGCTTGCACGTGACCACCTCACCACCTCAGAGAGCTCTGCCATGACACCCGGCCAGGCTCCTCTGGAGCACCCCTTCTTCTCCTTCAGGACACTTTGCACAGTGTAATTATTTGACTGTTTGTCATCATACGATGACTAACTCGCTTATGTTGGAGTTCTCTAAGGGCAGTGTGTATTTTTTCGGGTCACTGTAAAGCCATTCTGCCAACCATGGTGCCTGGTACCTAGAAGGAGCTCTGTGTGTAATGACAGGTGGTTCCCTTCATCCTGTCTGCTCTCTGGAACAACACGAAAAAAAGGAAGAAAGAAAGAACCATCTTCTAAAATTTCTCATTGACTGTCCGTGATCATAGGACTCCCTCCGCCTTTCCTCTCTAAGCTCTGCTTTAAGAGCTAAACTCCTTAGCTTTTCTTCATAGGATGGGATCTCCAGACCTCCTGCCAGCCTGGCTACCCACTTCTGGATGTTCTGGGTATCAGCACCAAACACATGGAAATGTTCTTTTCCTCTCTTCAGGCGTGCCCTTCTCTAATGCACATCAGAACTGCTTTAATGACTTGAGCCCCTGAGTCACACTGCGGGCAAATGCTAAAATTCTGATCACCGTGGCTGTTTGTGAGACATTTAAATAATACAAGCTGTAGATGAACACTCTAAAAACCTACAAAGTTCAGATGAAAAAGAATAATAACTTAAAATCACCAAATAATGCTGTTACCCAGAAACATCCAGTATTAAAATCGTATGATCTTAGGGACTTTTCCCATGAGCTATTTATATTGACATGAATACATAAATATGTATATGTGTGTGTGTGTGTTGTGGACATGTGTCTATGTATGTATATATGTAAATGCACGTGTGTGTATCATGAGCTCATATGTTCATTTTATACCTATTTCTCTGGTTCTGTACATTGTCATATACTGTGATGTCTCTTCACATCGGTAAATACAGGTCTGTGCTACCTCAGTAGCAATGGGTGTAGTCTTAGGAATCCAGGATTTGAATTCAGGTGGACCTGGCCTCTGCATCCCATTACCACTTACTTAGCTGTAGGACCTTGGGTAGTTACTTATCCTTTCCAAACGTCAGCTCTATAGTTATGTAACATATCCTATTGGTGATAGTTACATACTTCCTAGAGCTGGGTAGCTTTCTAGTTTATGGATATGGAGATTTACAGCATCTTTAGATTAGATCCCCCTAATTCTCTACTTTGATTTCTGAATCCCAAAGCTGGATTTTATATTTTCGAACTTGTTAAACTGAATCTTGTTGATTTCAACCCAATATTTCAGGCTTTGGAATAATTTTAAAATGCTCTTCAATCTTTATCTCTTGCATCTGTCTTTCATATGTACATTTGATAATTGGACTTTCAAGTTCTAGATGAAAGTTTTATTTATTTATTTATTTAGTCTTTTTGTCATTTCTTAGGCCGTTCCCATGGCATATGGAGGTTCCCAGGCTAGGGGTCGAATCAGAGCTGTAACCTCCGGCCTACGCCAGAGCCACAGCAACGCGGGATCCGAGCCGCGCTTGCAACCCACACCACAGCTCACGGCAACGCCGGATCCTTAACCCACTGAGCCAAGGCCAGGGATCGAGGTTGCAACCTCATGGTTCCCAGTCGGATTCGTTAACCACTGAGTGACGACGGGAACTCCTAGATGAAAGTTTTAGCCAGAGTCAATGTAGTAGAGAACTGTATGTTCCATCACTCTTATCACTCCAGTAGCGTCCTTTCCCGCGTGGTCCACCAATCAGGAGACTTTGGCTAAGGTTGTCGAGTGTTGAATCAACACTCAGTACTCAGGCATATTCCTGATCAGTCTCCCTCTCCGGTCCCAAGGAAGGGTGAGATAAACCCCGCCAGAAGCGCTGATTGAATAAGGATATATTATCTCTGCAGCTTCTCTTAATCTGCCTCTCCTGTAAGAGTGTCATAAAAGTAAAGAAGGCTAGACTGGTCTGATGAATTTTTAGTGAACTGGCCGTAGGTCCTTGAAATTTTAACATTTTTATTAATAGTAAAGGAGTTATAGACATATGATTTAAAACATTAATAGCTCTGGAAAAGGAAAATCTATAGCAACAAATCTATACTCACCTAAAAGTACAAGATAGATCCATTCCAGCTTTTTACTTTAGAAAGAGATGGGGGAGGGGAACGATATGCTTTAGAGGGAGAGAGGAAAGCAAGGAGAAAAAAGTTAGGTTGGAAGATGGAGAGAATTTTTATTTTCTTCATCATTTTTTTTCCTTGGCATAACACTGTGTGTTAAAAAAGGAAAGGACATGCCAAAGTAGTGCTATATTTAATAAAATCATCGTAGCACTAGATACATATAGAAAAATGCTGCCCACACATGCTATAGAATGTCTGTGTTTACTATTTCTTGTATAGAGTAAACCTGGGATGGTTAACTCTATGCATAACAATGATTATTATTAAAATAATATAATGCAAAAAAAAAACACCCCCAAAAAGGAATTCCCATCATGGCTCAGTGGTTAATGAATCTGACTAGGAAGCATGAGGTTGCGGGTTTGATCCCTGGCCTTGCTCAGTGGGTTAAGGATCCGGCGTTGCCGTGAGCTGTGGTATAGGTTGCAGATACAGCTCGGATCCTGAGTTGCTGTGGCGTAGGCTGGCGGCTACAGCTCTGACACGACCCCTCGCCTGGGAACCTCTGTATGCTGCACGGGTGGCCCTAGAAGAGATAAAAATTAATAAAATAAAATAAAATAATGCTTTTCAATAATATTGTGGTCATGCTCTCAAAAGCGCTCTTTTATTATCTTTTTTAGTCCTTCAGTTTTCCTCAGTGGGTTGGTAGGGTGTCTCTCAAAAGGGAAAAGAGACAGAAAGACTAAGTGATTTCCCCCAGAGGCCGACAGCAAGTTATTAGTGGAATTAAAACCATAAACCAGAGGCTATATTGGCAGGATCCTCATCTGGAATTCAGTAAAACTTCCTTTCATTCTGTCCGAGGAGAGTGGGTCAGGCTCAAGGAGTCGGTTCGAGAAGAACACCCAGGACCCAGCCCGCACCTGCTTCACAGCCTCATCTCCTGTTGCTCCTCATTCTATATAGCTCATGTTCCAGTAGTTTCTCCCCTGCACCGGTGCTGCCTCATGCCTTTGCATTTTAGGCAGTATAGGGCCATCTAAGTAATTACCCTTCACATCTTTCTGTCCCTGGAAGATTCTTACACCTGCATCAAACTTTTAACTCCTCTTCTCCAAGTAGCCTCCTTTGACCTCCAGCAAGGGCTCATCTGTGGCTGTTCTAGCACTTGACTTTGTGGGGTACTTGATGTTGTAATTGGCTCTTTATGTGCTTCTTCTTTACTGTAAATTCTTTGTACTCCCAGAACCTAACCTGTAGTGAGAACTCAAATATTGTTTGAGTGGGCTGAACTGATAGGCTGTTTGTACCAAATAGAATGTGAGAGTAAATCTAAATCAATGAATCAACCTCTAGACCATATTCTGTTGAGAGAGAAATTTAGTTTGAATTTTTGAAAATACAATTTTCAAATGATGAATCTGTTAATAGCCATTATTTGTGTTGGTACACATCTAATTTTTTTGTCCAGAAGCAACATGTGTTACATGTCAATGGCTAATGGGTTTAGTAGGTTTCTTTAAGGATGCAGTCCTATTTTCATTCAGGTTCCCTAAGAGGTTGGGAGAATCTTTTTACCAGAAATGGTGGCATTTTGACAATATCTATCTTTTTAAAACATTCTGACATCCGAGTGATTTGATTAATTTGGTTTTTAATAGGCATGAGGGAATTTTAAGATATTATACCCACAGAATAATTTCTTCACGGAGGATCATTTCATAAGTGATGAATCTCATTCCTTTTTTCCTGAAACAGAAAAAAGTGGATTGCAGCTGCTGACTTAATCATTTTACTGATAACTAAGAATGGAACTGATCTTGCTGTGAATTATATAATGAGCTGGAAAAGCCCTCCATTTTCATTCTGTGACAGAGTATGAAAAACACTAGGGAGAGAATATGGTTATTAGAATTTTTTCCCTGCAAAAGGCTAGTGATGTTGTTTTCAGGGGTACAGTCAGAGAAAGATGGGGTTAGGATGATCCAACAGCCGCTCGAGGAAGGAATGTGTCCTTCGTGTCAGCCTGAAGTGGCTTGTCTTTTTTCAGCTAAGGAAATCTAACAGGATATTAAACAACATATTAACCTTCAAAATATGTTCAGCTGCTGCTCCGCTTCTACAAAGGCGATATGAGACTATGAGAGCTATGTTTAGTAGAAGGTCTGACCCATAGCATTTGTGGAAAGGGGTCACTTAAATTTAGTCTGAAAGCCAGCACGCTCACATGTGACTCTCTCTAATATCACACCCTTCCAATCCATTCTTCACGCAGCTGGGACAGTTATCTTTCTAAAGGCAAATCTGATTCTGTGGTGCATCTGTTGAAAGCCCCTTAGTGGTGGAATCCAGACACATTAGTTTGGTAGGCTGGGTCCTCTGTAAGTAGTTCTTGGCAATAACTGCCCTTGAAATCCATGCTTGAGCTGTAATGAGCACCTCCCAGTGCCCAGGACACCTCAACCATCGATTACTTTTTATTATACTGAAACCATCTCTGTCAGCCAGGAATAGATGCTCTCTGTCCGTTTTCCCAGGGGAATGGATCTCCTTTGCACCCCACATTTACAAACCACTCCTAATGTTTTGTATATGCAATTACCTTCTCTCTTAGACTCTCAAGTTTTTAAACATTTTTTTAAATCTCTGTGTGCTCCTAATCAGATCGATTTATGCATGGATTCACCCATACCCGAGAGACATGTTGAACGTGCTTCCTCTTGCTTGAAAACAGGATCCTTTCATGGGGGTTTTGCCAACAGTTTCAAAATAAGTGGTTTCCAGCTTGAGACAGTTTCCCGAGCTATTATTATTACACTTACTGATTTTGTCTTCATGCTGTAGTTTAAAACATTGGAGATGAGTAGCTTTGATTGATAATTTCAGCTCTTACCCAAATACTTATATTCCCCTGGAAGAAAATGCTTTAGGCAAAGAAAACCAGCATAGTCAGCAAAATGCTCAATTTTGATCTTTTTCTCCATGGAAATGTGTCTTCCAAGATGGGCCAGGAGATCCATTTTGCCCTCCACTGGATCAAGGGTTTAGGATTTTGTGGGGAGCAAACATGCCAAAGGCATCACTGTTTTTAGCTGGAAATCTAACCATTTAGAGTGATTCTATGTTATTTTGTTCCCAAGCTGTTCCTAATCTTGGTTGCTGGATTTCAGTTATGTCTGAGTTGTCTTAATTACAGCAAGTCGGAGATCATTAACGAAGTTATGGAATTAGTCGTCGTTGTTGTCTACAGACTTAAAGGAAGTTTAAGACATAGGTAGAACCACAGAGTGTTGAGCTAATTTTGTCCCTCTTCCTTTTATGTTTGAAGTTGAGAGAGCTGAAGTCTAGAATCTGAAGTGATTATCTAGGATTTCCTGGCAGAAGTCACAGAAGCACTGAGCCCCATGCACAGTATTTCCAAAATGCCTCCCCTGCCTTTTGGAGTTGAGAACCAACCCAGTGGCACTGTGGTGGAGAGACTAGTTGGAGCTGGGAGTTACGCTCTAGCTTGCTTTCCATTAATTTTTTTTATTGTCCCCTGTAGAAAATTGGCACATGAATAATTGGTCCTCACCAAACTGAGTGATTGAAGCACCAAACTACCTTGGAAGTTCTGTCTTTATCCAAGTGGCTGTACACTTTGAGGTGGTGCCCTAAAAGTGTTCAAAACGCTGATTTTCTACTTAGAATTAGCAGAAACTTTGACTAGTGAGTGAAGCTCTCAGATTAAAATTACTTCTGTTAGCAAGTGTGCCTGTTACTTCCCTATGGCTTGACGAGATGCCATATTGAGTGGGGTCAGCTCGGGTGGCCCCCCAGAGCTATGATGAACTAACAGCGGAGGCAAGGGAGAGAAAACAGCTCGGAGGAAGATGCAGGTAGTCTTGGGGGTCCTTTATAAATATGTCATCACCCCAGTCCCTGCCCGGCACCTGACTGGCATTCTTCCTCAATTGGTCAACTATTGTTGCTAGGTGGCTTTAATCATTTTGCCATTTCATGTAAAAAAAAAAAAAAAGTAATGCCATAGCTCTGTGTCAGCTTTCCGCCTTTTATTCATACACGGTAAGAGGACATAAAAAGTTCTTGAAAAATGCCCTGTCTTGGAAAGCTCGCAGGAAGCTAGCCCTTTCAGTCATGAAAATATTTCAGAGAGCAGCTTTGGCAGCCTTCTTGCTTTGAGCTGTTAATAGGGACAGTAGGTGGGTTGAGGGAGGGGAAAGAACAGCCTTTAATTATACATCAGGAGCACTCTTAGGCAAGGAACTCTACGTGTTTGTATCCTGTAAAGCCTACAAGAGTGCCAGGCACACAGTCTGCACCTTAAGGTGGTTGCTGGGGGGAGTGAATGGTGTCTTGGATGGATGATGGATGGGTAAATGGATATGGATATTTTCATCCACTTTGTGTCATTCTGAATGACACGGGATCGCTCAAATAAAGTCTCCTCATAAGGGAACACTTTTTCTTCCTTTTTTATTTGCATAAATAAAAGAAGTATCCTTTTATTCTTTAATAGTCTCATACCAAAAAAAAAAAAAAAAAGCAAGCCTTCTTTGTAAAGCTCTCTGCTTTTTTTCTGGATTACTTCCCATGCTGCTTCTTTGGGACCCAACCCCTTAATTATCTGTCTGGCTATCCTCCTGTGGGCCGCTTCAGGAGCCCCAGGCTCTCTGCGGCAGCACTTCCCCTTGTCTGACACTCAGCTCTTTAGAAGAGTGGTAGATGCCTCCTGGTTTCCTTCCCAGTTCCTTCTTCATTCTCCACAGCTTGGCTCAAGCTCTTAGAGGAAGAGCATCCCACATTTAAGGTGGAAACCATGACACTCTCTGGCAAGGGGGTGTTTAATATTTGCCTACTGTCTGGGCATAATTGATAAGTGGCTCCTCTAATTATGAGGACTTTGGTCCAAAATTCTTCAAACACAAATCTTCCTTTTCCCCAGGCTTGGGGAGTCTTTATTTTTCTTAATTTTGCCTCCAAGGTAGAGCTCCAGCAGCACCTCTTCCATGAAGCTTCTCGCTTTTTCTACTCTGCTCCTGTTTCTGCTTGATGCCTATTTCCTTATTTAGTTTTCTTACGATAATTACATGAGGCAAAGTAATAGCATGTATTTTACTTAAAAAAAAAAAAATCTCCGCATCTAATTCAGTGCTGAGTACATAGTAGGTAATTAATAAATACTTCTCAACTAACTAAATGATTACAGCTTTCTGGAGAGGCACCTTTTTGAGTAAACATCATTGCCATTTTATTAAGGCCTCTGAATGTCCGCAGAAGTACATCCATCGTGGTAATTTAATTGATTACCTTTTCTTCTTACAGGAACTTCAGCTATTACAATAAAAAGCCCTTTGTATCTTTATTACTATCTTCCCGATCCATATATTGATTTTAAGGTTTGTTGGGCACTTTACTGTGTTTCTTTTCATCTTAGTCGTTATTATTTCAAAATCAGGGACCATGATTTGTAGGCAAGAGGACTGACTAGGTAATAGAGTATGTCTGGGAACTAAAGATATTTTGGGATACTCAAGGAGAATTCAAGGTAGAAGGCTTGCATGTTTTGTGGACCTTCTAGGACTCATTAACACTCTTCTTTGGAGTGTGCGTGTCTGTGTGTGCGTGTGTTTTGCACTGGGGCAAGGATGAGAGGGCAAAGGATTGTTGATAGTCCTAGGTGTTGACTAGAAAGAGAATCAGGGTGAAAACTATGTATGACCGTTCCGCTTTCCTCTTTTAATTCACTCAAAGAACAATACTTTTCGATGTGAAATACGGTTGTGTCCAATCCCAAACTACATGATTCCCCTCTAAGGGACTTGCCAAAATGGCAAAAGAGGTGGAGGTAGGGGAAATTTGAGTATAAAAGCAACACAACTGAAAGGTAATTCAGAGCCATGCCTCATTGGACAGAATGGCAGTTGAACTGAATTTGGTTGCATTTTTTAAGTCTCCCCCAAATGTGAGGATATTAAGTATTGCATGATTTTATCATTCTGTTTTAAAGTGAACTGGACGGATTAAAGTGCCTTCGAAAATCTATTAACCTTTTATCCAAACCCAAGTGGACAACTTCAGGGTTTCATTAACTTCCACTTTTACCTGACTTTCCAAACTAGTGAAAATGAAAAATGACTTGCGATAGATGCTCAACACACATCATATAGTGTGTTCCTTTTTATTCTTGTGAGTTATGCAGCCCAGGCTGTCATTTTGGAAATTTCCTTAATCTCGTTATATGTGGGACCCTCTGTCTCTAGGATCCAATATCACCCCTTCCTGTGGGTTGATTCCTTGAGAAAGGAAAATGTGACATTGCATATCTAAAAATATCTGTATTTTATCCTCATGCTCGATTGGTAATTTTGCCAGGTACAGACTTCGAGATGAAAATTATTTTTCCTTGGAATTTTGAAGGCATCACTCTATTGCCTTCTAGCTTCCAGTGTTAATGTTGGGAATCTGATGCCACTTTTTCCTATTCTTTGTATGTGACCTCTTCTCTCACTTCGTCTCCTAGGATTTTAAGTGTATGGTGTGGGTCTTCATTGATTTTTCTAGACATTTTACACTCACATCAGTCAGTTCTGAGAAACGTTCTTTTATTATTTCTTTGAGAATTTCTGTATAGATGGTTGTTTGGTTTTTCCTGTTGAAATTCCTCTTCCTGAGATTTTGTACCACATGGATTTTCTGAACTAGTCCTCTTTTTTCGTTGTTTGTTTATAATTTCTTTGTCATTTTGTTCCTCTTTGAGACATTTTTTCTTGCTTTCATCTTCTAATTCCCGTATTGGATTGAAGCATTTTTTACTTCCATACTCTTAATTTCAAAGAACTCTTTTTTTTGTATTTTTGTTACCTTTTGTATCGTGTTGTTCTTAATTCATAGATGCAGTCTCTTTTATCTATGATGCTATCTATCATTGTCAATTATTTGGAATTTTTGTTTTTGTTTCTTTTCTTTTTTCCCCTGTCTTATTCTCCATCTTTCAGCTGGAGGCTTTTCTCAAATATTTGGTAATTCTTGCTTTTCTACTCATGTTTCTGCTGAAACACCACTGAGAAGCTTTGTGAGAAAGTTGGGTTTGTTCACTCATCAGCTTTCCTGTGACCAGCCAGGTCATTCTTGGTTGGAGACCTTTAAAAGTCAGTATGAGTACTGCCTTCCCCTCCCCCGACCCCCGCCCCAGTTTCTCCAGAGCAGGATACTCTAATCTCCTTTGAAGGAAGCATAAACTTGGCTGTTGATGCCCTAGAGCTGGGCTGGGGGGCAGGGAAGGGGATCTCAATGTTTTCTTATCCATCTATCCTTCCACCGTCCCTGATGTCTTTGAACCTTGATAGCCTCAGGCTCAGTTTTTCTGTAGAGTATTTCTCTACTCCTATAGGGATGAGGGCAATCATGTAACAAGTGCATCGGCGGTGGGGATGTAGGACAATAAGTGCTCTTTATAGAGACTTTCCAAATATTCTCTTGTTTTCAAACTTCTTAGTCATATATGCTCTTCTTCCATTACGGTCTGCCTGTGCTTCCAACTCCTGAGCTGTTTCTAGGTTCCGAATGGAAGTTGAAGTGCATGTCACTGGTGACCCCCTTCAGTAGGCACCTTCCTTTTTCTACTAAAATTTTTGGCTATATCTCCTTTCTCGGTGGGAACTGGGTTTGGAATATGTCTGCTAAAATTACTAAATCTTGAAAAAAGGCCCGCCTTATTGAGAAGACTTACATTATGTGTGGAATAGACTGGTGTGTAGGTATAGGTGTAGGTATAGGTGTAGATATAGATATATAAATAGCTTAACTAGAAGTAATTTGGAAAATCCACAAGGTCCAAAATCTAACCAATAGACATTTCAGCAGGAAGAACCCAACAAAACAGTCTATATAGAAATTACCAAAGAATAATGAAAAGAAGGCTACCGTCCTGGCACTTTGGGGTATTTATGATGATGCGCTCCCCGTTCCCTCCAGTAACATCCAAGATTGGGCTGTGTAAAACAGGGGGCCTAACTGGAAATGCGGATCTGTAAACAGAGGGACCTGAAATGTTACCTGTCGTCATGAATTACTTTTCCTGTATTGAGATACACGAAGGCCCCTGAAGGAGTGGGATCTGGACGTGTGTTGATGGGAAAGTAGGCTTAGGTGGAAGGGACTGTAGAGAAGAAAGTTTAGCTTTAGGTGTCAGTGTGGGTTGAAAACATGTGGAGTTCCCGTGGCACAGTGGCACAGTGGAAACAAATCCGACTAGGAACCATGAGGTTGTGGGTTTGATCCCTGTCCATGATCAGCAGGTTAAGGATCTGGCATTGCTGTGAGCTGTGGTGTAGGTCGCAGATGTGTCTCGGATCTGGCGTTGCTGTGGCTCTGGTGTAGGCCAGCAGCAACAGCTCTGATTCGACCCCTAGCGTGGGAACCTACATATGCCTCAGGTACAGCCCTAAAAAAGACAAAAGACAAAAAAAAAACCCCCAAACCCCAAAAAACCTATGTGCTTTCTTGGGGATGGGGGGGGGGCGTGTCATCAACACAGTTGCCAAAACAGAGCTAGATCTCAGAATTTCCTTTGTCGTCAGAGTGGGTTCTTTTGAAAAGTCTAGGATATCCTTCACACGATTATCTCAAAGATAACTTAAAAGCAAAATATTTTAGAGCGCAAAAAACCAAATTCAAAATATCTTAGAAAGCTAAGTTATTTCCAGTAGTGTTTATAACATGTGTGAAACATGAAGTTAGAGTTCTGATCACAAAAACCTTATGCTAATGCATTCTTTTGTCCCAGCCTCAGCTGTGATGCTTGGCAGTTCTTTATACAAGATCATGCATCCTTGTGCCACAAGGCGGTGTTGGGACGAGAGAGGACGTCTCATTTGGCTTTATGTCACTGAGTAGAGCTATATGACACTGCTGTTTCTAAAGAGGGGCCATTATTTGTACGCTTTGCTGCAGACAGCCTCTCTGGCTGCAGTAATTTAAGGGCATCTGAGAGCTGAGTTTCAAGGTGCACTAAGGCACCATCAGGCCAGCGCTGAGCGTGTGCTGTCCTCTGAGGCGGGTTTCATTTTGTAGGTTGTGTGCAACACACATTTCTGTTGATTCCCTGGGTCTGCCTCCCTGCATGTCTGTACGGTAGGACGAAGCCGGGAGTATTCGAATCTGCTTAACGTTTGCTTAGGCAAACCAACTTAAAAATAATCGCGGCAGTTTGAATCCAGCCGAGTGGGTGGACCGCTCAGGCTGGGTCTTCTGGTTTACCTCGGGTGCCTCGCTGGCAGGGCTGGAGCACACCCCTTTGGCATCATCTTTCTGGGTGTGTTTGGAAAGGCTGGGATCTGAACAGATGGCCTCGATCTGGGCTCCCATGACTACCAGGCATGCCAAGCAGGCAGATGAGTGATCTGGCTTGTTCCTTCTCTTTTAAATTGCTGTCAGCCAGGGAAAAGTGGTGAAAATAAATCAATGGCTCCCTCCTCCAGACCCAGCATGTACCTTTCAGTCATCAAAATAAGAAACATCCTGTGGTGGCTGTGGGGCGATTTCTCAGATAGAAAGAGCCCTTCGCATGCTGGAGATTAACATAACAAATGGCTAAGTCGTGCCTCAGAAAGGACGTTTTTTTTTGTTTTTTCGTTTTGTTTTTGTCAGGACCAAGAGTTGGCACTGAATGGACAGCAGCAGGTTTGGAGGGAGCATTGTTTATTCGCTCCCAGACGCTTTGCGTCCTTTGTGATGGGGCTCAGTATTTTTGGTAGCTGGCTGGTAACTGTTTACATCTCCTAGCATCAGAACACAGGAAATCACCAACGGGAATCATGCTGAATATCTCTGGCAGTGCCTCTGTGTTCCTACTGTACTGAAAGCTGAGGGCCCTCTTCTTGTGTAATATCCGTAGTGTTGACACTTCATTGAGACACTCAGTGTAAGTAAAACCAGTGACATAAGCTTTAAGTCTTGTTAAATCTTCAATATTAACAAGTCGACCCTGAGCTCAGCTGCCTTTTGGAGTCACATGTCAAAAAAAAAAAAAGTTCTGGATCAGGAGAGTGTGGCATCTTTTATTTTTTAAGATTTGAAATCTCATGGCATGACTGATTGCTAATCATTAGTATATTAACAAGTTGACCTTGAACTGGACTGCTTTCTGGCCCAGTTTCCTTTTATGTGGAATAAAGACTCCCCACTTTGCTTACAAACCTTTGAGTTATAGTCTCACAAATGCAAACTGATTTTCTGGTTGTAAATCATGAACGTTGATGTGTTTTCAAACAACAAACATTTCACATATGCACATATGTAGGAGCTATGCTGGGTTAAGGTAGAAGGGACGTTTCACATTTTGGAATGAATCTGAGATATATATGTATGAGGCTTTTCAATTTCGAAAGCTTCATATGGCCCGTGGGTGGCATGTTGGATATCCCAAGACTTACTTAGTGCAGTATGATAATCTAGTTCCCAGATTTTACATAGCTTGACACATAGAACTGGTACTGTGTCTAGAAATGCCATAAATAGAAGCATCTTCGTAAGACCTTTACTTTGTGATCTGCTTTAAGTTGTCTCGCTAGTTAGCTAGAAGCATTACAGGACAGTCAGGTGAGAGAGTTAAAAGTGGGACTTCTAGTCTTTTTTCTGATTTGATTTATAACTGAGCTATTTCTTGAGAAATATAACATCTTGTCTCCTCACTGATGCTTAAAAAGAAATATATATATATATATATATATGTATGTATGTATGTATGTATGTATGTAAAATAAAGCTGTCTAACTTGCAAAGCTTTTGGGGGGGCTTTCTTTAATAAATGTTAAGCCACTCAGAGGTAAAAAATTATTAATGGCTGAGATACCTGAAACTGTCGGGAAGGATGGCACCGTTTCAGCCAGGCCTGGAGAGGAGACAGGTCTGCTGTGGGTTAGTCATCATCTGTGGATATGATGTATTTGAGGACATGATGCAGAGCAGTTGAATTTACAAAAAAGATGTTGGTGAGGCTCTTTTTGGAGAAGTCAGGGATTGGAGGCTTAAATTCTGGGAAAATGGAATTTTCCCTCAGCTTTACAAACGTGGCAGAAGGGATCCTTACTATTCTGCATTTTTGGACTCTCATTAATATTTCATACACACACAGAGTCAGTAAAATCTGTGAGAATTAAAAATGCTATCTTAGATTTAAGATATATTTAAAAATACTAACATACGATGGCATCGCATAATAATGACTTCCTTCAGTTGCTTCATTTATGTATTTTCTTTGGGGAAATGGGCAGTTGACTCTTTGTTCATTCTTATCCTTTTGTTCAAATGTATACTTTCTATTTATTGAAATAGAATGTTACCTTTGCCCCGCTGTCCCTGGGAAGCCCACTGAGTCTTGGCACAAAAATAAACAAACAAAAGACTTAAAAAAATTTCTCTTCTTTTTCCTACCCTTTACAGCTTACAGTCAACAACCTAACATGCCCTTAAGTTGGTAGAAACTAGTGACTGTGCTGTAAATATAAAGATGAGAAAAATGAAACCAGAGAGGTAAAGTAACTTATTCAAGGCAGAGCAGTGGCCAGAATTCAGGTCGTTTTCCTCTTAATTCAGTTCTTGCACAGATATTTATTGCTCTGGGTGCTGTGCTGGTTGCTATTTCTGTGCCCTTCCTATTCCATTATGCTGCCTGCCTATCTCTGCCATGGGGGTGTTTGTTCTATGGAAGTTACTTTGCTTCCCACAGGAAGCATTTTGTCAGTGCCCATTCTCTTCGCATAAAGTCAGTGGACCTCCTCAGTTTCCTCATTTATGAAATGAGGGTGCTGTACTGCCAACTCCAGACTTTCTTGATTCTTTAATTATCCTTTCCATCAGTGCAATCCTTTCGTCAACATTTATGAAAAATGCTGCTCAACCCGAAAATCCTTCATTGTGTATTTCCTGCAGCTTGTATTCATCATGCTATGTTTTACTTCTTTTTACTTCACCTTGTCTTAAAGAAGAATGCCTTGAGTTCCCGTCGTGGCGCGGTGGTTAACGAATCCGACTAGGAACCATGAGGTTGCGGGTTCGGTCCCTGCCCTTGCTCAGTGGGTTAACGATCTGGCGTTGCCGTGAGCTGTGGTGTAGGTTGCAGACGCGGCTCGGATCCCGCGTTGCTGTGGCTCTGGCGTAGGCCAGTGGCTGCGGCTCCAATTCGACCCCTAGCCTGGGAACCTCCATATGCCACGGGAGCGGCCCAAGAAATAGCAACAATAGCAACAACAATAACAACAACAAAAAGAAAAAAAAAAAAAAGAAGAATGCCTGAGAAATAATATTGTAATGCCCTTTGGTGATACAGTGCTCAAATGAAGGGTTCCGTTATTTTAAACGGTTGGTTGCATTTTGCCTTGGGTCCTATGTTGTGAACAGGCTGGGCTTTGACTCACTGTCCTGATTTCCTGTGCTTTTTTGGGTGGGGTGTCCAGACGCACATCAGTAGCATTGTGGACTATCATCCTCAGGGCCTATGGGAATGTGTAATAATGAGGCCAAAGTTTAGCTAATACATGCACATACGTGTTGGAGCAGAACGTCATTTCCATTTGGGACCCAAGCTCTTGGGATTACACCAATATCTATGTTAAAATGCATAAGCCAGAACCATGTATTGTGGGGCTTTGGGATATTAAAGTATTAGAAAACAGAGCCATTCAGAGTGTAGTCATTAAACCTCTTTGGACCTTTTGACCTGGGATAATGTAAAAGTGGCCTTCATTTGTTGGTTGTTGGCTGTGTTTTAAGGATTTTGCTGACTGCTTTACAGTATAGCATTTGTTTAATTATTATTACAACTCTATGGAATAATTTATTATCCACACTTTATGGAAACAGAAATTGAGTGGCAAAAAAGGCTAAAGAACATGCTTAGGCCCTCAAAACTGCTGTTGAATTTGAAGACTGATTCCAAAGCCTTACTCTTAATCACTATGCTATGATTCTCCCAAACCCACTCATTCATTAACACATTTTTATCGGCAAATAACTTTGGATGCCAGGAAAACAGAGAATAAAATCGACAAATAATCCATGAGGAACTATTATTCCTATAGGCAAGACGCTATGTGAAGAAATGGGTAAAATACACAGGATGTCCCATGGTAATGGGAGCTTTGGTGAAAAACAAAGCAGAGAAGGGAGTAGGAGGTGATGAGCAAGGGTGTGGGACTTGCAGTTTTAAGTAAGGTGGTCGGGGAGGCCTTGCTGAGAAGGTCCCACTTAAACAAAGGCATGAGCAAAGGCATAACTGACCTGGGAGTGAGGTGGGGCTGCAACATATGGGAAAGGGCCCAAGAGAAACTGGGAGGAGAGAGGGGAATGGGAAAGAGTGAGAGTAAAGACAACTCCGTGAAGTTGTGTGTCAGAAATTGGTCCTGGACCAGGAGAGTATGGGATCTTTTATTTTTTTAAGATTTGAGATTTCATTTCGTGGTTGAGTACTAAAGGCTAAGGCTCTAGTAGAGAAGGAAAACTGATTGATGATCCAGGAGAGCAATGTGAGAATCGCTACCACAATGTCCTGGAGTAGATGAGACAGATGGGACTCAGTGCGGGAGTGGGGGGCTTCATCTTGGGGGCGCGGAAGACGGTTCACAGAGGCAGGAAGGAAGACAGGTGCCCCGCGCTGGCAGGTGAGGACACGCACTTGTGGCGGTCGAGGACCTTCTCTTCAGAGTCCTCCTGTTTTCTTGCTGCAAAAGCAAACTCAGATCTTGGGCTGAGGGTGCAGATGGAGGAGGCCATGCTGGACATTCAAGGAGGAAAGAGTGCAGAATTTTCTGCCAGAAGAGGCACCGTATCTCCTTATTTCATTGTCTGCTGGCCTTAAGGATCTACTTGGGGCCAGTGGTCACGCGGTCAGAGTGAGAACAGTCAGTGTGATTGCGGGCTCACTCACTGAGGAGTGAGCGTGTTTCCCAAACCAGGTCCAGGTACGCAGAGGAAGTGAAAAGGGTTTTGCCAGAAAAGTGTAACAAGGAGGTAATAATTATGACATTTAAGCTGGGAAGGTGGAAAATGAGGACGTGGGGAGGTGAGGAACATGGGCAGGTGATGAGGTCGATGGATTGTAAGTCCCGGTCGGGTCCAAGAGGTGGACAGCAGAGGTGTAGTCTGGGAGTAGGATGCATGATAATGAGGTTATTCTCTGTGGATTGGGTCTTCTTGGCTGTAAGCGTAGTTCTGAGCAGCTGAGGTGGGGCAGAGGACAAGATCATTGGAGGGAAACTGTGAAGACCTGAAAGGTCACCATTAATTGGAAAGGGGAACTACCAAGAATTGTTTCAGGATTCTTTTAGAACTCGATGATGACCTGAAAGTGAAAGAACTCCTTCAAGAAGTTCAAATAAATGTGTCCAAGTGGCCAAATCACTTCTGGGAATCTCTTATTTGATAGAACCCAATTGACTGCTATCCTGAAAACAGAGGAGATGAAGAATGGACTCCTAGTCTGGCCAGAGGTCATGGGAAGTGATTGTGGGAAGGAGAAAATTGTTGATCAGCTTGAAAAGAGATGAGTCTGCTTACAATGAGTATTGCTCCCCAGTGGAAATAAGGAGCCCTGGGTCTTTCAGGGAGAGGGACAGGAGAATCACCTGGCAAAGAGGAGGAGGAGGATGCGGACCTCACTTTTGGCACCTTGGCATCCTCCTGGTGGTGTGTTTTGAAAGAAGGCAGCCTTCACTCAGAGGGCTGAGAAGGAGCCGAGTCCTTGGAGGAGAGCCAGGTCTCAGCTTGGTGCACGAGGCTAAAGGAGGGAGTCTGAGAGGGGCTGGACACAGAGAGGGGGTACTGATGTCGATGAGCTCTGGTGCTCGTGGTGGAAGAACTTTAAGAGTTGGAGGCGCAGTGGATAAGGCCAGAGAAGAGGATGTAAAGAGCCGGAAGGGATGGCAGGCTGAGAGGGGACGTGCACCAGAGCTCCTTGAAGATGGAAATTCAAGTGCCCCATGGTTGATAAGCAGATAGTGGTGGTGAGACTGGACGCGCTGAGCCGAGAGGAGGAAGGGAGCCTTGCCAAGAGCCCATGGGGTTTCAGGATTCTTCTATTCCTGCAAATGATGGTGTAGAGGCGAGAGTAAGTTTCATCTGGAGCACCAGGATCTCTGGAGCGCACTTCTAATTCCTAGAACGTGAGCAGTGTTAGGGCACATACTTGTGTTATACTCGAAATTTATACTAAGAAACCCACTTGCTTCGTTGGTGAGAATACTCAGCTGTGGAACTTCAGATTCCCCCACTTCAGCAATCTATGCTACTGCTCCTCCATCCTGCACTGCACCATCTGGCTATTCTCAGCATCTACGGTGTACCAGGCACCACGCTCGTGCTGTAAGGGAGGGAGTAGTGGGAGGTCTGTGGATGGGTAGAGTCCTTTGAGGAGCTGAGTCCAGAGGGCAAATGAGTATCCCGATGAATAACTAGAGAGAACTGTCATGTGGCGATGTAGAGGACACAGGGATGTGTTTAGATGTCAATTTTCCTGGCAATATGTAGGGCCAAACATCCTACCTAGAGGATACATTTCACCCATTTTCACCAGATTACTAGCAGAATTTTACAGACACCCACAAGGAATTTGATTTCTGGGAAGTTATATAGTACTTAGCATGGTGTTTATATATAGTACGTGCTCAACTATTTTTGATCAATAAATGAGCAGATGGATGGATAAATGATAAACACTGGTGAAGGGCTTCAGCCTTCAGGAAGATTAACTTGAGCGAGTGTAAACTTTTCTCATCTGTGTTAAAATTCAGTTACACGGTGAAGCACTTGGACTTCATTGCCTTGAACTCCAGAAGGGAGAACGGAGGAGGGGACCGTTTGTGCTCGGATGCGAGATAATAGGGAGGAGGCTCATGGAGTTTAGTCCTGTTTCCTCATTTTCCCACCCCAGGGTGGGAAGAGGAGTCCTCCTGGGTTGGAGACTCTTAGATCACATTCTAGCACTTGTTCTGAAGCTAGTCCCTTTAATGCTGCCTTTTGCTCATGATGGTTTTTTTTTTTGCTTTGCTTTGTTTTTGGTGTGGTTTTTTGTTTTTTTTTTTTTTTTTTTTTTTTTTTTTTTTTAGAAATGAGTCCATTCTTTATCTTCTCTGATTTCAGGATATTAGAACAGTTGTGTTCCATCAGATAAAAGATTTACAGAAGTGATTTGGCCACCCAGACATAATTAAGAGAATTCCTTGGAGTTGTAGGCATCTTTTGGTAATTTAATGGCCACTTTGCGCTACCTTGTAGATTGACACAAGAGCTTATATGAGATAAGTATAATTACTAGTGTTGATTTTTAAGTGCTTTTCTGTTGTTTTGTGCCGGCTTCTCTCCCCAGTCATTTGAACCTTTGGATTCTAACAGATGTATCACAAGGCAGCCAAACTGAGGGGCTGTATGTATGATTTTTTTAAACAAATTATCATCAGTGCTGTTGAAAGCAAAGAAATAGGTACTGAAATAGATCGTGCAACTTTGGAGGACCAGAGAGCCCTTCTTAGGTGGAATGTGATGATGACCTGACATCCTTCAATTTTATTTTGATGAAGTTACCTAGAGATGCAAGCACAGTTGTTAAAAGCTAAGTAGCCATTTAATTTTTTTCAATTTGAGCTTTTGGACTTTTGCTGGGTTTATCCTGTACTAGATTGAACCATTACTTTGGTGTAACATGGGAGCTGAACAGAACCTCCTCTGTAAGTCTGCCTTCTGTGGCAGAATAATAATTGGGATTATTATCTTGACTTTTTGTTCCGTTTATATTCTGTAATTTTTCTGTTTTGGTCTTCTGTAGACCTTGCTTTTCAGCCACAATCTCCAGGAGATTGGAACATTCCTTCCCTCACAAGCATTTTTTGTTGTTCTTTTCCCCTTTTTATGTTTATTTTAAAATGTAGGATTTAAGTCTTAAGTAGCATATCAGACTTTAAAATGCTTGACGGTCATTTTGAGCTGTTTTCTTGTTCCTCCTGTCACAAGGTGGACGTAATCAGGGTGCTAACCGATGCATTTTCTCCCGCGAATGACGAGGAAGTAGCGCTAACATGCTGTTCACTGTCTGTGTACTAAGTGTTGATTTGTCCCAAGAGAATAATTCACAAGGCTTAGGAGATCTAAGAAGGGGGTCAACATTCTTCTTTTGCTTTTGATTCATTTAAATTGAAGTTGGATTATGGGATAATTCTCTACTAAGTTTGGCCTGATTCTAATAGTCATTTCACTTGGCATTGTGCAGATGGTGGCTTTTAGCATATTAGATGACATTTTTGAAAAAAAATTCTGGCTGCCATATTTTCAGTGGAGAAATTTCTTTGCTCTAGCCCTTTGCCTTTGATGTTTTGATTATTCTTCTTGGGCTTTTGGGCTTTTCTTGACATTTGCATGTAGCTGTTATTTGAGAATATGATTTAAACTTGAATTAAACAATGTCAGAGTGATTGTGATTCACCTCGCATTTCAACCCCATACAAAGTAGTAACTGTGAGTTTTCATTTTCTCTCAAGAATGCCCAACCAAATGTTTGGGGACTGATCTGTGTTTTTTGTTTTGTTTTGTGTTATGTATCACCTGTGTCCACTGGAGCAAGTGTGAAAAAAAAAAATTGGAATTTTAACTTTATTGAGCCAGCACTTTTTCTTTGTTTACATCAGACACTGTTTATATGCACTCAAGGCGCATCAGGGAACAGATGGATGAAAACAAAAAAAATATGTGCCTTCGCTGAGCTTATATTACGTTTTGGACAGGTAGGGGAACAAAGGGGAAGACTAGACAAAAGAAAAAGCAAACGTGGTAGACCCCTGTCTTATAGGATGTGACAGGGGATGGTAGTGTCATGAAAAGGCAGCCATCAGGGCAGGTAGGATGAGGAATTCTAGGCTGGGGGGGGGGTGTTGCAAATTTAACTCTTCCATAGCAAGGTCAGAGCAGGTCTCTTCAAGGAGGCGAGGGCATTAGCTGTGATGCTATCTGGAAAGTAGAGCCCCAGGCAGAGGGAACAGCCCAGGAGTGTCCACTGCACGTTGAGATAATACCGGGGAGGCCACAATGGCTGAGTGACTCGAGCAGGAGGGAATGTGGGGGAGAGGAGCTCAGCAAGGAAATACTCATCAAAGGCAGGTCTGTCTGTGGCGAGTGGCCCGCAGTGCTGCTGTGGGGGTTCTCCCTGGTCAGCAGCAAGACAGAAAGGCCATTTCATAGTAATACTTCCCTATTAGGTTTTTTTTTTTTTTTTCTTTTTTCTTCTGTTGATAACCTTGATCTGATTGGAGACTCTCTGCCCCTTCTCAAAATTCTTTGGAAAAAATTATTCCAGGTATGATTAAGAACCAGTATAATCTATTCATTTTTCCTTGGCATCCTTTATTCTTTGTTTCTGTAGGGTGATGATATTTGAGAGCTGTTTGTGGAAATTTGGCCCCATCTCTTTAGGTTCCTTCCATTTCCTTTGAGCATATTTTTCTTTGATGTGCTATGCTTTCAACAATATTTTGCTTTTAAAAAAAAATCTTAGGACTGCACTCTGTGTGTGTTTATGGTATTGAATTGAAAGTAAGGTTTTAAAAACCTTATCAAATCATCAGCCGAAATAACAATGATCAATTAATGGTTAGCAAATAATGGGGTAGAGTGAAAAAAAAATACTACAGGGGGTTTTAATGAATTATTTAAATGTGTTAATATTTGCCACGTGCTTAGAACACAGAACTTCTCATATAAAAGTGTAATGCAGTTTAATAAAGGAAGAAAAGAACTGTGAACGGCCACGAGATCCCACCTCACTTCGCCTCAGTTTCCTCACAAGCGAGACAGGGTTTCTAACTGTTTTAGGGAGAGTTGGTTTGAAGAATAGAGATCCTGTTCAGAAGTGCCTCCGATGGTGTCTGGTGCTCAGTAATCATAATAACCCTTCCAGTCTTTTTCTCTTTAACCCCCTGTACTGCGCGGGGCATGGGATCTGTACCTCCACAGCAACCTGAGCCGCTGCGGTCAGATTCTTAAACCCACTGCACCCCAGTGGGAACGCCCACACGTCTTTTCAAGCTCTCAAAGTTTAAAAAAATCTAAGGGAGCCTGGTAAGATCTTCCTGCCTATATTCACAGAGGAGCCAGTAAGGTTTTTAATTTATTTTTAATTTTTAAAATTGTTGAATTTTTTTTTTTTTTTTGACAGTGCCCCTGGTATGTGGAAGTTCCAGGCCAGGGATTGAACCGTAGCCACAGCTGTAACCAGAGCTACAGCCGTGACAATGCCAGATCCTTAACCCACTGAGCCACCAGGGAACTCTGCCAGTAAAGGGTTTTTTTTTTTTTTTTTTTGCTTTTTAGGGCCATACCTGAGGCAAATGGAGGTTCCCAGGCTAGGGGGTCGAATTGGAGCTACAGCTGCTGGTCTACACCACAGCCGCAGCAGCACAGGATCTGAGCTGTGTTTGCAACCTATACCACAGCTCACAGCAACGCTGGATCCTTGACCCACTGAGAGAGGCCAGGGATCGAACCTGCATCCTCATAGATAGCATTCGGATTCATTTCCACTGCACCATAACAGGAACTCCCAAGGTTTTTTTTTAAAAGAAAACATTTTTGCTAAAGCTGGGTTATTATACAAATGATACAATTTCACTTTGACTCTGAGATTGAGTTTTGTCCTTACCAATGTCATATCAATACCTTTTGAATATCAGCTTTCTATGTATTTTTGTTAGATAACTCATAAGAAAATGATGAATGAGATTGTTTAATGATACTCTGTTACCTTACTTCATCAGTGATAAAGACGGGAAACAAAATAAAAAAGCAAGTTAATGAACCATAGAAAACACGGTCTTATAAATTCATAAAGACATGTGATCCTTCCTCCATTTGAAGACTCGAAATTCCAGGTATTCGTAGAGAAATCTGTGACCATGCAGCTTAAAAGGCCTCAGTCTGACACATAGCAGTTTTTCTCAGTATTTCCTATATACTAGAAAGTGTCAAATGCTGACACAGTATTAGCAATAATTTATAAATTGACATTGCAGCAACATTTTTAACCTTACACTTGGGCAGAAAAAGGGAAAAAAATCATTGAAGTCAATGTCAACCAAATTTACGTTATAGGCAGAAACCACAGGCCTTTGATTTCATCTTTGTGCTATTTGCTAGTTTAAGAAATGCTGGCATAGGATCAACTTGTGAGAAAAGCAAGGGTCGAAGAGTCAAAATAGAACATTTCTCTCGCTTTTACTTTGTTGTGTTTTTAGTATCACATGGCGAATTTTCTTTTTTTTCTCTTTCCTTTTTTTATTTTTTTGAAGATAAACTGGGAGGAAGTAGAGATTGGACAGAAAGGAAGCAGCTGTATATCTATCTCTTTAAATGGTGCTTGGGATTAGAACTCATGTTACATTGTCTGTTTTAGGAATGACTTATACCCATTAGCATGAAACAAGAAATGTATTAACCTTCTGAAATTATAAAAAACTCCATGTGGCTTTTGTTTGACCTTATTTTGCAAAGTTAATAATGATAATTTTACCTTAAGGAAATCATGTAGGGGGCAGGGAAGGAGATAATGGAACCAAACCTTTATTTGCAAAAATGGCGAAACTTCACATTTTAGGCAAAATTTTGGATAATTTTTTTTGAGTCTGGGCATCTCAAGGGTCCAATCTCTAGTTAGCGAAGCACTCCATCTTCTCTAAGTGCCCATGACTCACCACCGTTAAATCCGGGCAGTTACGGGATCCCCGAAGCCGCAGGGATGCGTTCGGTACTGGCGTGGTGATGGGCAGGCCTGAGAGGTCTTTCCCATTTGTAATCGACGTGTTGCCGTTCTCGACGCCAGGGTGTATTTTATTGATTTTCTCCAGTACCATGGTGAGGCCTCCATCTTGGTGCTAAAGCTTGTCCCAGGAAATTACAGTTGAAAGTTGCTAAACTGCAAGCATTAAGCCACTGAGTTAACAGCTCCAGGAGCTCAAGGCAATACTCTGCGTCTCCGCGTGACACTGCGGAAGCGCTGTGCAGGTGCGTTTAGAAAAGTAAGGCTCAAGCTCTTCCTAGAAGGCATGTCTCCAGCCCATTCCTTAGCTTTTCACTCCAGAGAATCCTGGAGGGGACAGTGCTGGTGAGCCACCCTGTGTCCTCGGTGTTGTGCCTCTCCTGGGTCCTGATGTTCCGAGGCTCAGGCTAACCGCGTCCGGGCCGGCCCTCTCTGACCTGGCTCTGCCTTAAGACTCGGAGTCTGTTCCTGGTGTGGTTTGGGTTGAAAACTGTTTTAGAAACCAAAGGTCACTTGGAACATTTGGGTTGGAAGACAATTAAAATTAAGCGGGGAGGGGGTGTAAATTAATCAGAATCAATTAACAAGGACAAGTGGTGATTTTTTTTTTTTTATTAGTTATAGAATCAAATACTACTGGAGTGCTACTGGTTATGAACCAGATGTGGGATCTAATTTTGTTATGTTTAGTATGGCCTGCCCAAATTTAGAAAACACCATGAAGCGGAATCAAAATTTGTGAATTATCAGCACATTTTGGCAGCGGTCCAAATGTTCAGTTACCTTCACCTACAGTAATTCACACAGCCACCCCCCCCCCACTTTTAAAAATGAAATGTAGGAAAGTCCAATAACAAGAATTTATCAAAATTTTCATTAGGTAGCACTTCATCATTCATTAGCAAATGAAGATATATGATTATAATGACTGGGAGGTATTACATTTCAAATTTATTTAAAAATTATATTCTGTGTAGTTGCATTGGTAAATACATTTTTTAAACAACATGATTCCTTGAAAATTGAGCATTGTTATGTGGTAACTCCAGGTTAATCAAAATACTATACCATCTCATTTACCTATACTATGGAAATTAAAACAGTCCATATATATGTATATATATTTTCAGTCATTTTGTTGGTGAAAAAATGCAATTTGTAGGAATGAAGGAATTTTCCTAAGGCCATACAGCTGTTTGGCAGCCAAGGAGAGACTGCACTTTGGCCTCAAAACTTCCTCTACGGAATGTCAGTCGGAAATCAGGAAGTTGAACATTTTTGAACAGCCTGAAGTTTTTCTGTTTGCGCTCCCCAGGTTAGGAATCAAGCCTTAGACGTGAATGTAGCCATGAATTTAGTGGGAGGAGCCAAGGGAATAGGAAGTGAGGTCTCCCCGTAGGGCTTCATTGTAGACAGACGCCATGGCTTCCTCCCCGCCTGCCTTGCTCTTTTCCAGATTTCAGGCCCCTTCGAGGGGCTGTGGGTCTGCAGGCGCGGGGCACGTGCGAGGGTGAGAAGGTAGATGCTGCTCAGGTGTCTCCTTGTGTTCTCAGCTTGTCCTCGCACATCCCCTTTCAAAGGGCACATGCTCCAGGGAGGGGCCCCTCCTTGACTCCAGCCTCTGTCAGCATCAAGCAAACCTGGTCCCTTTCCTCTCAGACCGCGCGAGACGTCGTCGCCGAAAGAGGGGGGATGGGCTTGAAAAGGCCAAGGGTGAAGACACGTCGAAGAGCACCTCGGCCCAGTCACCGCTGGCCTGGGATCACTGCAGTCGGACAGCAAGGCGAGGATGAGATTAGGAGGCTGCCGAGGCACAGCACCAGCTGACTCCACACCGGGGAAGCTTCCAGAAGTGGGGGGGCCAGTCACGTCTCCATCTGGTTCACAGAGTCACGTGAGACCTTCACCGTGTGCTCTTACCTTCGTGGACCTGGGAGACTAATGAGTGTCACTTTATTTTTTTTCTGGTTTATAAGATGCTTTCACATAATCCCTTTCATTTCATGCTCATGGATTGGGTAGGAGAAATCCTTATTCCCATTTTTCACCAGTGGCAAGACTGGGTTTCAAGTGTAGTTAAGGTTGATTAACTCCCAACCTTGATTATTCCTTGCAGTACCTACAGCTGCTTTGGGAGGACAGGCCCCCCCCCGCCCCCGCCGCCCCCATGCACACATTTTGAATGTGGAAACCATACAGGTGTGTGTCTGACCACAACACACTTTTGTAGGTAGTCTCAGAAAAAGACACCTACAATATGCTTCCTAAACATGGAAGCTATAACTCAGTGGCAATTTGGAGATCTCTGCAGAGTGGCTTTCATCAGTCTCTCTGCAGATACACACACACACAGTGCTTAGCGCATGCATATTTATCTCTGTGTGTCAGTCACTACCTAGCTAATGCCTCCCATTCACATGCACAGCAGCAACATCAGCCTAGAGAGCTGTTTCTGAGGTGATGGGAGGACACAGGCAACTTGTCACTTGGCTTGAATGTATGGAAGTGCCTGTGGCTCCAGAAGGATGTTCCTGACATGGCTTGCATTTGGGTAGCACGTGCACATGGCCGCAGCTGTTTGGCTTGTAGCAGTAACACCAACTTGTTCTTTCTCCTGGCTTCCTGATAGCCACAGTCTGGGGACAGCCCGTACCACAGATCCCCTGAACTGTGTCACCCGTGCTGGGGACTGTGTCCCACAGAGACCGAGGGACATCACCGAGAATCTTGAGACAGGAGGCTGGGCACTTCCAGGACCACGTTCCCAGGTTTCTCTCTGGCATCCAGAGACTGAGTGGTCCTGAGACAGGTGATTGATGCGTCTGAGCACCTGAGTGGAATGGGAGGCGTGCTCCTTGGTCCACGCATGCGAGTTCTCACCTATGCCGGCTGTGACTAGACACGTCATTGTGCATCTAAATTTAGGCCACCATTTGCATATGTAGTTAATTATAATACGGTTACTTCTCCCTGGTCTCCTTTTCCTGTAAATCGAGTTACTCAGAGACTCTTACCTGACACTAAAATCCTTTTTATAAGCACATGTGACACTTGAAAGGATAAGATTAACTGCTACTTATAGCACCCTAAGCTCAAGATCAGAGCCTTTTGCTGAGTTCTGACAGCTAAGAGTGCCTCACTTTCTCAGCTAACAGTCTCAAACTTTCCCAGAGCAGTAACCTTTCTTGTCAATAGTGCACAGTGTTGAGTGTGACCATAAAAACCACATCACCCCAAAGCAGGGGGATAATCTTGCAGAGCAAATCCTTGCACTCGGCAAGGCTCGTGCACTCAGGCATTCATTTACTTAGCACACATGTATCCAGTAACCTGCTGTGGACCACGCCCTGCCTTAGGTCATCCTCAGGCAGTGGCAGATGCCATCCCTGCTGTCATGGGTAGAATTGTATACCCCCAAAATCCTTATGTTGGTGCTTAAACCCCTAGGACCCCAGAATGTGAAATTATGTGGAAGTAGGGTCACTGCAGATGTTAAGACGATGTCATACTGCATACAGTAAGATGAAGGCAGAGTGGGTAATGCATCCGCTAGCCCAGGAAAGCCACCAATTGCCAGCAAAGCCTAAGGAATGAGGGGAGAGGTGTGGAAGAGATTTTCCCATATAACCCTTAGAAGAAACCAACCCTGCTGACACCTTCATCTAGATCCCTGACCTCCAGAGCAGTGGACAATGCATTTCTGTTGGATCAGCCCCCAGTTTACGGTACTTTGTCCCGGCAGCCCCAGTGGACTAATAGAGCTGTGTACCCCTTTTGGGTTGGGGAGGACATTCTAAGGCTTAAGCTGTTCAATCAGGACCCTCTGCTGCTCACACAGCATCTGGTAGCTCCTTCTGTGGGTAGAGTCCAACCTGAGTTCTGGCTTCCTCCAGTGGTTTGAGTCTTCCCCACCTCTGTGCCTTGATGTCCTGTAAGGAGTGCTGACCTGTTTATCCTCTCCAGGTGACTGGGGGGTGGGGACACAGAGTAGCTGGAAGCCAGGGGCTGGGCCGAGGGCCAGTCAGGCACGTCATGCTGGTCGGCCGTGGTCAGTGGGGTGGGGTGCGGATGAGGGGCAGGTCCTGCCGAGGAGGGGGTCACCTGCAGCTTCCAGCTTCCTGCGCCTGCTCCATTCTCCTGAGCACCTCGGGCAGTTGGCCCTCCATTCTGGGGAGTGTGTAGAAGACACGAAGGGGACATAGAAAGCAGCACATCTCCAAGTTATAGAGAAATGAGGAATTTCGTTCATATCAAGGAAGGATGTGTCCCCACTAGAGCTGGGCATCCTGACACCAGCGAGGTGTCCTCTTTATGCCCCATGTCTGAGAAGTTAAATGATCACCTAAGGTGAATGAATGAGTGTGGAATGACCCGAAAAAACAATGAGAGCAGCCCTACAGCCTAAAGAAGCATGATGCTGTGGGACCACCTCAGGCAGGCAAGCCGCCTCCCACGTCCCCTTCCTCCCTAAAGCGACATCTCATACTGATGCTCATAACGATTACTCTGAGAAGGGAGTACATTATTTTTACTATAATCTTACAGATGTTTCAGAGGTGTTAAGATCAGCCTGAGAAAATAGCAGTTAAAGTTTAAAAAGAGATGTGATTCTCAGAGATGTCAGCTTGGGGTATCTGAACAAAAAAATTGAGTTCCATAATTGTGGCGCTGAAAAACAGGATCTCAGTTTTTGTAACATTTTACACACACACACACACACACACACACACACACAGTGTGGGAGACCTACTAAATTTTCCTTAGCTTTCCTCCATGTTTTGCATGTTGAATTTGATGGTGAACTTACAGGGTGCAAAGAAAACCTGCTGGGCACACAGGGGACAGTAGTGATGTTGGAGAGCTAATTTTGAATCTGCTTTAATTTATTAAAATATTGTTTTTTTCAATATTAAAATTTTAACTCTTCATGGTAGCATTGCTTTTGACAGACCCACAAGTGGTTGTAACATAATGAGGTGTCATGACAGTTTGATGGCCTGCTGCAGCTGAAGACTCAGGAATTTAGGACCTAGGACTGTTAACATTTTCTCCAGGCACAAAGCTCAGCCTGCTGTCAAATTCTGGTGGGTTGCACCCACCACCCCCACCCCCACCCCCGGGTTTAACATGAGATTCCATAGGGTCTGCTAACTTAGACCCTTGTGTCCTGGCAGGGCATACGTCCCCTTAATTAGACTGCACTGGCCGAATGCTTTATTCTTGCCTGAGCAATGTAGCTATGGGATTGCATAGTACTTACTATGCATCAAAGTAGTTATGTCCTAGTTTCTGCTCTTTCACGGTGCTGGTATAGTCATGAAAGAGTGTAATGTAATATACAACAGTTTTTTTTAAATATCCTGGGATATTGTAAAAGGGAGTAATTGGCTAGAAAGGTAAGAATAGGGAATTAAGGCTTTAATAAATCTGTGTTAGGCTCACTGCCTTGCTGTGTTTGAGGTCTTACCTAGTTTATTTCAGGCCTGGGGTTCTCCCTAAGGTACACAGGACTCAAGCTAATATATTTTAGAGGCTATTTGGGACAGTAATTTCCAGCTCTGGTTTTGTGATAGAGGAGGGAATCTCAGTGATTTTAAGGGGCATTACAAAACAGCTCAAAAGAAACTGCATTTCACGTTTAACTTAATAAACTAATGCATGCCCTTGAGTCCCCTTTCCTGAAGCCGTGGAGTCTGACCTGGTCTGTGTTGAGTACTTGGCTTTTAAAGAAGCAAGGTCCACAGTGCCAGCCCCCAGGGAGCTTAGTCATGTAAAACAGACCTGCACAGGATGCAGTCAGGTGTTACAGGTGCTGCTTGTAGGAGCGGGTTCTTGGAAGTGATAGTCCTCGAACTAGACTTTGGAGGGTGGTTCTCGTTTCCTCTGCTCAGTCAGCATGCAGACTGGGTGGTACGTTGGAAGTGGGCTCTTATGTCCATGGAGGTGTGACCCACTTTTAGAGCCATGTGTGTTTCTTTTAGAAAAGCTAATGAAATTTTGTAAAGAGGGGGACTAGCAGGTTTTATAATATCTTCCCTTTACCACTGATATCTTTGACCGATTTGTTAGGGAAGCCCACGTGCGTATGTGTGTATGTATATATTTGTGTGTGCACATATATGTACATTGTTTGGATATTATATTAATATATACATTATATATATATGAATAATTTTGGAGCTAAAACTGTGGCAATGAGATCAATAAAACATTACACTTGCTCCCTTGTCCACAAACACCAAACCTTCCTGGCTGATGTGGCCACGCTTGGTTTGGGGCCTCGTGGGAAAAGCTCTAACAGTCAATAGACGCAAGGTGATATTTTTTTCCTGAGAGCAGAACTGAACTTTCGGAATAAAAACAGCAGCACTTTCATCCGGCACACTTTTGAAAGCGTGCTTGGCATTTATTTACCTGCAGGTGCATGCGCCTGTTTATCCACCCAGGGTTTCTTGAGTGCTTCCTGTGTGTACTTGCTTTGTGAGTTACTCTGATGAGGATATGAGGCTCTCAGCTCTGGGAGGGCAGGATGGGCTCTCGTTCATTGTTGGAACCTTAGACTTAGGATGGTGTCTGGAAAGGCTCCTGCGTCTGGAAAACCTTCAAGGTATGTCTCTTTGGTCGAAGGGACCTGCAATGTGAAGCCGAATGGACATGGCTCCTTCACTTGAGGAAAGGCACGAGGCCCGATTGAGGATACACTCATAGGAGATAATAAGTGCTAAGAATAGGATAAACGCTGTCTGATTTTGCATGTACGAGATGTTTTAGAAGATCTGTGGCAAGAACTGTTCCATTGAGTCGAACATGGTGATGCACAAACGGAGATGTTGGTGACTTTACCCATCACTTCGTCTTGTCGCTTGTCGGGATCCGCGTGTCAGGAAAAGCCCAAGGCTGCTCCCTGACTGTGGCTCAAGGTAGATTTTCTGCTCTACAGGCAGCAGAAAGAGATTGTACTCTCTTTTTTCCCAGTTGACCTCTCAGATTATGAGCCATTTCTCTTCAGCGGTTAATGCTTCCTGACACGGGTGGCATCTCACAAGGAGTGTTTTCTAACAGGCAACAGCCACCTTGGTGTTTGTGTGCTGGCCGTGTCTTTCTGCCTCCGCCCGGCAGAGCTGTTACCAAATTGCTGCATTTCCTCTGGGCAATGATGGAAATGAGGTTTGGAGATTTCGGAGTAAAGAACTGCTCTTCAATAAGTCCTTGTTTAATGACGGACTTTTTTTAAAGCCTATTTTATTTCATGTGTTATTTTGTGGGGGGATCTGGGAAGTGTTGGGACTGTGTCCTTTCTCTCCCATTTGCACTGATTATTGAAATTATAAGGATTGATGATTAGGAATGATTTTCCATAGAATTTAATCCGAAAGGTTTTGGTGAATATTTCCTTTAATTAAAAGAAAAAAATATTTCTTTTTGGCTTGAAGATGGAAACAGACCTTTTTAAATAATATTAGGTTATTAACCTAAAAATAAATTAGGAGTTCCCTTTGTGGCACAGCAGAAACCAATCCAACTAGTAGCCGTGAGGATGCAAGTTCAATCCCTGGCCCCTCTCAGTGGGTTGGGGATCCGGTGTTGCCATGAGCTTTGGCAGCTGTAGCTCCGATTCAGCCCCTAGCCTGGGAACCTCCCTATGCTGTAAGTGCGGCCCTAAAAAGCATAAACGAATGAATTAATGAATGAATAAATAAATAAGTGCTAAATGCTAAGAAATCAATGTGTTTGGACTTCTTCTCCCTCTTGACTCCCCAAGGATCTCTTATTGGGACCACTAACTGTAGTTCCCACACTAAACATCTCACCCTTTCCCCTAAAACCTAAGCTCTTTCCTAAATGCCTTTCCCTGTGAGTGGAGTGCCCTTCCCCCAGCTCTGAGGATGCACTTCCATTCATCTTTCAAGATTAAGCGCGAAGGTTCCCCTCTAGGTCTCAGACCACTTCCCACCTCTCCGAGTCTACTATAATTTGTAGAGACCAAGCACATACTTATAATTTTTGTCACTTCAGCCTATATACACACCGGCCTTCACTTTATCTGGTGGGTTTGATTTGTGATGGAGTTCTCTCAGGTTCACACCTGACACTGAGTCAAGGCATCATGCTCTGTTCACAGTTGAGATTGTTGAACTTCCTGTTGGCCTGATCAGTGGAAACCTGGCAGTGGAGCCTTGCTAGGTACTGCCTTTACCCTTACAGAAGTGTAAGCCTGTCGGTGTTCTGAGGGGGGCTCCAGCGTCTTTGACCTCAATTTCAATTTGCTCCGGGGGCTGTGACCCAGGAAGGGCCAGGCTGGTCTGCGTGCTCCCATGCTCACAAGCGTATGGCCTCAGAGGAGAGGGGCTTCTCTCTTCCTGGGGTTTTATCTCCTCTCCCACCTGCCTTCTTTCCACACAGCCAGGGGAGCTGTAGCCAGAGACAAAACAGTGCTCTGATGTCAGGGCTTGTATCTTTCTCCTCTCTGTTTCTGAGCACGTTGTTGGGACCAAAATAATCCGCAGTAGCTTCCTGCTGTAGGAGGCTTTCAAACCCGTGCCCTGAAAAGGGAAGTAAACCTCCTCCAAGTATAAATAACCCCGGGAATGGTGTTCTGGGGCCCGTGCGGAGAGTCCTTACTGGTTTAACCTATCAGGCGGAGGTTGGGATACCTCGACAGTGCGAGGATGGAGACTGAACTGACATCCTGCTGGCAGGAGTGTCTGTGGGAAATAGGGGTGCTGGTGGATTTGATTCGTGATGGAATTTGCAGACGTTTCGAAACTTTGGCCCAAGTTTCAGTCTCATTTAATTTTTTAAAAAAGATGTTTTTTGATAGCCTTGGCTATCCACTGGGCTTCCCCATTAGTACAACAGTGGTGAGTAGTTCACCTCCAAAGTTTTACTGTGAGACTCGAATGAAACCGCGTCAGTGAAGCCTCTTTGGAAAGAAAACCTGAGTATTGTGCAGACGTAGATGTCGATGTTGTTATCAGCTCTCTCCCGGGGAAGAGCTTTCCTCCTCGCTTTCATCACCATTCCAGGTCTGTCTGTCTGTCTGTCTGTCTGTCTGTCTGTCTGTCTGTCTTTCTTTCTTTCTTTCTTTCTTTCTTTCTTTCTTTCTTTCTTTCTTTCTTTCTTTCTTTCTTTCTTTCTTTCTTTCTTTCTTTCATCTTTTTAGGGCTGCACCCACGGCATATGAGGCTAGGGGTCGAATCAGAGCTCTAGCCGCTGGCCTACACCACAGCCACAGCAACGCCGGAACCTGAACCCACTGAGCGAGGCCAGGGATGGAACCTGCATCCTCATGGACACTAGTCAGATTCATGTCCGCTGAGCCACGCTGGGAACTCCCAGGTTTACCTTTCTTGTTATGTCGCTCATCACGTCCCATGAAGAGACATTAAGAGTCCTCCAGGGGACAGCAGTAAACCATAGGCAACCTCAGAGAGAACGGAGATGAACCGAAACTCCGAATGTGCCCCTTTGAAGGAATCCTTAGCAGCATCGCTAAACCAAAACGCAGGGCACTTGGTTCCTAAGCTCAAATTTTATTAACCCGTACCTGTGAAGTGGTGTCACGTGGTTAATACTTTGGAAAATGGGAATGAACATCTCACTCGCCACCTTTTTTGGTGGAAGCTCCCCGGCGTGAGCTGTAGCGAACAAGTGTTAGAAAACACGAGCCCGTAGTCACATCCCAGTGCCTGTTTCTGTTCGGCTTGGACTCGTAAGAAACTTTTCCGTGCATCCGTCCATTTTCTACTTTTTCTTATGGTTTACTTGGTCAGTGGAGTGATAGGCCCTCAGTATTTCTAAGAAATGGGAGGGGAAGGACCTTGTTCTCTCACCTGCGATGACGGATCTTTGCAAACAGGGTCTGGCCTGGTGCTTTCCCCTAGTTCAGGTCTTTCTTTGGTTAGACTGTCCTGTATTGTCCAGCCTTTTAAAAAATGCCTTGCTTATCGCTCAGTGTCTTCTGCTTGCCTTTCCCCACCCCCTCCAGTCTACGGCCTTATTTTTGGTTCTTGGTATATGGCAGTACTTCTGAATTCTGCTGATGGTGTTTTTCCACACCTCCAGCCTGTCCCAAATTCACGAGGTGACTTTTCAATCGGCCCGATTCCGCTTTGGGGAAGCGGGATGCTTGCCAGCAGGGGCATTGGAGCTCAGATTCAAGATGCTCTTCTTTTCTGAGGAGAATCATTGATAAGGCTTAGTTTTGCTTTAAGGAGCACACACCGAAAAGGTGTTTTCTTCGGCCTCCATCCGATAATTGTACCTAGCAGATCATAAAGCTCAACCCTCCAGGGCCCAGAAACCAGGGCAAGAGAAACTCCTCCTGCATTGTGATCTGTTCATGACCTTCTTAGAAGAGAACAGCTCAGGTCTCCCCGAGGAATGCACTTTCGGGTGCTCGTCTCCTCACACCCTCAAGAAATAGCCTCTTCTGTTGGACCGTGTGGGACCTGCTGAGCGGAAGCACGCTGCTCGCAGGGAGTCAGAGCCCGGAGCCCATCTAATGGCTGTCCAGATCGTTTGGAACTGTGTGTGTGTGTGTGTGTGTGTGTGTGTGTGTGTGTGTGTGTGTAAATGCATGGACGTGGGCCATATGGGACACAGCTGGTAAAATCAACAGAGGTGATGCTGGCGGGATGGAAGGACACAGGCTTGAATTAGGTCATGCCCTGGATGCCGTTCTCAGCTCCTGAAGAGGAGATGCTGGCAGTCGCTTCCCACCCCCAAGGGGGCACAATCTGGTCTGGCAGCTGGCCCCAAGTGGTGGGCCGACTCCTGAGAGAAGGGACCTCAGCCCGGTGGAGGCCAGGCTTCCTTCACGGGCAGCTTAGGGCTCCTTACTTCACAGTTAGAGGAAGTGGGTATTTTATGGAAGCTAAAAAAAAAGAGAGAAAGAAAGGATGTTTTTTTCCTTACTTTTCTCTATCTCTTGGCCCAGGAGGACACTTCTGTCCCTTGTGGGCAGGAATTTTGAGGTTGAAAGCAACAGAGACCTACAGAAGCGCAGCTCACACTCAGAAAAGGCTCCATTCTTTTTTTTTTTTGGTATTAAAATAATACAGATTTATTACCTTACAGTTCTGGAGGTGAAAAGTCCAAAATGGGTCTTACCGAGCTAAAGGAAGTTATCATCAAGGCTGTGTTCCTTTTGGAGGGTCTTGGAGAGATGTTTCTTGCCTTTTCCAGACGTAAGAGGCTCCTGCTCTCCTTGGCTCATGGCCCCTTCCCCCAGCTTCAAAGCCAGCAAGGGCCCATCTAGGAAAAGACTTCATTCTATTTAAAAAATAAATTCTCTTCTCTTTTAAAATTTATTAGTTCCGTTCATCCCTTATGCTCCTGAGGGTCACGTCTGTTTTTCAAATTCTAGGATTCTGTTGGGATTCCTCACTTTAAGTATTTAATAATCCAAAGAAAGAATAGAAAACCTCCCTGCCTCCCCCACCAAACCCTGAAAGACTCTAAAGTGACAAAAAGGGGGAAAGGGTATGTGTGTGTGTGTGTGTGTGTGTGTCCTAACAAAATCAAGCTGGGTGAAAACAAAGCTAGTCTCCCATTGCCCCTTCTTTTCATCACCTGGACTAGTTAGAGTTAAAGCCCTTCCAAGTTTTCCCAATTCAAAGCTGATGCCAGAATCCTGGAGCTGGGAGCGAGGAAACTTCTCATTTCCTAGGGTAAGACGATGAGTCCTAAATGGCCTCATTTCCTAGCTGACAGTGAAGTGATGACTGAGGGTCTCGCAGAGACGTGGCGGGGAGCGGGCACCTTGTCGGGCCTGAGAGAGAGTTCTACACGTGGGGGAAAAACGAAAGGTTCTGGAGACCTGATCAGTGGTTCCCCCAAATACCAAACGCAAACTTAGAGAAGCGGAGATTCAGAGGCTAAACCAAACGTGTGATGAAGACGTGGAGAGGCCCGCGGCGTCTTGTATGGGGGGAGCAGGGAGTGAGAGGAGGGTCGCTGTTTAATTCTGTGCCATTTTCACTAGCAACAGCCCTTTTCCGGGGGAAGGGGCAGCCGGGGCTGCCTGCAGTTTTGCAGTAACAGCACTCATTTTGGTGTCTGTTTACTGAACACTCCCGAGCTCTCTCGATTTCTGCCACTCACTCTCGAATTTACTTTTCTGTGTTTTGTGCCCAAACTGCATGATCCTTTTGTGCCAGAGAAAGCACTCAAAGGTGCCTTCCTTCATCCTTTGATTCTTTGCCGGCAGGAACTAGGCAGAAGCCCTTTCCTCTCCTCTAGTGCGGAGAAAGCTGTGAAGCTGCCTTTCCCAGGGCTGCCGGGGACAGGCCGATAGTCCTTTCAACTGGTTAAATGAGTGCCTTTACCTGGCTGATAAAAGCATCAGGCTTTGGAAGTGGTCCAGGGCCTCCTTGGGGCTTGTGGGCAACGCAGTGGCGTTTGCAGGTGCGCTGCGTGCTCCGGGAGTTTGGTGCAGTGCAGCAAACCGCTCCACGCGGACGCTTGGATGGATTCGGTGGGGAGCACTGCCTCGCTTCTGTGCGAGGGGATGCGTGTGTATTCTCTGCATGTGCGCATCCGTGTGGGTGCGTGTTTACTTCCCCTTAGATCCCATTAACCAAGTGTCAAGTACATCTGCGATTACTTAGCAAGGTTACTATTTCTGGCGTCCCATTTTTATTCAGGTCTTGGAAAATTCACTACATTTTTTGCTGATACTTTGGAGTGCTCTTTTTCCAGGGTCTGTATATATATGTGACAAACCTTCCTAACTCATATAAGAATGGCTCTGGGGTTTGGCTATTTACCATTTTCTGCCCCTGCGACCCCTCCAGGTCCCAGGCCCCTCTAGTCCCACTGTCTAAATCCAGCCATTCCACTTATGCAGGGACAGAAATCAGAACTAGGAAGGTATTTGATATTTCTGTAGTCCAGTCTTTTTGTTTTATAAATAAGGACATGGAGGTGGACAAATGAGATGACTCGTTCAAGGTCATTCAGATGGAACCTGGGTCCACTGACCTTTAGTCTGATTTATTTTCTCTGATATAATTGCACTGAATTTTTCAGGCAGAGTGTGAGAAGACTGCCCCTCGTGTGGCCTGTAAGTTTCTTTAGTGCCATGGCTGTTACCCAGCAGATCTCTGAAGCTCTTTTAACTTCTCTTGAAAGTTTTAAGTTTGAAGTCAGTACCCTCAGATAAGTTACATCTAATCAGATATACCTGAATGCTCATCATATTGATTTGCACATGGCAGGTACTCAATGAATGTTGAATCAATTTCATAATCAGGATTGAATGAAAAGTGGGAAGGTGACTAAAGCTGTTTGTGTTTGTTGCTACATACAAATCATTCCCAGTTGTTGACTTGGCATCCATGAGGCCCACCTTCTGCCAGTAGAGCGGCGGATCTCGGAATGTCCTTTGGGAGAGGGCTGGCGTGATCCAAGCGTTTGAAAAGCTTTTAACTAAAATGCTTCTCTAAAGGTGGTCCAGGAAAAGACACCCTCAAGCAGCTGTACATTGAGGCCACTGGCCTCGCCTGACTGGGCTTCTCTAGAACAGCTGGATGGTTAAGAGGGTTTGTTCTGGGATCAGCTCCACCCTTAGTTGTTTGTTGTGGGATCCTGAGCGAGTTACCAAGCCTTCATAAGTCCCAGGTTCTTCTTCTGCAAAACAGGTGCTATGGGGGCAGAAGCACGCAAATGAATGGAAGAGTCTGGCCTTGTACCTGGAACACTGCATGTTCTTAACAGGTGTTTGCTTCTATTAGAGAGCTGGTCGCTCTGTGTGACCTTAGCACACTACTTACATTCTTTGTGTCTCAATTCCCTGATCTGTAAAATGGGGATGACACTAGAAGTTGAGTCATAAGGTTGTGAAGATTGAATGAATCCACGTGTGTTAAACACTGAGGACAGTGCTTGTCACCTATTCACGTACCTGTACATACGCCCAAAACCCAGCAGTTGCCTTTGCTAGGTAAGGCAGTTAGTACAACGACTAGTTTGTAATATTTACTCATTATATTGTAGCTTTTCTTATTATTTACTCTTTTTTTTTTGTCTTTTGTCTTTTTGCCTTTTCTAGGGCCGCTCCCTCGGCATATAGAGGTTCCCAGGCTAGGGGTCTAATCGGAGCTGTAGCCCCGGCCTACACTAGAGCTAGAGCAACTCGGGATCCGAGCCTCGTCTTCGACCTACACCACAGCTCACGGCAACGCCGGATCCTTAACCCACTGAGCAAGGCCAGGGATGGAACCTCCAACCTCATGGTTCCTAGTCGGATTCGTTAACCACTGCGCCACGACAGAACTCCCTTATTATTTACTCTTTTCTTCCTTTTAGAAGAACTCATCCATAAAAATAAGTGCTATCACTTTGCTAACACTTCTGGATCTTGACGTGTTTATTTTTATAAGACCAAGTTATAAACTTGCCTTTGTAACTCCATCTTTAAGTTAAAAGCCACGTGTTGTGTATTTGTTTTTTACTACTGCTGGAGCTTATTACCACACACATAGTCATATAAAACAACGTAAGTTTAATATTTTACAATTCAGTTGAAGTCCTGTATGTGTCCCATTTGACTAAAATCAAGGCGTCAGCAGCCTGTGTTTGTTTCTGGGAGCTCATGCACCTGTTGGCAGAATTCAGTTCCATGTATGTGTAGGACTCAGCTCTCTGTTTCCTTGCTGGCTGCTCGTTCTGATGCTGTAGGTGTTGCCAGATGACCCCACAGACCTGGAAGCTTGTGGATTTTTTTTGTTTTTGTGTGTGTGAACTTTGTTCCCCGGGATTCGATTCAAAGGCCTGCCTCAGCATGGAGAAGCCTGTGTCCAGCCTTTGCATGTAGCTCTCTGCATTTCAGAATCAGAAACAGGGAACCAGATCAACCCCATGCTGCCACTTCTCTGACCCCAGCCAGGAACTCTTCCCCATGTTTGAGGACACGTGTGATTAGATGGGCCCACCTAGATCCCTCTGGCTCTTCTCCCCTCTTCAGGGCCCTTCCTTGGTCACATCTGTAAAGTCCTTTCTTCAGTGTGTGGTTACAGAGGCACAGGTTCTGGGGATTAGGATGTAGACGTTTTGCAGGGATGCATTAATTCTTTTTTTATTACTCAATGAATTTATTACACTTATAGTTGTACAATGATCATCACCATCCAGTTTTATAGGATTTCCATCCCACATCCCCAGCACATCCCCCCACCCCCCAAACTGTCTCCTTTGGAAACCATAAGTTTCAGAGTCTGTGAGTCAGTATCTGTTCTGCAAAGAAGTTCATTGTGTCCTTTTTAGCAACACGCATGGACCTACAAATTATGCTAAGTGAAGTCAGTCAGACAATGACACACCAACATCAAAAGCTATCACTGACATGTGGAATCTGAGAAAAGGGAGGCATAATTCTATATATCACAGTTAGAATACACAAAAAGGACTGGCTTATGGACCTGATTAATTGTGGATAGTTCAGGGTGAGCTCCAGTTTCCATTGTTCCGAAGGTGAAAAGGTTAGACTTGCTCTTTTCTCTCTTCATTTGGTCTCACGGCCCCTCAGGAACACATTTATTCCATCACCCTTTTAGCGATATTTCTAGCTGGTCTTATTTCATAGAAGCTTCAGATTTGTGGCATACTGTCAACTGTTGCTTTGTCAAAAGCCAGCTGTTCATCAGGAGATTGTCTCCTTAAAGATCAAGCTCAAAGCTCATTGTTTTCATCACTCCTTTTCCGCAGTGCTCTGTTCAGCCTGTCTCTCTCTGACTTCTCTCTGTCTTTCCTTCCACCATCTGTCTTCCCTCAACTGTGACATGTTTTCCCTGCCCCTGCAGTTGTCTGTGTCCGTGCCTGGGTCCCTTGCTGCACTGCGAGCTTCTTCACAGCTGGATTCTTCCTTAAAATGCTTTGTATCCATAGTGCCTGACACAGTGCCTGATAGGAGATAAGCTTGCAGGACGTGATGGATATATCCCAGGACACTGATTAGAAGAAGATATTTGTCTATTCTGTTACTCAGCGGTTATCTATTGACCAAACACTGGAGGCAGAACTTGGGACCAGAGGCAGAGCCATAAATAGACACAGTTCCAGTACCCTAGGGGTTTGCAGCCTAATTTCTAGGGAAGCATCAAAGCGATACATCTCTGACAAAAGAGTTGTGCATTCCTCGTGAAGAGGTGAGTGCGCAGTGCTTTATTTGAGGCCAAGAGAGGCCACTGATATTAACTTTTATCTATTAAATACTTTCCTAGTGCTTCGAAACAGAAGCCAAATATTATTTCCAGGTCTTCTGTCTTCAGTTTTAGATTTATAGCACCTTTTCCCCTGTAATGTGTAATAGACCAAGAACGAGAGTAAATATTGACAATGTCAGGTGCATCTATAGGTTGAGTGCACATCATTTCATCTGTGTACTTGAGTATCTTATATTGTTCTATATTGTCTGCAGTTGGCAATTTGACTTCACCTGGTTCAGGTCACTCTCTTTAATATGAAGTCTAAGGCAATAGAAGGGTTAGTTGAGGATGCCTGATGTCATGTGCAGAATGACTTATGTTCAGATGTTTAGATTTTATGTTCTTAAACAAACTTACATTTATGTAAGAAAGTATAGCAGTATGCAGACCCAGCTACAGTGCCATTCTTGTATTAATGCCAGATTCAAACTTGAGTGAACATTTCTGTCCTGATCCTAATCTTGGTATTTTCTTCATAGTCATGGCCTGGCATTGTCTTTAATTTTCTGTATTACACTTTAATCTTCTGTTTATGTCCTAGAAAATCTACATTCAAAGGGTTATTATTATTTTAAATCAGAGCTATTTCATTAATAGCAGGAAATTATGTTTCTTAACATTTCTCGGAGTTCAGAGTTTAAAGTTCAAAGTCTTTGGCGCTCTGTTTTCTGTAGTTTAAGCTGTTTGTGCGATTATACACATTTATTGAAAGTCTGACATTTAGGGCTCTACTGAAGGTCAGAAAAAGTCAGCAAATAGCCTTTTTAAAAAACCACACAATCAAAACTCTAAGCTTCATAAGAAAGACACTGTTTTATCTGTTTTATATTCCACACGTATTTTGAATATTGGGTTGTGTTTATATACACTTCTGCTTGTTACAGGGCTCAGGACTTTTTAAGTTTACTTTCCTTGTAAATGGATTTTGAATTGCACATTTTCTTAGCTATCTTTTATTGCAAAACAAATTACTTTAAAACTCGGAGGCTTCAAAGAAGAAGAAATAATTTATCTTTCACACGGTTTCTGTGGGTAGGAATTCAGGGGTGTCTTAGCTGGGTAGTTCTAGTTCAAGGTCTTTCTTGAGGTTGTAATAAAGATGTTGGCTGAGGACACAGTCAGCTGAAGGCTGACAGAGCTGGAGAAGCTTCTTCTTAGTTGGGTCACACGTGTGGAGAGCAAGTTGGTGCTGGCCGTTGGCTGGAAGCCTCAGTTCCTTCCCACCTGTACTTCTAACTGGGGCTGATTTAGTGTCCTCATGGCATGATCACTGGCTTCCTCCAGGGAAAATGGTCTGAGAGTGCAAGGAAGATCTGACAATGTCTTTAGGACTTAGCCTTGGCCACATCGGTCTGTCCTATTAGTATAGGAGGGGGCTATAAGAAAACACATGAATACCAGGAGGCAGGGATCAGCAGAGTCCTCTAGAAGGCAGGCTATCATTACACCTGTTCCTTTTTCTTATTCCTGAGTCTCTCTGGCCATGTGACTGCTGATCCTGCATACTTTTAAAATATGATTTAAATCACTTAGGCTTGAATAGAGAACCCTTGTTAGGCAAACATCAGGAGCTAGAACATAAGATAATGATATGGGAGAGAGTAGGGCTGGATCCAGAGTCAGAGTAGCAGCAAGAAACTGGGTCAGGAAGGCTCGCCCAGAAAAGAGTAGATATTGAACCAAGCATATCTCAGGGCAGCTACCTCCTTTTATCAAGAGAGTTTGTGGGGTTAGGAAGACCGGACTCTGGGGAGTGGGTCTTGGAGAGTCGAGCAAGAAGCACATCCAGTTCTTTATCTTCTGAGAGGATATTTAATGTAATGGATTTTTTTGGTCTGGGCTTGTAATTATGGTGAATTCGATTCGTAGCACCTTGGCCAGTAGATTGTAAGACTTGAATATTAGCCTCCACAAAGACTAAGCTGATTTTGGGAACTAAATCAAAGATATGAAAATTCCAGACGTAAAGTGGTGTATCCATGTAGCAGGATGGTAAAGTCATACCAAGTCTCTAAAATCTCTATTGGGAAATGTAGTTTCTAGAAATCCACATAGCTTTTTGACTCTGATAAGTTATCATTTGCTATTTTACCTACTGCGTGGAGTTTACTTTTTTAACCACATTAACTGCCACCTCTATCAAGTGCTTAATACACACGAAGGTCACTCGAAGTTCATCCCAGCAGCACAGCCGTGAGATGTGGGGAGTTGGTTTAGCAAAGCAATGGGCTGTAGAGTGATTCAGGCTGGCTTGTCAGTCTCAAGCCCACCACATAGCGGCCCTGGGAGTCTGGGCGAGTTATCTGACCTCTCCAAGTACTCAGTTTCCTTATCCATAAAATTGGGGATTAAAAGAACCTACCCCATAGATTGTTGTGAAGTTTGAGTAAGACAAAACATGCCTGACAGGGAATACTCAGTAAATATTAGCTTTTATTGTTTGTATAAATGTCCTTTCTCAAAATTCAATTCATTCATTTATTCAACAGTTATTTGCTAGGCATATTTTTGGGTTTTGGGGAACAGAAGTGAATCAAATGTCCGAGATCACTATCCTCATGGTGTGGTGCTTATAGCTATAAAGTAAGCCCCAAAATAGAAATACAAAGTGTATAAGATGGCACTAAATTCTTCACAGAAAATAAAGCAGAGAAGAATGAAAACAAGTGCTGTATTGAGGAGGCAGTGTTATTTTATGTAAGGTCTCCAAGGAAACCCTCAATGGCGTACGCCCAGAGAACTGAGAGACGTGAAGGAAGAAGTTATGCAGGTGTCTGGGAAGACATTCTAGACAAAGGCAGCAGCAGGTGCAAAGGTCCTGAGGTGGCAGTGTGCCTGGCATGTTGATAAACATCAAGGAGCCCACTTCAGACGGAGCAGAGTGGGCAAGGGAGTGGTAGTGGGTGACATCAGAGAGGCAGTGGATGGTCAGCTGGCTTACAGTTCCGAAGGTCACAGTGGGGAGTTTGCCCTTAAGTGCTAGAGGGGTGGGAAGATATTGGAAATTTCGAACAAAGGAGTAACATGATGTGACTTACAGTCTCTGAGGATCTCTCTAGCTACTGTGCTGCAGTAGACTGCAGGGGCCAGAGTTAAAGGTAACACTGTTGAAATGGTCCAGGAATAAAAGAGTGGTTGCTGGAACTAGGGAGTTTTGGTGGAGAAAAGAGGTCAGATTCTGGACATATGTTGAAAGTAAAGTTGATGGGAGTCAAGGAGAACTCCAGGATTTGGGGGCTGAGCAAATGGAAAGATGGAGTTGCTTATTGGGATGTTACCTGGGAGCTGGATCAAGAGTCTGGTTTCAGACATGCTAAGTTTGAGTTTTAGAGACATTTAAGTGGTGATGAAGTGGTGACGGTGAATAGAGAACTGGATCTCTAAGTCTGGCATTCAGGGAACAGGGTGGGGACTGGAGACTTACATTTGTGGATTGAGTCCACAGTTGAGGAATCAGTGTGGATGGGTAAGAGGAGTCCTGGGAGGATAAGCCAGTGTTTATAGAACACAGATTTGAGGAGGAACCTCTGATGGGAAAGGGCCAGAGAGAAGAAAGCATGATTCCTGAAGCCACAGGAAGGAAGGGAAGGAGGGAAGGGAGGAAGGAAGGAAGGAAAGAAAGAAAGAAACATTAGTTGTATTCAGTTCCACTGATATATCGTGAGATGATGACTGAAGATTAACCATCAGTATATCTGCAACATGTGAACGGTGCCGTCCGTCTGACCCTCTGCAGAAAACAATGAAAATGGCTGGACATCATATTTTAAAACCTTTTTGAATTCTCCCTGAGCTTGAGAGGAAGCCAAGAGTACTCAGGGAGGAAACCTCTCACTGGGGCAATGTCCTTGAAGAGGCAAAACCAGGAAGGTCTCACTTATTGGTGGAGGAGGCTTTCTCTCAAAGTCTGGACATGTCAACAAAAGTCACAGGAAGGATGGCAGCCTGTCTGGGCGCACGTGCAGGGGGTTGGAAGATAGTGGTGGGATGTGCGCAAGAGGGGGAGAGTACTAGAGTGTAGAGGGACAGGGAAGTATAAAATAATCTCCAGGAAGTACTGTAGGCTGGCCTTCCATCACTCACACCCACTGGAGGTTAGCAGTTGTGATTTTCAGGGGAGTCTGCCTGGAGGCTGGATGTTTTTCTCCAGTTATGTTCAGCTGCCTGGGCACAGGGTGGACTGGGTTTGGGTTGGGGGGGGTCAAATGAAGGGGTAGGGTAGGGAGGGGTGATCACGATGATGCCCCATGGAATCTAAGTGGATAAGGTGAGAGCCGAGGGTGGCAGGAGGGTGAGGGAAGCTTAGAAACCAGTGCCTTCCATTTTTCTGTTTTGCCAGTTATTGTAATCTGTCTCCTCTGGTAATTTATATTTGTCTCTATGTCCCCAATTGCTTCTTCGATGTTTCCACCAAACTCTGTAGCAATTTTTTTCTCCAAAGTAGGAAATCTGTAGCTACCAATTGGATTGTGTTTCCATATTTTTCTTAGTCATTACACATCAGTTACATTATGTGAAATTTTATTGAAGACTCTTAAAAAAGTCAGCTCCATATAAATATGCAATAGGAACTATTCTCCAAAATGCTACTTTTGATTATAGATGTATCAGCACAGCTGAGGTAAATTAAACTTTTGACATTATGGCCAATTTTGTCAATTAAGTAGCTGGATGAAAAGAAATATTTCAATAAAGTCTTTAGTCTGAACTATTTGATTTGACCTGGGTACACTTAATTGAATTGACCTAACCTTTGCCAATTTTCCATTTTGTTTTGAGGAAAGCCTAGAAGATTGAAAAAAAGGCAATCACCTTTTTCTTTTGAAAATGATATTTTTATAACAGTTATCAATTTGAATTTTATTTAGGCTAGATGTGTGTGGAGAAGATGGAATAAAGAAAAGTTAGATCAGAGGTCAATGGTTGGCAAAGGAGCTTCTAAAATATTTTCTTGTGGAGTTCCTATCATGGCTCAGTGGTAATAAACCCAACTAGTATCCATGAGGATGTGGGTTTGATCCCTGGCCTCCCTCAGTGGGTTAAGGATTTGGTGTTGCCTTGAGCAGCTCCAATTAGGCCCCTAGCCTGGGAACTTCCATATGTTGTGGGTATGGCCCTAAAACCAAAACCAAAACCAAACAAGACACCCCCCTCCTCCCCGGCGTATGCCTAATATTAAAGACTAACAACTAGGAGTATTGCCTTGATGTCTAGTGATATATAACTTTCATCAACGAACAAGTTCTGCATACCTTCTCATGCATGGTGCTGTGCTAGGTGCTGGGGCCACAGTAATTAAAGCAGTGAACAGAGGGAGTTCCCATCGTGGCACAGTGGTTGACGAATCTGACTAGGAACCATGAGGTTGCAGGTTCGATCCCTGGCCTTGCTCAGTGGGTTAAGGATCTGGTGTTGCCGTGAGCTGTGGTATGGGTCACAGACTTGGCTTGGATCCTGCATCGCTGTGGCTCCCCCCGGCTCCGATTCGACCCCTAGCCTGGGAACCTCCATATGCCGCAGGAGCAGCTCAAGAAAAGACAAAAAGACAAAAAAAAAAGACAGTAAACAGAAAGATACACTCTTACTATCACGAGGTTCAAAATCCAGTGGGGCGGTAAATTAGAATCCTTGTAGAGATAGAATGGGCAAATTTGACTAAATGGGTATGGGCTCTGAAGAGAGGGCTGTAGACAATCGCAGAGAAGTTCGACCCCGAGAAGATGTTAGCTTGATGCATGTAGGGAATAGGAGAGGTCTGTAGAGCCTGGGGAAGATGCTGATTTAGATGATGCAAGATTAGTTGAAAGGTCTATACAGGCATCTGTATGGAAATGTCCAGTGGGAGTTCGGTGAGATGGCAGAACATGTATTGCAGCTGCTGCAGTTTTTAGGTGGACGGAAGGAAAGACGTGAGGCAGCCGTGGGAAGGTTGGTGGGACTGATGCTTTAGGAGTGGGCTGTGAAGAGAAGGATGCTTCGTGCTGCTGCATTCATAAATGACCAGTGCTGGTATACTTCATATAATTTTAGATTTTGACTATGAGGTTTGTATTTTTTTTACACGACAGATTTGAAATTATACGGGAATGTACCAGGAAATAAAAGTATGTTCTAAAGGTAGAATAGCTAGCTATAAAAATGTCAGTTAAATAAAATTTCAGACCCTTGAAAGATGAGATACGTATACAAACAGAAGAAGTTTGTTTAGAGAGAGGAACAGCGAGCTTTCAACGTTTAATTGCATTTCTGTATTTGGTTTATGCATTTGTTTTTCTCCCTGATGTTCCTAAAATATTACCGGAGGCTACTGAAATTTTGTGTTACCCAGGTTGATGTACTCTCAAAACCTGACCATCTTCAGACCTAGGGAATTCCCACGGTGTCTTGTTTGCTTCTCCCCCTTTCCTGTGGTGCTTTTAGTCTCAAGGCTCATTCTCGAGGGCAGCACAGGAGGGAAAGGAGCAACCTTTGTCTTCCTGAGACTTTGCTTCCTGGCGCCCCCTCCCCTCAGCCACCGCCTTTCTTTCTCTCCAGTCCGGTGAGTCTTGCTCCCCCGCTGGGAGGCAGGGGGTGCCAGGCAGTGCCAGGATCATGGGGGGATACCCAGCAGCCTCAGCAGTTCTCTTCCTGTTTGATTTTCCTCTAGGTCTCTTGCCTAGTTGCCAGCCAGTATTTCTGGCACTAGTACACTCATGATGGAAACATAAAAAGTCCAGCCCAATGTGTACTCACGCTGGCAGTCCTACCCTTTAAACTTGCACGTTGCTGAATCCTAGGAGGCATTGATTTTGGATCCTCTGTATTGCTTTCCATTCCTAAGGGATAGTTATTATCCCTTTCGACTTTCTCCATTTGTTTCTCAGGTGTATTTTTATAAATGCCCTGTTTTAAAAACGATTCTTTCAAAGCGTATCCCAGACAAAATCATACTCATTTTTAAAGGACATTTTTTTTGGGGTGGCAGCTGAATTTTAAACAACCATTTGACTCCATTCGCTGTATCCTTAGAGCATTTTGTTGTTCATTTTGCCTAGAAAATTCTACCAGCTGGGTACTACTCAACTTTGAGTAGAATGAGTTTTCTCCCCGTGAAGAAAGAAACAGCTTTGTCACCATCATTGAGAAAGTTAGAGTCACATTGGTGTAGTCGTCTGGGCAGAATTTATTACCTGGAAGCCAAGAGAGCAGCACCTCGAATTTCTTCAGTTCTCATCCTCACTCCTTCGTAGAGTTCTCTGAAAACAGACTCCCTTCCTTTTGAGAAAATGGCATTGTTTTCGTAGATGCTGAATTTAAAACAAACAAACATTTTCAAGCTTCCTTGTTCTGAATGCTCTCCCAGGATGCTTTATACTCCTCGTCAGAGCAAGGAATTTTGACGAATTTGCTTCTTGTGAGCAGCACAGTGTACTTGGGCAATGGCCCCTGCGTCGAGAGTCCACTGGGGGAGAAGGTGACCGAATTTCACAGTGGGTTCATTATGAAACGGTGCCAAATAAAAACTCGAACTTACCAGCTAAACGGAAGACAGCCCAAAATGTGCTGTAAATTATTAATGCGTGAGAGATGAAAGTAAACATCATCTTCAGCAGAATGCCTTGGTTCGTCAGTTGGGATCAGTGGTAATTGGTTCATTGAAAAGTTGAGTTAATGAAAAGGCAGTAAAACAGGGCAATTATTAAAAATGATACACATGTGCCTTAAACATTTTATTTTATATTGAATATATAAATGCTCATTCAACAGTCCTTTGAGATGGCCCCATGGTTTCCTTTGATCATGCTTGAACGGATTTGAATTCCTGCAGAAGTCACACTCAGGATCTGATTTCTAATTTTGGTATCTTTAAGTGGAGCAGAACTTGAAGGATGTAAGCAGTCTGAGTGCAGAATTCCTCTTGATTTGCCTGACATTCCTCCCAGTCTTTTATGGTACAAGAACATACATCTTCAAAGGCGTATTTTTAGCTGTTTGCCTTTATCAGGTTTTTTTCAAACCATTCAATCTATTCTTTTTTTCATAGAAATAATGACTCTCTCTTTTATACTTGTGTGTTCAAAAATAGTTAAATTACATAATTAAAATAACAAGTACAACTTGCATAAACAAGATCAGGGGCACGTGTTGGTAAGAGCAGAACACTGCATGGACAGTCTGTGAGGGTGACCTGGCCACGTGGTCAGTGGTCATGGGTTTCCAGCACATTCCTTGGTGAGACAGGAGAAATTTAAAAAGTAGTTGGCCAATTCAATTTCTCTGATCCATATTTCAATAAAATAAAAGGAATTTCTTATTTACGATTAAGAAAACTTTTGTGTCAGAAGTTAGATTTATAAAAGAGTCGCAAAGATTGGAGTTCCTGCATAGCCTGCACCCAGTTTTCCCTTAAATGGCTTCTCACATGAGTGTAAACTAATATTGATGCCTTGTGATTAATCCAAGTCCATACTTATTAGGCGTTCATTAGTGTTTACTTAATGTTCTTTTTTTGTTCTAGGCTTCCGTCCAGGAGACCTCATGACCTCATGTCTCCTGAAGCTTTTCTAGACGGTGACAATTTTGCAAACTTTCTCTGTTTTTGATGGCCTTGACAGCTTTGAGAAGCACTGGTCGTGTTTTGTGGAACAGTCCTCAGTTTGGATTTGTCTGATGTTTTCCTCACATGTAGCCTGGGATTTTGGGTTTTTGTGGGGATGGTCCCAGAGGTAAACTGTCCTTCTCGTCACATCATATGAAGGGCCTCTATCCATACTGTCAACTGACTTATCACTGTTGATCTTGACCTTGAACCTGGCTGAGGTGGTGTAGTCTAGTTTCTCCTCTGCTGCATTTGTGTGATTTTTATATGTGGGTGGTTTGCTTCACTGAAATGGGAATGTGTGCAGGTCGGTAAATTCTTTCAACTGCATTCTCTTCATGATAGAATTAGATATTTGGCCTGTTTATGAGGATGTTGTGAGTAGCTGAAAGAAATGCACTTTGTCATCCTAGCACTCCTGCTGAATTTCAGTTTTGCTGTCTTGTTTCATGTTTCTTGAGCCTTAGTATCTAACCGAAGGAAACACTGGCTCCAAAGATGGGATGTTTTCGGCAGGAGTTTGGAAGGAAAATGGAACACTATGGCTGTACAATTGTGCTTCTGCAGTTGCACGATTCAGGATTTCAAGCTCAAGACGACATGTGCCATTCCTTGGGTTCAGTTTTACTTGCATCTGTGGTTAGCATTTTATAGCAGCTTAATAAAATTTTCTTCTTACTCTCGAGTGCATTTAGCAGACATGTCCTTGATAATCCCCTTGCAGTGTATCAGTGGACAGCCAAGGCCAGTTAAACATTAATAAGTCCATTGCCCAAATTAAAACCATCCCTAAGAAGGAAAGTGATTCCAACACAGTGTAGAGAAAAGTTTTGTGCCATTGACCCAAGCTGCAAATCACAACCACTCATTTCTCATACTTTACAGAAGAAGTTGCACAGAACCTGAGAAACAGTCTTTCAATAAAGACTTATACGCCTACACTATGTCAGTCTGTTAGAAAAATTTTCATGTGGAACACAAAGAGAGCCCTAAAACTCAGGGACCATCTGTTGTCTTTTGTGAGCCTGGAGACATTGTGAAGACATTACACAAACTTCCCTTTATCCAGAGCTCTGTGTTGGGAATGTGAAAACCCTGCCTTTTGGAATTGAAATTCTTTTACCTTGCTTAAATAATAATGACTTTCTAACTCTCAGAAAAGAACAGAAACAGTGGTCCTGACAGTTTAAACTTAGTCCCGCATTATCAATATGAAAATAAAATAAGACTGAGGCCAATTCTTTTGAAAGTTCTTTCTCCTATAGCCCCAAAGGACTTTATTTTCCAACCCTGTCTTAGCCAAATAGAGAATTCATGCACCTGCTTCCCTAATAGCTACATCATCATAGACAACTTCAGTGTGGACTCAACCTTGAGCAGATGAAAGCTGTGAACAGCTTACTGCTATTTCAGACGTTATCTTACTGTCCTATGTTGTTGTCTTGGTTCTTTGCACACTTCCAGGGTATTTGCTCCCACTGATGGCATAGTATGAAATGACATGTTTTGGAAAGAAGCATTTTTGAAAGGGAAATCCTAAGACCAGGGTTTTATGGTTCTCTGGCACTCTACTCTAGGAGCTAAAGATCCTAACCTTTGAGGATCTTGGAGGAGATTAAAGGGACAATTATAACTGCCTTGCTTAACTTTAGTAAGGTAGTTTTAGGACCCAGAGCATGCTCATTGTGCAAATGCATTATAAACCACACAGTGCTGGGAAGTCAAAGGAAAAGAAAGTGGAAGTCTGCTAAGGGCGAGGACACGTCTGTAGGTGTCCCCTCTACCCTCCCCACTATGAGGTATCAGAGCACAGGGTGTTGGTGAAGATTTGTGCTGTGATGAACAGTGGGCCCGAGGGACAGAGAAGAGAGGGAATTTAACCACAGTCTTGAGAACATCTCCATGCCTGATCGTAGATTACAAATGTACTTCAGCAGCATCAGAATGATGAAAGGTACAGGTAGTTCTTTAACAAAAGCCTGTGACAATAATCATGATGATTAAAAGTCCACTATCAAAACTGTTGGACAACAGGATTTTTAGGGTTTTTCCTGATTTTAAAATCCCATGGATGGCCAACTGAAAATAATCAAACCAATGACTTATGTTGAAGTAATCCACAGGCCAATGGGAGAAAGAACCAAATAAAAAGAGATATTTTAAAATGTTTTGAATAATATGCATTCACATTTAAAGAAATCCAGCTTTCATGATGAGAACATTGGTGGAGAACTCATTGTATACCAGCTCACGTTCTCATTGCTACCCTAACTCATTAATCCACAGCATTCCGATGAAGTAGATGAGGAAACTGAGATGCAGAGGAAAGAAATGACTTGACCAAGGTCATGCCGCTGGTTTGGGGGGACCACGGCTTGGACAGAGGCCAACAGACTGTAAATAGTAAACGAAAATGAAATTAGAAAGATGTCACTGATGGACTTGGGGAAAAAGAGCTGTTTGGGCAAAGTTGGGAAAACAATGGAAATAACAAAGGAAAAGGGGCTAACAAATTGACAGTCCGAAACCAGTAACTACTTGAATGTTCATACACAGATGACTTCCGTGTTTGTACAAGTACAACAGGGGAATGCCGTGGTATTAATGGGGACATCCTAGACATTAATATTTGGAATGCATTTATTTTAAGAGATAATATTAGATAATTCATGGGTAATATTGAAGCATTTTTTTTCCCATAAGACAATTAGGATATTTATCCTAATCATATTCAGGGTGTGTAGTTTTTGTTTTTTCTTTTTTTTAATCTGTTTTTGAAGGAAGGCCAATGGAACATAAAGACTGAGTAGTAGAGAACAGGATTGTTATTGGAAGAAAATGAATTGCTAAATGTTAATAGGACAGCCTGTGATCATAGTGAGAAATAGGCTTTTTCTCACTGACTTCAGTCCTTCAGGTGGACCAGGCCATTCATAACTTTATGCTGTAAGATTTTGACTAAAGAAACCACTTGTGTTATGATGACACAGAAATCACTGTGTTCCGTTTGTTGATAATTCTTTTTCCTGGTATTGTGCGTGTTGGGTGTTTATTTATTTCCTATTTCGGGTCTCTACTTCTGCGTTTCCCTCCCTGAACACTCATGAAACACGGCGCCCCCTACGACAGGTTGCGTGGTCTTTTACCCCTCGGTGCGCTCAATTTGTGTATTATTGTATCATAGGACGCTTTGAATCAAGGCTGCTAGTACCAAGCTGCTATCAGCAGCTGATGCCAAAAATATTCATTATAACACTTCTCAGCATGCACGTGAGAGCACGTCAAATCACAGAGACAGAATTTCCAGTCAATGTCCTTTTCTTTTCTTGCATATCATACAGCCGAAAGCATGCGGAACAAAGGGGGATGTATCAGAAAATAACGCCTTGGCAGGATGTCGTAAAACACGGGCCGCATTGTCTGTGGTTCCGCCTTGCAGGTACGGTCTCCGGGGCCGGCTCTCCTATTTTTCTTTTTCCAAATGGTTTTCAAGTGGCATGTCTTTTCAGTCTTTAAATACATGAAGGTGCAAGCTATTTACACATCTGGAAATAAGCAACACCCTGCACAGAGAACCCGGAAATGAGACGTGGTGGGGGGGCAGCATTTGCCCCAGAAGCGGCCCCTTGCTGTCAACACGCTAGTCTGGATGAACGGGGTACTTGCCTTGAACCAAGGCAATGGGGGCAGAGAAGCCTTTCTTCTCTCAAGAGGGACAGTTAAACAACAAATTCCATAAGTCAGGTGTGTCATTTTCTAACAGTGGAGTGCTGAGCCTGCAGCTCTCAGCAGACCTCTTAGAAATGAATTCATTTTGCAAAGTGAATGCTGAGACTCGGTAGCCAACTGACAGGATGCCAGAAAGTGTCAAAAGGCAGAGAGGACAGGGCCTCGATGGCCTTTGTGAATACCCGCCTTGCGTCTGTCACCATCTTCTGGAGGAAGACCTGGAGCCCCTTGCCTGGGGGTGAAGGGGTGGTGGTAACCAGAGATGGAAAGGTGGGGTTGGCGAGGAAACTGCAATTTGTTGATTCTTTTCCTACTGCCTGAAAAACCGGGGGTCGGTGGTCCGGCCTGCCTTCTTCTCCGACTCCAGAGAGACTGTGAGCTAAAGGCTGTGGAGCAGGGCCTGGCAGCTTGGTGAAGAAGTATCATGTGCTCCCGAATGTCTGGGTCCTGCACAAGGTCTAAGGCAGAGGGCCAGATGTCACACGTGTCCCCGGAAGGAAATCAGGGCCATGGCGGCGGTCTGCTGCGTGCAGAAGAGATGCCCATCTGCTCCTGAGCTCTCCTGCTGTCTCGGCTTTACCTGCCCTGCCCTTCTCTGTATGGGTCAGCTGCATGTGTCTTCACATAGGGATGTTTCTTATCCTCCTGCGTCTCAAGCCTGTTGTTTTAGGTGAAGGGATTTCTTTTGTCTGGTGTATAATGTTTTGTTAACTTTTGACTTGGAAATCCCAAAGTCTTACCAAAACCGTGAAGGAAAAGCTGGGAATCCTGCTTATTGAACACCTAGTAAATGCCTGACATCATAGTACATACACGTAACAGCCCAGAACAAGCTGATAGGCATGTCTTTAAAAATAATCATCTGTTATCTGTGGAGATGGATTAGGATACTGATCCCATGTTTTCCTGTTGCATTCGAAATTCTGAAAGACAGTAACATGAAAGATTTACCCTCAAGAAGAATAATACATTTGCATCTCCTGCTTTGAAAATGTTTAGGCATTTCCATATTTATTTTGCTCTGGAGTATATATTAGGAAATGTTTGGCAGGCAAGGTTTGACTTCTTTTAAACCCCACGAGTTGTGGCCAATTCATTTAAATCTGTAAAAGCAGCCCCTTATTAACAACGACCACGACAAAGCCTCACAAAATTGAGGCTTTCGTTAATAGAATACAATCAAACCATTCTCAAAAATCTCTCAGCACATGGCTGGTGTGTGATGAAAGACTTCAGAATGGGAAGGCTAGTTTAGTACTGACCACAGATGCATGTTGAATAACCAAGTGCAAGCCAGAAGAAGGGATTTGCACCAGCCCTGGTCAGCTGGCCTCTCTGTGGCAGTTGGGATTGGGCAAAAGGGGACCCGGGGTCACAAGCCAGGCTGGCTCTAAATCAGTGACTGTGGAGAAGATGCTGACTCATTGTAGTGACTCTGAAGCATCACTCCCCTCTTTTGAGTGCTTCCACGTTGGGTACAGAGAGAAGGCTGGGGGGCCTCTCATGGGCCAGCAGGAGGGGTGGCCGGGGGTCCTCCAGTTCCATTCGTGGCGGTCGGCACAAGAGGAGGGGACGAGACCTGTTGAGTCCTTCCAGCTGCACTGTAGCTGCTGCTTTCTGAGCTCTGTCTTTTTTTGCCAGCCTCGTTCTTAGGATCCCACTTTTGTCAGATTAAGTCCTTGAAATTCTTCCTCCGTTTCCCAAGCATGTAGGACCCTTGGCTCAGTGGATGATGATTACCGGCTTCTAAAAGCTTTTTTTATCAGTCTATCTGTTTTCATTTATGCTTATATATTTATTTATTTACTTTGGCAAACAGATAACACATTCTTGAGACCAGGGGGGAAATAAGCCCACTAGGCATCTCTTGGTACCACTGTGAAAGCTTCCACGCTTTTCTCCTCCCACACTTTCTGAACACACCATCACATTCCTCTCTCTGCTCTTCCACAGAGACCTCTACATATGGTTTCTCTGCCCCGAAGGTAAGGCTCAGGCCCAGTGTATAAAACGCCCAGGGTGGTATTTGAGATTTGTAAATTTCAAAAGAAGAAAATGCTTAGTTTTAACTTTTAAATGATGGTTTGCATTAAATGAAGGTAATTCATAAAGTAATTTCGAGTCTTTTGCTTGTTAAACAGTTTCAACAGTTTGTAGCTAAAAAGTTAATCTGCATCAATTACTCTTTTTAGCAAAAGCATCTTTTTAATGCTTTAGAGTCCTGAACAAATACTGCTTACTAAAAATACAGTTGCTCAGTTTTAATGCTGTCTTTGTTTTGATTATTAAAATGTTTTTTGCAAAAGTGATACGAAGTGAAAAGAATAATGTTATTTTTCAAAATGTTATTGAATATATAATTTATGTTTGATTCCTGCAACATTTTATGTCCCAACGAAGGAAAATTACAAAGTATCTAGGTTTTCATAGGCGCATAAGGCGGGTCTCACTAAGATACGGTGATTCTCTGCTGTTGCTGTGTCATCTTTAGGGCACAGAGGCTCCGGCAAGGGCTGGTGACAGTTGCACAGGATGAAAACGACTATGTGATTTAAAGGTAGGATGTGGAGGGACAAGGTAGTGAAACTGCTTGGCAAGGGTAACAGTGGCCTTAGACCTCGCTCGGGCTGTCCCCTGTCAGTTCATCCCAGACATACGTTTAAGGCCACAGCCAAGTTTTGCATATGCAGAGGGACTTGATGCCACATTGAGGCTGGGCTCTGGCATGGCCCTAGAATTTAATGGAAAAATTGGTGGTTGGCAGCAAAATAGATCAGGTCCAGGGAGCCACAGATGAGTGACTCTTCTGAACCTTAGAGGTTGGTCACTGCTGTTGCAGCCAGAGGCTGGCCTGAAACAGGAGCAGCTGAGACATTTTTAATAAGTCCATGTGGCTTCTTACCATTCCACTTGTTTAACCAAGCTTTCCTTTGACAAGAAAGCCACTTTCTAAATATCCTGAACTTCATAGGAATGACTTAACCTTTTAAGTTTAGCATATTTTGGCCTCACTACAGTCTTAGAGAAAGAGAGAGAGGAAAAGGTTGCCAACAAATTCACTCACCATAACTAAGTTAATCACGGTGTTATGAGAGCCATGAATTATTCAGCAGTGAATAATTTATTTTATTTTATTTTATTTTTATTTTTATATATTTTTTATTTTTGTTGTTGTTGTTGTTGTTGTTATTGTTGTTGTTGTTGTTGTTGCCATTTCTTGGGCCGCTCCCGCGGCATATGGAGGTTCCCAGGCTAGGGGTCGAATTGGAGCTGTAGCCGCCGGCCTACGCCAGAGCCACAGCAACGCGGGATCCGAGCCGAGTCTGCAACCTACACCACAGCTCACGGCAACGCCGGATCGTTAACCCACTGAGCAAGGGCAGGGACCGAACCCGCAACCTCATGGTTCCTAGTCGGATTCGTTAACCACTGCGCCACAACGGGAACTCCAGCAGTGAATAATTTAATAACATGTGTTGAGTGTCTACAGTGTACAGAGAACTATGCAAGGCCTGAACTTGTGCTGGCAAATGAAAGGTGATACAGAATCTGCTCTTGTGGATCTTATGGTCTAATTCAGGGGTCAGCAAACTGTGACTCACGGGCCAAATCCACCACCAACTATTTTTGTGCGGGGCACAAGCTGAGGTTGAACAAAAAAATCAAAAGAAGATTAATTGTTTGTGGTATATGAAAAATGATATGAAGTTCAAATGTAGGTGTACAGATCTCGAAATAAAAGTGCTGTTGGAACATAGTTATACTCATTCAACTTCGTATTGCTTATGGCTGTCTTTACATTATAAGGGGCAGCCTGAGTAATTAAAGAGCTTTTGGTCTATGGAGCCTAAAATATTTAGTATCTGACTCTTTACCAAAAAATGTTTGTCAGTGAATTATCTCAAGGGGTAGAAAGATAGTCATCAGATTATCACATCATTAAAATATACATGTGCTAAGTGCTGGGCAGGAAAGGTGTATAAATGTCTGACCTTGAATTATGGGACCTGAAATGGAATGACATAAAGCAGACCACAGTGGGTCTTCCTCGCTTTTGTTGAATTCTTCTCAGGGCTCACAATGGACCACACTCAAGGAGGGATAAACAAATTGTAATTGGCAGCACAATTCTGGTAATACTAAGTGTTTGGGGGTTTCTGACCAAATCCCTTCCAATTTGGTATTGCAAGTTTGTAAAAGGGCCAGAACTAAGTTGATTAGCATCCTGGAACTCTCAGGCCTTCATTGGCTAAACTTGGCACTTACTGGTACTGCAACTGAAAAAGCAAACTGACAAATTCACAGTCTCTCGAGAAAAATGTTGAAGGATAGACACTTTTCTTCCTTCCTTCGCTTTTTAGGGCCACACCCAAGGCATATGGAAGTCCCCAGGCTAGCGGTCACAAAATGGAGCTACAGCTGCTGGCCTGCACCACAGCCACAGCAACTCGGGATCTGAGCTGCATCTTTGACCTACACCACAGCTCAGGGCCATGCCAGATCCTTAACCCACTGAGCACGGCCAGGGATCGAACCTGCGTCCTCATGGATCCTCATGGATCAGTCGTTAACTGCTGAGCCATGAGGGGAACTCCCGGAGAAACACTGAGAAAAGACAGCACCTGTTCAGGCATATGAATTAATAGAAATATACTGTACTCCATAAATAAGCAAAAGGTGCTTATTTTTGTGTTACGAGGTGACTGTTTATGAGAATAACACTTTTCCTCTGAAGGCTTCAAAGTACTTTTGTTTTAATTACCTGAATATTATTATGGAATAGTAAACAACAACAAAAACTAAGTAAATACCTTAGTCTGCATTTAGAATTAATACGAGGCTGAATCAGTTTGTATTTGGCTTTGAACTTTGAATCAGTTTTCCTGTTGATTGTTGAGAATTCGGGGATCTGTGAGAGTGTGGCTGTGCCCCCAGTTTTGGCAGATTGTTTTCGGGAAGTTGCAGTAGACTTTAGTTTGCAGGCTTGTGTGAACACAAACCACCTTATCAGCCTTCCCTGATCACAGCTGAGAGAAATAGAAAAACTAGATAAAGTCAAATCATTGTTTCAAAGTGGTATTGATATCAAATAAAATGCCAGGGTAATGTAGACGTGCCTTTGAATTGTGAGATTCTTAGATCCAACTTCAAAGACTACTTTATTCTCTGAAGCAATTTTTTTTTATAATCCATCTTCAGAAGATTTTAGTTCATTTGCGTGGCTTCAACAGACTCTCATTTATTCATTGATCAAACCATTATTGGTTGCCTACAGCGTGCCAGGCACTGGGATGATGCGCAGAATAATGGGCGATTAAAGCGAGTTTCTGGCCTGCTTCAGTGGTGCAAAGGCAAAGGTGAAAAGTGGAACTCCAAAGAATCATCCTCCCCCAGATGAGTTTTGTAATGGGGTGCGTGGTTTAATGGGGGAAGTGCCAGGAGTCATATTTTATACACACTAACAATAATTTTACCAATCTCTTATTTTTAAAATCCCCTTTGATGTGTTTTCATATGTCTACTTTGGCCATTTATGTTAAAAGCCAGAAAATCTTAAAAATTAAACATTCAGTAGTAGGTATTTGATCAACCGAGATATTTTTCTCATTATAGTGATGTAAGTTATGTGATCCATCTACAGTTCTGGTCTGAAATTAAGTAAAATCGAGTAGAAAGCATTTGGTGGGGAGAAAAAAAACAATATGGCATTATGTACATCAGTTGAGGTATTTTCACAGAGAATTCCCTAAAGATTGACATAGGTACCTTTTAACTGGTTCCTATGAATTTTTTTAATGTAAATTTAATTATATTTTTAAAATTGTTGTTTCTCCAACAGAATTTTTTTTCTACTGTACAACATGGCGACCCAGTTACACATACATGTATACATTTTTTTCTCACATTATCATGCTCCATCATAAGTGACTATATGTAGTTCCCAGTGCTACACAGCAGGATCTCATTGCTAATCCATTCCAAAGGTAATAGTTTGCATCTGGTAACCCCAAGCTCTCAATCCACCCTACTCCCTCCCCCTCCCCCTTGGCAACCACAAATCTATTCTCCAAGTCCATGATTTTCTTTTCTGTGGAAAGGTTCATTTATGCCATATATTAGATTCCAAATATAAGTGCTATCATATGCTATTTGTCTTTCTCTTTCTGACTTACTTCACTCAGTATGAGAGTCTCTAGTTCCATCCGTGTTGCTGCACATGGCATTATTTTGTTCTTTTTTATGGCTGAGTAGTAGTCCATTGTGTATACATACCCCTTCTTCCTAATCCAATTGTCTGTTGATGGACATTTGGGTTGTTTCCATGTCTCGGATATTGTGAATAGTGCTGCAGTGAACAAGCGGGTGCATGTGTCTTTTTTAAGGAAAGTTTTGTCTGGATATATGCCCAAGAGTGGGTGTCCAGGTTTCCCAGCAATGCTTGCTGAAAAGACTGTCTTTTTCCCATTTTATGTTCTTGCCCCCTTTGTCAAACATTAATTGATCATAGGTGCCTGGGTTTATTTCTGGGTTCTTTCTTCTGATCCATTGGTCTGTATGTCTGTTTTGGTACCAGTACCACACTGTCTTGATGACTGTGGCTTTGTAATATTGCCTGAAGTCTGGGAGATTTATACCTTCTGCTTGGATTTTGTTCCTCAGGATTGCTTTGGCAATTCTGGGTCTTTTGTGGTTCCACATAAATTTTTGGATTATTCATTCTAGTTCTGTGAAAAATGTCATGGGTTAATAGTCATTATCATCATCCCAAATAATGTTATAAACCAAAGTGGTGCAGATAATTTATTTTTACTATCTTCAGGAAACAGCTACCATGAGCATATTTCATACAACACACACACACACACACACACAATGTGAAAGTTATTGATAAAGTAGTGAAAGAGCCCTTGAAGCAGCAGTCATAACAAAAAGAACAGTTTTAATCTGGATACGAGGAACATCCATTCAGTTACCAAAGGGAATATTACGGAGTTATGAACATTATCCTTTGCTCTATGAATAATTTCCTCTAACATCAGGAGGCCACGAGTTTGTAGTAATGCTAAATAAACAAGTTTAATTTTATGATCCTCCAAGATTTATTTTCTTTTTCTCTTTCTTCCATGCCTTCGATAACTCTCCCTGGGTTTTTGCAAAATACGTTGTGTGTGTACAGGTCAAATAAAGTGGTCACACACACAGATAGCTAATGACCTATAAACATTGTTTGCAATAAGAAACAATAATAATAATTATTTAGAGTCTTTCATACTCATCAGTTAGTAAGAAACATCCAAAAAAATTTTAGGTAGTATTGTTTGCCTTTAAACCATGAATAAGCATTTGTGTTTGAAATTTCCATTTTTTAGGAGCTCCCTTTGTGGCGTAGTGGTTAACAAATCCGACTAGGATCCATGAGGATGTGGGTTTGATCCCTGGCCTTGCTCAGTGGGTTAAGGATCCAGTGTTGCTGTGAGCCGTGGTGTAGGTTGCAGACTTGGCTCAGATCCTGCGTTGCTGTGGCTGTGGCTGTAGCCAGCAGCAGCTCCAATTTGACCTCTAGCCTGAGAACTTCCATATGTAGCAAATGTGGCCCTAAAAAGCAAAAAAAAAAAAAAAAAAAGGCTTTTTTAGGTGTTTTATGTTTCTGTTATTTTATAGCTGATGCACAAACTCACATGGGGTCTTGTAATCAATGCACAGATTTGTATTTATTCTAAAAAAATTCACATTAAAATGAACACAGAAACTTAATTTCTTAAAATTTTAGAGCAGAAAAATATCTCACATCCCGTCTGGTCTAATTCCATTTTTAAAATGAGGAGTTGTAGTGAGAGAGCGTTGCACTGTTTCATCTCCTATTGTTTACATCATGCAAAAGTTAAACTTTAGCAAAAGTATAGTTTACTAAAGAGTTTGTTTTTTCTTTTTTTTTCTTACACTTGGGAATTTGCCGTACTTATCCTCATTGGGTTCCTCATTTATGCAGCAACCCTCAATCATTCCCTTAGTGAACACATTTTATTGGGGATTTACTTTCTCTAGACTCCTTCATGGGGGTGATGAGTGGGTCAAGACAATCCAAGGAAGTTTTGTGGTTGTGCTTTGTAAAATAGTTAAGACTTGGAGGCTCTAGGGTATGCAATAGACTTTTGTGTGTGTGGGAGCTCTTTCCTAGAGTTTTAAGACCATACATGGGTATCAGCTTATTGTTGGAGTGCTGCTCTGTCATTGGAAAAGGAAAAAGCACAAATTAACTACAGTGTTTCCTGAAGCTCCAGTGCCAGGACTGTTCCTTCACTATTTTTGTTGGTCATAGAGACAGAATAGTAAAGATCATCCAGTTACGTCCACTTTTAGCATGTGAAGTGCCAACAATTATTGATTCTTTCTTGCATTTGGGCGTTTTGCATGCATTATGATTCTATTTAAATGATTTAAATAATACTGAAGTGTGCGTATATTCAGTTTACAGTGGAAAAGTTAAGACTTGAAAACATTTACTGATCCATCCCAGATTACTCTGTGAGTGGCATTCTTGAAATTAAGGATTAGGGAATAAAATCAACGACTTTATGTCATTTAATGTCTCCATTACATTAGAGAAAAGTAGTTTTGATAGCATCTTTTCAGTGCAGAATGGTTGAATTGGATAATGAGTTCAGAGAATTATTTCAATGTAAATCTTTGAAAATACTTGTATTTCCTAAACGTGGTTGGAATCTACACTAAATATGAAGGATAAGGAAAAATAAGACTTAGAGCAAAGCGTTGTTTTTCATTGTGAACTTTTGGATAATGCCAGGAAAGCACTTCCTTCCAGGTGGCTTCATGTATGTATCCTCTAATCTCATTCACGTTCATCTGGTCTCATGTTCACATTCAGCATGGGTTTCGTAGATGTTGTAGCAGAGGTGGCTGGTTCTTCTCCACTGTCTGTTCTCCTCTTCTGTTATAGCAGCTGGCATTCTAACCAAGCCCTGCACCATGCCCTTAAAGGCTATATTTTCCAGCCTCCTTTGCAGGCAGTTGCGATCAAGTGATCAAGCCATACCCAACAGGTTATGAGTGAAAACAGCGTGAACCATTTCCAGGGAATTTGCTTAACATAAAAGGTGTAGTTATGTCCACTTTTCTTTTCCCCATTGGATGGAATGTGAATGCGAGGGTAGGAGCTGGAGCCGGCATTTGAGGATGTGAAGTATTGCCTGTTGAGGACCGTAGAGCAACAGGGAGAAAGAGCCTGGAACCACTGTGGCCACTTTGGATTGTTTATCCCTCCCAGAGAAAGAGATCACCTTTGTCTTATTGAAGCCACTGCACATGTCTACATTGACAAGATAATCTTTTCAGATATTAATTTGTATTGCTTAAGAAAATTACTAGACAAAACATTTATGTAAATGTGGCTAGAAAGTTGTTTTTTTTTTTTTTTTTTAATTGCAGGACTTTTGAGAGCTCTTCTTGTATGAGTGTTCGGGACAAATCTCCAAGAGGAGGTGTGCAGCATTTCTAATTTTTTTAATCACGAAAATCATTTTTACATGGGACATCCTACAGACCTGTGGGTGTGGACTATGCGTGGACGTATGTGGACTGCATTTTGAGAACGGCAGCCTTAGGAAGCACAGCTTTAGGAAGCTCTTAGTGGTCGAAGAAGAGATAAACGTTGAGGGTGGTAGCTCGAGGGTAGATGTGGGCATAGAGGAAATTTGGGGCCATTCAGTTCAGCCTGTCGCTAGGGAACAGCAACTCTCGTTACGGCTCTTGGGGAGATCGGGTTAGGGTTCTTTCAGAGGAAAATGATATCAGTGGCTGTTTCCGGTGCTCAGATGACCATGATGTTAAGATAGATGAAATAATTTCTAAGCGAGAGGCCCAGCTTGCGTATATGAGGACCTCCCAGGAGCGAGGGACGGGAGTGAGACTGACGTCCTCTGGATTGATGTCTGCGGAGCTCATTGGTTATTAGGGGCCTGGAAGAAGGTACAGGGTTTGCAGGGCAAATGTATGATTTTGTCTCTTTGGTAGAGTTGTGAGAGGCACCTGGTCGAGGAGGGATAAATCCTGACCAGGTTATTCCTTGTTGCCTATGCTGGTGGGGACACACAGACACTGAGCTACTTCTGAGATATCTGGAGCAATGTGTACAGCACGCTTTGGGGAGTAGAGGCCTGAAACTTGGAGACATGAGAAATCTGGAAAAGTAGATTTGGAGCCATTTTCTGTGACAGTGGAAGCATGGAATGAAAAGCAAAGCACGGGATGGGATTTGGGAAACTCGCCGTTTAAGGTACTGGTGGAAGAAGAAGGGCTGGGTGAACAGGAAGCAGAGGGATTCCCACAAGGGATGCTTGTTAGTTTGGATAATTAGGCCGTTGTTGGTGACCGTGGTGGAGTTGATCAGGTTGGAGGTGTGGTAGGGAATTTGGTTGCTCTGCTTTGAGGAATGAATGACTGTGAGGAGGGAGGTGAATTGGGGCCAGAACTTGCTAGAATGTAGACAGGACACATGCTGCTTTGCTGGGCTGCTGAGTAGAGTTTTCCTGGGGAGGGTCCCTCTTGCTTCCTCTCCACTGGACATTCTAAATCATGACAGCTTCAAGGAACAATGGCAGCCCAGGCCAGCGGGCAGCATTTACTGCCTCCTCAGCACACTCAGTGCCTGCATCCAGGAAACTGTAACGAGTAAAAATCATGTACTACTTTTCATCAAAAAATGGCTTAATTTCATTTAGAATGCATAAAATTATTTTTATTTACTGTTGTGAAAATATCACTCTTGAAAGCTCAAGTATTTGGAAAACAATAGAAATCCATCACAGAAATAGATGAAATTCAAATTCAGATCCCCAGGCACTTTTGCTTGTTGACTGGAGATTCCTTCATGTAACCCTGGTGTTAGGTCCCTTTGAAATTTACAGAGTTGACTCAAATTTCCAACTCCATTTTCTGCAGGAAGCTCAACATCCTCCCTACAGTTTCTCTTATTTCCCAGGGGTCCATGTTCTCATTTTCACCCCAGAGCTATTTTCATATTTCTGCTGACTCTAGATCTCATTTTTATCTCAGCTCCTGGAGCTATCCTTATTTCTCTGTCCCTGCATCCTCAGAAGTGAAACCAAAAACACCATTCAGACAAGGCATTGGTGTGTGATGACTTTGCTGAAGGTTTGCAGAGGAAGGCAGTTTACCTCAAAGAACCGAACTCTCACTTGGTTAATAACTGAATGCCCTAACTTCCCAGCCACTTGGCCTTTTTTTACCCACCTCCTTTCCTGCGTGATCAAACCTTCTATTAAGGTGCTGTCGGCTCCCCCATCCACTCTCACTGATGACCTGCCTTCTCTCCTCTCTAGATGCCTCCTCCACCCTCCAGATTCAGTTAACATTTCCTGGAGCAGTCAAGATATCACTTGCTTTTGCTGTTTTCACATAAAGCATTCCCCTTGGGTCACACTTCTCTGCTTAAAGCTGTCTACCCAGGTATTTTCCAAAACGAAGACATTTCTCTCCTTTAGGGGAAGCTCTGCTGCCAGCTGTTAAAATGACTTTTTTTTTTCAACTTGCTATATAATTTTTAAAAGATAAATATGTTATTTATTCTTCAGTGGCTGACATGTCTGGATACTGCTGAAGTAATTGCCTGTTTCTCCTGCGGCATGTGGTCTAAGTAGGGACTGTTATTTGAACAGAGTGAATGAAAGAAATAACAATAATTATTGAAGATGTGCAGGCCTACATCTACATGATGCTTGTAATCATTATTTACCATGTGGAGAGCTTCCTCCTTGATATATTAAGTTGTGCACAGAGTACATTTTAAGCCTGATGCCTAAGCACTGTGTCTCCAAGTCACTTTATTTCCAGTATATACAAACTCTGCAAACACTCAGCTTAACATTTGGGAGCAGACTCTGAAGGCATCCTGTGCATCCTATGCATTCAGTGGGAGAAGTGGTAGCTGGATTTTTTTCCAGGGGAAACTAGGTACATTTCAAATGGAGTGCCTAAAGGACCTTATTCTGAACAAGGTGTTAATAGTTACATTATACAAGCATAGGCTTTTAAAGTTGTTTCCGAGAAAGGTTTCCTGATATTTATTTGCTTTGTGGAGGGGAGCAAAGCAGAAGAGAGAAAAAAATTACTTAATATGCATTAGCCATCGTGCCAGTTGCTTTATATTGGTATTTGATTTCATCCTCGCAATAATTCTGAGGGATTGACATCCCTATTTTCAGGTTAGAAATGGGGCATTTAGAGAGGTAAGTATCTCCCCCTGTGACTGCTTCTAGAAGGGAGTAAAGTTAGGGTTCAACTCTGGTCCACCTACCACGTAATTCAGAATATGGAAATCACAGTTCTCATTACTCACGTCTTGACTTTAAGACTTCACATTCCTGTTCTTTCTCTCAAAAAATAGGAGCACAGCACCTGTAATTCTACAAGAGGAGGAGTAAGACAAATGTCATTTGTTGGGAGAATAAAGCTGTTTCAGTGAAGGAGATGAGTCACTGGGACTATTTTCCTTTTTTTTTCTTCCCTAAAACTATTCGTTATCCAAATACATCAATATTCCTGTTTTAAAGAGTTGTTTAAAAAATGGGAGCTCTGTTAAAATAGCATATGCTTAACAAACACGTGATCCTGTCCTCCAGGGAGATGGTTTACTTAACGCGATTCAGAACAGGGCTCAGGGACCCTGGGATCGAACGCTTGATGCGACACGTGTGAGCTGTTTGGCCCTAGGGAAATCAGAGGGTTTTCTCTGTGGCTTAGTTTTCCTTTCTCCTTAAAGATGATGAAAAATGAGAATAATCCTATGTTATATTTATTGTGAAATTGAAATATGCGAATATATGGAAAGTGGTTAGAAGCGTGTTTGATATGTATGGCAAGCGATCAGTAGGCTTGTTAGTATATTATGAGTTGATGAGGAGCCATAGGTAGTAGTAATAAGGACGCTCATATAAGACGTGACTCAAATTGGAACATTAAGACGACGACTCTGGCAGCTGAACCGATTAAATATAACATGTACATTTTGTTAAAACATAGCTAATTGTAGTGTTATTATTATTAACTATTATATGACAACAGAGAAAGAACATATCGGCTTATATACGATGGTAGCTACCAAAATACCATGTTTTTCACATAAATGTATTACATGGAAAAAGGATTAAGACTTGATATTTAATTTACATCTATCTATCTATCTATCCGTCCATCCATCCATCACCTATCTATCTGTCTACCTCTATACATACACATGTGAAGGGCCAGAAAGAAATACAGCTGTGTGTTAACAGTAATCTTTCAAGAACTGGTTACAGGTAATTTCTTCTCCCCTCTCATTTTTCTTCCACAAGTTCCCAATACTTTTGTAGCCATTGAAATAAAATAAAGCAGAAATGAACCCAGATGATCTATATAAGACTGTATATTGTCTGTCATCCTTCCTTCCAAGACACTCTGTGCAAAGCCGCTGAAGGAGGGCTTCAGACATGCTCTGTGTGTACAGGCCTCCCCGTGCGTGCTGTCCTCACGCCCTAGAGCAGATGGTGCCAGGCCTTCTGTATCTGGTTGAATGTGGTCCCTCTTCCACAGTTGTTGTTTTCTCTCAGTCATTTAGCTTAAAAAATTAACGAATGAACATTATGGCAGCAGCAGGGAAGAATTTTGCAGAGTAATGCATACCTTGGAGTTGAGTGAAAAAATTTTGGGGGGCACAAAGTATATGTAGAAGGAAGCTTACGTTGGGTCACGTGTCTAAAACCCTGCCTTTTAGAGTATCTTGATTTTCTTTTCTGAAGGAATGGTGCATTTTGAATCTATACTCGGTCACCCCCTGTTTCATCTACTCAGTTTAATGCATTAGCTTATAAAATAATAATTCTAGGAACGGCTAGGAACTGAGGTCAATATATATCACTGTTTCATTTCCTCTTATCTTAGAAGCTACCCTTCTAGAATTTTTAACTTGTCCACTGCTCATTCTCTGATGGGAAAATTCTTGAGCCTCAAGACAGCTGCCAATTAACTGAATCATTCTTTACAAACCATTTTACCTCCCAAGCCTCTGTTCTTCATCTGTGAAAAAAGGAACTCTTCAGGCCCTGAGCCTGTGATCAGGAAGCTTGTTTTAATAGATGGGCTGCAGACATTAGTAGGAGGTCAAAGGGACTCCAAGCTGCATTTGTGTTGTTTCAGCAGAGTTCAGTTGTGGAAACTGGTAGCAGAGCCATTTAAGCTGAATGTTGGGTGAGCTCCCACCTTGACGACAGGTTTTTTTTTGTTTTTGGAAAAAAATTCATCGGACTTACAAATGTCGTATTAGTTTTAGGTGTACAGCAGAGTGAATCAGGTATACATATAAATATATCCATGTAGGTTATTACAAACTATTGAGTAGATTTTCTTTGCTGTAAGTAGGTTATTGTTAATCATCTATTTTATGCAGTGGTGCTGACTCCAGTTCTTAAAGGGACTCTTCAAAGGCTCTCAGCTCAAGAACAGCATTTACTCTAAGGGTCATATTTGTTTTGTTTCATTTTACATTTTATTTTATTTTATTTTATTTTTTAAAGTTTCCTTGAAGTATGGTTGGTTTACAATGTTGTGGTAATTTCTACTGTACAACAGTGTGATAATTTCTGCTCTCAACTCTACTGTACAACAGATGATTCAGTTACACATTTGCACACATCCACTCTTTTTCATGTTCTTTTCCCATAGAGATTATCACGGAATGTTGGGTAGAGTTCCCTGTGCTACACGGCAGGTCCCCGTTGGCCAGTCATTCCATGTACCACCATCACGTGTGCCAGTCCCAAACCTCTAATCCATCCCTCTCCCCCAACTGGTACCCTTTGGTAACCATAAATTTGTTTTCAGAGTCTGCTTCTGTTCTGCAAATAAATTCATTTGTATCATTTTTTTAGATTCCATGTATAAATGATATCATATGTTTGTCTTTAATGTATTTCACTTAGTATGCTAGTCTCTAGGTCCATCCATGTTGCTGCAAAAAAGCATTATTTTGTTCTTTTTTATGTAACACTCCATTGTAAATATGTACCACATCTTCTTTATCCATTCCTCTGTTGATGGGCATTTAGGTTGTTTTCATGTCTTATCTATTAGAAATAGACCTTCAATGAACTTTGGTGTGCATGTATATTTTCAAATTGTGGTTTTCTCTGGATAGATGCCCAGGAGTAGGATCACTGGATCATATGGTAGTTCTGTGTTTAGCTTTTCGAGGAACCTTCATGCTGTTTTCCATAGTGGTTGCACCAACTTACATTCCCACCACCAATGTAGTATAGTAAATCCCTCTCCAGCATTTATTGTTTGTGGACTTTTTGATGATGGCCATTCTGACTGGTGTGAAGTGATACCTCATCCTAGTTTTAATGTGCATTTCTCTAATAATTATGATGTTGAGCATCTTTTCATGTGTTTTTTGGCCATCCGTATGTCTTCTTTGGAGAAATGATTGTGTATGTCTTTGCCCATGTTTTGACTGGATTGTTTGCTTTTTTTTTTTTTTTTTTTGATATTGAGCTGCATGAGTTGTTTGTATATTTTGGATATTAATCCCTTGTCAGTCGCTTCATTAGCAAATATTTTCTCCCATTCTGTGGGTTGTCTTTTCATTTTATGATTTCCTTTGCTGTGCAAAAGCTTGTAAGTTTAATTAGGTCCCATTTGCTTTAGGGCTGTCCACTTTTTGAAGTGAATTGAGCAGATGTAATGCCAAATGTGTATCATTTGCAGTCTGATACAGAGAGTAATGACCTGGACAGGGATAGTAAGGACGTAACTTTTAAAAGATTATGTGTTAGCTTTGATCAGTTTCATAAGTAGGCTAAGAAGTCACCAAGTGCAGGAGCATCTGTGGGTTCACATAGCAGGAGCAAGCACGTGTCAGCAAAGAGTTTGAACAACTGGAAAATTAGTGGGAAAATGATATTCAGCATTCGATTCTCTTCCCTTTTCCCTTGGTGAGATCCAGTAAATGATGGAGGATTTGAAAGGTCTTCCTCCTCCTGGGATCCTCCCCTGCATGGGATGCTTTCCAGCAGGATAGTGGAAGGCAGCAGAGCAGAGCCTGGGGCTGGCCTCCACCTGGACCTCTCCCCGGGCCCTCTCCCCAGGAGAGGGAAGAGTGAGTCTGCAGGCTACAAGTGGACTGATGGGTTAAGTTTATGAACAACCTTCTAAATAACTCCAGTGGGCATGGCATGGAACCAACATGCCGCTCCCACACCTGATGGAGGGCATCAGGGTCACTGGACACCCCCACAGGAGGGTGGGAGTTGGAGAGGGAAAATTGAAGGTGGGGCAGTCCCTCCTGGAAGACAATGAGTGTGGCTTTTCAACGTTTTGTATAACTTTCAGCTTAAACACAACGTTAGAGCTAAACAGGAATGTATAAATTTAAGGCAAAGAGATAGATAGTGCGGTTTAAAATAGGAATATAAAGTCAATAATGATTTCTAAAATAGATTTTCTTGACAGTCTTTCTAAAATAGAACCTCATCAACCACAAACTCTGTTGTCTAGCATGTGTTTAAAAATAAAGTTGGTAAAACTGGCCATATTCTGGTAGTGTGGCAGTTGATAAAATTAAAATCTACAAAAATACCTGAACAGATAAAATAATTGAAAGGAAAAAAAAAAGGGCAGGGAAAGTGTGATAACCCTTGCATTATCTTTCTAGGTTGATATCCTTTAGCAAGCATCCTGGCTTCATCATCTAAGGGTGACCATCAGAGCAGATACCCATAAACATGCTACCAAATTAGTCAAAGCCACATTTTTCTATTATGAATGGCAACTCTAAGACCTTGCAACTTCTAATTCTTTGCATCATTTACTGTCAACTTTCAAATGTCATGTTCATAACTAAACACATCATTCATGTGTTTCAAGACGCTTATATATTACTTAAATAAAAAATTCTCTGAAAACATTAAAGGCCAGACACATACATACTTTTGCAGTGTTTCAGAAAGAAGACGACATATCATGACAGTTATGTGTTTTTTAGGCAACCTCAATAATGCACCAAAAGCTTTACAACTCTTCTTGAAAAGAGAAAGAATTCTTTGAACTGACAGTGAACAGTCTGTTCAGAGCTGCAGAATTTTTGTTTGATGGCCTGCAGAAAATGTAATAAACTATAAGAAAAGCTTCATAATCTAAATATGTCATTAGTTTTGGGAAGATTCTAAGAGATTGTTGCTGAAGTTCTTCTGATAAAGCAATGATAAACTATACATAAAATAAAATATGGCTGTGTATATATATTTGTATATATGTATGTGGATATATTTATATACAAATGTAAATGGCTGTGTATAGACACACAGCTAAGCAGGCAGAAATCTCCAGAAAGCCCTAATTAGCGTAACTTAGTAGACGCAGTGAAAGGACAATTAGTGAGACCTCAGCCATGCGGTGTGTTAATTTGTATCATCTCATGCAATCCTCCCCGAGCTGGACAACCAGGAGTCTCTCTGTTCCCAGTAGAAAAACAAAACCTCAGGTTGAGTAATGTGCAGAAGACCATCCTGTTGAGTTTGACTGCAAAGTTCGTAGTCATTTCATACCCCACAGTGCCTCTTAACAATAATACATGTATTCCACTTTCACATTTGTGCATTGGCAAGATAGTAGCTCAACAAGTGTGAGTGATGCCTGTTGTGTTTATTTTTGACTGTTTAAAGCTCTTAAATCCAATTTGAGAATATGTTGCTTTCATGCATGACCAAGCAGTCCCTTCATTTTAGTCATCCTTCCTGTCCCAGTCGAGGTTATTATCTGTGTTAGAGCCCAGTGATACACAGCTGGGAACGTATCTGCTCAGTTCACTTTGCAACGTGAATTTAGGTCCCTTGAAAATTGATATGCAGAAAATCACCTTAAATATTTTTTCCTTTTTTCCTAGTCTTGGGAAGATTTTAGAGGGAGTTGGAGGCAGAGGAGTTTATTGGGCTAAGCAGAGGTGGATATTGGGAAGGGAAATCTCCTTTGAGGAGCTAGAATTTGGACTCCTATCACAGGAAAGGACTTTAGAAGTATCATTTCTGTTCTAAAATCTAGTTCATGTCACAAAAGTCTCAGACCCAAATTCTTTATCTCATGTTCTTTGCGGTGATCCACGTGGGCCACCGAGATTATCGGAAGCTCTTTCCCAGTGGAGTGCCTTCCTGTCCGAAAGCTTAGCTCGTTAGTCTCGGATTCATTTTTGTCTTCTTTGCTTTTTGAATAGTCCAAAAGTTATTTTTAATTTGAGGCTTAGGAAAGGAATCCCTCCAGTTTTAATGCAAAATTTTCAGAGATTATAAAAAAAAGAGTGTAGTAGCTCCTAGTCCAGACATCATGATTTAAATTCTTCATTAGACAGTACACTTTCTCTTTCTTTCTTTCTTTCTTTCTTTCTTTCTTTCTTTCTTTCTTTCTTTCTTTCTTTCTTTCTTTCTTTCTTTCTTTCTTTCTTTCTTTCTTTCTTTCTTTCTTTCTTTCTTTCTTTCTTTCTTTCTTTCTTTCTTTCTTTCTTTTCTTTCTTTTTGCCTTTTAGGGCTGCAGGTGCAGCACATAGAAGTTTCCAGGCTAGGGGTCAAATCAGAGCTGCAGCTGCTGGCCTATACCACAGCCACAGCAACACCAGATCCAAGCTGCCTCTGTGACCTACACCACAGCTCATGGCAACACCATATCCTTAACCCACTGAGGGAGGCCAGGGATTGAACCCGCTCCCCAATACTAGTCGGATTCATTTCTGCTGTATCACAACGGGAATGTCCTAGACAGTATATTTTTAATTTATAAAAAATACCAAAAATGAGCCATTGATAATTTTAGAGTGAAAAAAGAGAGATGTGTCAAGAGGCAGAGCAGTGACTTCCACATGGCTTTACCGAGAGTGTTATCCAGGAAGTCAGACCATAGAGAGAATGGTTACCCTTTGTGCACTTGGGACACAGGGCTCCAAAATATGTCAACATTCTGATATAGGCAACGTAAAATCTTGATGTGTTCATGTGCAGTCAACATTCATTTAACTTTTGTGGATTTCAAGCATATTTATGAGTTGAATGCTATCATTACCAGCATGTAAATAATTTATTAAATAATGGTGTGTAAGAACAAAAACAACAACTCTACTTTGGGCATAAAACACGTAGGCATGTTTCCTGCACTTTGTAGCTGAGAATCAAAGATGGAATACGCCATCAGGCAGAGCCAGGATGCGGGTTACAGCAGTGGTTTTGAACATTTCCTCCACCCAGAGTTCCTTTTGGTGTGTGTGCGTGTGCGTGTGTTGAAAAGGGTGTTAAAACTCGGCCTTTAAAAAAAGAAAGGAAACTCATGATTTTTAAGGTGAGTAAGGCGATTTCTATGAACTGGGAAGGCAGCTTGACCATATACAAGCATTAAAAATCACTGTTTTTTTGTATATTAAATTTCAGATGTTTTAAATTAGTACAGACAAAATATCTATTATTAAAATTAAGTGATTGAGAATTAAGAATGTAACTATTTCTAAAAACCCATTCTTCTTTCTATCACAAAAATTACCTTGTAGAGAACGTGATCATGATTTTACCGTGGGGTGTAAATAAATAGCTTAGGTCATTTTGGTGGCAGGCCATTCTAAATCTTATGATAGGCACGTCCGAACAGGTGGTAAATCTGCACATTTCCTGTGCACAGAGAAGGAAATTACCTGTTGTGGATTAATTTTGTCTCATGCTGCTATTTCTTTTCCTCATGAATTCTATTTCCTATAAACATTATCGGTTGACGGATCAGTGGTTTGCTATTATTAACTAGGTTAGGTATATTTTTTGGTGTCTTTGTCCAAAAGTTACTCAGCATGGGTTTGAACCACACCATATGTCCAGTGATGCTACCTTTTTGTCAAGATAATGCAATGCAGTGGAGGCCCATGTAGTCCCCTCAGCTAAAGGGAAAGCAAATCTTTGCTTTTTTCTAAGAACAGACATTGGATTTAGTTCTCATGTCACCGTTTTTTGTTTGTCTCATGACAGGTCATAAGTTATGATTTTAGCAGTGTCAACCTCTATCTGCTTTATTTTTTTTAATGTTTGTATTTGAACACCTCAGAAATGTTTTAAAATTAAAATAGTTTTAAAACTAGAAGATAGGAGTTCCCGTCATGGCGCAGTGGTTAACGAATCCGACTAGGAACCATGAGGTTGCGGGTTCGGTCCCTGCCCTTGCTCAGTGGGTTAATGATCCGGTGTTGCCGTGAGCTGTGGTGTAGGTTGCAGACGTGGCTCGGATCCCGCGTTGCTGTGGCTCTGGCGTGGGCCGGTGGCTACAGCTCCAATTCAACCCCTAGCCTGGGAACCTCCATATGCCACGGGAGCGGCCCAAGAAATAGCAACGACAACAAAAGACCAAAAAAATAAAAAATAAAAACTAGAAGATAAAAGTCTTTGTAACGAATTTTCCACCTTGTTTCAAAATGAGGTGCGTATGGTACAATGGTTGAGAGAGTGGGGCCCCTCTCAGTGTGACATAATTCAAATTCTTGCTGTGTCATTCAATATCTGTGACTTTGGACTAGTTATTTAACATTCGTATTTCTCAATTTTCCCACGTCTCGAATAGGGGTAATGGCAGTGTCTGTGTTTTTACTGCACAGTTTTGTGTGTGCATGTGTGTGTGAAGTAAATGGGTTAACACATATGAAGTATTTAGAACAAGACTTTGTGTGTAGTAGCCGTCCAGTAAATGTTCCCCAGTATTACGACGGCTAGTACTGTTACTGTATATTCATTTAGGAGTATTTACCATGTACCTAGTCTGTGCCAAGCACTGTGTTTACAGTGATGAAAAAAAAATGTATAGATCTTACATTCCACTGGTCAGGGACAAGCAATAAACAAGAATATATAAGCCAAAAAGCCAAATAAGCAAACAATAAGAAATGCGTGAATTAACATGGGGTGGTCTGACTGAAAGATCGGGGGTACGTTAGTCTCCAAGTCTGTGACATGTAAACTCAAAATTTTAAAAGAATAAAAAGCCAAGAAGGTGTCAGAGGAAAAGCATTGGTCGTAGGGGTGGGGATAGGGAAGGAATGGCTCGAGGGCTTAGGCGAAGGAGAGAGAGTCAAAAAGGTTGGCCAGGAGTTCCGGCCATGGTGCAGTGGTTAACGAATCTGACTAGGAACCCTGAGGTTGCAGGTTTGATCCTTGGCCTTACTCAGTGGATTGAGGACCAGGCATTGCCGTGAGCTGTGGTGTAGGTCCCAGACACGGCTGGGATCTGGCATTGCTGTGGCTGAGGCGCAGGCCAGAAGCTGTAGCTCCGATTCGACCCCTAGCCTGGGAGCTTCCATCTGCCACGGTGCAGCCCTAAGACAAAAATTTTAAAATTTAAAAAAAAAAAAGGTTCTTCTTATTTATTGTTGTGAATTCATGATGTAGTAATTAGTCTTTTATCATTTTTCAGCAACTAATGTTCCCTTATATATTTTTTCATAAAGTTCTTTCAAAAATTTTTGGTCTTAGATGAATTTCATTTAATGGCCATATTATTGTTACTATTGAATAAATACACCAAGTATTATTTCCATGCTTATGCTCTAAGTTAAAAGAAATGAATACTCTTGTAGAATAAGTAGTCAACAGGACTCATAATGGACAAATTTTATGTATTCATATTAACTCTACATGCCGTGCAGATATATTATTATTGTTATATTTTTCACAGAAGAATGATTTTTGGTCAGTTATCCTTGGTTATATGGTAAATCCTTGTCAGAATGAAAATTAAGATATATACTTATTGGTTCACTTGGTATCTGGTGGATTCTTTCTCAGATTAAATCCTGTATTTTTGTGAGTTTTTTTTAGTATCTCATTTTTGTTTGTCCCTTTTGCTCTTTCTTGCAAAATAAAACTCTATCATATGCCTCCTTCTCCTCATAATTCTTACTCCAGTCCATTTGCTTCGTACGTTCCAGTCACCCCAGTTCATAATTCTCCATTTCCTCCCCAGAGCGCATTTCTGCCCATTTCTCAACACGGCAAATTCCAACCTATTATTTGAAGCTGCAATTAAATAACGTTTCTTCGGTGAATTCTTGTGAGTGGCCTCAGACAAGTGAGTCCTTATTCAGATGCACAGAGACCGTCATCATATTGCATCGTATGAATTCTTGTGCGTCCATTTTCCACAGCAGACTAAAAGTTTAAGTCCCCAATAACGAGTATAGTGTCCAGTTGTATAGCGGATAAGTGATGAATTATGGTTGCCTTCATCAAGTACTTTTGGATGCCTGTCTGCTAGGTGGCCAAGTGAGGGCATGGCATAAAAATAATCCAAAATTTAATCAGATCTTTCCTTTTCTTTCTATTTCACCTCCCACTTCCTTAGGCCAGGCTGCCATCCTTTCTCACCTGACCCACACTGGGGGTTTCCTGCCTGGTCTCTGCTTCCCTGTTTGCCCCAACCCAAGAGTCTGTTCTCCAGTAAAAGCTGAGGAAAATCTCTTTTTTTAATTTAATTTAATTTTTATTTATTTTTTATTTTTTTAGTCTTTTTAGGGCCACACCCATGGCATATGGAGGTTCCCAGGCTGGGGGTCGAATCGGAGCTACAGCTGCCAGCCTACATCACAGCCACAGCAACGCCAGATCCCAGCCGTGTCTGCGACCTACACCACAGCTCACGGCAATGCCGGATCCTTAACTCACTGAGCAAGGCCAGGGATCGAATCCGCATCCTCTTGGATGCTAGTCAGGTTTGTTTCTGCTGAGCCACAATGGGAACTCTGGTAGAGATTTCAAAATAAGATACGTGAAAAATATGCAATAACGTGGGGAATGTTTCTGATATAAAACAGTAAAAAATCAAAGTAATACTCTGTTTATGCTTAAAATACATGAAATAGAGAGAAGAATAAAATAAAAGACATTTAGTATGTGATTGTTTTTAGCCGAAGGGGTATGGGTCATTTTTCTTCCTGAGTCACAGTGGAAACTCCTCATCCATTTTTTACAAAGATTTCCAGGCTTGTTATTTGACTTACCCTAGAAATCCAGCAACTTCCTACTTGTGTCTGAACGGAATTCTCTATCATGTAGTTTAGCCTCGTTTTTCCTCATCCTGTCTCCGTGAGAGATGTTGCAAGGTTGATCACGTTGTTCACATAACAACCCACCTAACACGAAAAGCAGACTTAGATTCTCTGTTGTCTTCCGCACACGAGCTGCCTGTGCCATCCATGTGAGACGCATCTTCAGAGCTGATAAAAAGGACTTTGTATCACACTCACGGTCTATTGCTGATCCAGGCAGTTGGTGATGTATTCCCGAGCATGGCCTTCCTTAGCTGTCGGGTTCCCATCTGTGCAGTTGGACCGCACCGAGCACTTCAGAGCTTTTGCTTTTCCTGGTGAACCGTTTCTCATGATTGTGGATTTTTGTGCCTAACATTTTACTACCTGTTTCAGACCACATTTTCTGATGAACCAAGCATTAGGCTTGAATTATGTTTTTCTCAGTTGAATATTATTTGAACACGTAGTGCGAGGGTTCTAGCTCTCTAAATTGTTAATTGTTGGGTGGGAGAGAAGGAAGTCTGAAGCTTCTCTCCAACATAAATGGCATCCCTACCTTCTCGGTGACCCACTGAACCGTCTTGTTATAGAAGTGATGAAATTGGTTGCCATGGTGAGTTTATCATTAGATTTTTCTGTTTGTTTGCTTTTTAGGGCCTCACTCACAGCTTATGGAGGTTCCCAGGCTAGGTGTCGAATCGGAGCTATAGCTGCCGGCCTACACCACAGCCACAGCAACACGGGATCCGAGCCACATCTGGGACCTACACCACAGCTCACGGCAACGCCGGATCCTTAACCCACTGAGCAAGGCCAGGGATCGAACCTGCAACCTTATAGTTCCTACTCGGATTTGTTTCCCCTGCACCATGACGGGAATTCCTGATTAGTCAGATTTTTGATGTAAATATTTTTCTTAACCTGTCCCTATTTGAATAATAAGTGTGTTTTTCCCCCCATATATTTCAGTGACCAAGGATTAGTGCTAGAAATTTCCAGATGGCATCGATAGTCTTTGTTTTTAAGCTAAATGATTTAAATTATAAAATTAACGTAGTCATTGTAAAAAGTTGAAACCTGACAGTTCAGAAGTGAAAAGTAAAATTCTCCTCCTCCTCCCCCTCTTATTCCCTTTTTCTTTCATTAGATCTTCTATTGGGACTTCCTTATACAGTTGTATATATAATGTTATACATTTATTGTATATGCAACATTTTATGTGTGTATAATGTGGTATTTCTTATAACTTTTACATAATATCTATATAGTTTATTTTTAGACAAATGAGATCATTATTCTGCAGTGTTTTCACCTAAATTACATCGTGCAAAACTTTTCACACTTGTCGTTTTTAGATCTTTCTTATTGCTTTTCACAGCAGCAAATTATTCCTTTGTATGGACTATTATGAACTATCCCATTAACCCTTAAAGAGTTGGTCAGTAACGTTGGGTTCCTGCAGTGTGGCGACCTCGGCTGGCTGCTGGGGCTGCTGTAAGCAGCACAGATCAGCTCTCTTGTCTTCAGAGTGTTTGTGCCCATGAGGATGGACACTTACATTGCTTTCAGCTTTTCACTCTTGCAACATTTTTGTCTTTTAAGAGTTAATTTTATTCCATTTACATTTATTGTTTTCATAAGTTTCGTCCTGTTATAATGCCTTAGAATGCTGTATTTCATGATTTATTGCTTCTCTTCTGATCTATTTTTAGTTAAGCTGACTGTAGTCTTTTTTGTGCTTTTGGGGGGCATGAAAATGCCAGCTGAACTAACCAGTTTCTTTCAGTGGTTTTTAAAATATTCTTAGATAATAAATTTGGATTTTCTTTTTTTTTTTGGCTTCACCCACAGCATTTGAAAGTTCCTGGGCCAGGGACTGGATCCAAGCCACGGCTGCAGCCTACACCACAGCTGTAGCAAAGCCAGATCCTTAATCCACAATGCCACAGCAGGAACTCCTGGACAGTCACTTCTTGATTATTAACCCTATACCATTTCTACCTGGGGTGAAAAATGAGATAATTTCTATGTTTACATTTTTCTTTACTTCATAATTTTAGTGTTTTAAATGATTATTTTTACATTTTGAAGGATTGTAACACTTTGCATTCTGTTCTGTAACTATAATTCCCATATTCAGATCTAAATTTTCATTTATGTTGATTCAGCACTAATCCTTTATATAGCAGACATTATGATTTATTACTTGGTTGGATATATATGTGGGAAGTATATAAATACATGTAATATTTATATTTCTAATAATAGAATTCTTTAAAAGACTCACTAATAGATTCCTTATGTCCTTGTATATTTAAAAATTCATTTCTGTTGTATATATTTGCCTCAAAATCTTGGCAGAGTATGAAATTTGAGAGTCATATATTTTTCCATCTCTCTGTTTTGTTGGACATTGAAAATTGATGTAGACATATCTAAGGTCTATCTGAAATGCTCCTGAATTTGCTTTTCTCATTGCAGTATGCGAAACACAGTATAAGGTGCTGGAGGTATAAGAATGAAAAATTATCTGACTCTTCATTGGGGAGCTCCCAGAGTAGGGTGTGGTCGAGTTGCAAAGCAGTTGTCTGAGTTATAAGCATCATTCTAACTCAAGAGTTTTGAAGAGTTCACCTTTTTCCTTGAGTTCCAGTAACTTCATCAGAATATTCAATCTTTGTATTTATGTAATCATTTTTGTAAATTAAGCATGACTGTTTCATTTTAAGTCATTATTTTAAGAAATATTTCTTTCATTAAATTTTATTATTTTTTCTATTTCATTTTTTTGGTTTCCTTTAGGAATATCAGTTTTCCACATTTGGATTTCTTAAATCTTCTATGACTGTTATTTTCTCTTCAGTGAGTTTATCCTTTTAACCAGTTTATTTATGTTTTGTGTGATTTGCTTTTCAGTCCTGTCCGTTATTATGTCTTGTACTGGTTTCAGCTGTAGATATTCTGTTCTTTTCTGGTTCAAGTGTAGACTTCATATGTAAAATGACTACTGATATTTTCATTTTCTTTCTTAAAAACCAATCAATTCTCTTTTTATCTGTGTTCATTACCTTTGATCTCCCTTTATCTGTTTTATATCTTTCTTAAATTCTTTGTCTAGAATCCATACTCTTTAAGAGTATCATTTGATTTAAGTTTGCTTCTGCTTATTGGGGGTAATTTTCTTCTGAAATGTGTAATTTATCTGAGATCTGGTATCATCTCCCTCTCTCGCTCTCTGTTTATGTTTTATATTCTCTCTTTGGAATAAGCAGATCACCCATGTAGATTAGTCTTATTGTTATTGAATATTTAAACCACATATTTTTTTATTTTGTGATTTAGTGTTTATCAGTCATCTGGTGAATTTCTCAGGGAGGACTGATCCTCTCTCTTCTGCCCTCTCAGTTCTGTCTTGGGCAGTTTCTTGGCATTAGGCATCTTAGTGGCAAGGACCCTAGATGGCCAGTGTGTATCACCCATCTTCAGTTCAGTCCCTTTGCTGTTTTGGGAACTGGAAGTTGACCCTAGACTTTCTCGCCCCATGGGAAGGATTGATCAGGCCAGTTACTTTTAAGGAAGCTTTTTCTTGGTCAAGACCTAGAGAAATATGAATTTTCCATGATTTATTGTCTCATTTTGTCCCAATTCTACTGTATTTTGAAATAGTCCTCTTAGTCTTTCTCATGGCATTGTCATAGTTTCCAAATTTTGCTATAATTAGTTTTATCTTATTGTTGAATTATTTCCATTAATTTTGTGCATGTTAATGCAGGGAGTAAACAAATATTTTTGTTCTCACATTTTCCCAGAAATTTCCATTTGTATGGTTTAAAATGAGTAATTGAAGTATTGGTATTGATTTGAAACATATATGTATATATAAGTAGAAATAAAAATGCTTTCATAGATATCTATGAAAGCGTCTTCAATTCTTAAGGACAAATATTTCATATTTTATACAACTTGTTTCCCCTAGGTTCTGATCTCTTCACTCGCCAGTTGTGATTCTTCTACTTAGTCCTTTAACTTTCTCAGTTGCAAGGAGATAAAAATTCCTACTTACTTCACAGGAATATTTTTATGAGAATCAAATAGAATAATACATATGACGGCTTTGAATGCTACTGATTCCAATGCAAGTATCAGGTACTGTTAGTGTTTATACTGCATATGGAGACCTTTTCCATTTTACATATGGGAAAAAACCCAAATCTTGGCTTAGAGAAGACTATGGTAGATTTGCTTTTTGCTTGACTTGGGATGATTTTCTAATTTTTTCACTAAATGCGATCAAGATAGCCAAAAGTTCATACCAGTGTGTTAGTGCTGTTGTAGTTACTCTGCCTTTAAGTTCCCCTCCCTCTGTGTTTGCTGAAAGAGATAATGAGGCGCCAGTTCTGTTTCTGAGCATTTGCAAAAAGCAGAGATAAGGATGGAGTGAACTGAAATGGGATTGGGGAGTTTCTACCGGAAAGAGCCAATATTGACATACAGGAAAAAAAGTAAAGAAATAATGGATGGTGCGGACTTCATTTTGGAGGAAGATTTTGATGGAGGGTGAGAATGGAAGAGGAAGAGAGAGAAGGCATTTTAAGTTGTGTTTTTGGTTATGAATTAGGTTTGTTTTAATGTTTTTGAAAGATACAAGTAGATATTAGAACTACTTTAAATTAATTTGGGGTGAGGGGCCCTGTTTCTTTGTGATACTGAATGAACAACATAGGACTTACGTGGGATGCCTTCCCTCTTCCACTCCAGTCTCCTCCCACTCCTGCCCTGGAAGGCTGACCTGACCTTTAACCATGAGGATCAGTGGCAAGCAACTCGCGGGAAGTGAGGTTGGGACTTATTCTTCACCTTGTAGTCTTGAAGAGTCACTAGGTTAGCTGTGTCTCTTGACCAAAGGTCACAGATCTGCGAGGGGGGTCCTCAGACTCCAGGTTTGATTAACCCCTTGCTGCCTTGCCGCCTTGGCTCCGGTGTGGCAGGAACCCCCTGCCCCCATCTTCAGTTCCAGGGTCCTGTTACTGTCTCTGTGGTTTCTGTAGGTCCTGCCCAGACTCTTGTAAACACTTCCTCTATAAAACCCTTTTCAAATTACCCAGTTGGAGCATTTTGTTTTCTGCTGGAACCCTGAATGCCAAGGAGGCCCTTGGGCTTGCTTGGTTTATATAAGTATTCTTACAGAGTCAGGAATTCCCCTAGAACAAACACAGATGGCCTGGTGGCCACATAGCTCAATCAGCTGAAATGGGCAGGACATTTATTTTTGGCCAACTTTCATGCTTTAAATGGAAGCCTACATAATATTACTTCTCCAAGTTAGAGAACTGGAAGTATGCCTCAATGTCAATGGTAGATGCTAATTTTAGGGAACTAGAAGAAAGGATGCAAATCTTTTTTGATTTTATGATGGTGTCAAGTGCACAAAATTTCGTTATCCTATCTAAAGCAAGTCAGACTCTCCTCAGAGAGGTTCCCCAAAGTGACCCTCTCAGAAGTGCACAGGGAGCTCTTCTAAAAATCCAGATTCCCAGGGCTTCCCAGGGCTGCTGAAAAGAAGACCTGGAAGCGTGCAGCCCATGGATAACTTTGCGGAAGCCCCCCCTGCTCCCGCCCCAGTGATGGTGATTCTGATCGCAGCCAGATTTGGAAAGATGGAGTTAAAGCTTCTGATGGGTTCTGCTCTTAAATGACAAACTTTGCTTTCCTGGTTCTTGTACTTGAACCTTTTGCTGTTGCCCAAAACAGAGCGATATGCTAGAGTGGATCATTTCACTGCGTAAGAGTCTTTATTGTGCTTTTTTTCCTAGGCTGCTTTTCTTCTTTAAGTTCTGAACTTTTAATGACATCTTATGGATTAAAGCATTTTTATGTCCTGAAGCATTGTACTAGAAATATTTTTATCTTTACTAATATTTATTATCTAAAAACAGAATATTATTTAAGATCCCATGAAAATATAGTGCATCAAAACTGTCAATATTGATAAAGTAAAAAAGCTGTTAGGTATATGTCAATAAAAGCTGCCATAAAATGAGAATATTGGCATTTCTGAATCTCCTAATCTCTCTCTCATCTTCATGCACAACAGATTTCATCTGCATCGTGAGTGCCTCTCATGTTTTTTGATGAGTGAAGAAACATGATAGTACTTGGCGCACTTGGGACCAGTTTTTTGTTATGTTCTTAAACCATAATATCACATAATTTTTACTGTCCATGTTCCATTTCCCTGTCTTTAAAATGAAAATCCTCCTTCCTTAACATCGAAGGAATATTTATCATAATCTCCTTTTTAAAAAAAATCACTCATTCCTAAGACGATATGAACGAAAACATCAAGAAAATATAGGTAAAAATGAACTAGTTGGAGGCCTCCTAAAAGTCCAAGTACCAATGAAAACATGTTACTTCTGTGGCTCACTGCCCAACATAGACCTGCCTCTTGGTTGGTGTTAAATTTTGGCTGTAATTGGCTATACTGGATCATGATTACATGATTTAATAAAAGAAGTCATGCAGTTTCTTAAAGCTACATTTACATAAAAATTTTCCCAAGTACTCATCCTTGCTAGGAGTTTTCGGAAGACCATCTAAAAATAAACAAGCGCCTATTTAGAACAGAAATGCTGAGCCGTTCCCAGTGACAGGGATTCTAGGGCCGTTCTCCTTCATTATAGCTCTTACAGGGACAGGGTGAACGTGGGATGGAAAGTAAACCTTTTTAAGTTTCATCTCTTGCAAGGGACGTCCCAGCAATAGGTAGAAAATAACAATTTTGAATTTTTGTTTTCATTTTCCATGGTAAATTATTGTATCTGAAAAGTTTCAGATGGTTTAACCTAAATGTTTCATCTTATGCATTTCAAATGCTTATTTTTTTAAGGTACAATCTGTAAAATGTTTTTCCTTAAGCATTTAAAATACTAAAAACAGTGCAAACATTTCTTGCACTGTGAAGGGCAGTTTCCCCAACTATGTCATACTGAAGATTTAACCTCTGCTTTATAGAAATGTTCAAATTTATTCGTTCAGTGGAATTTACCCAGGCTCCACCCACAGCTGTTATTGGGTGAACATGTGAGCCCACTGCTTCTCCGCAGCTGGACCCCTCAGGGGACTGAGTGGACACCATGACTCCTGGTCCCGTCTCATCGGTGAGTCATTTTGAGTGATCACACCAAAGAGGCCATGGGCACAGAGACTCCTCTATATCCTCAACTCAGCAAAACCTGTTGGTTATCCTGTAGAGTCATAATCTCCTCTTCATTTGAAATTCAACAGAAAAAAAAAAAATCACTTTATCCCTAAAGCGTAATGAAAATCCCTGTTAGTTGACTAAGGGTAGTTGGAGTTCTAGGAATACACTTTCAGATTTCTTTGTGGGTGATGTATTTCTAGAAAATATTGGACATTCAAAGCTGAGAGGCACCCCTGCTAGTAAGGAACCATTTAGTTATTATTTTTGAGGCCTGCTGTTATCTTTCCTTCCCCAGTTTGGGGAAGAAAGAGGGTAGTGTAATGGGTTATTTTGGAAGATGCAAGACATACGCTGATGAGCTATAATTACATAGTGACATCTTGGGAACTGCTATTTGGATGCTGGTTCCAGCTAATTTATTATTCTTTAAAGATGCTACATTCATATCGGTTTTCATTTTCTTTTGTGGTTTTTTTTTTTTATTTCCTTATTATGGGGAGCACAGCTATTGGTTTAAATATCTCAAAGATTTTTCTCTTCAACCTGCAGCCAAGCTGAATTAAAACTTGTTATACCAGCCAAGAAGCTAAGGGTAAACCTCCTTAAATGTTACTCAGAATCCTCTAATTGCCTCTTCCAGAACTTTTGCTTCATTTTTGGTGCTTAGGAGAGCCCGATTCTAAGACAGTCCTAATGGATCCTATCAGGCACCCTCTTTGCCATTTTCCCCACATGCTGATGACCTAAACCAAATTTACATGCGTTTTATGTGTAAAAATAGTCTAGAGGATTCATTGGTGAGGTATTTTTGAGCATCTCCTATGAACTCAGTCTCTCTCCCCGTCTCTCTTCACCACACACCAGCTACTTCAGGGCAGAGACTGGGTTCAATGTGGTCTTTATGGGAGCCCCAGGAAGGGCCACTCCCTTCCCTGCGGGAGTCAGGAAAGCCTTCTTGGGCAAGTAGCTTCTCTGCTGAGACAGGAGGTGAAGGAGGTGTTGTTCAGAGAAGGGACGTGGGGCAAGGAAGAGGACCGGAAGCAGAGGGATCCCACGTCTGACCAACAAGGACTGGCTGCCCTGGGGACCCTGCGAGTGGCTGGCTAGGATCCAGCCTATATACAGACTGGCTGAGAATATGGCCATTATTTTCCATTCTACTTGGCACTTTTAGTGCCATGGACAGTAGTTACTGGTAGAGCAGGAAGGCATGTTTATTTTTAGTATGTTATGGTGAATTGGACAAGAGAAGCAACTACAGGCTTGCAGAGGGAATGAAAACATAGCAGTGCTGTGATACTCCCCTTGGAACTATCCAGAAAGCCAGTGCAGAGTGGCTCTGACAGCCCAGCAGACTGGCTCACGGCCCTGGCCCCATCACCTCGCCTGCGGGCTATCGCTCTGCTCAGTCTTCACCGGATACTGGAAACAAACTTCCTGTTTTCCAGAAGTAATCATCGGTGACCCAGTTTATTTGGTACCTGAGATAACTTGAGATTTAGTTTTTACTTGAGATGTGAATAACTGAGGATTTGCCTGCAGGGTAATTAGGCTTCAACTGGTGTCTTAAAAATTGTGCTTAAAATTACTCTATCCCATTTCCCCCTCCACCTCCTCTCTTCTTCCCTTCTCTCCTCTGCTTCCTCCTCCTCCTCCCTTTTCTCTTCTTCCCTCCTCCCTCCCTCCTTTCCTTCCATCCTTCCTTCTTCTCTCTCTCCCCTTGTCCCTCCCCTCCTCTCTCTCTCTCCCTCCCTCCCTCCTTCTGTCTCTTCTTCTCTCTCTCTGTACGAACATCAAGCACTTCTCTGGTGATGTAGTCACTCTTAACAAGTCTGTGAATTTTGGATCCCCCTGAAAAGAGGCAGAGTAACCCTTGTACAGAGGGTGAGGGGCCGCTCCCTCTGCTCAGAACTGCTGTGGAGGTAGCTGTTATAGTTTATGCTTTGAAAAGAAAAAAAAATGCTCCTTTTTTGGGGGGGGGGTGCAAAGACATAAAGCCCTGGGGCATAATAGAAATATCATTGGAATCAGAGGCAGGTTCGTAGTACTGGCCTCTGTCACATGCTAGCTGTGTGGTATTCTGTTTTATCTGTAAAAAACATATTTGGACTGTAGGAGATGGTCGATGCTTTAATATTCTGTAATTCAAGGTTCATTCATTCATGTGTTCATTCACATAGCAGATACTTGCAGAGAAATTAGCATGTTTTGGGAGCTGTTTAAGTCTGAGGATTATGAAGGCAGAAAAGCTCTACCCTCAAAGGGCTGCGTGGGGCGGGCTTCCCTGGGAGTGACCAGCAGATATATATTGACGGTCGACGGGGTGTGGGCTATGAGAGGAGTGTACACAGGTTGCTGCAATGACAAGGAAGGGCGTTAGCTGGTAGAGGCGGGAGCACTGGATCTGCAGCCCAGGAAGTTTTTGCGAAGGAAAGGATGCTAGAGGAGCCTACAGCCTTACATTCAGTTTCTCTCCGTGGTGGTGGGAGAGCGTACTGACAAAGCGGAGCGCTTGTCCTCAGGAGCTGTGCGTCTCCAGGGTGTCTGCAGGAGGTGTGCCTGGTGATGAGGGCTGGGCCCGAGCTGGACAGGCGGAATGAGGCCAGGGGCCCACGCACAGGCTTTGAGTCTGTCACGTGTCGCATTTCATCTGGAGAGAGGTGGTGGGGCCACTGAAATCCTTCCACAGGGAGTGAGATCCTTCTATTTGCATCTCAGGACTATTTCTTCATGCCCGAAGCAACATTTATAAAATGAGCAGATGAATGAAAATAGTTTCTAACTTTTTCAGATCATGTTCTGTCTTGAGAATATTAAAATCATCTCCAGAAAAGTGCACCTACAGGTAAATCTATGTTGATGGAGTTGCGGCGGTGGGAAAGGGTGGAGAGTCCCCTGAAAACCACCCATGGATCACAGTGAATAAACTCCCAGCCCTAACATTGTAGGTATAATTTTCTTATTAGTCTCACATCACTGGGATTTGTCCCAAAGCTGCCTAACTGATCCTGACATGTTCCCGTTATCGTTCATATCCTCCATTCAGTTAATGAAACCAAGAGCACATGTCTCCCAAGTTCATGTGTCATCACTCTGACATTATCCACTGCATAAACCAGGTAGGACAAATAATCCATTGAGACAGCTGTCACTCTAGGGGCTCAGGCTCAGGGCAAACTGGGGCCATCAGTCTGCTGCCATGCGCTGTTGTATTCTTCCCGAAGGTACAGCGGGTGGCCACTGCTTTGGCAAGCAACTGGCAAGCTGCTAGAGTTCCTGGGGAAGGCTGGCCAGTGTTTAGGCCTAAAAAGAGGGCTAAGAGGGCTAAGGAACTGAGCTGAGGACAGCCTGAGAACATGGAGAAAGGAAGCAGCAGACCAGGCGAGCCGTGGGGGAGAGGCAAGCAGTGTCCATGGCTGCCCCACTTCCTGACACTGCCTCCAGGAAGGAACCGGAGCAATGGATTACCACGCCCTGCCCCGAATAACTGGCTAAGAAATAGGAGCGGGGTGGACATCTGTTAACTCAACGTGAGGAGCTGGGAGGAAGAGGAGAAAGGAGAGACGAAAGTGATTTTTCAGAAACACCTGCCGGCAGGCAGCCAGGTCAGCATCCTTTATTTCTCGGTGCAGCCCTGTCCTTTCCTGGTGGCCTGGTGGCAGCGGTTGTGAAAACTTGAAGTAGAGGTGGAAAAAATATGCATTTGTCACAAGATAAGTAGTTGGGGACTTTATTGATTAGAAACACAAGTGCACATGAAAAGGAAAAAGAAAAAAACCAAGATGACATCAAAAACTGTTAAAATTGTCTGCTTCCAGTAATGACTGAAATAATCCACTTTCGGAAAAATATTTTTCTGAAGACTTATTCTTCGGCCTAATGACTTTCCATCTGGTGGTGGGTACTTTTCTTCCCTAGTGAGTCAGTTGTATATGTCCATCATTGTTTACTCTACTGCTGTTGTCATGAGGAAGATGCCAGTGGAAGCCCGCCCCGCCCCGGTTTGATTCTGCAGTAGTCGGACTCTCTTTATTATGCCAGTTGTTATGCAAGCCAATCCTCCCTTTTCCTTCTATACCAGGAAATGAGTTTGAAACAAAGCACTCATTTCAGATAGAAAGATGCTAATCCCAATTAAAAAGCGAAGGCAAATGAATGTTACTTCACTGGGAAAAATAACATTTATCTTTTCAACAAATTTTCAGTTCATCCCTATTGTTTTATTCCAAACTACCTAAATTTATTTTATGAACTTGATATTGCATGGCACATAATTTAAAATCAAACAGTGTTCACCATAAACTAATTTCATTGTGTTATCAGCATCATCTTAATTTTAAATCAGGAAATGCCACCCATGAGCAATTGCTAGTAAGTTATATATTAATTTAGACTAGATCTTATGGAGGAAATAAGTTCTGCTTAAGATGCGGGCAATTCTGGAAGATGTATTAGATCTTTGGAAGATCTAATACAATAGTTTCTAAGAGAAGCTTGGGAAACATTTCATCAAGATTCGATGAGTTGCTGGGTGCCTCCGTTTTTGCTTCTCCATTTGTTACTCTCAAAAGAGCTCTTGAATGTGTGTGATCTGACTTCTTAATCTTCCTCTCATTTTTTCCTTCTCTTCCATCAACCCAAATTGTCCCTTCATGTTCTCAAATCAAAATCCTTCTCGGTAATAATTTGAAGCTTGATCGGATGCTCCACCCAGCCTGAGTTCCCAGGTGTCAATTGAGTGGTCTCAGATACTTCTCTAGCCAATGACTATACTTTATTACAATGGTCAAATTCCAATTTTATCTTATTTTAAAACCTACCTTCTCTACCACAATCTGTCCCACATCAAGTGTATCTTGTAAAGGTATCCTGATGTGGGAAGGTTTGGAGGAAGTGTGCATTGATGCACTGAGTTAAGGTCTCAGATGAGTTTCTTTAGTAGCAAGATGAGCCCTTTAGAAACCAGGTGATGGTGGGTGTTGTTTTTCTCTCTGTAGACGTGTGTATTTAACCCAAGTAGACACACAACATCCAGCAATAGTAACGTCTGGTGTCCCAAAAGAGACAAGGGACAGGCTCTGTTTTTTTTTTTTTTTTTCCCCTTTCATTTAATTGCCCACCAGAAGCAGAATTCCTTGATGAGATAATTACTCACTCGCAACCTATACAGGAAATTACATTACTTTGTAATCTTGCCTCATTTACAAGCAGGGGTGAATCTTCCATCACAGGCCTTTCTGATGGTCTTTCTGCCTCTGGGTTAGTAAGACACCTGACTGTGCAGGACTGCCTGTTTTCTTTCCTGTTTTAGAATTCTAATTTACTGGCTTAAATGAATTGCCTCCCTTCCAACACTGCTTTCTTCTTTGTTGTGTGTGTGTGTGCTTAATTGAATGAATGTTGCACAATAAAATTTTCCTATCACTGTATTTAATACCCCAAAATGGCTGGACATTTTGTATTTGCTTCTGGTCCTGGTTTTTCAAATTCGGTCCCTTTCAAGATCAAATTCTGCTCAACTGATTAGAATATATGGCCAAAGGAATTACAGATTATAGGAGAATCATTTGCTTTTTCAGGAAGGCAGCAATGAAAAGAAATTCTGAGGTGGCTTCTACTGTCTTTGTGATTGACAAGGACAAAATGATTCAGTTTTAATTGATGGAAACAGAGCACTGAAAACAATGAACAAAATAAAAGGGGTTAGAATTTGAACTCTTGTTCCTAAGCAAGAACCATCGGGTAAGTTTAAATGGAACTGTCTCAGATGACCGGTGATCTAGAGCCTTCACCCAGCTATTTGCTGAAAGGGTCTGTTAACCATGAATTGAAGGAAGAAGCGAGCTGGTCAGTAGTACTTTTTCTGGGTTTTCCGCTGCACGGTGGTTTTCTACGGGCGCCGTCTTGCTCCCTCAGGGACATTTGGCAGCGTCTGAGAGACTTGTCATTGTCATAATTGGGGGATAGCGCTAAGGCATGTGTCTAGTGGGTAGGGACCAGGCAAGATAAACATCTGACTGTGTGTGGGACAGCCCCCCCCCCCCAGAATGTTCTGGCCTTGAACATGAGTGGTGCTGCTGTGGAGAGACCTGAGCTTTACCAGTAGCTGTGACAAATATTAGGTGTCCCTTACGATGGGGCTCCAACAGAGGACTTTGAGAGTTGTGGCCCTCTCTGCTCCTTAGGAATCGTAATAAAGTAGAAAACTCTCCTGGGCTTTGGGGATATTTGGAGTTGTTTCTTTTTTGGGATCCCTTAGCTGTCCTGGCAGCTCCTAAAAATCCAGTGCTGAGGAGTTTCAGGATCCTGGTTCTGTTCCTGAGATCTGCCTGTAACTCACGTAATCCGTCCCCTCAGGATGGATCCAGAGCTCTGGCCTCTGATGGCTCTGTCTTTCTCCTGCATTTCAGGCAATTCTCGAACTGTCCCAGGCACCTGCATTCTGGGTGTGTGTTGTGTTGAGCGCTCACTGTCAGACTAACAACAATATTAGCTAGATTAACAGCTATCTGTGATATATTTTTGGATTATTAGGTGAGGGTCATTCATTTAATTAGCATTTTCCCCAAATAATGGAGAAATTCACCATCACCTGCGTGGGCCCCCTTGCCCTCTGTTGCCGGGGGTGGAAATCCTTCTTGCTCTGCAGCGATAATAGCATGTGCAGTGTTGTATAGCCGTCCTTCGCCTGACCTTCATCATGTCAAAACAACACGAGGGGGGAATGAACCTGCATCTTACTCCTGTGCGTGGGGAGCAGAGCCCCGTCTCAGTGGATGGAAGCTTTGCTGTTCCAGGTTACTTCTAATCACCAGGTTCCAGGTTTAAGACAGTGACTTTATTTATTTACACAGTGTACCAAGCTTTCAGCTCTGTTATTTCGAGTAACCCTCACCCTGGGAAGCAGGTACTGTTATTTTCATCCTCGAGTTATGGCTGAGGAACCTGAAACCTGGCCACGTTATGCAGTCATCCCGTGGCAGAATCTGAGCCGAAGTGCTGTTTTTCTTCCCAGATAGCAGAGGTGGACCTCACCCTGGTGGCCTCTGCCGTGTACGTGTGTGTTACCCCTTAGGATATGACAAGCACCCCACTGTCTGTCTCCTGCCTGTCCCCCTCACCTTCTCAGGGAACCCTGCCCTCACAACACTGCTGCTCATCAAATGTGGGGAGGTTTCCCCGACCCCAAGCACTTCTCTGTGATGCCAGCAGGATGTCCTGCAGTTTCACTCAGTTCTGATGCCATCCACTCGGAGTCAGCCTCGGACCCCACGGGCTAAGAGCTCAGTCCCATGAGACCGCCCCCCACCCCCACTTCAGACGCTGGTCGCCTGTGGCGTCTGACCAACGGGTTCTAGACCACAGGTTCCAACAACCCCCTCCTTGGGTTTCTTTACATTTGTTCTTGTTGTTTTGTTTTGTTTTTTTTAATAATTTTTAAATTTTTTATTTATTTTATTTTTTGAAATAGAGTTAATTCACAGTGTTGTGTTAGTTTCAGGTGTACAGTAAAGTGATTCCATTATACATATACATGTTTCTAAATATATATATTCTTTTTTAGATGGGTGAGATGTGTGGGAAGGGGGCGGAGCTTCCTGCCCTCTCTGATCACATCTCTCTCCCAGCACCTCATGTTCACCAACGTGGGAGCTCTTTGAACCCCCTACTATTGGGATTTTATGGAGGCTTCCTCATGTAGGCATCATCAATAATTCACTCTATTTCTAGTCCCTCTCTGTTCTCTGAAGGGTGGGGGTTGAGCGGAAACTTCCAAGCATCTAACCATGGCTTGGTTTTTCTGGTGACCAGCCTGCATCCAGGAGCCGTGCAGGAGCTCGCTCGTTAGAAGAGACGCCCTGGTGCCCTGATCACTTGGCGTTTACAAGGGGTTTAGGAGCTCTTTGCAAGGAAGGGGGGCAGAGACCTATTTATATATTATGTATTCCTTACTAATATATATTACATTATCTCCTACCTACTTTAGCTCTTCTCAGTGCCACCTACATTTGGTAAGTGGCTCATTTTTTCTGCTTGATTGGAAAGGTGCATTTGCTTTATCTAGTTCCCTTCTTTCTGACTGTGGTCCAGACCGGTTGGATTAGCCTCGTAGACATTTAGGTGTCTGGGATCAGTAATAAGTTGTGACCAGTCTGGCATTAGGTTGGCTAAATGTTACCCATTTATGGGTCATAGCTCGTGTAGGTTGAGATGCAGAAGAATCAGGAAAATGAGTTTTGTGGGTGGGTAAATTTCAGTTCTAATTTATCAGTGATATTTACATAAAGGTACACTCTTGCCAACTAAGGAAATATTGTTGGGTGATTAAAAGAGGCTTGGCATGGAGTTTCCATCGTGGCTCAGTGGTTAACGAATCCGATTAGGAACCATGAGGTTGCGGGTTCCATCCCTGGCCTTGCTCAGTGGGTTAAGGATCCGGCGTTGCCATGAGCTGTGGCGTAGGCTGGCAGCTACAGCTCTGATTCGACCCCTAGCCTGGGAACCTCCATATGCCGAGGGATCGGCCCTCGAAAAGGCAAAAAGACAAAATAAATAAAAATGAAAGAGGTTTGGTAGAAGGACGGAATTGGCTACATTGTTTGAAGGATTATGGAAGAGAAGCCTAAAAACCAAGTAAGGGGAATGGCACTTAATGTGGGCGGAAGCACCAGTGCCATTGGGGTTACTGCCACTGTTCCCTATGCCCGGCCTCCAGGGTGCTCCTGGGTGATTTGGACAAAGCGCCCCTCTGGTAGTGCAGTCCCCTGAGTGCAGGCTGAGCTGGTAGGGAAGTCCCCCAGGCCAAGGTTTGCATGACAGTCACCCCAACGGGGTTTTAGCCCCACTCCCCCTGGGCCTCGGTCACTTACCTGGTGCACTAATGACTTTATGCAGCAGCCCTGGGGGCTAAGGAAATACTGTTTCATCCTGAAACCCCACCTCCTGACATTTTAAAAGATTGAATCTGGAAATGAATAAAACAAAACCCAACAAGCCAACGGATAGGGTTCTTGGGCGACCAACAAAACCTTCACTCAGAGACTGCTGACTCTGACTGACAGCTAACAGACAGATGGTGAGAGGCAGCAAAAGAACATTTACAGCAGACATCCAAGCCATCAAAGTCAGCAGCCTGGAGGGACCTGGTCCCCCATCCCTGTGGTCTCCAAGGGTATAGACGCTTTGCCAATGAGTAATGCCTGTATGTAACATTCATGTTTATAACAATTACCCTCAGTAGTAAAATAGCCGAATTATCTTCAGAGGTTTTATTTTTAAAAGCTGACCCTTTAAATGCTAAAAATGTATAGGAGTGAATTCTAGTTTTCATGAAGATTCACTTTAGGTAGGATGTTTAAGTCTTGATGAGGCTAGTAAAACAGAATTGCAAAGTATTATCACAATTATTTTGTCATAACATTTGTAAATAAAGGAACAACATTGTGTAGCTCAGAAAGAACCTTAATATTCCTAAAATATTTTGCTATTGAGACTTTATAATATGCTACCTATTTAGAATGATGTTTTTAAAATTCTGTCCAATGAAGTATTAGATTATGAGGATGTTAATTGGAAATTCTTGAAAAAAATATTCCCTGGGATAAATACATTTAGGAAACATTGGCATTAATGAAATTAAACGCATTTCTTATTGCAGGACTTTTCAGGAGTTTTATTTTTTTAATTTTAATTTTTAAAAATTTATTGAAGTATAGTTGATTTACAGTATCGTGTTAATTTCTGCTGTACAGCAAAATGATTCGCTTGTGCATTCGTAGACATTCTTTTCCATATTCTTTCCATTATGGTTGATCACAGGATACTGGTTAGAGTTCCCTGTGCTGTACATTAGGACGTGGTGGTTTATTCATTCTCTGTGTAATAGTTTGCATCTGCTATTCCAAGCTCCCAATCGCTCCCTCCCTCATTCTCCCCTTGACCACCACAAATCTGTTTTCTATGTCTGTGAGGCCTTTTCAGGAGTTTTAGCATATGAAAAATGCATTTTGGAACCTGATACGTAACCTATGCCCTACTTAAGTATAAACTCATGGCCGAAACTCAACTCCGCTTTGCCTTCCACCCCTTTATGTATTGGGCGGGGTGATCTCCTGGCCTGGGGGAGAACTGGATGAGGCCCTGATATTTGATCACTTTCGGGTGGGAACATTCTTCTTGCTATAAAAACAGACAATTCAAAAAGCATAAGTACAACATACTGTGAATGATTAAAACTCTAAACAGGTGCATTAGCTCATCTTGGACTTCTCCCAGATTAGGTGTGGCTCCATCACACGCCTGTGTCCCAGGAAAAGGCAGCTGCTGCCTCCTTGCTCAGTTCCTTCCTTTGGAGGCAGCTGCCACTTAACTTCCTGGCAGGTGGGGGTATAGGTATGAGGACAGGTGAGGCAGGTGGGGGCCAGGCCTGCACATTTCTCCTCTTGGCCCCGGTTCAAGCTCACCCTTCTCCCCCGATGGTGCTTCCTCCCACGGTTATATGGACATGGAGCATATGTGCTGCTTTCTACCCGTAGGTGCCCCCAACACCCCAGGCCTGGAGTCATGACACCCCACACCCTGTTCCTTAGAGGCTCACAGGGCTGGCCAAGGCCCCTCTCCCTCCTGTCAGGCTCCCGTGAGGGTGGAGCCTCACCCATCCCTGCCTTGAAGAGGCTGGGGGCTCAGGTCACCCTGGGTCTGCCTTCGAAGAGGCGGGGGTCAGCCTTCTCCCTGCTCATCCGTGGTTATGGGTTCTTAAACCCATTTCTGGTTTCTCCTGCAGAGGAAGGAAGTGCTCCTGCATTCCAGCCCAGAAGAGCTCCTTTCTGTGTCTGTCTTCACTGAGGAGGAGTTCGAGCAAAGAGGGGGAGCTTCCCAGGGCCAGTCTCTTCCTAAATTCTGCTTAGAAACTGGGGGACAGGGAGGGGGCGCTCTCTCTCCCTCGCCTGGTTACATGAACCCCTCCAGGTTGGCAGTTGGCTTGAAATGGACACAGGTGAAGTCCTGTTCTAACATCTGGTGTCGTTCATTTTCCCAGAGAAGATACCGCCTAACACACCCACGCACACGCTCACGCACAGGCACTCTTCTCTGTACTGTGCTGTAACTTTCTGAGAAGTTGGTGATTTTTTTTTTCCCTCTTAGCTTCCATTCTTCACTGTCTGTTGTATCCTTGGTCCTCAACCATTGCTACCATTATTCTGCAAAAACGCTATTTGCAAATTCACCAGTTTCTTACTGCTTGTGCAGCCTATTTATCTTTCTCCAGTACTCACATTCTTTGACTGTCTCAAAATGTTCTCATTCCATGCTAACGTCATGGATACTCAAAGTTCTCTTTCCTTTTCTAAACCTTTCTTCTTCACTGTCTCTTCTTTTTTTCCCTTGCTCCCAAGGAGGGGCATAACATGAGGATAAACTCTCAGCCCTTTGCTGGGTCTTCCTACCTGGAACCCCCAGCATTGCAATACGTGTTCTTAAATCTTCACCTTTAGACTTGCCTCTCCTTCTGGGGCCACCATGGATGTGGCTGCAGCCATCTGTGTCCTAGGGGCAGTACAGGTTTCTATAGAGATGTGTTGCTGTTCCTAGAATTCGTCTCCAGAAGTAAACTGTTATTTTCTCCCGGACATTCCTTCCTGGGCCTTCTTACGCTGTTACTGTAACAGTCCTGGGCCTTCTTACTCAGTTACTATAACAGTGGCACTGTTACCCTCCTGATCACCTAGACTTGAAATTTTGATGTTTGGACTCCACCTGCTCCTTGCTTTCTGTGTGATCAGTCACCGAGTCTCACTGCTTCTTTCCTTTAATGCTTCTTTCTCTTTTTCCCACTGCTCACCTTGTTCAGTCATTTTTTTACATCGCAAGAGACCAGTCTCACATTTGTCTTTGCTTCCAGTATTTCTGCAGGCAATATGCTTTGCACATTTCGCCTGAAATCATTCTGAAACACAGCTTTGATTCTATTAATTCTTGGCTCGAAATAGATAGCGCACAGTTTCCTGACAGATTAAGTCCAGATCTAACCTGAAGCCAAAGCTCTGTGTCGTCCAGCCCCACCGTCCTCTCCCCATCCACCCTCCACTTACTTCTTTACACAAGCACTGGACCTGAGTCACTCTGGCCTCCATGTTTTTATACTGAATTTTCCAAATCTATCTGCCACCCCTCTCATCTTCGAGTCTTGAAAATCTTAAAGAAGGTACGTGCTCCCTAAACTTCGGTAACAGTACATCTGCCACTTTTCCTCATTTTACTTTAGTTGGTGAACAAGCACATGTTTATTCCTAAGAGTCTAAAAGGCAGGGACAATGCTTCCCACTTCTTTGTAGACCCCGCGTGGCTGACTACAGTGTCCTGCAGGTAGAATACATACTGACTTAATCTTTTTTCTTTTTAGGGCTGCGCCTGTGACATGTGGAAGTTCTCGGGCTAGGGCTCGAGTCAGAGCTGTAAGCCTTTGGCCTACACCACAGCCCCAGCTACTCGGAATCTGAGCCATGTCTGCGACCTACATCACAGCTCACGACAACACCAGATTCTTAACCCACTGAACAAGGCCCGGGATCCAACCTGAATCCTCATGGATCCTAGTCAGGTTCATTAACCCCTGATCCATGATGCTGGAACTCCTCGTATGATTTAATCTCGACTGACTGAAACATAATGAATCCGTCATAAATTGTCTAACGAACTTGGAAATGACACTTTCTCACCTTCCCCATGGATAGCTGGGAATTGTGTTTTTCTGTATCCAACTTTGCTTGGCCTTCTCTGCCAGCACCAACTGCACCTTCGAGCGCCTCGGCCTGGGTGTGGATTCACATGAGGTTTGCCGATTCCTTGTGATTTTTAAAAAGTTGACACAGTTAGGTTTGTGGAGCCTTGTTTGCTTTTCTTTGTTAGTGCAACACTTGAGGACTAATCGATGTTGGGAAATCTTGACAGCATTACCGTGACTGCGAGGTGGTTGTAGCAGTATTCCTGTGGACGGTCCTTTGCCTTTTTAAATTCTCCTTCTTAGTGTGATTGCTGTTACCTTTTTTTGAGAGGGCACATAGCAGAAGTTGTAGTTTAGACATGAAGGAGAGAGGACTCCTGGGGCTAAATCCCTCCAGCTTGCTGGGTGGGTATCTTCAGCTAGTGATTTTTCCTTTCTGTGCTTCGATTCTTTTCTGACAAAGGAAAAGGTTAATATCCACCTGGTACATATTCTGTTGTAAAAAGAAAGGAATGAAACAAAATATTTATTGCGTTTTATGCACTGTGTTCGCTTGCATGTAAGGTTTTCAAGAAGTAAGTAGGAAAAAATGATGGCACACCAATTCAGTTGTTTGCAGGCTGCTAAATTAATGTTTTCATCATTATACTTTTAAATTGGATAAAATGGATCTCTTCTGTACATGGGTTTGTCCCTGAATATTGAACAAAACCCAAATTTGGGGCATCAAATGACAGTTTAAATGCATATCTCAAGTCTTATTTTTGTTTTCTGAGGCTGAAAGAAGTCCCTAACACATGCAGTTGTGTTTATTAAATGAAATACTGCTGTCACGTGTTCATTTAGGCTAATGGATAGTGTGTTTTCAATCAGCCTTAGCTATTACTATCTTATTATTCAACCTTTTTATTATTTAAACTTTTTTTTTTTTAGCTGTAGAAGTAAAAGCTGGGAGAAACAGTATCAGAATATTAGTGGTTGAATTAGAGATTATGGCAAATTTTTTCTAATTCAGGATATTATCTCATTTCATTAACTCATGTCTTCATTGCGTAACCACTCTGTTGAAGGTCTGCTATTTGCCAGGCACTTTGCCGAGCCCTTGTCATTCAAAAATGGATAAAACCAATTTGGTCCCTTCCATGGTACAACTTAGGCTGCATTTTGTACAGACTCACCAGAAATACTGTAAAGAAAATTCTGATAATTGTTCTCCATGTTTTATAACCAACTGATTCTTTTTAAAAATTTTATTGTGTTGTGGTTCGTATATTAAACACAAGATCTCCGCTCTTACATTTTGAGGTGTGGAATACGTGTTGTTAACTGTAAGTACATCGTACAGAAGATCTGTGGAGTTCGTTCATCTTGCTAATAAATAGATAGACCACTTCAGTTAAGCAACATGACGGTGTTCTGGCAGATTCTAACAGAGGTGCTTATATTTACATATTGCTCTAAGGTTGATCCCTACATGACTTTTCTGGAGGGTTCTTACAGGAAACTTTAAGAGAGTTGTTTCAGGTGCACCATGCCTACTTTTTAGGGGTGATTCAATAACTCACCCAAGCTTAGGCAGGCAATAGGAGGCATTTGGGATCATTTAAAGAAGGGGCACACACACAAGGCTGAATTTCCCGCTGGCTGGGTTTCTGAAGGGAAGATGGAATAAATATCTCTGGTGCCATTCCCTAAGCAGGGGGCAGGAGCTTTTCTTTTCTTTCTTCTGACATTGATTAGAGGCAGTTGGTAGTGTCTACCTTTTATGTAATAAGGGCAAATGGATGGTTTTTCTGCCATGATTTTGAAGGGCTATCATTGTGAAGCTATTTCATTCCCTGGTTCAGTTACATTGAGTCTTTTTTCCCTTTTGCACTTGTGCGTGTTTACAGAAACATGTGTGTTTCTTCCTTAGAAGGACCCCTAGGGTAGTCACAGTAACAAACCAGCATGCTTGGCCTCTGTTGGGGACTGAGGAATAGTCCTCTTCACTGAACCAGATCAGGCACATTTCCCTGTTATTTTCAATAACATTTGAGAAGGAAATGTATTTGCTTTACAAATCCTGTTGTGCCTGGGAGTTCCCACTGTGGTGCAGCAGTTTAAGAATCCCACTGTAGCGGCTCAGGTCACAGCCAAGGTGTGGCTTTGATCCCCAGGCACAGTGGGTTAAAGGATCCAGCGCTGCCCCAGCTGTAGTTCAGGTTGCAACTGTGGCTTGGATTCGGTCCCTTGTCCAGGACCTTCCCTATGCTGGGGGTGTGGCCTTAAAAAAAAAATAAGCCGGTTGTGCCCAAGTAACTGAGACTGATCGCATGGTACCCTACCTTGTACCTGGTTAAATGATTCAGTTTGCTGCATGCCATAGCATGATGAATCTAAAGGACTCAAGACAATTCCTATAAATTTATCTGATATTTTTACACTCAGCTCTCCCATCTGTTGTATTTGTATAAGGCTTCAAAACTCTTTGGTTCAATAATATAATTCTAATTGAGAATTTTTGTTTCATTTAAAATGCTGTGTTTTGGTTTCTTTCTTTTTAAAAATCTTTTTTTTTTTTTCCTTTGGCTCAACCAGTGGTGTTTGTGACTTGGTCAGCGAGTAGAGAGGATGTGGGTACCTCAAGAACGAACCCTCGCCTCCCTAACCCAGGGCACTGGAAATGAGGGTTTCAATTCACACCCACACTGCAAGTTACACTTTTCAGTAGAAGAAGAATTCAGGACCCAATACAGAACCCCACATGTTGAAGAATTCGGACCGGCACAGATCTACAACGCTATACGAATTATAAGGGATGATCCAGTCCCAACGTAATAAGTACCGGCTTAGCTCTTACAGGACCCAGGAAGGACCCTTTCGCAGCCCTCTCATTAAATACATAGAATTTACAGGAAACTTTGAAGCAATTGCAGATGAAGAACTAATATTTTCTATATAGTGGTGATGGGCTTCCATGGGGAAGAAAGTATCTCAGTGCAGATGGTCTGGGATGAGATAAAGGAAGGACGTTCAGGAGCATCAGCTGAGTGTAGACAGTCCCAAAAGGAACCACAATGGGTCTTGAAAGAGTTCCCACCCGTGTGGTTATTAAGGAGTGTTATCCTTTTCGTGAGCAGGACTGTTCTTTGTAGCCGTTGTATATAAATATGTTTATTAATTAAAGGGCTACTGCCAGTAGCTATACTCTGGATGACAGCTTCCTGTTGATCCTGTGTGATAACGTCATGTGCTAGGTTGTCTTATCGCCGTGTTACACACATTACATTAAGACCCAGAGAAATTATCTAATGTGCCTGATATTTGTGAGATCTCGTATTGAAACCTGCCTGCTTTCCATTTTACCACACTGGCAACCTTCAACTTATTTTACAGTAATAATTGGGAAATAAGGACGAAAAAATCCATAATCAGTCTTAGTTAGATAAATCAATAACTTGTTGTAAATAAACGTCAGGCCTAGACATTTATTTTTTCACCAAGGATATGGGTTTATGAAACTTAAATCACCTATTTTGGACTTTAAAGCTTTTTTGTGTTGCCAGAAGGTCCATATTCAAATGTAGTTACTGTGGGGAATAGGTAACATTTGCAAAGAGCAGAATTTGGTTGAACAAATTGATTTCTTTTGCATTTATCAAGGTAATGATTAAGCTGTTGTGATAAAGAGACCTCCGATGACTGTTGCTTATAGAAGATAGAAATTTATCTTTTCTTCTGTAATTCTCCAACCAATTTAGTTGGACAGCTTGGCTCTGCTTTGGGAGGCCATTCGGAGACCTGGGTTCTTTCCATATTGTTGCTCTGTCTCCTCTGGGCTTTGTCCCCATTTTCATGGTTATAGCCGAGTCGCTGATTTCTCCTCGTTCCAGCCTTGGAGACATGGGAGAAAGCGTGGTGGAGGACATGACCAGACACGAGCAGCCAGGATGTAGAAGTCGCATGTATTTCTGCTCACCTCCACTGACCAGACCTCAGTCACAACGTGCCTAAGAGCCAGGGAGGCTGGGAAATAGAGTCTCGGCTATGCAGCCATGAGCCCAGGGCTAGAGAAGGGAACTGGTTGGGAGGGAAGGTGGCACTCTGCCACACATTGGAAGGAATAGTACTCTAACAAGATTGGATTGGTTGAACAAATGGGTTTCCAAGTAAAATACTGAGAAAAAGTCAAAGGTGAGCTATGCAAAGTGGATCAGCCCAGAGGAGATGCTGTCATGTCACTTCATGAATGGCCACGGCTTGGCTCTGCCTTCCAGATCCTTTTTTCAAAATCACAGATTTAAGTATACTTAAATATTACATATATTAAACATATGAATAAAATTTAAATATTTCGTTTCAATGCCATGCATATTCTCTTGCCTGAGGAATACTAGAGAAAGGGGAGGTGGGGGCAGGGACTGACTGGTTAGGACCTCTGTGGGCTCAAAACTTATTTCTGCGGTTTTCAGAGCTTTTACATGTATCTCATTTTGTTTCGGTCTCCCAAACTGGGTTATTCTGATCCCTCTCCTTATACAAATGCTTAAGATTTGAAATTCAGGCCAGTGAGTGGAAGGAGAGGGGTTTGGTTTTCCATCTCGAAAAGCCACTGTCTCTTCATTACCCCACTTTGGAGTCTTAGAGCCTGAAGAGAGCATTTAGTTTCTTTTCCATTTCCAGGTTGCCAGGAACAAAGATTCTTTAAATCTTCACGACAAAGCAAGCAAAACTTGCATGGCTTGGAGAAAATAATTTCCTAACTAAAAATAAGACTTCCTGGCAGGAGCTATATGCTGGATCAGAGCTTTCGGGCTTCTTCTTGGCGGCACCTTGTCTCCAGTGGCTTGTCTTTCTCCTCATTGTGCTCTAAGCAGACACGTTCCTTCTTCATTAAGTGGGTTGTTCAGTGGGGAAGGGAGGACAGATTGGCTGCTACTCATGGAGAGGATTTTTTTTTTTAATAATGACAAAAAATAGACTTCAATGATATTGAAGTTCTTGAGCTGAAATTAGCAAAGCGGGTGGACAAAGGATAGTCCCTCCGCAGTGTAACTCCAGTGGGATTCCAGCTGTCTTCGGGAGTTGTCCCAGTTTCTTTTCACTGCTCCTCCACAAAGAAATCTGCATTTTTTAAACTGGACTGGTGTTTCTTCTGAAGAGTCTTGTTTTTAATTTTTATTTTTTTCATGGCGGAGGAAAGAACAGGGATGTTGTGTATGGCTGCACGGATGGTCAGGCTACAGCTCCAGGATGAGCCTGGGAAGGAGCAGGGACCACGGGCCTCCTGTGATTTAGTGTGGACCAGGCTAAAGGCTTATGGAATTTGGAATTCTGCTACCTTTTTGCAGGGTGGCTCACACATGTCTATAATCTATTTTCTCTCCGTGAAGGAAGGAAGAACAGGCTGTGGATTGCCTTAGAGACAGTCTTCCAGCCGGGATGCGTAAGCCTGGCCTTTTCTCAGTAACCCTTCGACCGGAGGTTATTATCGATCTGGTGGAAAACGTAGACTATGATTCTTTTAATTTGTATTCCCGATTACTAGTGAGATTAAAAATCTTTACCCTCATTCACTGGACCTTTGCGTTTCTTTTTTTTTTCCCCCCTAGGAATTGTCTTTTCAGAACTCTTGCCCATTTTTATACATTGTTCACCTTTCTTCTCATGATTTCTAGACATGCGTCTCCTGTTACAGACCTTGACCATTTCACTACGATCTATCTTGATAGTATTTCCCCAGTAAGAGGATAAAAGTTACTCTATTGTGTTGTTTCTCCCAATGTTATTTTTCCCCCACTGATGTTTGATTCTTCAATCCTCCTGGAACGTACCTATGTTATTCTGGGTTTGGGGTTTACCTTCCTTCCACTTCCCCCATAGCAATACTTAAAGAGTAGTCTCTGTAGCAACACATCAAGAATGGTCCCTGGATGGGGAGAGGAGGCTACAGCTGCCAGAACTTAAAAGCTGTGTGTTTTCCGAGATGCCACTCCGTGCAAGAAGGGAAATGAGGAACCAGATGTAGCGGGAAACACAGATAATTGGCCTGTTATCTCTAAAAGAGGCAAATACCCACTCTTGACTTTGCTGAAAAGATTAATTTTAGTTGGGCACTGTTACCGGACAGGTAGGACGGGAAAGTGCTTTTCAGGTGAAGACCAGTCCCTATTAGGTAATACGTGAGCTGGGAGAAGCATGGTCTGGCCCTTCGGGCGCCAGCGTGGCTGCACTTGTTTGGCCACTTGCGTCCTCTTCTGTCTTGAGTTGAGACCTCCACACATAGAGATATTTTATCTGTAACCTCTGAGCGCTGGCTCATAATCTTGATGAGAATTAGGTATGTTATCTATAAGAGAGATTTTCTTCCTCATGATACTGATAAAAAAAAAAATAGGAGTTTATATGGTGGCGCAGTGGAAACAAATCCGACTAGGAACCATGAGGTTGCGGGTTCGGTCCCTGGCCTCACTCAGTGGGTTGAGGATCCGACGTTGCGGTGAGGTGTGGGTCACAGACGTGGCTCAGACCCTGCATTGCTGTGGCTGTGGTGTAGGCCAGTGGCTATAGCTCTGATTCGACCCCTAGCCTGGGAACCTCCATATGCCGAGAGAGCGGCCCAAGAAATAGCAACAACAACAGCAACAACAACAACAACAAAAAGACAAAAAAAAAAAGAATAATGATAATAATAGTAATGGTGCAAGGCAATGGCCAGTACTTGTGGTAACATTGCTGAGACAGGCTGTGCTGTGAAGTGGTCCAAGTATTGTGTTAAATGTCCATCGTAAAGTAGCACATCCGGGGAGAGTTTCTTGAAAGAAAGGGTCTTTTCCTAGGCTTTTCAGTCCTAATGGTGTGCTTTTTTGATTCCATTGATATATTTTTTTAAAGTGTGTTTTCTTATTTATTTATTTTTAATATTGAAATTTAGTTGATCTACAATACTGTGTTAGTTTCAAGTGTACAGCACCGTGATTCCATGATACATATATTTTTCAGATTCTTCTCCTTTACGGGCTGTTACAAAACATTGAGTATACTTCCCTGTGCTCTGCAGTAGGCTAGAGGTGTATTTTCTCAAACTTTGTGTTGGAAGAGAGGAGTTTCTTTTCCTCCTTTTGGAAGATATCCTATTCTGGGTGGGTGAAGAATCAAAAATAATCAAGAAAGTGTTGGGAGGACTGTAGTAAGAAAAGTAAATTCTAAGTTACAGAACCCGGGAAAACTGTGTCCAGATCTTCTTGGTTATTCAGTGGCTCCGTTTGTTTAGAGTCGTTGCAGAAACCAAAGAAACCCCTTTTGGATAAGAACGTTATTTCACATCTTCACCTATTTTTTCTTTTTTTTTTCCCAGCTTGCAGGCAATCACTGCGTTAGATGTGCAGCTGATGCTATCAGGTGTACACCTAATTTAGTCATTTAGTCAACCTCATTCAAATCCCAAAGCAGAGCACTGACTGAAGTCTTCCCTAAGCCTGGCTGCTCTGCGGGGTCCTTGGAGCAGGTGCATCCCCGTCATCTGGGGACTGTTAGGAATGCCCCGCCCCAGACCCAGACAATCAGACGTGCGTTTTTAAAACAGGATTAATGTTTGAGAAACACTGTTCTGTGGCACTCCTAGAACAAACGTCCTTTGGGGCTGGATTTCTGTTATCTTAAGCTCATTTGGAAAACGGTACATCAGGTATTTCTTTGAACAGCAAAAAAAAAAAAAAAAAAAAAAAGCAAAAACAGCTCAGCTTGGCCAGAGTGTGATGAAAAGGAACAATCTGCAGTAACCAGGAAATGGAAATGTATCCGGTGCAGTCTGTTGTCTGGCCGACCAGGGCTGGAATCCTGGTTTTGTGATGTACCGGTTTCCTTACCAGGAGATCATTGAAGGTCGCCTCCAGCCTCAGCAGAAGTGAAGCATTCTGACTCTCGGTGCCACAGCCTTTTGACACCACTGTGCTGTCCGCTGTGTAAGGCTGAGAAGCAAAGCAGTTCACGGGCGTCCATAATTATATTCAGTCGGGCTAATCTTTTCAATAACTTACGTTTTATTCTCTGTGTTACTGCCTTTGTAAGGGCAGAAGCATAAACCAGAAACAGACATATAAATGAGCTAGGGCAAAGGGGGAATCTGTGTTTCAGCACGATTAGGTTATTTTAAAAGTTTAAATTACATTACCAAGTTTCCAACTAAATTTTCTGCCAATTTTCTCTAAAAATGAATCAATGACCCTGGCTGTCTCACCCTTGTCTCTTTCTAACCTAACTTCCTGGCCATCGCAATATGGGGAAATTTCTGCTGAAGACTTTTACATTAATATGAACTGTGTCCATAAATATATCTTAAAAAAAGGCAAAGAGAATTTCAGCTTTTCTCGGAAATACCATCTGATTTAGATATGAGATATGTAAATGAATTTTCATTGAAAAAGATACAGTGCCTGGCATGCTGATGAAATGTGTCTCTTTTGTAATTTAAAATAGCGTCCTAGGAAGGAAGTAGCTCTGTGACTTAGGTGGAGGTAGAAGGACAGGAGATGCAAAATAGTACAGAAGACGGAAACATTCTTTATGTTCTATATATTTTTAATTGCCTCTAGGAAAGTGCCTGTAACCTGTTTTATCTTGAATCAGGGCACTGGTTCGTCATTGGATTAATCTTCATCTCATTCTCTTAAACCTGTCACCTTTTATTTTCTTGTTGATTAATCCCTTCAATATATTTCAGAATATTTTGATCTGGCACAGCTTTGACAATATGAATTTCTTATGTCTCAATTATTTCACTTGGTAAACGTGAATTTTGTCAAGAGATAAATTTAATGATTATAAAGAAAATGTTGTCCATCAGGTACAAATCTGGCACATAAATGGTAAATAACTAGATTTGGGGGGCATATAAATAGCCGCATAATAAAAATTTAAGCTGATTTTAAAAACATGATTTTTTCAGGTAAGATGTGTCCCGATACTAGTTTAGGGTGTATATGCCAACACACTGATTATTCTGTGTGTGGGGTCCAAAAATTTGCATATGAATCTATAATTGTAAATCAAATCACTTTGCTATTGAATTCAACATTTTGCTCTTAAGAGATTTGTTATTTTAGATTTGTTAATTGTGTGTTAATTTGCAGATTACAGAGTTTTGAGATGTTATTACTGTGTTCTGAAAGTTTCACCTTAAAAGTCTGAAGACAATTTTAAAATGTTTAATTTATGGCTTAAATGACTTGGACATGGAGTTCCCGTCGCGGCGCAGTGGTTCACGAATCCGACTAGGAACCATGAGGTTGCGGGTTCGGTCCCTGCCCTTGCTCAGTGGGTTAACGATCCGGTGTTGCCGTGAGCTGTGGTGTAGGTTGCAGATGCGGCTTGGATCCCACGTTGCTGTGGCTCTGGCCTAGGCCGGTGGCTACAGCTCCGATTGGACCCCTAGCCTGGGAATCTCTATATGCCGCGGGAGCGGCCCAAGAAATAGCAAAAAGACCAAAAAAAAAAAAAAAAAGACTTGGACATTGTTCATAATATTAACAACTTAGTTGTCTGGATTTGAGTCCAGTTTGGAACTCTTTACTTCTAAGGAGGAAAAACAATCCCAGCTGGTTTAGGAGCTAGGTAGGTGCAGATACTGATTGTGCTGAAACGCAGGTGGCACCAGCGGCTTGTCTGTCCCTTTGACATGAGTTACATTGTGACATTCACTACTTCTCAAGGGGATGGCGGGGCAGGGCACCTGCTGCAATAGACCAGGAATGGTCACACTCTTCTTGGCCTGGTTCTCTTGCTGCGTCTCTCCAGGGCTTCTCCTGGCGCCGGAGAGGCACTTTGGGTCCAGTCCCCTCTCGGGGAACCCATCCTGCCCATGTCTTAGTGGCCAGGATGGAAGGAGCTCCTGCAGTTTTTTCTGATGTGCGTAGAGAAAGAACAGGTTGCGTCCCTAGGGTCCCTCATCGTGGGTCAGCGTGTGTGGGAGGGTCTCAGGTGAGCAACTGACTCTGAGATGAAGCTGGAAGAAAAACATCTTCCACCATCACAATGGGCAGCTGGCGGCCTGCAGCCCTTCCTCCGCCAGCCCCAGTTTGGGAAGAGGTCCTGCAATGTCAGCTCCCACAGGAGAATCCCAATCACGGGCGCAAACCCAGGGGCCAGAGCACGGCTGAGCCCCCACCTGGCTCCTGGCTCTGCTGTGCCCCCAGCCCAGGGCCCTGTGCTTCTCCCCGGGCCCTGCATCCCTCCGGCAGGGGCGGGGACTCAGCAGCCCAGCCTTCCCTCCATCTCTCTGACAGACTTGGTTCAGCACAGGTGGAGGATGTGTTCAGGGCCCGCTCATCTGCAGGAGCTGCAAAGCCAGGCTCCGCTTCGCATCTCCACATTGACTTTCCACACCCTCACTGATAGCAACAGACTGAATGAAAACGCTCAGACTCCTCCCCTTTTGTACCCTTTGCTCAGTGGACATCCTTGGAACCCGGGCAAATTCCAGGTCTTATTCACCAGCTTGCTTTCTTAGAGGGTGAACAGCCCTGGGGTAAGCCTGTGACACAGTTGTGGGCTGCAGGCTGGGGGAGGCCAGGCACTGTCCCAAAATGAGGCTGTTCTTTCTGCCTCCCAGGCCAACTCTACTTACTTTAAAGTTGTGGTGGTACTGGAGTTGCCTGTGGCTCAGTGGGTTAAGGATCCAGCGTTGTCACTGCTGTGGCATAGATTTGATCCCTGGCCTGGGAACTTGTACACGCCTGGAGCGTGGACAAGCCCAGGACAAGGCACTTTGTTGTATTCTTGCCAATGATTGTTATGCTTTTAATGATAGGATCAGACCATTGATATACTGACTACAAGAATGGAAAAGAAAGTGTTTATTGGGAGAGATCTCAGTCTAACTGGTCAGTTGCTGGGCCAGCATTGATGGGTTATTGGCCGGGTGCAGAGTTCTTCCTGAGGCTCTTGAAGCATTTCCTTTCCGGAGAAGCCTGTAGTTTCTGGGCTTCCATGATTGGGTGATTCCCAAAGATAAAAGACAGGGATCCTCTGTCAAAATATCCACTTCTCCCAAAGACACACAGTTTTCTCTAGAAAGTGTGCTTTACCCATTAGGAAATAAGGGCTCAAGATATCAGAAAAATAAACAAATGTTCTTCTTTGGTTTGGATCCCCGAGGACCATAAATTTGGAATGGAGACCGGTTGGAAAAAAAATCAAAATTTATGACATATCTTTATATATCGCTAGAGCAGTTTTTCTTCAAGTGAACACAGATCTTGAGGAGCCGTCGTTAAAGGAGGTTGGTGGGGGAGTCTGAGATTCTCACGTCTAAGAAGTTCCCAGGTCACGTGGATGCTGTTGGCCCCTAGACCAAACTTTGAGTAACAGTGACATAGAGAATTTTCAGTAAATAATTCTATTTGGTTTTATTTCTAGCTCAGTGGAGATTAGATTTTTGAATTATTCATGGTTTTTAATTTATTCATTTGTAAAACTTTAATGACATGCTGGAATTTTAATATATTCTACATGATTAATAAATTTTATTATTTGACATGATTAAACATTACAGGAAAATATAAATAAATCCCCAAGTATAATTCCCAAAGGAATAAGTGTGCCAATTGATTTTTTTATTTTGTTTCAGAAATTCACTAGGCATATATACAGTAGAATTTGTCAGTAAACCAACTGTATGAATCAGGTAATTATCAAATGATACATTGATTTGATCAGACAAGAGAGATCTTGCTCTTTGATGCTTTTTCAATGTGAATGTGGATAGTATCTTCTTTGGAGAATCTTAGCCATAGGTACATACTAAATGGAATTCATGCTCCTCTGAGAATCAAAAGATTTACTTCTCCCTCTCAGTGTTTTAAAGCCTTTTACTAACTCTTAGAGTCTTTTCTACACACTATTTGACTCTATGCAGAAAGAGTGATTCTAAATACAGGGAAACCACTGGGGAGAGAGAAAACCTTTAACTTTTATAAGCTCACATATAATTTATGAATGATATGCATTTACTATGTCTGACATACATATACCTGTATATATCAATAAAATAGTTCCATAACTTGAGAGGATAATTCTGAACTCTTTGAAGATAATAATGTCATATCTAGCCATTTCAGAAAAAATGTTGAAAATAATCTCCTACTAATTTTTTAATTTTCTTTTATAATTTTAATTTTTAATTGGGTCAAAATACACATAACTTAAAACATACCATCTTAACCATTTTTTATGGGTACAGTTTTGTAGGATTAAGTGCAGTCAGGTTGTGTGCAATCATCACCCATTTTCAGAACTCTTTTCATCTTGCAAACCAGAGCTTTGCACCCATTAAACAGCCACTTCCCATCCCCCCTCCTCCAGCTCCTGGCCACTACCTTTCTACCTCCTGTCTCTGTGAATCTGATTATTTTGGGTACCTGGTGTAAGTGGAAAATTGTCCGTTATTTTGGAGTCAAATATGGAAGCACATAGTTTAATGGCTGAAGATGCTTAAAAACGTAACAGGAAACCAATTAGAAACACGTTAAGAGTCAGCATGATGCAAATGCAAGCTTGCAAGAACCTGGTATCTCATACACGTCCTTCTTTTGTGTGTCAGCATCGTTAACCATAGGGTTGCTAGACTTGCTACTAAATCTTGTGGAGGCAGAATGATGTCGTAGAAAACACTCGTATCTGACCCTTCTTTCAGCTAAGACAAATTTCATCTACAAACTTAAGGGTTGAATGATCTTCCAAGTTTATTCATTTGGTAAGGAATTTTTGAGCTCTTTATTCTACCAAGCTCTGTTACAGGTGCTGGGAGTACAGATGTGGAAAGAACAGGTGAAGAGCCCTGCCCTCAAGGGACTTTTACTCTAGTGGGGAAAGCTAGACAGAACGTAAATTTAAAAGATGATACTCTCAATTATGTAGTGAGGAAAGCTTTGATAAAAAGTGAAGTAGGACAGGGGAAAGGGGATGGTATGAGCTGAGACCAGGAAAGGCCAGGGGGTAGACCTCAGGTGAGGAGGGCAGGGGCTGTGTGGGTGTCCCTCGAGATGGAACAGTGTGTGAAAACCTGCCTGGAAGTTGCTTGGCACCATCCAGGAACAGCAAGGACAGTGCTGTGGCCAGAGCTGAGAGTGAGGGGAGAGTGGGAAGTGATGGGGACAGGGAGATTGCAGATGACCAGAGAGGATGGGACCTTTGAGTCAGTTAGACAGACTTGGACTGTTCTTTGAAATGAGATGGAGCCTTTCCCTGAGCAGTGATTTGAAGAGTTTGGAGGGGGAGTTCCTGTTGTGATGCAGCGGAAACAAATCTGATTAGGAACCATGAGCTTGCAGGTTTGATTCCTGGCCTTGGTCAGTGGGTTGAGGATCCAGTGTTGCCGTGAGCTGTGGTGGAGGTCACAGACATGGCTCAGATCTTGTGTGGCTGTGGCTGTGGCGTAGGCCAGCAGCAACAGCTCCAATTAGACCCCTAGCCTGGGAACCTCCACATGCCGCGGGTGCCGCCATAAAAAGCCAAAAAAAAAAAAAAGGGGGCCAAAAGAAAAAGAGTTTGGAGGAGTCACTCTGGCTGCTGAAGGGGCAAGAGCAGAAGCGAGAGCGGTGGTCGGGAGGCCGTGGTGAGAATTCCGCTGATCTATACCAGTGCCTTGGACCGGCAGGGAGGTGGTCAGCCATGGTTTGAAGGTAGAGACCATAGGATTTGCCTAAGGATGAGAAAGCTGAGTTTTGGCTTGAGCAACTTGAGGGATGGAGTTGTCACTTTCTAAGGTGGGGAGGACTGAAGAAGAGCTGGCATGAGCGGGAAGATGCAGAGTTTTGTTGATCCTGATAAGCCTGTTAGATGCTGGTACCAAGCACGAGTGTGATGTCTCTGGGAGAGAAATGACTCTGATACTTACTAACTTGCAGGTGGAGAAACAGAGTTAGGTAGATCTTAGATCATTCACTCAGTGACTTACAGCCAGAAAGAGATGGACTTGGGTATCTGAATTCAGTCTGTCCTCTTCACCTCACGGGACGGAGGAGATCTTACTCCTTGTTCATTCTCTGATAGGTTCTCCCGAGTCATGAAAGAGCCATTGGACTCTTAGCAGGGAGAAGGCCATTTCTTTGGCTGGACTGTCAGTTGTTGAATACTTAAGAAGCAACATAACTAAAGCCGCATAATCCGGGTGTCTAGCTGATAAGCCTCCAGCATCATGTCTTATAGTTCTTTACCTCTGTCTCTGGGATGCCTCCCTCATCAGCTCCAACTCTGCCTTCTGCTCTGGCTTTAAATTCCTTTTTCTCATTTCTAAGCATTTCTAGCTCATTCTTATAGCTAGTTCACCCTGGCACTGCTGTTCACGAAGGATGTTTTTTAGGTTCACAGTGTGCCAAAAAGGCAAGGAAGATGACTTTTAAAAGAAATAAACAGATAAAAATGCAGAGCAGGGTGCTTACTTTATGTGACCTTGATAAGCTGTTGATTTGCAATCTGCCACTTTCCCCATAAATTTACAATTCAAGCCTTTAAGAAATGATTCATATATTCCACAACATATTAAGCTGGTATCTGAGAGAGGGAGAAAGAGACATTTAGTGGCAACTTGGTTCATCAGACTGGCAGACATCAAAATATATCAAAGGAGAAAAGAGGCAGGAAAATAACTTAAGGGGAAGAATATATTTCGAGTCTCAATATACCCAAGGTCAGATTCTACCCACTTAACTCCTCTAAGGTCATGAGTAAGTCACTTAAACTCTTAACGTCTGTTTCTGCACTAGGTGAATAGAGAGCCTTTCTTCCCCCCTCATTTGGTTTGAATATTAATGAGATATTTATAAAAGCTGGCTTTAGCCATCTCTAACTATAGATTTGATAAGCTTCAGCTTATATTACTGCATGCGTCTTTAATGTTCTCTGCAAGTATTACATGGATTTTAAGTAAAAACTGTGTTCCTATCTGCTCATGCAGAACTTAGAAGGTAGGGGCTTTGGGGAATAACCAATACAAGTTCTTTCGGTACGAACGATCACAGTAATAGAAATATTAACAACGTGCGTGATAAAGCCAGTCACAGCACACTCAGATGATTCAGCCTGAGTTGACCTCTCATCTGTCCACTGTCCAAAGCTGAAGTTCATCTGGCGAATTGGGACTTAAAACTCCTTTTCTCCTTAGCCCTCACCCTCCTATCATGGCCATTAGCGACCTCATATGTAGGTGTGGGAAGGGCAAAGTCTATTTTATTGCCCTGAGATTGGATAAAAAGAGACTGCCGAAAGGGAGGCTGAGAAGGAACGACTGGAGAGAAAGAAGGAAAACTGGAGGAGTGGAGTCCCCCAGGCCCACAGGGCAGGGTGTTTTCAGGAAAAGACACCTGCTGTCAGTTAATCACAACCGTAGAATCAGAGACCACAAAATGCCAGTTCATATCTCTTTATCTCATCATCATGCTCCCTTCATCTGTGAAATGGGCATAGTGGTCGTTCCTGAGCCATTAGCTTGTCCTGGGGTTGAAGCTGTGAAAGTCAGGTGGAATTCCTGCACGGAGCCCTACGCGTCATCAGTGCTAAATAAACATTAGTTATAATACAATTGTTGGTTGTGTGATACAAATGAAATGGGCAAAACAGAGCTAGATGTATCATCATGGAAGATTTTTGTCTCTAGCAAACAAAGGACCTCCGGAGAGTAAGAACACCCAGGAAGCGCCCACTCCTGGATCTTCCAGGGTTCAGGACTCGACTCTGACAGCTCACCCCATGGGTGCATAACCATTCAAGGTGGAACCAGGGGAGGGAGGGTAGGAAATGAAGGGGGATGAGGAGAGAGTCAGTGAAGGAGAGACGTGCATAGTCAGTCGTCTTGAGAATGTCATTTTTAAGTCAACCCCAAAAGTGAGACCGTTCTTAAAAATACACTTAATGACAGAGGAGGCGGTTTTCTTTTTTAATATTCCGCTTGCGGAGGACAGAGGTGTGCTATGATTAGAAGGCAGTAGAATAGAGCACGCTTTCAGAGCCAGTAGAACCCAAGCTGAGAATCCCAGCATGAAGACATGTTTACTGTGTGGTCATAGCAGCTTTCTTAACTTGTCTAAGCCTCAGTTTTCTTATCTGTAAAATGGGATATATACTAGCTGACCCCTTGAGCTACTTTACGGATGAAACTGTGCACTATTAAGAAAAACCTTTACATAGGAAAGGGACCTGGAACATAGGGAGGGATCAATCAGTATAGCTATTGGAGGATGACAAAGCATGATAGATGGGTGGATTGATGGATAGACAGACACTGTTTTCAATCCCAGGAAAATAGAGAGTAGGTATTAATTAGGCACTTCTAATATTCACTTCATCACATAAATCATTCAATCATTTTCTCTGACACGAAATTGAACCACCATTCATGTCAGAGTAGAAGGAAGATATTGAGACTTTGAATGCTTAGAATTATATTTGTTTCATTTTCACCATTTCTTAAGGGGCACCCCGCCACACGGTAGTAAAGCTTCATTTCTTAGAGCTCTCATTGAATGACTAGAAAATACGTTTGTTTTGGTAAAGAAGTAAAACCGTCCAACATTCCTGAGGGTGAAAGTGGTGGTATGAAAGTCACAGCATCTGTTTTTGATGAAAACGAATCTTTGAAATAGGAAAATCTGCCACGAGGAAGCACGACAAAATTGCAGTTAACAAACAGGAGCGAGGATGTTGGTCTCCGGAAACTCTCAGGAGGGAAGACCGGCTGCTGCTCCGTCAGCAGCAGAGCGTGTCGTGTGCAGTTTCCCTTGTGAGTGCAGTTCACAGAAAGGAACCTGGAAGCGTCTGTGAGCCGAGGACGTGGTCCGTGCAGTGTATGATGTAGAACAAAGCCAGGCAGCTGATGGGGCTCAGCAGACAAGACGCCAGATGGTGTGTATGCTTGATTGAATGGCACCCAAGACAAGAAAGCACCCACCTGTTACTCCAAGAAAACAATGGGATGAATCCTAGATTTTGCACAACTCTTTCACTGATGGCTCTTACTTTTTACATTTTTTTTTTTTGCGTTTTAGGGCCGCACCCACGGCATATGGAGATTCTGACTAGAAGTCGAATCGGTGCTGTTGCTGCTTGCTGGCCTCCGCCACAGCCGCAGCAAGGCAGGATCCGAGCCCTGTCTGCGACCTACACCACAGCTCATGGCATCGCCAGATCCTTAACCCACTGAGCGAGGTCAGGGATCGAACCTGCATCTTCTTGGATGCTAGTCAGATTCGTTAACCGCTGAGCCGTGACAGGAACTCCCTTTTTAAAAAATTTTATTGGAGTGTAGTTGACTTACAATGTTGGATTACTTTCAGGTGTACAGCAAGGTGAGTCAGTTATACATGTACATATATCCGTTCTTTTTTTCAGATACTTTTCCCATATAGGTTATTATAGAGCAAGAGTAGATTTCCCTGTGCTGTACAGTAGGGCCTTGTTGCTTATCTCTTTTATATACAGCGGTGCACGAGTGTGTTAATCCCAACCTCCCCATTTATCCCTCCCCCTGCCCCCATGTTTCCCCTTTGGAAACCGTGTATTTGGTTTCAAAATCTTTGCTTCTGTTTCTGTTGTGTAAGTTCTTTTGTACCATTTTTATTAGATTCCACCTATTGATTATCTCATATATTTGTCTTTCTCTGACTCACTGACTTACATTAAGTATTAAAAAAAAGTAAAAAAAAAAGTAGGTCAGACAAACGATACTTATTTTTAAAAAAATATTTAATGTTTCTGTTATTTGTATCTATTTTTCTAGATTGCAGTGAGTCCTTTTGGGAAGGACTATCATTTTGTAGCTAGACAAGGATTAGTAAAACCTTTGTGTTTAAAGGAGAGGTAGGTCTGATATCGGGTAGTCTTGTGTGATGTAGACGAGTGTTCACAGTGACACAAAGTTATGATTGTGACAGACACTGTGATAGATGTTGGGGTGGGGGACAGGGGAGATAAAGTCATATAGGATATCATTTCTGCCCTCAATGAGATTGCAATGTAGTGTTAAAAGACAGTATAAAAATCTGAGAAATGACAAAACCTCAAATCTGTGTGATTGATCTGGGCTGGATGAGACGTTTACTGAAAACTAGACATTTGAGCAGTTCATTAAGGAATGAATAGGGAGCTCTCCCCTTGCAGGTGGATAGAGGATGTGCCAAGGTGAGACAAAGAAAAAGCCGAATTCACAAGGCAAGTCAATGTACAACACTCCTGCCGGAGCATCCTGAAGGAACCCTGGTGTGGGCTGCTTGGCAGATGAAATTGGAGATAGAAGATGGTGGCAGACCTTGAGTGATACTCTAATAATGTAGACTTTATTTTGAGAAAAATGGGAATTTGTCAAATGATATAAAACTGGGGAGTAGAAAATGACCAGAGCGTACCTTTAGGGCGACACAGGCAGGGAGTCTGGTAAACAAGCCTGGGAACTTGAAATGGGAGAACGGAGGAATGCAGAACTGACTTCTCCGTGGGGGAGAACAAACTCAGATGACACTTGGGCGTTAAATTGGATCCTGTTGTCCCTAACTTGGGTATCTGGGATGAAAGTTGGTGCTTTTGACCAAGGCAGGGAATACAGAAAGAGGAGACACTTGGGAAAGCAGCAGACGGATGAAGGTAAGATGTGTGGGTAAAATTATAAATTTAATTCTGTGACTATTTATGAGAAAATGTTTTCAAAGTGTTAGAAATAAAGATGAGGTGTAAGTGGGCTGGCAGACATAGATTTGAGAATTATCCGAATCACAGCAGTAATTGTAAGCCAGGGGATAAGTGATTCTGCCGAAAAAGATCAGGTGCAGTGAGAAGAAAAAAAGGTCAAGAACAAAAACTTAAAGAATAAGTTCATTTCGGGGATGAAGATAGAACTTATAAAAGGAGGAAAACCAGAAGGAAGATTATTGTTGAAGGACTGAAGCTGAAAAGGTGAAGAAGAGTTGAAAAATAGCACTTGCCTTAATTCCCGGTGTGGCTCAGTGGTAACGAACCCAACTAGTGTCCTTGAGGACTGAGACATGGAAAAATTAAACAACCTTATCAAGATCATCTAGTTAATAAATGACCAAATTATGATAAATATACAGGCCATTAATTGTAAGGATGCGGGTTTGATCCCTGGCCCCTCTCAGTTAAGGATCCGGCATTGCCGTGAGCTGTGAGCTGTTGGTGTCAGTCCCAGAGGTGGCTCGGGCTTGGATCCTGCATTTCTGTGGCTGTGGCATTGACTGGCAGCTGCAGCTCTGATTTGATGCCTAGCCTGGGAACTTTCATATGCCATAGGTGCTGCCCTAAAAAGACCAAAACACACACACACACACACACACATTCCAAAATATGACAGATTGTAAAAAATCAAATAGGATAAGAAATAAGAGAATATTGGAACAGGTGTTGTACAGATAATAGCAAAAGTAGTTTTAACAGATAAACAAGATAGTAAATTAAAATGAGCAAAGTAGTTACTATCCTTTGAGCCCTTTCTTGGTGTGGGTGTATTAACTCAGATTCTAATAAGTCCCCAATAAGATAGGCTTCAAACTCAGCCCACTTTTCAGATGAGGAAACTGAGACATGGAAAAATTAAACAACCTTATCAAGATCATACAGTTAATAAATGACTAAGTTATGAAAACTACACAGGCCATTGACTGTAGTGACCAAACCACTAATTGTAGTGACTTAGGCTAAGTTTGATGCATGTGCGCAGGTGCGCTGCACGGGGTGGTCCAGCCAGGTGGCTTCCTGATGTACTATTACTTTGGGGAGATTAAAGCACATAGGAGCTGTTGCATAACCAGCTCAATGCCAACTGGACAAAATCAGTAAAAGCTGACCGGGACCTAAAGCGGACAAGCAATAACACTCTTCCCTGGCTGCTGCCTCAAGGTGAAAGGTGTAAAATGTGACAACAACCCTAGCTTTCGGGCTCTCTCAGTGACAGTTGCCTCAAGTTGCTAGTCACAATTTGTAAATTCTGTAACCACACAAGTGCATGGCAGAATGTTATTTTCAAGGAAAACCTGATGACTTTATTATCTAATTGTGAATTTCCTTAATACACCTCCAAGAAGTAGCCTGGCTTGTAAAACAGCAAGAGAAAACTAAGGGAGATGTATTTTGCTGATCTGAAAGTTTAAAAAATTATAAACTTTTTTTTTTCCCGCTGTTCAGCATGGGGACCAAGTTACATGTATATATACTTTTATATATACATGTATATATACTTTTTCCTCTCGTGGTGTTTCGATGTAAGTATCTAGACGTAGTTCTCAGTGCTACACAGCAGGATCTCACTGTAAATCCATTCCAAGAGCAATAGTTTGCATCCGTTAACCCCCAGATCCCGATCCTTCCCACTCCCTCCCTCTCCCCCTGGGCAGCCGCAAGTCTATTCTCCAAGTCTATTAAAAAATTATAAACTTTTTTGAGTTGGGTTTTTAGCCTGGAATTTACTCCTATCCTTAGTGTGTACTAAGAAAGACTAACTTCATCTATTGGAGGGAATTGAAAAGGAGCCAAATGAAAGGCGATTTGAAATTAGTTAACAGTAGCATAGACTTAGTGTGGGAAATAAATTTCTTATTTTGAACTGACACAGAAGCATGCTGTTTGCATCAGTAGAAAATTGTCTCCTCTGGAGATCTTGAAATGAGGGGCTTGAATTATTGGCTGGTCCAGCCCTCGGTGAGCCCTTAGCTGAAAATGGAGGCAGTAGTTACTGAGTTTAGAAAGGCAACACTGAGGAGATGAATATTGAATTCCGCGGGACTTCTGGGGAACGCAGAGCTGCAGGAAGGTTCTTTGGGGTTGAAGGGCTTGTTCGTGGGCTGAGCAGGCTTTCAAGAGCAAAGGCAGGTTGGGTTCGTGGTAAGAGTGCTTCTGCAGAGGGAGGCTTCGAAACACTTCTTTCTCTTGAGGGAGGAAAGAGCCAGCTCTTCCGCTGGGAATTGGGGACTGGATTGGACTTGGGAGCGGGAAGAGATTTGGAACACTTCTGCAAAGAAAAGAATCAATTAGAGTAAAATGTTTGCTGTTCGCATGAAGGGCCAAGTTGCCGTGCCAAAGCACCAACTTTGATGAGAATGTGTTAAAAAGATTTTTACTTCTCTTTATGGATATGGGAGAATGGAAACCAATGGAAGCTATGATATAATGATTAATTATTAGTCACCGAAGACACAGAACAGTATAAAAAACAGTCACTGGGAGATGGAGAACCTCCCAAGATGGAGCTAAAATGTTTCTTCTTCAGGGCACCTTTTGAGGTAGCCATAATCGGGAGTTCCTGATGTGGCTCACGGGTAAGGAACCCAACTAGTATCCATGAGGACGTGGGTTCGATCTCTGGTCCCGGTCAGTGGGTTAAGGGTCCGGGTTTGCTGTGAGCTGCAGTGTAAGATGCCGCTCAGATCCTGCATTGCTGTGGCTCTGGTATAAGCCGGCAGCTGTAGCTCTGATTCGACCCCTTGCTGGAAATGTCCATATGCCACAAGGGCGGCCCTAAAAAGCAAAAGCAAAAGAGAAAGATAGCCGTAATCATTGATCATCATGGTACATACTCAAAGGGATAAAATTATAGCTAGTGTTTGAGTAGTTGAATCATGGCTTATATTTGATAGATATTTTGCGAGGTACAGTTTGGTTAGACTCAGAGGTATGAGGATGCTTAAAGCATCTTATCTAATAGTTTAAAGTCTATTTGGTATACAGAGCAGAAGTTGCCCTCTAGAAATGCTACAGTCTTTGGTGTTTTTTTTTCCTTTTTTTTTCTTTTTAGAGCTGCACCCGCGGCGCATGGAGGTTCCCAGGCTAGGGTCTAATCAGAGCTGAAGCTGCTGGCCTACGCAACACCCACAGCAATGCAGGGTCCGAGCCACATCTGTGACCTACACCATAGCTCATAGCAATGCCGGATCCTTGACCCACTGAGCAAGGCCAGGGACCGAACCCGCAACCTCGTGGTTCCTAGTCGGATTCATTTCTGCTGCGCCAGGACGGGAACTCCTGGTGCTTTTTGAAACTACTTTTGTCTCAGTTTCAGTTGGGCTTCTTGGATTCTCTCTGTCCTAGGACACGTGTGGAAATGATAAATGGAATTCATTAATCACCACAGCAACCATTGGGTATCACAGAGTGTGGCAGGAAAGAGAGACCCAGTGACCCTGAACATGCACAATTCACATTATTTCCTATATCGAGAAAGTTTTCCTCTAGAGCTTCCACCACAAAGGTGATTCTTAAGTAATATCTCTATAATACTAAAACCTTCAATCTGGAGTTTCCTTTCAAGCTATTTATTTATTTATTTAATTCTTTGCTTTTTGGCGCTGCACCCACAGCATATGAACGTTCCCAGGCTAGGGGTCGAATCAGAGCTACAGGTGCCAGCTTACACCACAGCCACAGCAGTGCAGGATCCGAGCCATGTCTGTGACCTACATCACAGCTCATGGCGACACTGGATCCTTCGCCCACTGAGCAAGGCCAGGGCTCGAACCCACATCCTCATGGATACTAGATGGGCTCATTTCCACTGAGCCACAAAGGGAACTTCCTCCTTGCAAGCTGTTTAGATCCTGTCAGTACGACACAGGAGAGAGCATCTTTTAATCCAAGGACTGTTTGAATGCTCACTAATGCATGGAAACATTTTAAAAAATATATTTTCTGACTTCCAAATTTTCTTTCTGTTAATAATGGTGGGGGGAAATTATAGGATGAAAGTAATTTTGATAACATTTTGCAACCAAAATTTTTATATTCTGTTGTATATGAAAAGAGAAACTAGATGATAAAACCAAAGTGACCTTGCAGAGGTTGTGGGGCCTCACCTCCCATTGTGTCCTGAGACCTGTAGCTCAGAGCAAGTTCTCATTCCTGGTATGTTGTCCTGTCATTTACAGCAGAACAAAGAATCAAAAAATTTTAATGTCACATATCCCCAAGTTGCGCATTGTTATGCTTTATGGTGTTGGACAAAAGCAGCAAAGTGTAGGCTGGATATTGACGGAGATTCAAACAGGATACATGTGAATTATGACAGTAGATTATAAAGATAGGACAGGACACTGATGATGTTTAAAATGTTTAAAAATTAGGTTAAGTCTCTTTTGAAAGCGATGGACCATAGTAGATGACTGCCATTCTTACAGGGGAAAAATAAGCAGAGAAAAATGATCCTGTCAAAGATAGAAAAGCTACTAGCGATTCTGGTCCCTCCCTGGGTCTCCAGTAGCTACAGCAGTTGTTGCTCTTGAGCCTACAAGCTCCTATTTCTATTCATTGGCCTCTGCCCCCAGCCGAATGCCTGTCTCTGTGGTCACTGCTGTCGTTTGCCTCGAGTCACCAACCACGTCTCTCACAAAGGGTCTTTCCTACACCCTTAGCCCCACCCATACTGAATTTTGGTAGATGTGTGAATGTGTGTGGCTTTACCACTTTTCTAGGGTGGCTTTTCCCTAGATAATTTGAAACCTATATCTACAACTGTAGGAAATGAGGTTTTAAAGTGAAAGCTACATATTCTAACTGACCCAGATAGCATCCTAATAGATGATGAAAGATGTCCAATGAAAGCTGAGTTCTAAATAGCCCCTCCAATGTGGTCAAAATCTAATTCCTCCATTTTCTCCTACGTAGGGTCTTGGGCTGTGTAAATAGGGAAGTTGTGCTTGGATTTTGGTCTGTAATCAGGACCTTTCTGAAGCTGTATTTCAGGAAGGGCATCGATTGGAGGTGTATTTGGAGAGAATGACTAGGAAGCTCTGTGATCCAGAGACCACACACCAGAAGGGCCCCCAAGGAAAACAGGGCACTTACCCTGAGAAAGATACATCCTGAATGAGACAAGATTGCTGACCTGTATTTCAAAAGAACATCTTCTAGACGTAGTAGAACAAGCCCTTCAGCCTTTCTCTTAATAGAGAGTTAGAACCAGTAGGCAGGAGGCCCAAGGAGAGCGATTGTAGCTTGGAAGAGAATTCTTTAACAACCAGCCCCCCCCCCCCTTCTGTAACAACCAGGGCTGAGTCAGGAGGATGTGACTGCCAGACATACTCAAGTTGGGGCCGGCAAACCAATTCTGGTCAGAATTTCTTAGCTGGGTACCTGGAGGCAATGAATGTCTTTTAAAAAAAGCTTTCCGCTTTCAGAACTTACACTCTGCTGAGCGAATATTTTTGGACAGCGTGTTTGCCACACACTGTGCTTATGCTGGGACAAGCGGAGCTGAATACATCATGGACCCTGCCACAAGGTCTAGCGATCTAAGCAGAAGAAATGACATGCATGAGACTAAGTAGAATATAGTACAAGTGGCATAATGACAGAGTCAACAAAGTCCTAGAGGGACCCAGGGCATAGCAGGTAATGAATTCAACAGATATTTATTATATACCTGCGGCGTTACTGAGCCAGATTTTACTGGGTTCTGTGCTCAGAGTGTAACTTCGAGGCCTGTCGTAACTCTGAAGACTGTTGGTATGGGGTAGGGAGGCTGTGGAATTGTACAGCACACTCTGTAATTGTACCAGTTGTTGAGTACAAAAAGTGTATTGCTAAAGATAAAGAAAAACTATTTCTAGCTCCTAATCACCTCTAAATCAGTGGTAAAAATTCCTACTGTCCACACAATTAAGGGATTAGGATAGATCATCAGCTAGATGCTAGGTCTCTTCTAGCTTGTAGTGGGGATATGAAAACAAAGGATAAACATTCTGCCTTCGAGAAACTTGCAATCTAGTTGGGAAAGTCATCAATGATATTAAATAAATAATAATTTAAAAATTTACAACTCTTTTTTGCTTTTGTCTTTTTAGGGTCGCACCCACGGCGCACGGAGGTTCCCAGGCTAGGGGTCAAATCAGAGCTGTAGCCGCCGGCCTACGCCAGAGCCACAGCCACAGCCGATCCAAGCCGTGTCTGTGGCCTATACCACAGCTCACAGCAACGCCAGATCCTCGACCCATGAGCAAGGCCAGGGATCGAACCCGCAACCTCATGGTTCGTGGTCGGATTCGTTTCTGCTGCGCCACGACGGGAACTCCAGATCTACAGCTCTTTATTACTCCATGATTCTGTTTGCAGTTGAACTTCAGCCATGAATAACCTCTTTGCAAATTTTCTGTTAATTCGACGAACGTGTGGCCACATTGTCACTTAAAATCCATCTTCTCTGTGAGACATGATCCCCATAAACCTGTGCCACTAGTGTATCTTCTGAAAGGCTGAAATGGTCATGCCCAAGAGTCTGCGATGTACAGTCTTCGCTTGGCTCGTTGATGGATTCCTTGCCCCCTTTTAAAAAATTCTCAGCTCCTGGAAGACAGGGGTCAGGGCCTTTTCTTTGGGATCCTTTCAGTGCACAGAGCAGTGATAGGCAATCATGGCTTAGAGTTAGCACCTTAAACTTCCTTGCTCTTTCTCAGTGGTCTTCGAAGAACTACATGTTACGAGTTTAGCCTTCTTCCTTTGTTGTTGGTGACTCTGGGTTCTCTAGTGATTGGGAATTTTGATTTGTTTCATAAAATTTCCATCTGAAAAAAAATCACTTTATTTCCCAATCTAATTCTCCTCTGATAATAATTGCCTTCGTAATGTAGTTTGATTAAAATCACAAGGGTGTGTTGGTAAAAATTCTGTTCTTCAATTTTTTGCACTGCGGAGGTATCTAGTGTTCATGGGACATGGAAGACCAAGGGCTCAGCGGAAGTTTCCTCCACAGAATCCACTGTTTGTTTGTTCTCCGGCCATGGCGAATGTTAATGCGGCCACATCCACCGGCAGAGTGAACTGTCTTCACTTTGACAGCTGTTATTTCAGCACCCAAGTAGAGTGGTTTTCCTTCTTTTACAGAGGGGAGAGGAATGGTGGCGAGATTAAGTCATTTGTCTAGGATCATGTGGTTTGTAGAAGGGCTGGTATGAAACCCGCATGCTGGTTTCATCTCTGGGCTCCCTCTTCCTCCAGCATGAATCCCGGTGTTAGCCTGGGTATCCTTATAACGTGGACTGGCCACACGCTGTGAACCCAGCAGGGAAACACAGTGGTGAATGGTAGCTGCGAACATTGCCACGCGAAGTGCCTCTTAGTGCCACGTTACAAAGTGTGCTTTTGAAAAATGTATCTACTCCCTGGACAACTTCTGCTGTGTTTCGGAATAAGAATGTTACTCTTGGGTGTTAGGCGGGAACAGCTAAAAAGGAGGGTTGTAGCAGTATATTGACCATCTCCAGTGACCTGAATTGTATTTTCCAGATACCATAAATAAAAACACACTTATCACCTTGAAACTTCTAAATATTTAGCCCTCTTCCTCACACTTCTGCATCTTTGTTTCAGTAATGACAACATAAAATATCAAATTTTGGATTTTATGTGTAGATCTAGAGATTTCCCTACTGATGAGGTGAGTGAGGTATATTTGTATTTAAAGTTTTATTTTTCTTTCAGAATCAATACAGATTCTGAATTGTTTGCCTTATTTGCCTAACACTTGTATTTACCTTCTTAAATGACAAAGGTGGCCACGTATTTTTGTTAGGAGAATTACTAACATTAACCCCCAGATAAAAACATCTCTCTGTGTGGTGCTAGGCCATATGATCTTAGCAGTTTAGAATTCAAAGAGGCCAAATAGGGAGAAACTTTAGACATTTGATTCTCATCCAGCTTTTAGATTTTATGCAACTGAAAATAAAAAGCCAGAAGTGGAAGGTCGCTTGCCAAATGCCATGTGTTAATAGTTTTCATATGATTGTTTATATTAATAATGTTGTTAACAAGATTAAATTAAGCCATATCCAAGCTATACAGGACAAGTAATGCCCCAGGGTCAGGTTTGGTGAATATATATTTCTGGAGAAGCTCTGAACATGACTCATTTAACTAAAAGGAAATCTTTTGCTTTTTAATTGCAGTATTGACTCTACTGTGGTCATTGCACTGGAGAAATTTTATAGAATTCAGAGATGTGAGTTGTGAGTTGGGGCTTGAGATATATGAATTGAGGATATCTTAATCAGTTTTAGCAACTAAATCCTACCCACTAAAATGGTAATCTGCTTTCCAATTCCAGGAGGAGGTTAAAAAGTAAACATTATAAATTATCTGAAGCATATTATTTTCTCTTTCATGATTAAGAACAGCATATATCTAAGTTCTAACCCAGTCTCCACAAGAAGTTCAGAAAGTTTAACTCTACAACCAGTTTTTAACAAGTTTTGAAATGGAACAATATCACTCAACAGTAGAAACCCTGGAAAACATGACTGTCATCAGGTCCTAAGTTGAGAATCACTCCTTCTGTCTCTGCGGTACCCATTGCACAGAGGGTGTGGCTCTGTGGAGTTACTGTGAGGGACTTTGCCTCCATGTGAATAAGTAACAGGAAGATTCTGGAGGTGCTGGGAATGGACAGTCTATAACATTCAACAACAAGCCCAGGAGAAAAAAATGGTCTTTCAAGTATAGCTCTTTTGAAGCTGGGGAGAATTTGAAAAAGAAGATCAACTGGAATATTATGCAGGCATGAAAAATAATGAGTTAATCACAAATTTGCTCTTAATTAAAAAAATCAGTTTATAATCTCAGATTTGTAAAATAGAGGAAAAACATTCTACATGTTTATATTTCTATATACTCATGAACATACTCATATATGTCAGTATATTGTCTTATGGGCAAGTATAAAGGTGTGAATGAAAACACACCAAGATCCACAACTTTGGATGAGAGGAGAAGAGGTGGGGGGTGCCATGGATGTAGAGGAAAAGAAAAGATAAAGAAGAGTGAGGGCCTTTAACACTCTAGCTTAACTCTATACTTTTTACCACAAAATAAAGCTAAGTTCTGAAGGATTTGATTTTTTCCTTAATATATAATATTTCCTTCTCTTTAAATTTTTTTTGTGGGCTTCCGAGAAGATTCTGAGCTCTTTGAAATTCAGTTAGGGATTCAGAATATTCTAGTCATAATTTCCAAACCAAAAATTTGACTTTTACCTCTGAGTCCAATTTCACATGCCCAAGTATTCTCGACCAAGTACTGCAGGTCAGGTGTAGGCTTGGTGGCTTTCTTCTAACCTTGGTCAAGGGCCATCTTGATGTGACCCAAGACCTAGCTCTCAGTCATATTGGCTGAACAAATCAAATGGAAAGAAATCCTTGCTTTGTGGTCCATGGTTTCAATTTAAGCAGGGCTCTGGCATTGAGAAGAATGGAGATTTGATGAAAGATCATCCTTCAAGCTGGGGTTGATTTCCTTCAGGAATTGATACAGCATTTGCAGAGGTGGGCAAAGCTGGAGTTGATGAGGGTCCAAAAGCAGATTGTGCTACTGAAAAATGGAACATGTGAGTGTTAGAAAGTGCTCTCTCTTGAAACCATATCAAAATTTTGCTTCTTCTGAGGAGAACTTTTCCAAACCATTTTAAGTGCTAATTTTTATCATTTTTTACTCTGCAGTATTGACTTGCTCTTTGTGATAGAATTTGGGTTGAGCTGGTCCCGAAACCTGTCTCCAGTCCTCCTGGCTTTCATAGCTTCCTCTAATGAGCATGGTTCTCCGGCCCTACCAGCTGCAGGCTTCTAACTGCATACTTCATCCAAGGCCCTGCCAACTTGTGAGGCTCTAACAGTAGGACCTTGAATTTGCTGGTGCTGGTTGCACGTTGCTTTGTCCATGTAAGAGGGGAGGGGTGACTTTGACTTGTTTCTTGAGTTACCTTTATTTTTCTGAGTCCATATTTTCTTTCCTGAGTTTCATGGTTGCCACTATTCTGGGAACTTAAATATTATTTTCACCACACAGAGCAGGCTTTTATTTGAAACCTGTTGATAGAGCAAAATGTTATTTCCTGTATATTGAAGTGTCTACTTATATCATTTTAGCAAATGATTTCTTAAGACATACACATGAATTTTGGGCTAGGAGTAAACTGAGGAATCCTCTGCACAATGGATGTAACACTGATATTTGGCTGGGAAATTTCTGTAAAAGACTTCTCTTTCCTGTACAACAAAAATATCCCACTATGAAGGCTTGAAGAATGCCTTGTTTTTCTCTCCTGGAAGGAAATAGTAGAAAAAGTTGTTTTTTGTTTTTGTTTTTCAGTTTTATGTAGAATGTCGGTACTTTAAAGTCTTCTGAAAGAACACAAAATTTTCTCTTTCAGGAATTAGTGGTTAGCCCATGAAGTTTTAAATGGCTGCCGGATTAAGAATGTTCATAATTGGTGAATTCCCGTAGTGGCTTAGTGGAAGTGAATCTGACTAGTATCCATGAGGACATAGGTTCGATCCCTGGCCTTGCTCAATGGGTTAATGATCCGGCATTTCCATGAACTGTGGTGTAGGTCACAGACGTGGCTCGGATCCTGCGTTGCTGTGGCTGTGGTGTAGGCTGGCAGCTATAGCTCCAATTCGACCCCTAGCCTGGGAACCTCCATGTGCCATGGGTGTGGCCCTAAAAAGACAAATGACAAAAAAAAAAAAAAGAAAAAAGAAAAAAAAATGTTCATAGTCCAATATTGCTTCTGTCACTACTGATACCTTTTGCCTCCAGAACTTAGAGTGCCCTGTGATGTGATGATAAAGTGCTCCACGTGCATCAGCTAATGCACCCAGCTCGTTACACATGACACCTCAACCCTGTTACGTAACTATGATAGTCCCCATTTTAAAGATGAGGACCTGGGGCTTGGGGAGATTCAAGTGACCTGTTTGAGATCATGACTAGCAGGTGATATAACCATTGAAGTTGGTTCTGTCTGGTTTCATGGCTATTGTTTTCCTTAACTTCATCCTGATTTACCTCCAAGCTATACTGACTGAGAGCCTAGTATCAGACACATCATAGATTTGGGCTCCACAGCGGGAGAGTGACCAGAGCGCCTGAGAGTACCCTGTATCTCCAAGCCATGTGTCTTTTCTACTGATAGTTGTTAGAATCAGTTGCTCCTTTGGTGTGCTCGTGAGAGGAGGTGAGCTCAAGGTCCTTCTGTGCTGCCATCTTGTCTCCAGAAGACCCCCAAGCCATGTGAACATTCCTTTTTCTGCTGGCAAGCTTGAATAGGTTTTATGGTTTCTCTTCTTCCTACCACTTAACTTCTGCTCTGTTTTGTCTCCTGGTCTCCTGGCTCCTTTCTGTAAATCCTCTTCTGCTCAGCTCATCTTCTCGTGCCTTCCGTTCACATGTCTGGATCTATCTGGAACCCAGACCGCCGTCTCTGACTCCTCTCTTTCTGGCTGCTCCAAGAACTTATCATTACAATATTAGCTCGAACTCAATCATGAGAAGAAAAGTGCTTTAAGAAGAGTACGCGTATGGCTAATGTACATAGAGCATCCCAGTTCCTCTTCCACTCAGAAATAAAAATGATCAACTAACATGTGTTGAGTATTGTATATATAACCCTGAGCTTGAAAAAGCAGTTTGAGATGATTCAGAAACTCACAGTTTGCATTTGAAAAGCTCATCATCTCAAGAAGGATACAAAATGTTCTAATCAGAATTATATAAATAGCCTAAACATACACACACATACACAATGCTAGCCTGGACGATAAGTATGTTTCTGGTCATGGGGAAGGGACTCAGGACAAAGATAAATGTGTGGCGGTTTAACCTGGATTGGGGACCAAAAATTGTGTAACTAGGAAGGCTTGGGGGCTGGGGCTGGTTTTTATTTAGAGCAATGTCTCTCTAGGAGAGTTCTTTTCACCTTGTCGGAGTTCTGAGCCAATTTGCCTGAAACATATGTTGCATTTATATTTCATTTTTAAGAAGTACAAGGGAAAAGATACAGGAGTAAGAGCAGTGCCAACTTCTTAAAAGACTGCTTTAAAAAGCTGGAATCAAACCAGCAAATGAGAAGTATATCTTAGATTATCAGTAGTTCTAACTCAACACTCAGGGGACTCTGATGCACCCAGCTTCATGGGGTGGGCTGACCCTCCCTGACACCTTTTTCTTGCTCTGTGATTCCTCAGCATCAGTTCTGTGCAGCTGGACCAGAGGAGTGGGAGCAATTAACCTGTCAGCGTCTCCCATTTTTAGTGCATTATAATTTGCATGTGAACCAAAAAGAAGTAAATTGCGAAAATTTCAACTTCATTTTCCTAGAAGAGTGAATAGTGATCTGCCTCTCCTTCACAGAATGTGGGTGGTGACATTCAGTTCCCACCAAAAGAGTTTCCCACTCCTTTATTTATAGGTGAGTCATTTTTTTTTTCAGGATTTATGGGAACTCTGCAGGCTGATGAGCAAAAAAGTCTTTCCATACCAAATATGAACAAGGAAGGCAAGAGAGACTATCTAGAAAAGGCTTTTTCAACCTTGACACCATTGGCATTTTGGGCTGGATAATTCTTTGTTTGAGCTGCCATGTGCATTGTAAGATGTGCAGCAAGAGCCAAATATTCCCTTGGGAAAAGGGGGAAATAACACTCCCAGTTAAGAACCCCTGATCTAGAAATATACATTACAAATAATGAATTTCATAATAATCTAGTGAGAGGAAACCATTCCAAAAGGTTACCTGACCTCCTGGGGGAGTGCTGAGGGCTGGAACTAAATGATATTCAGAGAGTGTGAAGGATGAACTTAGCATAATGGGTATTTTCGTCATGTTTCCTGCATGATGACCAGTTTGCTCCCAGAATTTCACAGAAGACTGTGGACCCCACTTGGAACTACCCAATAACTTATCCCAAGGAAAGAAAACCTACTTTTTTTTTTAAGCTTTTGTATCTTAAATGGTGAGTCAGATACTTAAATTGAGAATAAATAGAGACAATGAAATGACTCCCAATCATGGCTTCCAATAAAGGAAATCTTTTCTGATGACAGCACTTCATCATTTAGTCATAAATAATTAATGGAAGAAGAAGGGAATTAATGAGCACATGGAGGAAGGGGAAGGATCTTCCTGAGGAGACAATAGTTGGGCAGGGTCGTTAATCTTGCCGAACGCAACCAAGTCAACATTTCGAAGTTAGGCTGTGCGATTCAAGACCGTGAAGCTAAAGGTTAGGTCAAGGCTACACCATTCCACTGCTGGACTCAAGGCTGTTTCCTACTTTGTCAAGTCATTTTAGGAGAAAGGCAGCTTGTCTACAGGGTTATGATCTGACTCTCGAGTAATGATCTGAGTTCTCACCTGTAGGCTGAGGTGGAAGGCAGCATCAATCTCCTTCCTTTTGGAGGCTTGGCGTCCTAAGCAAAGACTACTGGTACCTCAGGCAATCAGGTAATGCCTTTTAACCAAAGGACCTGGGAAGACTATGGGCTGTTCTCCATCAGTACTGTCTAGAGAAGCTTGGCTACCTACATATTTACCTGGTGCCTGGAGTACAGAGAGGAGTGTGCTTTCAGCTGGCTTGGCCATCTGGCAGGCAGAAGCAGATGCTGTTGAGGTTGCTTACTGGGGAAGGAAAATAAAGAATGATTCCATTTAAATTGTGGAGTCTGTTTCTTCTCACTCTTCAGGGACATCCTTCTGCTTTATTGCTTTTTTTCATCAACATTGACAACAACAGTCGTCATTAAAGGTGCCCAAGAACTTCTTTTGGTACGTGATTCATTGGCAGTTGCTCCAACAGATTCTTAACTTTATAAAATCACTCGATGAGTCGATTCATGGACCCCTAAAAATCAACCTGACATATATGTGCTGCGGTGTTTCTTTCATCTACCATTTCAATAATATTTTAATCCTATTCCTAGCCCTGCCGCTAGCTGGGGAATGCGAAGTGCTTTGAGATCTGTAAGTGAAGGGAATGCTCCAGGAGGACGATGTTATTTTTTCTAAGCATGGCTTTCCAGACACTTTCATTTGTATTTTCTCCCCGGTGTGAATTACTGTATGAATATATAGTGCCCTTAATGGAAAAGAAGTAAAGCTCTGTTAATGTTTATGCTGTTTGTGAAAATAAGCAATGGTAGAATTCCCCAGGCAGTTCATTTTATTTAATGTCTACTGATCCTTAAATTACAGAGCAGGCTGGGTGCACCCTGGCTGTGGGTACGAAGCACCTGCTTAGCAGGCTGCTTTAGAGCTCTTTTCTAAGACATCTCCATCTTTGTCACTATTTTCTTCAAGGTGTTGAATAATTTTAAAAGCGGCAGTTGAACAATATGTAAAAATGCCGACAGCTGGCATTGTTCAGCTTACTTTTCCGTTGTTTTTTTTCGAAAGCTCAGGGTGCTTTGCACCGTGGGGGGAAGTGGAATGGCAGATTTTATTTGGATTGAGTGGAGGCATCCTGTCTGGTTAGAATGAAGAGCCCTACCTGAGCGAAGCTTTCTGCAGGCCTTGCTTGGCAGTCCTGGTACCAGCCCACCTTGTGTCCACTACATCAGTGTATCCATGCTGCTCCTTTTGAAGATGAAGAGTTTTTTCCCCTAACGTTCAATGTTGTAATTAGTTCTTGTTAAGCTGATGATAATGTCAGAATCATAATCCCCCATTTTCCTCATAAAAATACATATTCTCAAAACTGTGCCCAGAGTATGTTGCCTGTAGCCCTAAAGCAGTCAAGAGAAAGAGAAGAATGACAGGGTCCATGCCCTCAAGAATCTTAAAGGTCTGGTGGTGGATGGAATAACCGCAGTACCCATCAGGTGAGGGCGCTGCTGCGTGAGCCAGGGCTGGGCCGTCCCAGCTCAACAGGATCCAGGCACAGGATGCTTTGAGCTCCCTTTGGCTCCTTTCCAGGCTGTGGCATTTACACTTGACTGTGCAAGTTTGTGTGCTGTTCTGAAGACTGTCCCGCCACTGGCTTCTGGCTTGGGAAGCAGGTTGACCTACATTAGTGGTTTAAGAAGAACGCATGACATTAACTAAACAGCAAGGACAAAAGTTTTGGAGGAGACCTGAAACTGATAGGAAGAAAGGCAGCAGGGCTGGTATGGAATGAAACGCCCAGAGGCTGACTCTTTGTGGGAGCAGTTAGGGAACTGGCACTGGGACCATCTGTCCACTCCCTGATAACCTCTGCTAAGAGAAACCCTATCGGGGAGGGCCCTACATATTCTCTTGGAAAACATCTGAACAATTGCGGAAGGGAAACTTAAGCAAAACACTAACGGAACAGCAATTTAGGGTGGGGATGGAAAAAGTAGGGCAAAATTACGTGCACATCAAATTGAACTAAGAAGCATTAATGACAAAAAAAAATGAGTCTCAAAATTGAAGGTCTTTTTATGAAAATCAGTCTAATATGCACCCTTGGCTGCTGGCCACCTGAGATGGTTTTTTTCCCGTGCTGGACTCTTTGGGAAGTTGACCTGGGGATAAGCATGGAGTCCTGGGAAACATCGCTGATCTTGAATTCTTGGTGTCAGAGTTTAAAGGAGCAACCAAATTTCATTGAAAAATTATTAAGCAAAATTAGGGAGTTCCCATTGTGGCACAGCAGAAACGAATCTGACTAGGAACCATGAGGTTGCGGATCTGGTGTTGCTGTGGCTGAGGCGTAGGCCGTCGGCTGTAGCTCTGATTTGACCCCTATCCTGGGAACCTCCATATGCCGTGGGTGTGGGCCCTAAAAAGACAAAAAGACAAAAAAGAAAGAAAGAAAGAAAGAAAGAAAAATTATTAAGCAAGATTAAATTTTAACATAGACTTGCAAGCCATGCTTTCTCTGGGCCTATCGGGTGTCTGGCACACAGGGGTCCAGTATGGTTTTGCTGCATCCAAGTGGTAAAAGAGGTACTAAGCAGGGCAGATGTGCCTACTGTGTGTGTGTGTGTGTGTGTGTGTGTGTACATGTTTCTATTCCATACTTCAAAAAAATTTGGAAGTAATTGAACCAAAAATCTGATTAGTTTCAAGCTAAAATGGCAGACACCAAAATGATCTCTGAAAATAATTCGAAGGAGTCATATTAACATATAAATTCTGGTTAGAATGAAGGGAACAAACAGGTGTGCAATATGGCAAGGCAGTCTTTAAAATGTTTTACTAGATAAGGCTGGGGTGAATCACATACACATTGTTTATATGAAATTAGTTTTTGAGAAATAGGTAGTTTCTTGGAGCCTTATCAGGGTGAGTTGTTAATTTACCCTTTCTTCTTGTAAAGCTGTTTTGACCAGTGTGTCTCTCATCTTGGCAAAATAATGAATGATTTTTATGTTGCTGATTTTTGCCTTATAATGATGGTCTTTTTAACTCGGAGAGAGAGAAAGTGAGGAAGAGAGAGAGGAAGGGGGGAGGAGGAGGAAGGGGGGAGGAGGAGGAAGGGGGGAGGAGCAGATAGAAGAAGAAGGAAGAGAAAATAAGGGGAGTACAGACAGTCAGAAAAATCATAAAGCAAAGGGCAAAGCTGAAGTTAGGCTGCATTTCCTCCTGGTGACATTGCTCAGGGGTCTTGACTCGGTCCCAAGACATTCTCTGCTTCCTAAAGCAAGAGGTAGCTGTTGCCACAAAAAGCACCAAACTGGGCTTCCAACAAGTATGATTGCTTTGACTCAATACAGCGCACCATTTTGGTCCTCTTTAAAGAAAGTTTTTTTTTCTTATTGGTGTTCTCTTTACTTCTGTTCTCCCTTTTTCTTGTTATTTGGCCTATGTTTCCCTTTTTTTAAAAATGATTTTTGTTTTTTCCATTATAGTTGGTTTACAGTGTTATGTCAATTTCCACCATACAGCAAAGTGACCCAGTCACAAACATATATATACATTCTTTTTTCTTACATTATCCTCCATCATGTTCCATCATCAGTGACTAGCTAAAGTTCCCTACGCTACACAGCAGGATCTCACTGCTAATCCACTCCAAATGCAATAGTTTGCATCTCTTAACCTCAGACTCCCAGTCCATCCCACTCTTTAAGTACAGTTGATTTACAGTGTGTTAGTTTCAGGTCTACAGTGAAGTGATTCATATATATGCATATACATATACACACATGTATATTCAGGTATTCACACATATATTTGTATATATTCTTTTTCAGATTCTTTTCTATTATAGGTTAGTGCAAGATATTCTGTATAGTTCCTTGTGCTCTACAGTGGGTCCTTGTTGATTATCTGTTTTATATATAGTCGTGTGTATTTGTTAATCCCAAACTCCTAAATTTTTCCCTCCCCTGCTTCCCCTTTGATAACCGTAAGATTATTTTGTATGTCTGTGAGTCTGTTTCTGTTCACAAATAAGATCATTTGAATTATTTTTTTAGATTCCATAAATAAGTGATATCACATGATACTTGTTTTTGTCTGATTTACTTCACTTAGTATGATAATTTCTAGGTCCATCCATGTTGCTGCAAATGGCATTGCTTCATTATTTTTTCTGGCCAAGTAATATTCCATTGTACACACACACACACACACACACACACACACACACACACACACACACACACACACACACACACACACAGTCTTTGTCTATTCCTCTGTCGATGGGCACTTAGGTTGCTTCCATTTGTTTGCTATTTGTACATAGTGCTGTGATGAACGACAGGGTGCCTGTATCTTTTCAAAGGAGAGTTTTTGTCTTTTCTGGATATATTCCCAGGAGTAAGATAGCTGGATCATATGATAAGTATTTTTAGTTTTTTGAGGATCCTTTATACTATTCTCCACAGTGGCTATACCAGTTTACATTCCCACATTTTGGCCCTCTTGATTTCGACTGGTTGGATTTTTCTCTACCTTGCAAAGCCCTCATTTTCCAGTGACAGTGTCTCCTAGATTGTCTTGGTTGTGATTGCTTTTTACTCCTTTGGTGTGCTCAGTAGAATTCGTAATATGCTTGATATTTAGTGAAACATGTTTCTGATGGTAGTTCTGAGGGGCTTCGTGCACAGCAGTTTCAGGCTCACAGTTATGGTGATGAGTAGTTAAGGGCTGGGAGAGACCTGAAAATGTGGGCTCTTTAAACTTTTGCCTTCATACTCTAACCTGAAAAAGAGTTTTGAAAATTCATCTCCCCATGCACAATGAAGCTAGGTTTTATATCGTAATTGAAGAGTACATAATTTTTAATGTATTTTAAATATTTAAAAAATCAAAGTATAACATCCTTCTTTCCAGAGTAATGATCCCTTTGGGAACTTTCCATCATGTCCTTTCCTTCATGCGCTTGTATTTTCACTTAGCTTCCCTCACAGAACTTAAAGTGATGTATCTATTCCCGAAAGCCTTTTGTTGATCGTTTTCATACCTCTCTGTAATAAAAATGTTTATACAACTTTAAAACATACTTTTTTCTAAATTGGGTTCTTGTTAGAATATTGTTTAAAACATGGAGTTCCCATCGTGGTTCAGTAGAAATGAATCTGACTAGTATCCATGAGGACGCGGGTTCAATCCCTGGCCCTACTCAGTGGGTTAAGGATCCAATGTTGCCGTGAGCTGTGGCATAGGTCACAGACGCAGCTTGGATCTGGCATTGCTGTGGCTGTGGTGTAGCTCTGCAGCTGCAGCTCTGATTCTACCCCTAGCCTGGGAACTTCCATATGCTGCATGTGTGACCCTAAAAAGACACACACACACAAAAGAATATTGTTTAAAACAACATAATTTTATGGTTAATAATAATAAAAACTAAAATTATATTAAAATGCACATCAATGAAATAGATGGGTCTTTAAAAAAATCTCAATTTGTTCTTGTCCTGGGGTAAATATTACTTATTATTAGAATGAGAAAACTAGAATTCAGCATCAATTCTCTTTTAATTTTCAGAGTTATAAGTGCTGAGAACCCTTGTTCATACAAGTAAGTTGATAAAAATTGATGAAAGTATTTATCCATTCTTTCTTGTTTAGTAGTTGCTTCTTTTTTGTTGGCTAGGCACCCTTAAAGAGTATCTGAGGTCATAAAAGTTTCAATCAAGAGTTCTAAGGTTTGTCAACATTCATATGAACATTATTACACGAGTCTATGTAAAAGTGCAAGTATTCAGGGGAAAATTTTGAGTTATAAATAATTCACATCTTTAGTTTTACTAGATTATGTCTAATTAGTTTCTTCAGTGGGTAAAATAAATTCACATACTCACTAGGAGCATGTGAATTTTCTGATTCCTACACTTCCTAGCCAACACTTGATATTGTTCAACTTTTTAATGTTTGCCAATCTGGTGCTTGTAAATGGTACTGCGTTGTATTTTCTTAATTATGAAATTTTAATTTGTATTTTCTTAATTATGAAAGAGGATAATTATTATTTAGTACTTTTATCCATTCTTTGGATTCCCCACACTGAGGTGCCTGGTCATGTCTTCTGCCTATTTTTCTACTTGATTGTCTCTTTCTTATTGATTTGTTGGTATTCTCCATATTTTGGGGGTATTAATGAATTGTTCATTATACATGTGGCACATATCTTCTTTCAATTTGTGGTTTGAGTTTCGGTGCATTTTAAAAAATTTTTAAATGATTTTTTTTTTTTATTAAAGTAGAGTTGATTAAAAAAAAGCTGTCAATGGTTTGAAATCTGACTTGGTGCTTATTACAATGAAAAATCCCTTTTGCAGGCTATACTGTACTGTTCTTTCTAAATCTTTCCTCCAGATCAGAAGTACCATTCCCAGATGCCGGCAGCAGGGGCCACCTATGGCTCCTAGCTCCCTGGGACTTGTCCTCCACCCTGGGACCCGTCCACAGAGCCTCAGCCAAGGCCTGGCTGGTACCTTCACCTTGGGATGAATCTGCAGGTCATCCCAGCTCCGGGGTTCCCTGTAGAACTGGCCTGATCTTCCAGAGAGCTCATTTTTTGTTGTGTCCAATTCTGCCTTCCTCTCAAGTTCCACTTGACTCTGAATCTGTTCCCAGGAAACTCATTGTAAAACACCCATTCATTATCTTGCACGTCAAGAGTGGGATTCTGTAGAAAGGAGTTAAAAAAAAAAAAGTCACTCTATTTTGGGTGGAAATGCTACTGTGGGCTTCTGTCAACTTATTGTGGTTATTTTTGGTGGTGTCTTTTTTGTGGTGTTTGTGGTATGAACCATCTATAGTGAACAGAAGGACAGCTGTTGAACATATGCCCCACCCTTAATAAACACTCTCCTTGATATTGTCCTATTGAGCCAGACGTATTTTGGTTATGCCTCTTGGATTACCTGTTTTCATTTTGGTTTGAGAGGTGAGATAAAGTAGAGGGTGCAATGTACTCAGATTTAATAATTTAATAGCCCTCCAATTTCAAACGTTTCAGTAGGAGTTCCCATCGTGGCTCAGTGGTTAACAAATCTGACTAGTATCCATGAGGACATAGGTTCGATCCCTGCCTTGTTCAGTGGGTTAAGGATCCAGCATTGCCGTCAGCTGTGGTGTAGGTCGCAGACCTGGCTCGGATCCCTCATTGCTGTGGCCATGGCATAGGTCGGCAGCTGTAGCTCCGATTTGACCCCTGGCCTGGGAATCTCCATATGCCTCTGGTGCGGCCCCCAAAAGACAAAAGACCAAAGAAATAACAAATAGAAAATAAAATGCTTCATTGAAAGGTACGCTGTTGTTAAAGACTTGGTTTCTAACAGAAAACATACAAACACACACACATACTCTTAAGTAGCTGGGGGCCTAGAGAAAAGCTAACTACAGTTTATGAATAATGCAGAATTTTGCTGTTTGTACCATTTCCATCTGTTGTGTGCGTGATATTTATGATATTCACAAGATAAACTGATAGGAGCATGTAATCTGCTAATATTTATATTTTGAAAGTTTTAATTACTGTTTTTATCCAAGAATTGTGTCATGTACTCTGACTCCAGGGGCATGAGGATTGGGAAATAAAACAGCAAACAAACAACCCAGACCCTTTTGAGCACCAGGCATTTTATTTTGAGTGAGTGACACTTGACTGGTGTCTTAGCGCAGGCCAGGCTTTCCAGCGCCCGTTTCCGGGTGCCTGTGGCTCAGGGGTTAGTGCAGCGATTCTCTCTCCCCTGCTGGCCTTCCTTCCACCAGCACTGCGTCTCCGGTGGGAGTGGGAGTGGGGCTAGGGCTGGGGAGTTGGGGGTGCGGCTGTGTGCTGACTCAGCTGAATGAAGAGGGATTATGTTTACGTTTTTCTTTTTTCTTTTTTTTTTAAATTTTTTTTTGTCTTTTGTCTTTTTTGTTGTTGTTATTGTTGTTTTTGTTGCTATTTCTTGGGCCGCTCCCGAGGCACATGGAGGTTCCCAGGCTAGGGGTTGAATCGGAGCTGTAGCCACCGGCCTAGGCCAGAGCCACAGCAACGCGGGATCTGAGCCGCGTCTGCGACCTACACCACAGCTCACGGCAACGCCGGATCGTTCACCCACTGAGCAAGGGCAGGGACTGAACCCGCAACCTCATGGTTCCTAGTCAGATTCGTTAACCACTGCGCCACGACGGGAACTCCACGTTTACGTTTTTCAAATGCCATCCTGACCTTGGGACTTAACTTGGAAATTAAAGTTTTAATGAAGTGAGAGTTCACAGAGAAAAACAACAGAAAAACACATTTTCTTTTTGATAAAACCAAAGGCACAGTCCCACCAAGGAAAACCACGTTAACTTGATCATCTGTGGATTTTTCTGGGTCACCAGAGCTGAGTGGAAAGGAGTCCTGACAGGTGACTGGTTTGTGTCACTAGTAAGAACCATCACTGGGCGGCCACAAGTAGGTGATTTAACCTCTTGGAACTTCACTGTTGGAAGTAGAAAAATGCAGGGTCTGGACTAGGTAATTTCTTTCTTTCTTTCTTTCTTTTTTTTTTTTTTTGTCTTTATGCCTTTTCTGGGGTCGCTTCCCATGGCATATGGAAGTTCCCAGGCTAGGGGTCTAATCAGAGCTATAGCCACCAGTCTACACCACAGCCACAGAAACACCAGATCCGAGCCATGTCTGCGACCTACACCACAGCTCACAGCAACACCAGATCCTTAACCCACTGAGTGAGGCCAGTGATCAAACCCACAACCTCATGGTTCCTAGTTGGATTTGTTAACCACTGAGCCATGATGGGAACTCCTGGACTAGTTAATTTCAGACATTGTTTCAGCACAAGACATTTTAAAGAATCTTATATGCACTCGATTTTTCACCTTCAGAACATTCATTACGGGCCCTTGGTCCATGAACATTATCTAATTTTCCTAAAAACTGACTCTTAAGGAGAAATATTGCAAAAAATTGTTAAGATGCTTTGTTATTTTCCCCTGCCTAAATGCTTCTCAGCCATTTGGATTCTCGCTCCCTGTCTTTCTCCCTCCGTCCTCCCTTTTGTTGGGGGAATTGTTCAGATAATTTGGAGCCTGTTTCCACCCATTTGGGAGATAATCCTGGTAAGTCTGGAAAGAGGTCAATTGCTTAGTTTCAAAGCTGGCTTTCTTTGATGACTGGCTTCTGACAGTTTTCCTGAGTCTAAAGACTCAGAGGCGTTAGAGGGCTTCTTAGAATGTTCACCTTAGCCGAATCGAGAAAACGTGAAATCTGAGGTGTTGGGAGAGGGCGGAGATCTGTTTCGGAGCATTTTGTCAAATAGAGTTTGTCATGAATTGTTGACATTTAGGTGGTCTGGGGTGTGATTTAACATAAGACAATGCTCCACATATTTCTTCCACACTCTGGCAAATTACAGTGAATACTAACAGGTCTTTAGACCTAGCAGCATCCTCTTTGAAAAACACCCTTTATTCTTGTATAGGAATGTGCGTGTGTGCATGTTTTGAAGTTTTACTGGTCTGAACTAGTTAAATGCTTCCGTTGCATTCCAGCATCTAAATGAGTTCATACTGGAACCTTGCAGCGGCCGCAGGGAGGTTCTTGAGGGAAGCAAAGTCCAAAGAAGAGGTCCGGGTATGTCCGGGGCACAGGAGCCGGGGTGACAACCCTCCTTGTCTTGAACGTGAGTGTAAGGCACTGCGTGCTAAATACTCACTTCCCACGTCCCATTCTGGGCGTTGCTCCTTTAGTCTTTTGAAGACGCACTGAATTACAGTAGAAATTTATGTGGTTTGTTCCTGAAGGTTCCCTCACTTGGGGAGAGATCGGCAGCATGCTGCCACGTGTCCCTTCCTTTCTGAAGACTGCTTGTACCTTTTCTAATCCAGTGTCCCCCATTCCGGACTCGTCCCTGTGGAAAATGAAGTCCAGGTCACCAGTTTCTTCCTGTGACATAAATTCCTCCCCCTCCGACCTTGGAAAGCCAATGGAGATCAGAGATCATGTGTTATACTTTGTGTTGCTCACAGCACTGCGCTATGTATAATGCCTAAGGTCTACGTACAGAACCTTCAGTACTTTTCATTAACTATGATAATAGTTACTATTGAGGGTTTGGGGGGTTTTGTGCCTTGTTTTCTGTTAAGCAAGTCACATGCATTATCTCATATAGTCCTTCCATCAATTCTGTAAGGTCTCTCTTAGAAATAATCCCCGTTTTCTAGGTGGAAAAACCAAGGCTCATAGAGATTAATAGCTCACTTGAGTTAACCCAGATGCAGTGCTGCACGGCAGAGCCCTTTTTCTTGCAGCTTCTACTGCTCCAGAGGCAGGAGAGAAGGAAACCATTCTGTTACTGGCTTCACGGTGGGGCTGAACTGTCTGCAGAGAAGGTGAGTCCTTCCAGTCTGATTTGCATCAATTTTTCCCTAAAGAACAAAAGCACCCTACTCTCTTCCTATGCTTTCCTGACCACTAAAGTGAGGTGTGGCCCAGAGAGGGCGTTCCGTTCATCCAGCCCAAATGGTCACCGAGCTATCTGGGGTGAGGGAGGGGAGCTAGGAGGGGAGGGTGCGTGCCTCCCGGGAAAAGGGGACCGAGTGGGTTAAGAAAACACTTTTGGCCAACCTTAAGCTAGGGTGACAGCATGGCAGGACTGAGTCAGGCTACCCACCTCCCCACTTCACCTATGTCCTGTGGAACCTGACTGAATTTGTAAGCCGGGTCCAGTCCCTCTTTTGGTGATTGTTGCCATGGGTTCAGTTTGCCCCATTCTAATTGCAGTTGTAATTGAAGACTGCACGGGAAGTCCAGGTTCTGCAAGACTGGAGACCTTACCCACCGGCAGTACCTGGATCTCGTCTTTTCCACTGAGCTTCCGACAGAAACCACTTAGCTTATAAAGTGAAAAGTGCATGGTAGCTAACAATTAAGCTTTAATTAGAAGTTGTTTCCAATGGTACAAACTTTAATGGGGGGAGGCGCAAATGGGCCCATTGTGTTAAATTGTATTTGCCCTCATAGAAAGTGCTGTCAACACGTGCATTAATTGGGAGGAAAAAAAGGCATTGCAACCTAATTCCACAAGAAAAAATTAGACTCCATGCAATACACTTAAAAGCAAAGCCGAAAAGTGTTTAAAATTAACCACTTCAATATATATTTTTATAAAAATATAAGCGTCCTACATTTGAGACTTACAGAGTTCAGTGATAACACATATAATTTAATTCCACTGATGTGCTCTCCTTGGTCTCATTCTTTACCAAAATCAATAGATTATGTCATGTGTTTTCACAGAGCTATGGCCGCGTTATCAAATTGTAACTCGGGCATATGTTGGAAGGGAGAGCCACCCAGTGCTTTGTTTCAGAAGCAAAGACCTGAGTCGATTTGTTGTTTTCCTAGAGTTATTCAGGATTTTATTTTTTCTTCTGCAAATAGTATCAAAAATTTGCCTATACAACATCGAGTTTGAGATTTGTAAATATATTGAAGATTCTCTTTTGCCACCACCTGGCCCTGTTGTAGGCTGCCTCACTTCATTAGTTGTTGATTCATCCTTGGGAATGCAAACGGATTTGTTAGGGTATTTGCTTAAGCAAAACATAATTCAGTAGGCAAATACATGGTTATCAGAAGAAAGGAAAATGCGTGCCTTTCACCGTGTCAAAGTGAAGTTGCATTTGCCCTGTGCTTTGGATCATTTTGGTTGCTGGTCTTCATAACCATGGCAAAACAGAGGTTCTTTCTTAGTCTTGGACATGCTTGGGGAATCCTTATCTGCTTGTTAATCATCCACAGTACAACTGAAAGGGTTCCAGGGAGGCCTGGGGTAGTGTTTGGGTCAGTGCAGCCCCCAAAGCTCTGACAAAGAGGCCCACCAGCTCCGTTCCTCATTCCCCACCTCCCAGATCATTTTGGGAAATGGAAAACTTACCAGCATTGCAGTGTCCTGACGCTGAGCCCTTTTGTTGCTGTGGTCAGAGTAATGCTTCGGGCTTAGACATGGAGATTTTGCCAGATTTTCTCTTGCTTAAGGATAGGACTTCTCTGCAAATGTTTTGGAAGTTCTAGAATTACAAGTGAAAAACAATAGCTCTAAAACACTGAGATCAGACCTTTTCTAAGATGAGTCTGCTCTCACTAGGAAGCTTGTAGTGTCAGCAGCAGCCGTATTGCTAGGATGATACGGTTCAATTCTGGGAAGGAGCTAAAAAGGACTTTTTTCCCCCCCAATGCAGCGGAGTATAGTCTGGCATAAAAGAATGTTTTCCACGTAATGTTAACAGGCTAGTGGAGGTACAAGAAGGCTCATAATTTCTTCGTCTGCCCTCCGGCCACCACCCTCACTCATCTCATTCCCAGACCCTTTTGTGCATGATCACAACTTAGCCTCTTGCTCATGAGACTCCTTTCCTTGCAGGTGAATAAGAACAAATGCTGTGAGCTTCTGCATCACCCCTGCTAGTCAGGGTCTGCATACACAGAGGCTCTTTGGACCAACAGGGTATTTCAGGGACCGTGGTGATTGATCGAGGTGCAGTGGCTTAGAGGAGATGCAGCTGGTTGTATTGTCTTATATCAGGGACAGAAATAAGGAAGTGTTACTTGTAGTTTTCAGCCCTACACCTCTGTCTGTATTTGTCCCTCTCTTCAGCTTCAGGACCACAACGGTGTCAGGTTATTTTTTCAAATACTTTTTCCACTGCCTTCTCCACTTAAGCTTAAGAATCCTGCTCAGTCGGAGTTCCCATGATGGCTCAGTGGTTAACGAATCCGACTAGGAACCATGAGGTTTCGGGTTCGATCCCTGGCCTTGCTCAGTGGGTTAAGGATCCGGCGTTGCCGTGAGCTGTGGTGTAGGTCGCAGACGTGGCTCAGATCCCGTGTGGCTGTGGCTCTGGCTGTAGGCCGGTGGCTACAGCTGCGATTCGACCCCTAGCCTGGAACCTCCATATGCTGTGGGAGCAGCCCTAGAAAAGGCAAAAAGGCAAAAAATAAAAAAAAAATAAAAAAAAAAGAATCCTGCTCAGTCGCTTCCCACTTAAGCTCTGGACTACCCAAGATTTAGCATCCTCTGAACTCTTGCTAAAGAATCAGTTGCATGTGTTCAGAAGAGATTTCAATGTCTGTCCTGGAAAGGATGTTTGCGGGTCCTACAGCATAAGGAAGAATTAAGATCGTGGTTTTATACCTCAGGGAAATTTTTTCAGCCAAACTCTCTTCTTAAGGAATTTGTACATCTTTTTGTGGGCTGTTAAAAAATATGGTGGCTGCTCTTTGTGTGTGTGTGTGTGTGTGTGTGTGTGTGTTTACGATTAGGTACTTTTTTTTCTTTTCCTAATAGAGCTTATTAATCCATTAGGTGTGTTTATTATTTTCTTCCAACCTTCTCTGTATCTTCCATGCTTGCCCAGTTGGGGGATCTTAGAGTGGAGTGGGATTCAAAGGTACCTCTTATATTTACTATGAGGGAGGGATTGTCTGCTAGATCTTAAGTTTCTGTGTTTGCATTTTAACCTTTTCTGGGGAGACTCTTGATAAAGAAGACCTTAGTCTCTTTTTAAAAAAATGTGTGGTCTTCTCAACGCTGATGCTTATATCTGCCCACATCTTCGAGTTGTCAGGAGTGTTTGGAATTACAGTGACACCCTCCAAATGTAGTTGACACCCCCCCTTTCGTGCTACCCACAAACAGTGCGTACATTCTCGAATGTCTTTAGTAAAAATGAAGTCCGATTCGTCAAGGAAAAAGCTGACAGAACAGCGTGCTTGAAAAAAAAAGAGTCTCAAATGGGAATTCAGACATGTGCATTTGCCACAGACTAGTTGCCAGTCACCGATGTGTTTCTCTAGTGTATAATACAGGATTAAGGATTTTCCCCCGGGTTCTTGGAAGACTTCTTATTCGAGTATTTGCCAAGTATTATTTATTGTGGATATCGTGATGCTGGATCCTGGGAAGGATATCAATAAAAAAGGTTGCTACCCACTAGGAATCCAACATCTGTCCCTACCTGTGTCTCTATCCGTCTCTCTCTCTCTCTCTCTGTCTGTCTACCCGTTAAGGCACAGTAATGATTTCTTTACCTCTTTAGAGTATTTTATAGTTTCCCAAAATATCATATCTGTGTACAAAATTATATGTGTATATATACACCCCTGTATAAATATTATATAATGGTTAAATATACATTAGGAAATTATAGGTATATAGACATATATATTTATATGTGTACATTTATAATTTCATTTACTCTTTATAGCAACCTTATGAGACTGAGAGTAATGGCTCCACATTATACATGAAAACCCTGAGGCCGCATGATATTAGGTAACATTGTAAGTAACGCTAGGATTTCAGGAGAGGTCTCTGGATTCTAAGCCCCCTGGTCTTGCCACTGAAGCATTCGCTCTTTTCTTAAAGTAGTGTGAGAACAAGTGCCCAAGGAAGGTAATGGGTAAACGTGGTGGGAGGCTTGCTCGCAGCCAAGTGGAGCCGGAGGAGAGCCTCGGACGTGCAGAAGAAAAGGCGTCTCAGGATGGGAGAAGAGCGTGCACTAGAGTTTGGAAGGCGACGGATGGAAGAAGGAGGAGAAAGAAGCTCACTCAATGTCTTTGAATGGAAAGAGTAAGATCTGCTGTTTCAGGACTTGGGGTCTGAGTGTGGAGGGGGTATGAGTTGGATTTTTAATGACTTGGAGTGACTGCAGCGCAGGACAGGATGAACCACCCTTGAGCAAGATTGGGAGGGACTCTCTGCGGAATAGGTTACAGCCTGGAGAGCTGAGTTCAGGATCTGTGCACCCATGGGAGGTGAAAAGTAAATAAGGCTGAATAATAAGAGCTCTTTTGAATGATTTGGCCATCTGCCAGCTAGTTTAACATGAGGGATTGGGACTCTAGCTCCGTCGCTAACTAGCTTTGTGACCTGGGCAGGTCGTAATAGTTCCTGCTTCATCTGGTTATTTTGAGGATAAGTGAAATAATCCATGTAAGGCTAGTCTTAACCCAGCATCTAGTGTTTTAGAAAACACGTTAGATGTGTATTTGTAACTATTATTAGAGGTAAAGTTGCAAGAGGTGAGGTTTAAAAGGATGACATATTTTACCAAGGACACGTTAATTCCTGGAAGGAGTGAAGCTGTATTAAGCCAAGGCACTAGACCGTTTTCACTAATAAGCAATCAATATCTGCTGTCTCTGTGGACACGATTTATTTTAATTTGGATGGACGGTTTCTACCTGATGCAACCTTAGTGACTCCTGATGAAGGTAATAAAACTGAGAATCACCTACACATCTCACAAATCCTGAGGGGTATATAGTCGTGGAATAATAATATTTCATGGTCTTGAGCCAGCTCCTTGTGTCTTTCATGACCCCTGTCACTACTGGGACATTTAGACATAAGAAGATAATTTGGTGCTTCCCTGAGGTGACTCTAGATTGAGAGTTAGGCAAAGAGTGAGAACCGAGTGCTTCCCATGTGCTCAGTGAGCTTAAACGCTGAACCCCTATTGAGAGGCTGAGGCTGTCTGTGAGCAGTGTTGGAATCTACATGAGGAAGGAGTTCAGTAGGGGTGGGCCAGCCCCTCTCATCCCACAGAGTCAGTGCTTTAATGGTTCTTGAAGGCATTTGAATAATGGAATCACTGTGGCAAATTTTCCTCTCAATATTTAAATGACCATCAATTCCAGGAGCACTATTTTAAAAGTCCAAAAGGACTTTGTCAGGCGGAGCAGAAATCTCCTCTGGTCTTCAGAAGGAGGAATGAAAACGACCACACCCCCACTTCCCCGCTCCAAGGTACGGTCTGTTCAATTTCAGCGTGAATAGCCTGGCTACGTGTTGCAGTTCCGTCTCCTATGGCTTCCTAAGGGCGATCCGGCAAATAGGCTGCTGCCCATAGAATATAATGTTGGTGGAAGCACATGCCTGAAATATCCGCTCTTTGAATTATTAACAGAGGCTGGGCCATCCTCTCTAAAAGAAATTCATGTGTTATGCTTTAGGCTGGTGTGGATTGATTTGTCCTAGAATTAGATACCTGGAAGATACTGTTGCAGTCTGACTTTCCCTTCCAGTTGGGAATAACACACCTGCACGCAGCCTTGGAAGACTGTGTCTCTTCCTTTTTTTTTTTATTTTTTATTTTTTATTTTTTTATTTTCCCACTGTACAGCAAGGGGGTCAGGTTATCCTTTCATGTATACATTACAATTATATTTTTCCCCCACCCTTTCTTCTGTTGCAACATGAGTATCTAGACAAAGTTCTCAATGCTATTCAGCAGGATCTCCTTGTAAATCTATTCCAAGTTGTGTCTGATAAGCCCAAGCTCCCGATCCCTCCCACTCCCTCCCCCTGCCATCAGGCAGCCACAAGTCTCTTCTCCAAGTCCATGATTTTCTTTTCTAAGGAGATGTTCATTTGTGCTGGATATTAGATTCCAGTTATAAGTGATATCATATGGTATTTGTCTTTGTCTTTCTGGCTCATTTCACTCAGTATGAGATTCTCTAGCTCCATCCATGTTGCTGCAAATGGCATTATGTCATTCTTTTTGATGGCTGAGTAGTATTCCATTGTGTATATATTACCACATCTTCTGAATCCAATCATCTGTCGATGGACATTTGGGTTGTTTCCATGTCCTGGCTATTGTGAATAGTGCTGCAATGAACATGCGGGTGCACGTGTCTCTTTTAAGTAGAGTTTTGTCCGGATAGATGCCCAAGAGTGGGATTGTGGGGTCACATGGAAGTTCTATGTATAGATTTCTAAGGTATCTCCAAACTGTTCTCCATAGTGGCTGTACCAGTTTACATTCCCACCAACAGTGCAGGAGGGTTCCCTTTTCTCCACAGCCCCTCCAGCACTTGTTCTTTGTGGATTTATTAATGATGGCCATTCTGACTGGTGTGAGGTGGTATCTCATGGTAGTTTTGATTTGCATTTCTCTTATAATCAGCGATGTTGAGCATTTTTTCATGTGTTTGTTGGCCATCTGTATATCTTCTTTGGAGAAATGTCTATTCAGGTCTTTTGCCCATTTTTCCATTGATTGATTGTTTTTTCTGCTGTTGGGTTGTATAAGTTGTTTATATATTCTAGAGATTAAGCCCTTGTCAGTTGCATCATTTGAAACTGTTTTCTCCCATTCTGTAAGTTGTCTTTTTGTTTTCTTTTGGGTTTCCTTTGCTGTGCAAAAGCTTTTCAGTTTGATGAGGTCCCATGGGTTTATTTTTGCTCTAATTTTCTTCCTTTGGTTTGTGTCTCTCACTGAGCCTTGACTCCTGTTGGTGCTGAGAGAAAGCACCATGATTTGCTCCTGCCGTGATCTACCTTGAATGGGTGAGTTTCAGAAAAACCTCATTGGGATAGAGTGTGATTGAAAATAAGAAGGTGACCACTCTGAGTCAGGGCGTGTGGGTGGAGGAGAACTGGGGGAAAGGAGGAAAGAGGGGGTGTCCAGCAAAGACAGAACTATGGTAGAGAAAACGAGAGGGAAAAATTGTCGGCTTCACCATGATGGCCGAGGCCATTTCTTCTGGGACAGATGTTTGCAAATGCTGGTTCCTATCCGTTTAGAGGTTTCCCAGCGATAAATATGGCCTTGAATCAGGAGGGAGCTACAGTGGCTCTGAGGCTTTTCTGTCTTCCGATTCTGAGAGACCTAAACTAATTTTCTGTGGACCTAAAACTTCTTTGGATGGGCTGTTGGGAGACTGTCTGAAGACACACTTGTGGGAATGTATTTATATAGCATGTCTGTGTGTGCTGTGCTATATGTGTATAATGACATACAAATGGATATTGTTTGTTTTATTGTATATAGACATGTAATCTATATTATTTTATTATCCATAAAATATATTTATAGGTAAGTATATATTTGTATATTATTTATTCATTTATTTTAAGAGAATTGAGAGATTTATTTCATATGGGTTGGGCATCAAAAATCACAGAATTTTAAAGGTACATGTTTGCTTTCCTCCTTGGAAGCTAAGGAAACTGAGGGCCAGAAGAGTAGAGTGACTTGGCCAAGGTCTTTGGAAAAGGCAGGACCCTACCTATGCTGCTCTTTCCAACCGGGATGTCCTCGAGCAAGGCCTCGGGTCCAGAGCAGTGGTTTCCTGATGTTGGTGGAGGGGCGATACTAGGGGTCTGGAGGTTGTGCCCTCAGGGTAATTCCGAGATGCTCCCACTCTAGCCCTGACCTGATATCCATCCGCTGTGGCAGGACCAAGTGGAGACGCATTAGGAAGCACTTGGCTTAGAGAGTGTAATCACACTTCAATAGGAAGCCAACACAAGGTGCATTTGCTATCAAGTGCAAAAGAACACATGGTCTCACAGTCCCACACCAGTAGCTGTGTTCCTGAGGAAGCAGCCTGGAGATTCCCACGCAGAGGGGTGGGAGGGCCTTGCCCGTCTCCTCTCTCTGCTCTGCGTGGAGACCACCAGCCCCTGCCTTGCTTTAAGCTTGTGCTGTAAGGGCAGTAGAAAGAGAGTCTGTGCCCAACTCTGAACGCTTTTCAAGATAAACCTCTACTCCTCCTTTACCAGAGGCCGATTATGGGATGTCTTGCAGTACCAGGCAGTCTGAGGACCGTGCTGTTTGGATAGCATGTCTGTGCAAGAAGGCTCTTTTTTCTTCCTTGAGCCTTTTTGCTTGAATCCACATTTCTTCACAGTTGACTCATGTCTTTCTTGCCCCTGCCCACTCCTGTGGAGCTGTCCTGGGGAAAACAGCAAATGAGTTTAACATTTGCAGCCAGTGGCTGGAGGCCACCAGACCAGGACACTTAATATGATACAGTTAGCTTTGTTTCAAATTAAAATTGGAACCAGCAATGTCTTAATTCTCTTGTCTAGACAATTGTCACGGCTGTAAATTACCATCATAATGGCCACTGAATGGTTTATAATGACCTTACCAAAACATTATTTGCCAATCCTATAAACTTTCTGAACATGCTGTTTAGTTTATTCTAATTAATCTATTAGGAGACGACTTATACATCCTGCTTCCTCTCTCCAAAGGGACATTTGTGGATTCAATTCCTTTCTCTTGCTAATGCTACTCTGTAAACCCACTGCTGATCTAATTCTCTCTTCTGTCTGTCTGCAACAAATTTGATCAGAAAAATCATTATCCAAATGTGACATTCTTCTTTCTGCGTTCGAGACAGTGGCTGTTTCCTGTATAGATTCTTGATGTGGTTTCTCTTAGGTGATTAACAGCTGTTTACGTATATTTTGTTCAGGCTAGGGTTCGTGGTTGACTAAGCTACTAATAAATGTATGCAACAATGAGCTTAAATGAACTCTTTTCATAGAAGAACTTGAAAGAGTTAAAAATGTTTGATAGGTCTCTGTACCTAAAGGCTTTTCTGCAAAGTATGTAAGCATGGCCTTTAATCCCAGGTGAGTAAGAAACCAGCTGACCTTCCAATGTGTGGATCAGCTAATTGTGTAGTTATAAGCTCAGCTAATGTATAACTTGCTTATACCGTGCTTGTGTGTCTGTGTGTGGGCATGTGCGCCCGTGCAAGCGCGCATTCGTGTAGGGGAGCTTGGTCAGTTGAAGTCATTGGGAGTGAGAGCAGATACCAAGAGGCAGCAAGAACAGGACTGAGGTCCTGATTGTAGGACTTCTGTTCATCTAGTTACCTGTGAAGGATGTTCTTGTCCTTTCTTCCTGGGAAACACGGAGTCGTCTTTCGTGCTGATCCCTCTTCTTTTAGCGAAGAGCCCTGCACACAGCTCTTTCCGTTACAAACTTCTTTTGTTTGATGACTATTATTTCTCTACTTGTCTGTTTCTACCAGTAAAATGTGTCTCAAGAGTAGGGACATTATGACCGCTAGTGCCTAAAAAAATCAAAGGAGGAGTTCCCGTCGTGGCGCAGTGGTTAACGAATCCGACTAGGAACCATGAGGTTGCGGGTTCGGTCCCTGCCCTTGCTCAGTGGGTTAAGGATCCGGTGTTGCCGTGAGCTGTGGTGTAGGTTGCAGACGCGGCTTGGATCCCGCGTTGCTGTGGCTCTGGCGTAGGCCAGTGGCTGCGGCTCCAATTCGACCCCTAGCCTGGGAACCTCCATATGCCGCAGGAGCGGCCGAAAGAAATAGCAAAAAGATGAAAAAAAAAAAAAATCAAAGGAACTAGTTTTGAATTCTATTTTTGCTACTTTTTTTTTTTTTTCTAGCTGGGTAACTTTAAGCAGGTTTCCCTGCCTCCCTAAGCTTGATTTCCTTCATATGAAAATTGGGACTATAAATAATACTTGCTTCATAGGATTTTTGTAAAGGTCAACCAGTCTTAGCTGTCATCATCAACATATTTACATTCACGTCCTAATTGCCATTATAAAACACCTTTTTTTTTCTTTTTGTCTTTTTAGGGCTGCACTCGCTGCATATGGAGGTTCCCAGGTTACGGGTCTAATTGGACTTGCAGCCGCCTGCCTACGCCACAGCCACAAAAACGCAGGATCTGAGCCACAACTGTGACCTACACCACAGCTCACGGCAGCAGTGGATCCTTAACCCACTGAGCGAGGCCAGGGATTGAACTTGCAACCTTATGGTTCCTATTTGGATTGTTTCCGCTTGGCCGCGATGGGAACTCCAAAACACATTTTTTTCAATAAAATAAATATTTTATCGTATCAGCCAAACTTTCAGTTCCTCTCAATTTTTTGGGGGGAGGGGCCTCATCCATGGCACATGGAGGTTCCCAGGCTAGGAGTCGAATCGCAGCTGTGGCTGCTAATCTATGCCACAGCCGCAGCAACGCAGGACCCGAGCCGCGTCTTCCACCTACACCACAGCTCACGGTAGATCCTTAACCCACTGATCGAGACCAGGAATCGAACCTGAGTACTCATGGATACTAATTGGGTTTGTTAACTGCTGAGCCATGACAGGAACTCCTCAATTTTTCTTTTAACTGATAAATAATTTACATACCATAAAATCCTCCCTTTCAAAAGAAGACAGTTCAGTGGCATTATATTTTGCACAAACACCCTAATTTCAGAAAAATGCGCTTTTCCAGCATTCTAAGAAAAACAAATGCTTTCTCTACTAGTAGACACTCTGTATTCCTCCGGCCATCCTTCCAGCCCCTGGCAACCCTAAATCTACTTTACGTCTGGATTTGCCTACAGTGGACATTGCATGTAATGAAATCATGCAATATGTTGTCTTGTCTTTCTTTCTTTTTTTTTTTTTTGTATTTTTAGGGCCACACCCATGGCACATGGAGGTTCCCAGGATAGAGGTCGAATCGGAGCTGTAGCTGCCGGCCTACACCACAACCACAGCAACGCCAGATCCGAGCCACATCTGTGATCTACACCATAGCTCACAGCAATGCTGGATCCTTAACCCACTGAGCAAGGCCAGGGATCGAACCCGCAACCTCATGGTTCCCAGTCAGATTCGTTAACTACTGTGCCATAATGGGAACTCTCAATATGCTGTCTTTTCTATGAGACTTCTTTGACTACAAGGTTCATTCCTTTTGTAGCTTGTATAATATTTCATTATTTTTTATGGATGATAGTATTCCATAAAATGGATATACTGCATTTTATTTAGACATTCATCAATTGATGGACATTTGAGTTTCTCCTACACCTTGTCTTTTAAGAATAATGCTGTTGTGGACATTTATTTACAAGCTTTTGTGCAGACATATGTTTTTAAGTATCTTGGGTATAAACGGAGTGGCAATCCTGAATTATAGAGTCATAAATTATATGTTAAAATTTTGGGGAAACTGTCAAAACTGTTTTCAAAGTAGCTGCCCCATTTTATTTTCCCACCAGCAGTGTGAGGATTTCTATTTTTCCCTGTCTTTGTGAATAGTTGTTACTGTCTGTCTTTTTGACTATTGATATCCTAATGGTGTGAAGTTTTGTTTTGGTTTGCTATTCCCTAATGCCTAAAGATTTTCAGCAAATTTTTATATGCTTATTCATCATTTCTGTATCTTCCTTCTAGAAAAGGCTATTTAAGTCATTTGCCTTTTTTTTTTTTTAACTTAGGTCATTTGTCGTTTGTCTTTTTATTGTTGAGTTGTAAGAATTCTTTATATATTCTTGATACAAGGTCATTAGATATGTATTTTGCACATATTTTCTTCTATTCCAGATAAATACCTTTTCACTTTTATTAGTGTCCCTTGAAGCATAAAGGTTTTTAATTTTGATGAAGTTCAACTTATCAATTTTTTCTCTTGTTCCTAGTGCTTTCATGTTATACCCAAGAAACCATTGCCCAATCTAAGGTTATGAAGAATTACCTCTGTGTTTTCTTTTAAGAGATTTATAGTTTTAGTTCTGACATTTAGAACTTTGCTGCATTTAGAGTTACTTGAATTATTTTTGTATGTGGTGTGAGGTAGGGGTCCAACTTCATTAGTATGCATATGGATATTAGTTTTCCTAAGAACATATATTGAAAAAATGATTCATTCTTCATTGAATTGTCTGGGCATCTTTGTTGAAATCAACTCATTATAAATGTTAGGATTTATTTCTGGACTCTAAATTCTGTTCTATCGGTCTTTATGTCTGTCCTTATGTCAGTAACACACTGTCATGATTATTTTAGCTTTGTAGTAAATTTTGAAATCTAGAAAGGTGAGCCCTTCAACTGTGTTCACCTTTTTTCAAGACTGTGTTGGCTCTTTCTGGTCCCTTGCATTTCCATATGAATTTTAGAATCAGCTAGTCAATTTATGGAAGGAAACCAGGTGGGATTTTGATAGGGATTGTGTCACATTTGTAGATCAGTTTGGGGAGTATTACAATCTTAACAGTAGGTATTCTGATTCTTGAAAGCAAATGCTTTGCCATTTATTTAAGTCTTTTTAATTTCTTTCAAGTATGTTTTATAGGTTTTAGTGCCCAAGTCTTACACATTTCTGTTAGCTATATCCCTAGGTATTATTCTTTTTGGTGTTATGATAAAATGAATTTTATTGTTAATTTGTTTTTGTAGTGTTCCTTGCAAGTGTATAGAAACACATCAAAATTTTAATTTGGATCTTGATTTTCTATATGCTAGATCATGTCATCCTAGAATATATTTTTATTTCTTCCTTTCCAATCTGGATGACTTTTATTTATTTTTCTTACCTGATTGCCCTATCTAGAACTTCCAGAACAGTGTTTAATAGACGTAGTGAGAATGGATATTCTGTCTTCTTCCTTGTCTTAGGAGAGTATCTTTTGTATTTCATCTTAACTATGATGTTGCTTGTGGGTTTTTCATAGGTGCTCATTATCAGGTTGAGGAAGTATCCTTTTATTCCTAACCCATAAAGTGGACTATATATTCTTCATAAAGTTTTGCATTTGGCATCTGCACTCTTTCCAAAATGTATCTGTATACCAGAAATGTCACTGTGGCACTTTTAGTCGAAGTTTTTAGTGGCTTTAAGATGGCTTCGTTTTGATATTGTGTATGTACTACATGTTTGTTTTATGGTAAGGAGTAATAGAAATGTAGATTGATATTTTATATAAAATGTCCTATGTACAGAATTTTAAAAGTTCACAGAAACAGCAAAAGTAGGCAAGGGGAACAATAATTTTTTTTTTTAGAAAATATCTGTAATTTTATACTTTAGTGAAATGTTAAGTAGCTACTTTTTAAAAATTAAAAAATGTATTTAAAAAGTCAGATTTTATTTCTATTTATTTTTCATTTTTAAAAATTTTATTTAATATAGTTGCTTTACAATATTGTGATAATTTCTGATGGACAATAAAGTGATTCAGTTATACATATATTCAATCATTCACTCTTTTCAGATTCTTTTCCCATATAGATCATCATAGAATATTGGGTAGAGTTCCCTGTGCTATAAAGTAGGTCCCCATTAGCCAGTTATTCCATATACTATAGTGTGCATATGCCAATCCCAAACCCCCAATCCATCCCTCTCCTCAACCTGCCTCCTTTGGTAACCATAAATAATCTGTTTTCAAAGTCTGTGAGTCTGTTATTATTCTACAAATAATTTCATTTGTCCTTTTTTAAGATTCTACATGTAAGTGATATCATATGATGTTTGTCTTTCTCTGCCTGATTTATTTCACTTAGTATGATAATCTCCAGTTTCATTCATGTTGCTACAAGTGGCATAATTTCATTCTTTTTCATCACCGAGTAATAATCCACTACACACACACACACACCCCCACATCTTCTTTATCCATTCCTCTATCAGTGGACATTTAGGTTGCTTACATGTCTTGACTATTGTAAATAGTGCTGCAATGAACACTGGGGTGCATGTATCTTTTTGAATTATGGTTTTCTCTGCATAGATACCCAGGAGTGGGATTGCTGGATCATATGGTAATTCTATTTTTTTTTTACTCCATACTATTTTCCAAGGTGGTTGTACCAACGTGTAAGAGGGTTCCCTTACATTCCCACCAATGTATAAGAGGGTTCCCTTTTCTCCACACTCTTCATAGCATTTATTGTTTGTAGATTATTTTTTCTTTTTATGGCCATACCTGTGGCATATGGGAGTTCCCAGGCTAGGGGCTGAATTGGAGCTACAGCTGCAGGCTGTAGAGTTTATCGATTTTGTTGATCTTTTCAAAGAACCAGCTTTAAGTTTCATTGATCTTTTCTATTGTTTTCTTTGTCTCTATTTCATTTATTTCTGTTCTGATCTTTATGATTTCTTTCCTTCTACTAACTTTGGGTTTTGTTTGTTCTCATTCTCTAGTTGGTTAGGTATAAAGTTATGTTGTTTATTTGAGATTTTTCTTGTTTACTGAGGTGAGCTTGTGTTGCTATAAACATCTCCCTTTGAACTGCCTTTTTTACATTCCATAGGTTTTAGGTCATTGTGTTTTAATTTTCACGTGTCTCTAGGTATTGTTTGTTTCCTTTTTGATTTCTTCAGTGATCAAGGTAGTTTAGTTGCATACTGTTTAGTTCCCATGTGTTTGTATTTTTTGCATTTTTTCCCCTTGTCATTGATTTCTAGTCTTGTCTGTGGCCAGAAAAGATGCTTGATATGATTTCAATTTTCTTAGCTTTACTGAGGCTGGATTTGTGGCCCAGAATGTGATCTATCCTGGAGAATACTCCATGTGCACTTGAAAAGAATGTACAATCTGCTGCTTTTGGATGGAATGCTCTATAAATATCAATTAAGTCCATCTGGTCTAATGCATCCTTTAAGGATTCATCTGGTCTAACGCATTTGTTGATTTTCTGTCTGGATGATCTGTCCATTGCTGTAAGTGAGGTGTTCAAGTCCCCCACTATTATTATGTTATTGTCAATTTCTCCTTTTACAGCTGTTTGTAGTTGCCTAATATACTAAGGTGGTACTATGTTGGGTGTATATATATTTACAATTGTCCTATCTTCTTGGATTGATCCTTTGATTATTATGTAATAACCTTCTTTGTCTCTTGTAACTGTCTTTATATTCTGGTGTTTTAAAAAGGACAATTTTATGGATATCTGTTTGGATCTAGCTGTCTTATAGTGTTATTATAGTCTTTGTTTTTCTTGTTGAGCATTTTCCAATTTGGTCTGTTATTGAAGTCTCCAATATTGTTGCTGAACTCTTTATTTCTCCTTTCAATTCTGTAAGTTTTTGCTTCTTGTATTTTCAGGATCTGTTGTTAGGTGCATATGTTCCTATAATTGTTATGTCTTCTTGATGGATTGACACTTTTATGTTTATGCAATATCTTTCTCTGTCTATAGTAGCAATTTTTGTCTTGAAGTCTATTTTGGCTGAGAGTAATATAGCCATTCTAGTTCTCTTTTTGCTACAGTTTGCATGGCATATCTTTTCTTACCTTTTTATTTTTAAACTATGTGTGATTATAAAATGTGTATCTAGTAGACAGTATATAATTGGTTTATGTTCGTCTTTTTATTCCTCCAATCTCTGCCTTTTAATTGCAGTTTATTTTATTTACATTTCATGTAGATTTACATCCGCCATTTTTCCACTTGTGTGCTACGTCTTATTTTTTTTTCTCCATTACTTTCTTTTTTGCTAAATAAATATTTTCTAGTATAGCATTTTTTTAAAAAAATTTTCCCCTATAGCATGTGGAAGTTCCTGGGCCAAGGATTGAATCTGAGGCACAGCTGTGGCAATGCCAGATCTGTTAACCCTTTCTGCTGGGCTAGGGATCAAACCTTTGCATTCGCAGTGACCCAAACAGTTGGAGTTGGATTTTTTTTTTTTTCTTTTAAGACTGCACCTGTGGCATATGAAAGTTCCCAGGCTAGGGGTCAAATCCGAGCTGCAGCTGCCTGCCTACCATAACCACAGCAACATGGGATCCAAGCCGCTTCTGCAACCTACACCACGGCTTGTGACAATACTAGATCCTTGACCCATTGAGCAAGGCCAGGGAGCAACTCATGGATACTAGTTGGATTTGATTCCTCTATGCCACGATGGGAACTTCTCAGTCGGATTCTTAACCCACTGTGCCCCAGCCAGAACTCCTAGCATTTTAATGTCTTTATTTCTTCTTTTTTAAGTTACTATCTTCGTAAGGAGTACAATTAATATCTTATCTTAAAAATTTAGTTTGGGTCAATACCAACTTAATGTCAGTAGTATACAAAACTTTGCTGCTATATAGCCCCATTTCCTCCCCCAACTTGGTGCTTTTACACGTTATAAATATAAATATTTATACATTGTGAGGTCATCAAGGCAGTTTATAATTGTTGGGTTAAGTAGATATCTTTCAAACGAAATAGGAGAAAAAAGTTACAAGCCAAAAAACACATTTATATTGATTTTTATATTTATTTGTATTATTCCTTTTACTGACCCTCTTAATACTACCGCATGTGGATTCTATGTATGTCTGGTGTCCTTTTATTTCTCTTTGGAGCACTCCCTTTAGTATTTCTCATGGGGGCTCTATGAGCCATACATTCTCTCAGTTTATCTGGTAATATCTTGATTTCTCCTTCATTTTTGAAGAACAGTTTTTCTAGTATAGAATTATTGATTGACAGAATTTTTCTTCAGTATTTTGATTATGTCACCTCCTTGTTCTCTGGCCTCCATGATTTATGATGAAAAATGAGGTATTAATCTGGTTTCTGTGTTGGAGAATGCCTTCGCCTTCCTGGCAGACAGTTAAAAACTCTTCCTCAGCCTTCACTTCTTGTGTGCTCAGAGCCTCAAAGTCGGCAATAGCTGAGAAGCTAGGGCCTTCCTAGGTCTAAGTGTGAGTTAAAGAAAACCAGATACCTTGAGATAATGAATCAAACACTTTTCTATATACGGGCAGATGCAAGAGTCTGGGCTCACTGAAATAATTCCTTTGATATGCACCTTAACTATCTAGAGCCAGTATCCAGTTTTTCTCAATCCTGATCTCCTCACATTCAGGGGAGCTGAGTGGCTGATGGCTTGATGGCTGCACCACTCTTTGTTTACTCATATGGCAGGTGACAATTTTTGTCCCCAATATGAATTAAATGGACTTTGTAATTGTCGTTCTTTTTCAAATTTTTTTTTTTGTCTTTTTGCTATTTCTTGGGCCGCTCCCGCGGCATATGGAGGTTCCCAGGCTAGGGGTCAAATCGGAGCTGTAGCCACAGCCTACGCCAGAGCCACAGCAACGCGGGATCCGAGCCGCGTCTGCAACCTACACCACAGCTCACGGCAACGCCGGATCGTTAACCCACTGAGCAAGGGCAGGGATCGAACCCGCAACCTCATGGTTGCTAGTCGGATTCGTTAACCACTGTGCCACGGCGGGAACTCCTCAAAAATTTTTTTAAAATGATTTTTATTTTTGTAGCTGCTCTACAGTGTTCTGTCAGTTTTCTACTGTACAGCAAGGTGACCCAGTCACACATACATGTATACATTCTTTTTCTCACATTATCATGCTCCATCATAAGTGACTAGATATAGTTCCCAGTGCTGTACAGCAGGATCTCATTGCTTATCCATTCCAAAGGAAAGAGTTCCTTTGGAATGGATAAGTCCAAATTCCCAGTCCATCCCACTCCCTCCTCCTCTGATTTTATACTTTTCTGTGAATGTGAAGTTGGGTTTGGAGCTAATTCCACCCTCAGATCCAGAGGCAATCTCTGTTCTAACCCAGCATTCTCAACCTTGGCACTATTCACATTTTGGCTTCAATAACTGAGTTGTGGGGGGCTGGCCTGTGGTTTGTAAGATATTTAACAACATCCCTGGACTCTACCCACTCGAAGCCAGTAATACCCTCCCACAAAGTTGTCCAGACATTGCCAAATATCCCCTGCAGGGAGAAATTTCCCCTGGTTGAGAACCACTGTTCTAACTATATTAATATAGCCTCATTCTTTTAGACACGGAAGCTGATTCAGATGAATAAGGCTTACGTCTCATAACACATGGAAATTCCATGATCACAATTAGATGGGTCAAGAACCGAAGTATAACCAATGCAAGAAAAGGAGATATGAGGGAAGGTTGCTGGAAACAGCTGGAGGAAAAGTTTCCCTCCTTCTCCTTCTAGGTGGGCTTGTGTGAGGATGTGAAATTCACTGGGTGTTCAGCTTTAGCGTGATGCTAAAATGGTACATAACGTGTGCTTCGCACATAGTAAATATCTAGAGTTATTAAGACACCAATTGGACCTATGCCATGATATTTGCTTTTCATATAAGAAATATTTAAGCTAAACTTTCTGAATTTAAATGTATTACTGAAAGTTGTAAGGGATTATCCATCACTGTAATGTCTCTCTCAAACCTGATCCCTTCTTTTCATAGCAATTCACCTCTCTAGTTCCCATTTTGCCTCTTAAGTTTTAATTGATTAGTTGAAAAACTTTCCATGCACATCTTTCATTTTTATCTCTGCCCTACTGTTGTGAGATTTCCTTACTATCTACAAGTTAAATGCAATATCTCAGTCCGTTTTTCAGTTTGACTAGAATCAACTTTTCAAACCCATCAGTCTTTGCTTTTCTTCTAAGACTAAGACTAACCAAATAAAAATGCTCACATTCCCAGAAACAGCTCTATATTTTCTGTCTCTGTGAATGTTCTTATGCTGTGTTTGACACTAGAATATTAAAAGTCATAATTGTAATGAAAATATGTAGCCTTTATTGCTTTATTGAGCACTGACCTTGTGCCAGATACTGTGCTTTATGTCATTTTATTCTGAAAACATAACCAAAACCAAATCTATTCTTCTGCTTAGTCTTCTGACACATAAAAGGAAATTACAGCTTGGAGAGGTTAAATGATTTCCCAAGGTCGCGCAGATGTTAATTGGAAAAATTGCACCTTGGACGTGGATCTTTCCGATTGATCGTGTTCTTGTTCTTTCCATAAAACTGTATGGCTTTACCTTCGGTCCTCTTTGTCCTCCCTCTCCTCTATTCTCTGCTGCAACTCTGATGTTTTCTAGTCTAAGCTTATATGTCAGTTCATCCATAACACATGTCCTCGTCTTTCAACGGAGAAGGTCCTTCCCCTCTTTAATGTCTTACTGAACCCAATATAATGCCTGGGTTCATCATGGTGGATGGCCCATATATTTTTTACATAAGGGAGATTGATAAGTAAAACTTGTAGCACAAGTATCTTGTTCTTTTAATTCATTATTGATGTAAACAGAAAAATCAAAATTGTGTAGTATTTTTCAGATAACAGACACTCAGTAGCTATTTGTTAAATTGAATGATTTGCTGAAAATCGAATAGATCAGCTTTTTGGGTGTCCATTTCTCTTATGCAGACTGTAGCTATGTATGTAAGAGCAAGCTCTTGAGGCGTCTATTGAATATAGGAAGAATGTCCGTTACTTTCTGTTAGCCTGTGCAGGTGAATAGGCCTGGGGGGTCTATATGTATATATATATTTGTAGTTAACAAAGGGAAAATATTTGCAGGGGAGTTTGGACTTTCTAGCCATGTAAATGATTGTAACATTGGCTTTCTTCCACAGAGAAGCTGTTTTATGGTCTGTTAGGATGCAGACAAGTCTGCTTCAGTGGTATGTCTGTCTTACCTGATCCCATTGAGTGAGGCATTTGAGAAGGTCAAGGGCAGGGCAGTAAGGTCAAGGGCAGGGCACTGAGATGGAAAAGAGGGAAGAAAAGAAGTTAAGAAAGAGAAGAAGATAACAGGCAAGAATGGAGATTAGACTGAATTAGATGCGAAAACACCCAACTGGGGGAGGCTGTTGCTGGTGCTGTTGGCCTGAGTCAGCAACATAAATCAATTAGTCAGATCTGGCTGGACTCGGACATCCCCACGGTGCTATTCAATCAGGAATTCTAGGATTCTATTGCATAAAAAAATGTTACAGAATATTTTTTCCATTTTTTTTTTTGAAGTATAGTTGATTTACTTTGTTGTGATAATTTCTGCTGGACAGCAAAGTGATTCAGTTATACAAATATAGCCATCCATTCTTTTTGTTCCTGTTCAATTCTTTTGTTTAAATTTTTCATTAAAGTATAGTTGATTTATAGTGTTCCTTCAATATCTGTTGTACAGCACACTGACCCAGTTATACATATATGTACATTATTTTTTTCCCCAATACTGTAATCCATCATGTTCTAACCCAAGAGACTGGACATGATTCCCTAGGCTGTAAGGTAGGACTCCATTGCCTATCCATTCCAAATGTAAGAGTTTGCATCTCCTAACCCCAAACTCCCTGGCCATTCCTAATTCATGATGTAAATGCTAGAGTTTCTTAAGCAAAGCTTTATAAACATTTTCCCAGTGTCTATGTGTTCCTTCAGAAAATGATCAACTTTACAATTCCATTTAGATTATAGTCTAAAAAAAACGATAGAATCATGTTTCAGATTATCTGGGACTCCTAATGGCATTTGGTCCTGCAATTTCAGTACCCGTATTTTCGGTTGGATCGATCATATGATTGACACCAGGGAATGCTGTTTATTTGCCTTCAATTAATGGGAAAGACTAGAGCTGACCTCCACACGTAAGACAGGCATGCATCTGCCTGTGCTCAGCATGCGCACAACGTGTGCACGACATGTAGGACTGAGATGTGTGCCTGTGTGTACTGCATATTCATGTTACATGGATATCCCAGGTGTGTGCCTGGTGTGTGTAACTCAGGCAGGCACTGCACCAGTTGAGATTTCATAGAAGTTTGGAAAGAGAAAAATGTTGAGAAAATTGTATTTCTAGGTATGTCAAACTTTTGTGCACGTATACTGTCATATTTGCATGGAGAATCGTTGTTTTGTTTTAAAAGCAAACATTATAGTCCTTCTTGTTAATATTATTGTTTTTTTATACTATTTTGTAGTTTTCTTTGCTTTTAACTTATAAATTAATTTTAGTTTTAGGACCGTAAACAAGCCATAAGGATAGAGTAGGCAGATCATCCATAGTTTTATATATTAATATTGGTATAAAATACCTTGTTAACAGTTGCAGTCAATGAGAGCATGTTTTTCTTTAAAGAGACTCGTTACATAAGTTTTCAGAACATTCTACCATTCTCTACTGAAGTGCATGTACGTCCTAATGCATTGACTCCCATTGAGGTATTTTAGAGAAAAATATTTGTCACCCAGGCTCTGTTAAGCTTATTAATGGCAATGTTCTAGTTACCTTTACAGTAGCTGTGGCCTCTGTGTCTTCGCCTGTCCGCTTTCCTTATTGAATCATGTTTCCTTTTCCCTAGGAAACAATTACTCTGTGTTCATACTGCTGAATTCTTTTTTTTTTTTTGTCTTTTTGTCTTTTTGCCATTTCTTGGGCCGCTCCCGCGGCATATGGAGGTTCCCAGGCTAGGGGTTGAATCAGAGCTGTAGCCACCGGCCTAGGCCAGAGCCACAGCAACGCGGGATCCGAGCCGCGTCTGCAACCTACACCACAGCTCACGGCAACACTGGATCCTTAACCCACTGAGCAAGGGCAGGGACCGAACCTGCAACCTCATGGTTCCTAGTCGGATTCGTGAACCACTGCGCCACGGCGGGAACTGCACACTGGTGAATTCTTGAGGCAACTCGATCATCACAGTGTGTCAAGGGAACATCATATTTGTTGTGGTTTCTGTACCGTTCAAGGTGATGTGTCCTGCCTAAGACCTTTTTCCACAGCGGGTCACCAAAGTTTGCTTTTACTGTTTACTTCATTTGGGTCATCATAGCATGTTCACTGAATGAAGCAGCACCGTCAGAGCCTCTTCCCTCTTTGTTGTGACGGAATTAAACTAGTAACGTCGCAACCCATACTCACTTCTACATGTGTTTTGTCATCTTGTCAGAGCAAGGTCACGAGGACAGTATCATTTCCACTCAGTAGACGACAGATGTGCAGGTCAGGGAGTGGGGTGATTTGTCCCTTTCATAAACCTGCAGCCTCTAGCTCTGAACGCGGGTGTTCTGGCTTCAAACCTCAGGCTCCTTTCAGTATATCATGGAGTTTCTCTAAATAAAATTTAAGCTACTTTTGAGTAGAAATTGAATTATCGAGGGAAAATATAATATTAACTCATATGGAAATCTTTAAAGATAAATTTCTTATTTTCTTTGGATATGGTTTATTATTATTGCTACAAATATATTTTTCCTGAGATGTAATTGACATATGATGTTGTATAACCTTCAGGTGTACAGCGTAATGTTGGATGTATATACATGTTGTGGAAAGGTCATCACAGTGTGTCAAGTGAACATCATATTTGTTGTGGTTACTGTACTGTTTTTATTTCATTTAAAATGTGTATATATATATAACAGTACAATAGCCACAAAAAATGACGAAATAATGCCATTTGCTGCAACATGGATGGACCTAGAGATTATCATACTACGTACAGTATGTCAGACAGAGAAAGACAAATATGATATTACTTATATGTGGCTTCTAAAAAAAAGATACAAATACACTTATTTACAAAGCAGAAATAGACTCACCCACATAGAAAACAGCCTTACAGTTGCTAAGGGGGAGGGGTGGGGGTAAATTAGGAGGTTGGGATTAACATGTACACGCTGCCGTGTATGAAATAGGTAAACAAGGATCTCCTGAACCGTACAGGGAGCCATGCTGTAATAACCTGTAATGGAAAAGAATCTGAAACAGAGTGGAGATGTGTGTGCATGTATATACACACACACACACATATTCATATATGTTCCTGCCGACTACCAGAAAAGGATTAAGATGAAACACAGTACTATACAATAGATCCTTTAACTCAGACTAAAATAGAAAAGGCAAGTAATAGAGGAAGAAGATAAGGAGAAAATAAAAATTTTAAAAGGTCTCCGCGGAAGAAGTTAAAGGACCAGAGCATAAAATTATGTTCTTAATCTCCTGAAAGTTAGGAGCAAACTTTTTATAGTCAAATACAATGCAACACTGAAGACGCTTACAGAGAGAAAACCTTTTCTCTCCCTAACTTCTAAGACATTTAGTACAGGTGGAAAGACTTTAAGAAGTGTCTTGAAAGAAAGCGTAGCCTGGGTGTATTCTAAAGCTTTAGTTCTTCTATATAACTATTCAATTAGAATGAGTTTGAAACCTGAAAGTGCAAAATGCCATGTTATGTGGCATGTAGTTTGAAGAAAGGTTTAGAAAGGTTTTTTCTCCTAAAAATATTGCCCTCTTCAAGAATTTGTGTTGTTAACTTTTCTTTCTATATGGACTTTCTGAAATCATTTAATGCAATTATTTTTCCGCTGATACTTTCTTATTCTTCTCATGGACATAAGGCCTGAGAACTACGAAAGAAAACAGATGAGAATTGTTCGCTTTTATCCTTTGTTTTTCTTGTTGTGGTCATGATTAGTTTTATGTCCTTTATGAGCTTAAAGATATTACACGTGCTTTTAGAAATTTTGGAAAAATGTGAAGAGTCAGGAAATGTGTGTTTATAGTTCCAGCAGTAGTAATTTCTTGGTGTATTTTTCTCAATAAGTTTTTAGCTTGTGTGAGAACATATGCTTTCTTTACTTGACATTTTTAATGTTATTAAATTTGCCCATGTTATTGAAAAACCTTCATTTTTAATGGCTACAAAGTATTCCACCATATGGATATACTCCGGCTTTTTAAAACATCCTGTTCATGTTGAATACTTGGGGGCTTTCCCATTTCTCACTGTGGTCCCCGCTCTGCGTCACTTTTCGTGGGCATTTTGACGTCTCTCTTTATAACCAGCTACCTTATGATAGTTTCTGCAAAGGACTGGTAAGGCACAAGATACGAACATTCCAAGTTATTTTAGAAATATCACCAAATTCCTTTTCAACCTCTTAGACCAGTTTTCGCTTCCGTCCGCAGCGTCTGAATGTCTCTTCCCTGTGCCCTCGCCTGCTGTGATTTCCTCCTTTTAATTCTCTGCTCCTTTGATGGAAAGACATTGCATCGCGTCGGTTTCATTTGTGCTGTTAAAAAAAGGCCATTTGTGTTGCTGGCACTTACTAGCTATTTATCTTCTTCTTTCGAAGCCTGTCTAAATCACCTTCTGACTTCGCTTGTCATTTATTAGAGCTCTTCCTGAGAAGAACAGAATCTCAGGGGCCAGCTGCTCCCCACACATGGGCGTCCGGAAGGGTGGAGGAAGGATAGTCAGTGGCGAGTGCCTCCGGGCCTCCTGCTCGTCTTTATCGTCGCTGACCACCCTTCCTTTTACTTTTTCTCTTCTTTTCTTCCCTGAGTCTTTCCTCTCATTTTGTTCTCCCCTTGATTCAAGATCGTGGACATCCTCGTCATAAACTGGGGTTAGCAGGCTGTGTGCGTCTCTGGATGTGGAAGTCCATACTTTGCCTTTGCTCCAGGTTGTCTGATGGGTGCTCCTGTCCTTCCCTTACGTGTTTCCAGCAACCCAGGGCAGTCCCACTATGTGTACCTACCAGCGGGGGTGGGGGGGTTGCTGCGCAGAGAGCGTGGGCTCCCTTACTGAGCCGCCTTGAGACAGAAACCCGGTGGGTGAACCAGGGTCCTGCAGAGCTGCGCAAAGAAGGCTGAGGGTTCTTTTCATTGTGTTTCTTTGCATTGACTTTATCTCCTTCAAAGACGTTCGTGGTGGTTGATTCCGGGGGGGACCGTCTCTGGGGGCCCCCTGGCTGGGCTGCTGTGTGCTTTCTCCATCGGCACCCCTGCAACCCCACGAAGGGCACCTGTGCTCCTTGTTTGTGTCTGAGCTCTAGAAGCCATGGCCCATCTATGGCTGTTTTCTCCCTGTCACAGAGCGGATGATGACAGTGGCTTTGAACCCAAGACAATGACCCTGAAGTCATGCACGGCTTCTCTGCTGTGTTTCTTGGCCTCTCTGCCAGCGGGTCAGGATATCTCTGCTTGTGTCTGCTCTCTGCTCAAGAGGCGCGCAAACCAACCCTTGTGGGGTGCAGACGGGGTGGGGTAGGGTGCAGTGAGGAGGGAGGGGGCAAAGGTCAAATGCACCTTCCACTCTGACAGCAGAGGCCCGAGCTCATTGAGGAGCCGGGACAAGTCTGGGTTTTCTATTCCCAGCACATGGCAGATACTAAACAGCTACTTGTGATTCTTGAATGAAAGAGACTTTTTTTTTAACCTACCATCTTCTCACAAGTAAAAGCAGGGTTAACTAGTCTGTTGGGCAGGGACACCCTGGTAATGCTTACCCCGTTTATTCATGACTCGGCCTGTCCTCAGCAGCACACCTATGCCTTCGTAACCTCCAGTTCGTCGCAGTGAGACTACCATGCTCCAAATGATGTGATTAAGATGAATATGTTTTGCACTCTTTGAACAGATGATTAATAAGGAAGAACAGTGTTGTATTTAAATTTACTGATGATCTAATTTGGAATTTGTGAATTTTAAAGAAATCCAGAGGGGAAGGAACTCTGAACATATTATAGGTGAGTGTCACTTTTCAGAAAGGAACATATTTGGGAGTTCCCACTGTGGCTCCGTGGGTTAAAAACCCGACTAGTATCCATGAGGATTCGGTTCAATCCCTGGCCTCGCTCAGTGGGTTCAGGATCTGCTATTGCCATGAGCTGCAGTGTAAGTTGCAGGTGCACCTCATCAGACCCGGCATTGCTGTGGCTGTGGTGTAGGACGGCAGCGGCAGCTCCTATTTGACCCCTAGCCTGGGAACTTCCATATGCCTTAGATGAGGCCCTAAAAAAAAAAAAAAAGATTAAAAAAAAGAAAGAAAAGGGAAGAAAAGGTTTAAAAAAGAAAAGAAAAGGAAAAAGAACGGAACATGCTTATTCCCAGTCTTGGACATTCCCATCACACACGTGACTTTTATTTGCTGCTAGTGTAGCCAAGTGCTATAAGCCACCTGCTTATAGCTGGTAGGACTGGTGTGTTATCCGTCTTTCAAGACAAGGGGGATGGCATATGTCTCTGGAAATAGAAACTTGCCTTTTTCCAGGTCTTCTGATATTTCCTTCTGATTCTTGACTCATATGATTGCTGTCCCCACAGCACTATGGTGTCACATCAGGAACCGCCCAAGTGAATTCAAAAAATGAGCAAACATAGTCATAGTAAGAGTGGGTATGTCTCTCTTAATTTCCTTCGAGAGCTGCAATTATCCAGCTCTTTACAATAAGTCTGCTTCTTTAATCTGAACTTCAGTAAACTATTCAGCAAGATATATTGAGAAATGAAAGATATGCATTTTAAGTCTAGAACTTTCTTGACTTACGATGGGGTTATGTCCTGATCAGCCCATCCTAGGTTGAAAATATCTGAAGTCAAAAATGCATCTAATATATCTAACCTAATAAACGTCATAGCTAAGTCTAGCTTACCTTAGACAAGCTCAGAACACTTACACATAGCCTGAAGTTGGGCAAATCGTCTAACTTAAAGCCTATTTTGTAATAAAGTGTTGAGTATTTCATGCAGCTTATCGATCCGTGTACTGAAAGTGAAAGACAGATTTTTTGTCAGGGTACAGGACGGCTGTAGGTGTGTTGACGGTTGACCCTTGTGGTCTCCTAGCTGACAGATCCATGGGTCACTGCCTCTGCCAAGGATCACGAGAGGGGATCATTGTGCATATCTTCAGCTCAGCAACAGATCAAAAGTCAAAATTCAAAGTACAATTTCTACTGAATGGTTATCACTTTCACACCACTGTGAAATCCAAAAATTGTAACTCAAATCATCATAAGTCAGGGCCATCTGTATTTTCCTTTTGACAAAGTTGAAACTTGCTACATTCAAAACTAAAGGCTGGGAAACTTTGTAAAGAGCCAGATAGAGGAGTTCCGGTTGTGACTCAGCAGTAAGGAACCTGACTAGTGTTCATGAGGACACGGCCTCCCTCGGTGGTTAAAGGAGGTGTGGTATAGGTCGCAGAGGTGACTTGGATACCGAGTTGCTCTGGTGCTGGTGCAGACTAGCAGCTACAACTCTGATTTGGCCCCTAGCCTGTGAACTTCCATATGCCTTGGCTGTGGCTCTAAAAAGACCAAAAAAAGAGCCAGTTAGAGAACATTTTAGGCTTGGTGGGCCAAGACCAAAAAAAAAAAAAATCAAAGCTATTAAGTAGGTATTTAGATAAAAGAGAAAAAACAAGTTTCCACAACATTTGATGAAATTCATGTGATAATAATAATGATAATTTAGTACAATTTTTTCAGGTCTATTGTATTAGATTTCTATTGTAACCATTAAAAATTATCACAAACTTGGTGACTTAAGCAATGGCAATTTATTATCTTGCTGTTCTGGAGGTCAGAAGTACAACAGGGATCTCACTGAGCTAAAACCAAGGTGTTGGCAGGGCCGCGTTCCTTTTAGAGGCTCTGGTGTAGATCTGCTTCCTTGCCTTTTCCAAAGTCTAGAGGTTGCCGGTGTTCCTGAGGTTATGTTGGCCTTCCTCTTTCTTCAAGACCATCAAAATAGCATCTTTCTAACTCTGCTCCCATCATCACATTTCTTTTTCTTACCACTATCCAGAAAGGTTCACTTTGCGGCATCCGTGTGTTTATACTGGGTCCAGGTGCATCATCTAGGATGGTCTTTCTACCTCTGTGTTCATGAATTAGTTTCAGAGCTGCCATGACAATGTACCACAAGATGGGTGGCTTAAAACAATTGAAATTAATTCTCTCACAGTTCCAGAGGCTCAAAGTCCCAAGCAAAGGTGTCAGCAGGGCCATGCTCTCTGAGAGGTTAGGTAGAATCCTTCCTTGCCTTCTTCTAGCTTCTGGTGGTGGCCATCAATCCTTGGCTGATAACTGCATCATTTGAGTCTCTAGCTCTGTCATCGCAGGGCCTTCTCCCCTCATGTGTCTCTGTCTCTTCTGTCTTTTTATAAGGACACTATAAGTTATATTGAACTAGGGCCACTCTGATGACTTCATCTGAACTTGCAAACATCTGCAAAGACCCTATTTCTAAATAAGGTCACATTCACAGGTCCTCAGATGGGATTAAAACTTCAGTGTATATTTTTGGGGACATGATTCAAACAGTAACAGTCCCTAACCTTAATACCTTCTGCCAGTTCCCTTCTACCATGTAAGGGAACATTTTCACAGGTTTTGGGGACTCGACTGTGGACATTTTTGGCAACCATTATGCAGATAATGAGATTACATTTGGTTTAATTGGGATTCAAAATTAGTATTCCCTGTCATCAAGTTGATTGCAAATCTGGAAAAATCCCTCTGAGCTATGAGTCACACAGAAACAGGTAGAGAGTTGAATTTGACCGGTAGGCTGCAGTTTGCTGACTCTTCCTTTAAACGAAGTACTATTAAAGCCAAACCTACTAGAGTGTTACCAAAAATATTATTTAATGCAATGATAAAATGCTTTGAAAAATATGATAGAAATTATAGTCCCAGTCGGGCTAGAACACATATTTGGGAGTGGCCCACATGGTAAAAATGAACCTTTTTGAGTAGCTTGAACAAAATTGCCAGATGTAGGATGCTTCATATTTATCATTGATTTATTTTAAAGGAATGCTACTTATATATATATAGTTATAATTTTATGTAACTTATAACTATAGTTATATATGTGTTATTAAGTTATAATATATATAGTTACATATGTTATATAAAGTTATAATATATATAGTTATAGTATATATAGTTATAAGTAGCATTCCTTCAGGAATGTATATATTAAGTATATAACTATACTTATAACTTTATATAACATGTATAACTATATAGTTATAGCTTTATATAACACATGTATAACTATATATATAAGTAACAATCCTTTAGGAATATATACATTAAGTATGTAACTATAGTTATATAGTTACATATAACTGTACATAACTGTAACTTGGTAAAGAATTTTATATATTACATACATTCTTCTTGGGCAGTTACTATAAGCAGGATAATATGATGAGGCTTCTAACTTAGGAAAAATACCATCTAACTGGGAAAAGCATATTTCTTTTTTATAAAATGGCTCATCTTAATTGATATTGACAAACTTTAAAATTTGAGCAGAATTATAGCATGGAAATGATGGTAAACAATCCTAATGGTTAATATACATACTGTCAAGAAAACATCAATTTCAAATACTTTTTTTTTTGGTCTTTTTTTTTTTGCCTTTTCTAGGGCCGCTTCCCGCGGTACATGGAGGTTCTAATTGGATCTAATTGGGATCTAATTGGAGCTGTAGCCGCCAGACTACGCCAGAGCCACAGCAACACGGGATCCAAGCTGCGTCTGTGACCTACACCACAGCTCACAGCTATGCCGGATCCTTAACCCACTGAGCAAGGTCAGGGATCGAACCTGCAACCTCATGGTTCCTAGTTGGATTCGTTAACCACTGAGCCACGACGGGAACTCCATCAAATACTTTATCTTTCAAATAAGGAAATTATATCTGTTGACATTTAACTGGCTACGCTGTAGTCCTGCCTTGGAGGTCAGTGTTAAATAACTTTTCTATCAATAGATTTCCATAGGAAGTCTATAACCTTTTGTCAGAAACACACTTGGCTTTTCTTTGCATTAGTAATAAGATGTGAAGTTAAGGAGGTATTTGGGACAAGGGATGTTAAGTAGCGATGAGGAGTGATCCTATTTATAAATCTGATCAAGTTTTCCCAGAAGATATATTTTAGAATCCGTATGATAGAAAGAAATGTACCAACCATAAAGGTATTTTGAAAGGGGATATAAGATCAATAGTCTGCTTGATCCCATTCATAAGGCTTTCTTGAAGGAGGAATTGTATTCTTCAAAATTTTAGTTATGTATTTGGACTCTTAAATTTATTATTGTTGAGCGTTCCCTTCATGGCTCAGAGGTTAACAAACCCAACTAGGATCCATGAGGATGCAGGTTCCATCCCTGGCCTCGCTCAGTGGGTTAAGGATCCGGCATTGCTGTGAGCTGTGGTGTAGGTTGCAGACGCAGCCCGGATCCCAGTTGCTGTGGCTGTGGCTGTGGCTGTGGTGTAGGCCAGTGGCTGAAGTTTCAATTTGACCCTTAGCCTGGGAACGTCCATAGCTGCAGGTGTGGCTCTAAAAAAGCAAAAAGGAAAAAAATTCTTTTTTTTTTTTGTCTTTTTGCTATTTCTTGGGCCGCTCCCGCGGCATATGGAGGTTCCCAGGCTAGGGGTCTAATCGGAGCTGTAGCCACCGGCCTACGCCAGAGCCACAGCAACGCGGGATCCAAGCCGCGTCTGCAACCTGCACCGCAGCTCACGGCAACACCGGATCGTTAACCCACTGAGCAAGGGCAGGGACCGAACCCGCAACCTCATGGTTCCTAGTCGGATTCGTTAACCACTGCGCCACGACGGGAACTCCGAAAAAAATTCTTATTGTTTCACTCTTGAAAGTCACCTTAGTGATAAATAACATGGTTTTTGGAGCCAGACTGCATAGGTCTAAATTTTAGACATCCTAGCAAATCACTTACCACTTCAAGTCTTGATTTACTTCTCTGTGAAATGGGTATAAAGCCAGTTCCTAAGTGTAATATGCTCAGGAGAGTGCCAGGCATGTAATAACCATTATATTGGTGCTATTCGCTTGTTTGTTATTGTTGTTAACAGCAGTAATTTAATAGTAGTGGTGGTGGTGGTGGTGGTAGTAGTAAGACACCATTTATTAATGAACTTATCTGTTAAGAAATGTGGAAGCTTATAGCTGTAGATTCTGTAGACACCAAACCATTAAGCATGCAGGTAGGCAGTTTGAGAAAAGCTGGATTATCCTGGAAACACTTGAGCCAGGTCCGAGGTAAGTCTGCTGGAGACGGGAGTCAGACCATCATCAGGACCAGTACAGGGGCCAGGGACATGCTGGGTAGTGGAGGCAGAGATGGTACCATCCTCTAAAGCTACTGGGATAACACTGATTCTCGGGGAAAACTGGGTATTTCTCAGTTGTATCCCTGTTTCCTTATCACTTGCTACAGAAAACCCAAGGGAGAGCGGGGACTTCATGTCACAAACCTACTTCTGTGCCATTTGATACGTGGTGATGTTTTTGCCATAAGCTACAGTACCAAATTCCGTTCTGCAGACTCTGCTTGGGGATTCTTTGAGCCTTCATTCCTTCTTCTTTTTTTTAATTGTTTTATGTCCTCCCCTAACGCGGTGCCTCGGTATCTCTTCCTCTTCACTGCTTTCTGTTTCCACAATATTAAGCCCCCAAGGGATACGTAGCTCCCTGATTACAAAAAATGAATCTTTGCATTTGGGCTTAAATTACAATGGTAAATGCAATTTAAAATTAAAGTTAAAATAACTAATGGGTGGTATTAAGTAGTTATTCTGGAGGGCCTTAGGGGAGTTTGATTGAAATTGGTGTCTTAAATCACCGTCAGTTTTTAGTAGCTATGGGGCGATGTTTTATACAGTGGGAAGATTATGATTCTGTTGACAGAGTTTGGGTTTTTCAGCCTTCTGAGCCATAGTGGTGTTTCTGTAATCCCTGTAGACAGTTGCTTTCCTTTCCATAATCCTCACTTTACTCTGCTGTCGAACTACTGAAGCAAAGCAGGTGCTCTGCTTAGGCAATTCTCAAAGTCAAGACTCTGGACTCAGTAAGTGGGTAGATCTGTCAAGATACCAGGAAGCCAGGGAAGGGTTTGGCCCCATCTTTGTGCTGGAGATGAGGATGTGATGGGGGGCGGGGGTTAGGTTGTCCACATGAGTTGTGATGTGTGCTGTAATCAGGGGAGACCTGGGGCCTAAGCTGAGCGAGACATGTGCTGTGTGTTGAAAGTGATGGACCAACATCATGGCTCCTGTTAGTTTCATATACATTTATTGGGATATGATTAAATGTTGTCTGTTTTCTTTAACACCAGATTGAAAGGAATGTACTGATATCAACTTTTATGCAGAAGTTATGAAATGAAGGGCCCCTTTCTTCTGAGATGGGGATTTTTTTCTTTATCATTTCTCCTGATTTACATTAGCCTTGAATAGCTCTTGGTAATAGACTCCCCTTTGAGTAAACGCAGGGTTTCAATGTGCCATAAGGTCCCCGAGAAAAATCTCAACAGACTGAGGGTTTTACTTTCTTTTTTCCTATGAAGAACCCACTGACAAAACAATTTAAAATAGATTTGGTGCATGGACATTGGCAGATGCCAAGTCTGAAAGAGGCAATGCAGAAAAGAAATGGTATGTCTGAAAAATAGGAGTCATTGTGCACATATTAGCTGAAAAAGCTAGTGATTTTCTTTGAGAAGAAGAAAGGATCACTGCATTATTCTTCCCATAAAATGAAGAGCCTGCAGTCTAGAGAATTACAAACATGCCAAGAACCAGTATAAAGGACTCTAGGACCAAAATCATTGACCTTGTTTGAGTTTAGCTTGGCTCCTATCAGACCTGGTGTGGTTTCCTGAGGGATCCAAGACCTGGACTCAAGTCAGGCTGTCTTCTCTACCGTATAAATTAATGGGGAAAACATCTCTTTCTAGAAAATTTATTTCAAGTCAGTTTATTATTGGACTCTAAGCTCCATGAAGATGTATTTCCCACAGGACCAGTCCCTTGGTAAGAATCAGTGGGTGCACTTTGGGTTTGAGCCAAGTAGAACCCAGGGCTTATGCACACTTCACTATGTGGTCATTAATCCATCAACTCCATCACTGTTCCATTGCTGTTCTTATGAAACCATGAATGTTTTGCTCTCAGGTGAACTTTCCTTTTTTAAAAGACTTTTAAACTGCTCATGGTAAGCACAAAAAGTGAGGGGCAATGAATGCTTTATAGATTTGTGTAAAGAGTTACAAAAAACTTCATGCTTCAAATAATACATACTTTTAGTCCCTGCTTTTGCTTATGTTTGAGCTACTGGATGCTTTGGATTAAGTAGATCCAAGTAGATAGAGTTTTGCCCACTGCTGGGATCCAGCTGACATGCCCCAATTTGACCACCCTGGTACTTCACAGCCAGCAGAAGATCTGACTGGTTTCCGTGTCTACCTGCCGTTAATTATTGCGCATCACCCTTGCTTGGTAACTGACCTAACAAAGGCCTGATGATACTCCTAGATTACCTGCCAGGTTACCCAAGTGTGCCTTTGTGTTTCAGAACCTCACTAATTTTGCCCCATATTAGCAAGATGTTCCCCAGTTCCCGGCAAAAAGTTTAAGTGTATTAAAGGAGAAAAGGTCTACCTCATGTGAACGAAAAGGACCTTTCAGACTGATGCTCTTACGTTGTGGGCTAAACACATGGGAAAGAAGAGAAGCCAAGGTGGGAGGGCAGCAGCCCCAGAGTGGCCTTAAGACTTGAGGGGATTCAAGGCAAGAATGTCCAAGGACTATTAATAAGCAAAGGCATGTTAGGAGGCTACAGAACACATTACAGAGCGACCAAGCCCAATTCTCCAGCTGATTCAGATTTAGGAGCCAGGGCAGTGGATATATACCTCACCATGTTCTTGGACTAGATTCTGAGCTACCTTCAATTCTCCCACCTTTCTCCATCAGCATACCCAATTCTAGCTCTTAAAGCCTGCCTTTTTGTTCTGGTGCCTGTGCGCTTCCCCCAACAACCTTCTAAGGGTTTATAATCATGGGCACCCGAATAAAACAGTATTGAGGGAAGGTCATTCCAAGCTACTGGCGAGAGGATGGGTTGAGTAGAACAGATTTGTTTTAAACCATTGGTAAGAATTGATTTAATATTTATATTTTTTTCACCCTGAAATTTGCTATAAGCATTTTATCATGTCTTAGAAACATAAAAAGTTTGTTTAAAAAGTAAATATGCAGTTACACATTTTTTTCAAAATTTGATTTCAAATCTCTTTAAAAATATATGGTGCAGTGAGGAAAACCAGAAAACTGAAAGATTTTGTTTTTTTCATTTCCTGAAGAATAGATGGAGTGTGTTCAATGTCCAGTGATCAAATATATTGGGTACCTTGTGGTGCTTCTTAAGAGAATAGCAATTCTTACCAAAAACGGGCATTACAAATGCTTTACTCAGAGTTCCTGCCGTGGCTCAGTGGTTAAGGAACCTGACTAGTATCCATGAGGATGTGTGTTGGATCCCTGGCCTTGCTCAGTGGATTAATGATCCATTGTTGCCGTGAGCTGTGGTGTAGGTCACAGACACGGCTCAGATCTCATGTTGCTGTGGCTGTGGCATAGGCTGGCAGCTGCAGCTCTGATTGGACCCCTAGCCTGGGAACCTCCATATGCTGTGGGTGTGCCCCCCCCAAAAAAGACAAAAAAAAATGATTTACTGTCAAATATTTTCCAGTATGGATTTTTTTTTTTGTCTTTTTGCTATTTCTTGGGCCACTCCCGCGGCATATGGAGGTTCCCAGGCTAGGGGTCAAATCGGAGCTGTGGCCACTGGCCTGCGCCAGAGCCACAGCAACGCAGGATCCGAGCCGCGTCTGCAACCTACACCACAGCTCACGGCAACGCCGGATTGTTAACCCACTGAGCAAGCGCAGGGATTGAACCCACAACCTCATGGTTCCTAGTCGGATTCGTTAACCACTGCGCCACGACGGGAACTCCCAGTATGGATATTTTTTATTCAACAACATATATAATTATCTTGAGAATAAGTAAAGGAAATTTCTTTTAAAAAACTACTTGTTGCCTGCAATTATTTTGTTCATTTTTTATACAAATAAATAAATATTTTCCAGTAAGATTAAAATGAGAAATGAAAGACATTAAGACTTGCTGTTTTTATTTTGTTATATTTATTCCTATGCTAAAAATGAAGGTTAGACTTTCAGTCTCTTTCTGGAAAGATTTTCTAAAGGAAAAATTAATTCAAAAGAAGGAAACCTTTTATACCTAGATGTAGAGTCTATTGTTAAACAAATCCCTTATCATTTGTCATTTCTGGTGAATTTAAGTGCTTCAGGGTCTGGATTTCTTGAAGACACTGTTAGCAAATCTCTTTCGTGAATGCTTCACTGTACCATCATTCATTCATTCATCAATTCAGTCGCTGTTCCATTGCTGTTCTTGGGAGTAGCAAATGTCTTACGGCTAATTTTTCCTCTTTAAAGACTGACATAGGAATAGTGTTGGTAAACACTGGTCTGAAAATGAGGGGTCGATTAATGCATTACATCTTTGTACAATTATTATTTCAAATGCCCATGTCCACATTGCCTCGAATATTATATATGTATATCCCTAGTTTTCGCTTATTTTTGAGCTCTAAGATGCTTTAAGTTGCTGTTACCCTATAGTTTCATTTTCATTAAAATAACATTAACAAAACCAATCATATTTTAAAATTCTCACTTTTTTTTAACTCATTGAATTTCATTACACTTATAGTTGTATGATCATCATGACAACCCAGTTTTATAGCATTTCCATCCCAAACCCCCAGCCTATTCCCCCCCCCCACCCCTCAACCTGTCTTCTTTGGAAACCATAAGTTTTCAAAGTCTGTGAGTCAGTATCGGTTCTGCAAAGAAGTTCATGGTATCCTTTTTTTAGATTCTGTGCCCAAGGTACATAGAAGTCTCCAGGCTAGGGAATGAACCTGCACCACGGCAGTGACCCAGGCTGCTGCTTTAACAGTGCAGGATTCTTAACCAGCCTGGGCCACAAGAGACCTCCCATTGTTAATGATTTTAAAACAGCAATTTTGTTTTTTGGTGATACATTATGCTTTGTGAGTTAATCATGTGAGTTAATCAAAAGAAGTCATTGAAAATGTTGATGCAAAGAATTCAGAAGTTAGAGAAACAACATATTATAAGATACAGGTATGGATTAGCTGTGTGGAGGACAGAAAAAAAACAGTCCACTCTTTCTGCCATTACAGAGGCTTACCTCTGATTTCTCTATATTCTGGAAGAATATAACCTTGAGTAGCTACGTTTCACTGAAGGGTTTCTGTTTTGTTTTTTAAAATAATTGCTGAGGAACAACTTGGCCTGCCTATAGTTTTATGATAACAAAAGATGCCTTATGTTTTTGGTCCTTGTAATTGTTTCACTGATTGTAAAACAAATGCTTTTGTGATGGAAGATGTGCTTAGAAATATCATACTGAGCTGCTTCTGCAGCACTGGTCTGTAAATGGCTTTCTCTGTTAGATCAGGACAGCCATCTGCTTGGGTGCAGGACAGAAGAAGTAGCATTGCTGCAAAAGGAGGAGGAGCCAGGAGAGGGTGAGGAGGAGGGGAAGGTGGGGGTGAGGGTGGGAGATGACAATAGGAAGAAGGAGAAGAAAAAAAGGAGAGCTGTTATTTCCTACATGGGACTTTTTGTGTTGTCATCAGGATAACAGACATGAAAGCCACAATTTATCAGAAAAGAAAACCGTGACCTTAGTACCCTTTCTTTAACGTATTAGATGCCAGCTGTATCATAGCGTACTCCCGGATGCTCAGTGATGGGGGAGGAAGCACCGAAAAAGGGATAGAGAGCCCTGGCTGCCTGCTTCTGGCTCAGCCTCTGTCCTAGGATGAATGGAGACCAGCACTCCCCGCCTGCCTGTAACGCTGTGGCAGTCACACACCCACAGGGGTATTTATGTTCTACAGCCTAGAACTAGTTAGTTCTGAATTAGTTAGTCGCCGTTCACTTTGGCAGCCACTAACCACACGTGGCTATATAAATTTAAATTTAATTTTAAACATTCAGCTCCTTTCTCCTAGCCATACTTCAAGTGCTCCATTGCCACGTGTGACTCATGGTTACCATGTTGGACGGCGTGGGTCCAGAACATTCCATTATCGTGGGACGATTTCCTGAATGAACCTCCTCCAGTTGGCTGGGATAAATGCTACCCAATAAGATGACTTTCGATTGGGGCTTTTAAACAGCATGAGATCAGTTAATAGGAAACAACTGTTTTGTTTCTGTGCACATCATTGAGCAGCAGTGTGTATTTGCAGATTTGACCATAAAACTGTAAAGAATGGAGTTATTTCTCTTCTTGGCAGTGGAGTTTTTGTTGTTGCTTTTGCTCTTTGGAATGTCTGATGGGATGGCGCTTAGCGACAATTGCCTCTCCTTTTGTAACTTTCTGCTTAAGGTTTATTATTTACTTTGCACTTGGCACATGTAAGAAACATGCAGAATTTGGTCTGATGATCTGGTCCCAGTCCTGTCCTCAGGGGCCTGAGTGAGACTGGCTGTCAAACCGAGGGCAGCTCTCTCAGGGAGGCTGGGAGGGCTGACCAGGGGGCGGGCGGGAGGGTGAGTGGGAGACTGGAACCAGAGGAGGAGCTGAGATCTCTCGGACAGAGGACAGAAGGAAAATGTGGGGAAGCAAAACTGAGGGCAAAATAGCTCCACAAGAAGGGAGGGAAAGCGCCCAGCCTGTGAATGGGAGCAGGCATCCTGGCTTAAAGGCATAGACCCTTCCGCGTGATCAAGTTGTCTGAGGAGGATAGACCCTTATTAAGTCCAAAGACAGGACTTGAGCTGGATGGCTGAGCAGAATTCTGTCTCAGAGAAGCAAAGAGTAATCTGTGAGAGTGTACTTTTTCTTCGCTCTCTCTGAGTTGCTCTGGATACAGTTCAGCCTCTAACCGCCTTTAATTCTCCATGTTGCTTTTCCTCCAACTCTGGTATAGTGTCTTCAACCCAGGGATCCGCAGCAGCTGACATTGCTCTGGATCTCCTTAGGGCAGAGCGTTGCTTGTTGACTGAAACACTCAGGAAGGGAAGACACATTTGTCTGGGGGATACTCGGCCCCGGGAACCCCTTCTTTGCTGTTGGTGGCTCTCTGCAGTGTGTTCACTGGGTTTGGTGAGTCTTCCTTGCTCATCTAGAAGCCCCCCTTACACTGGCCCAGCTATGAAATGCAAGGGCCTCCCGTCGCACGTGTGTGGTCTTATTGATTCTCTCAGCCTTCGCCAGGAGTCAAGAGGGGGTCAACAGAGAACCATGGGTCCAAGGGCAAAGAGCTTAAGATTCCTTTCCCCTCTTCTCTGGGTTCTCTTATTTATTTAAAAATATTTTTTTGGGCTGTACTTATGGCATGTGGTTTGATCCCAGGCTAGGGATCGAACCCACTCTACAGCAGTGACAGCACTGGATCCTTAATAACTAAGCCAAGAGGGAACTCCTCTGGGTTCTTTTTTTTAAAAAAAAAAGCTTGACTAACTCTCTTTCTGAAGAACACTGTTGTAGTCTGAGAAGAAAAAAAAAAAGAGAAACAAACAAACAAAAAACAGAAGGTGGTAAGCTCTTTCCTAAATCAGTTTTAAGTAAGATTTTTCCCAGCAATGAAGTATGAATTAATTTTAAAGAAATGGCATTTGTACCCATGGTGTATAAGGAGGTCAAAATATGAAATCCAGCTCTTATGCTGTGTGTACTGGATTCACACAAGAGGTATTTTTCAGTCCCACCGATGGTTTGTTTTAGCACATTAAGCAAAGGGCAGCTCCTGAACTCACTGTTTAGACCCCCTCACCTGTCCTGGTGCAGCCCCAAGAAAAGAATCAATGACATTCATGCCCTATTCCCCTCCATACTTTGAAGGGCTTATCAGACATGTGCTCATTGCTTCTAAAAATAATAAAATGAAAACAATTTCTGCCTCCTTTTTACACAGTTTTCCTTTTTCTCCCTTTTCTTCCTTTCCTTCTTTCTTTTACTTTGGTATGATACAGAAGACAGCTGCTTTCTTCCATGAAAGCAAATATATCTCATTTCCTTCTTCTCTGTCACTCGTCTGCCCCATCTTAGTTCATCAGGAAGGTGATAACAGTTTATTATTCCGGCTGATTTTCAGTTACAAGTGTTTCTGCTGCCAGATTAAACATTCAGATTTTCAGAATATATTCTGCACAAGTTCCTCTGTGTGCAGAGTCCTTCTTCCGCAGCCCAGTTCTCCTAGGAGAGAACAACATTGATGATTAGAGCCAAACCTATAATTCAACATTTAAAGGAATGGTTTTCACAAAAGGAAGAATAGTATGCAGTGGAAATTTGGGTCACATTAAAAAAAAAAAAGGAAAGCCTTCTCTCTGCACACAGCACATCCAGACGGTGTCAGAATTAGCAGTAATGTCAAAGGTAAGGACACGCGAATGGCAGTTTTCTGAGAGTCACAGATGAGGGAGAAGAAGAGCAGCATATACCCTTCGCTGTACACGTTGGTAGCTGAGTTAGCAGCCAGAGTTGTTTTTCTCAAAAATGATCAGGTCCTGTGCACTTGAAAATATGGTTTATATCATTAAAATCACTCCACTGGTAGAACAAGGGACAGGTGATTTTCCTTTTAATTATGACCTAGAGAAGACTGTTGGCACTTGAAAAGCTGACCTTGTGACTACTCTGCATTTTGAGTGTGACCCCAGAGTTCCATGATGTATGGTGACTTGGATCTTTGTTGAGATCTAAACTTGAATCTTGAGCACTCCCAGCCTGGTCTGGAGGAACAAGTCCCTTAACCCTAAGTAACTGTTATGCATCAGCCTCTCAATTGTGCTTTCCTGGTTTGCTACAGTAGTTTGCTAGAACCTCCCCAGTAATTACATCCATATTTTCTTTTCAAGGGAAAAAAAGAGCAAGCTTCAAGTAGGAAGCTTACTCTTGGGGCCAGAGATGGAAGCCAAGCTTGGAAAGTTAGGGCATTTTTGATTGTGGGTGTCCAACAAAATTTGCAGGAGGCAGCTATTGTAAATATGAGTGTCTGCACGCTTGCCTGAGACCTGCGCACTTGGCAGTGGGGTGGGGAGAAGGGGCCGCACAAGGGAAGTATGGGGTTCAGTCCATGCTTTTTGAACCTGTAAGAGCTGTGTGCTATGCTTGCGTGCTGTTTTGTTTCCTGCATGAGTGCCTCTTGAGAGGTGCAGATCTTCAGCTTGAGAAAAGGACGGAGATTCACTGGTTCACTGACTCTTTCACTCATTTAGCAACTGTTTCCTTGAGCAAGCACCTACTGTATGCAGACACTGTGCCTACTGTTTGCAGACACTGTACTAGATACTGAGAAGGCAGTGGTGAGCAAATAGCTATCCTAGAAGGGCCCTGACAGTCCACTGGGGAGAGAGTTGCTAGTTTTAAAAGGTACACGATGTAGAATTTCACAGTTCTGAGCATCTTGATGGGTGATCCCAGGGAGGTCTGAATGACAAGGTGACAGACCAGTCGACACGGTGATGGGCTTGAACACCGACATTGAAGAATGAGCACAATTTGATGAGATGCTGGGGGTTTGAAATCTTTGCCCTGTGTCCTCCACATGTGCATGTTTTTCTTCATTCTCCAGGAATTGTTTACATCATAGGAGGGCATATTTTCTACTGACACTAGAATCAGAGACACCATGCAAAAGTAACCTATCATGTTAATGATAAGCAGTGGGGGGTTTAAGGATAGACTTTCAATGATTTGCCTCATATGTTTACCCATGGTCTCCTTGAAAAAAATGAAAATTTTGGTTCAGGGTTTTTGAAGCTATAATTTTATGGAAAGGAATTCAATGGCTAGAAAGGCTAGAAAGTTAAATAACAGATTTTGAGGGGGCACTTAATAACCTAGCTCTTTTATTTATTTAATTTTATTGATCTATCATCAGAAGGATCGCAATTCATGACCTTTTATTCTCTTAAAATTGATTCCTCCTTATATATGTTCGGCATCTTCCAAACCATACTTTGAAAAAAAAAATCTGGTATTTCAGTTTTTAATATTTTAATGAGGATTCTCTAACTGACTTTTCAAAGTTCAAGGCTTTTTGGAACTAAAGTCCTGCATATATATAGTTGCTCAATCAGTAGGTTCAATGTATCACTTACTTTTCAAACTTCCTATTTACTTACTCTTCAAATGGAGAAATAGAGTAAAAATTAATCCAGGTTGAATTATTCACATAGAGACACCGAAATCAGAACTCCCAGACCTAGTGTTTTTTTGTTGTTTTGTTTTGTTTTTAAGTATAGAAGGTAAACTATGAAAGGCATTGCTTGAATTTTCAGTAGTAGTAGATTTAAAGAAAAAAAATCTGAGTGTACCTGCCAAAAAGTTCAGTCATGGGTGGCTTCTTTTCAGTGACTGTGAGCAAATCTTAGGTTTTAATTAAAGGAAAATTCTGGTCTGGGACTTGGAACCAGCTTGTTTCAATAGGTTTCAATAGGCTGAAGTGTCCATTCGTTTGCTGGGTCTTTGTCAGCCTCTCAGTGTCCAGCTTCTATCACATCCCCTTTGCAGGGCCTCTTCCCCCACACAGTGAAATCTCCATATGGCAACAGTTACGGTCTGTGCAGTTGCTTCCTGTGCTGAATTAGGAGGCACTGCACCGCTGCGCCTAGGAGACATGCAGGGCTAGGTTCCTGTGAGCCTCTGGTCACAAGGTTTCATCAACTGAGCAATACATAACTTGTCTTCTGTGTGTTTCTGTTTAAAGCACGTTATTTAGGGAGTTCCCACTGTGGCACAGCAGAAATGAATCCGACTAGTATCCCTGAGGAAGGGGCTCGATCCCTGGCCTTGCTCACTGGGTCAGGGATCCACCATTGCCAAGATAAATAAATAAACAAACAAACAAAAAATAAGTAAAGGCACCTCATTTAACATGTACATTTAGTATTGAACTCACAGCCAACAGCCCTAAACCTGTGCCTGAGCAGAGCTTATGTGACCTGTCTTTTCTCCCTTAGGCACGTCACAGCCTTCTTGTGTTCAGAAAGCCAGACAGCATTTCAGCTACACTTGGGGGCCATTTAAACAGTGAAATCAGCAACAAAAAGCACAGAAAACATGGCACTAAACAGACTGTGAAAAGGACACTTGTTTACAGTCTCAGCTGCAACCTCAGCTCAACCTCAGCTGAGAACGGGCACAGCTATTGGCACAGCTATTAACTTTTTCTCCACTCTGCACAGCATCTGTGAATGACTAGGAAGGCACAGCAAGTACTCATTTTGGGGGTTACCAGCACAGCTTAATGAGTGGGTAAATTTGCAAATACAGGTGCTGCAAATGATGAGAGGCCCCCGTATTCCTTTTTTTCGATTCTTACCATCACCCTTCTGATCTAGGTCCTGGTCACTGAGTTCTGGGTGGCTACAAAGACCCTCATTATTCTCCCTCGCCCTTGTATTTTATTTATTCTTCCTTCTTGCTACCGCTAGACTAACTTTTCAATTTCTTTTCTATGGTCACCACCTTTCTAAAATTTTAAACTTTTCAAATGAAAGAAAATATTGTCCTAGCACTCAAAGACTCTCTGGGTCTGTCATTTTCTCATTTCACATCTCACTTCTCCTAGAGCAGCATCGTCCAGTAGAACTTTCTTCAATGATGAAAATGTCCTAAAGCTGCCCTGAATTAGCACGTGGGACTGTTGAGGGCTCAAATGATGATAGCTAGTTGTGACTGAGAAACTGCCCAAGTATTGTGGCTGCTTGGACTCAGGCTCCAGCCAGTGTATAGGACAGCGCTGTGCCCTTGAGGAGCGGTCCACTTGTTGTGTCCCAAAGGTAATTTACAGATTTCCTCTTTCTTGCCATTGCCTGTATATCTTCTCCCTCTTTCCCTGTTCCCCAACCTGGTCTTTATTCCCTAGCCTCTTCATTTTTCTTTTTTCACACCCCATCCTGAGGGAAACCATCCATGACCCACCCCATCCATGTGGAAGGGATTTCTGTGCTTTCTGAATTCCCCAAAATATTGTTTCGTTTAATGTCATCTTTTCCTAACATAATTGCAAGTCTCTATGGGTGGAAATTGGTCAGCATAAATGGAGTGTCTAATATTCAAGCAGATGTCCCATAAATACCTGTTGATCAATTGTCAGCAGCGCTTTGCAGCACAAGAAAATAAGAGAAATAAAACATATACTCTTGGGGGATTGTAGAAATCAGGATAGGCTAGGAACAAAAAGGACCCCCAGATATCATTAGCGTCCAGACAGAAATTGACTTCTTGCTCACACCCTGTACTCCTTGTGACCTGACTGTGGCTTTATCCAGGGACTCTGATGGTTGATTAGCCTCTTAAAACTTCTGCCGGTAAATGACATGTAACAGTTTATTGGCCAAAGCAAGTCACCTGAGCGCTGCCGGGGTCAACAGGGATGGAATATGTGACCCAGGTGCATGGAGAACATCAGAAGAGTTGGCGGAAGGTCATGTAACCTGCAGTAGGAATTGGAGGTCCCGGTTATAGCTGTCACTATTTTCCCTCCGTTTCTGGAATGGCTTCACTAACCCATCTCTCTGCATCTCTCCCTGCTCCAGACTGTTCTTTCGGTAGCATCCAGAATGTTTTCCAGGGGTGCAAGTGTCATTTCTTCACCTGTAGGAAAACCTTTGAAGGCTCCTGTTTCATATATGAAAATCCTAAGCACCTGAGCAAGTACTAGCGAAGCTTCACAATCCAGCTCCCTCTTGGTCACCTTCCCACCATATGCCCTATGCTTTCCTGCCCCGAATTGCTTGTCTTTGGAACCAGCCAGATCACCTCCTAGGATACTTGTCCCTGGTAACCTTCCTGCAGAGACCCAGCCCCAAATGACCTCTGAGAATTTTTGCCGGCAACCCTGCCGAGACAGATTTGCACCCTTGCTGGTGCTTCTGTGGGACCCACTACTCTCCTCTAACTGGATCACATTTCTGAAACGGAACATGTTTGTGGGTTTACTAGCTGTCCTCCTGCTTGCTCTCAAAGTCCCTTAAGCAGAGTCCTGCCACTGCTTTGCTCATATGTATACGTGTGGTGCCTCGTATGGTGTCTGTCACAGCGGTGCCTCATTTAAATATCCTTCCTCTAAGGGAGAAGAATAGCAAATCCCTCATCTAGCGAAACCCTCTTCTGGCCAAACATGGCACAAGATTTTGCACTTGGGGGGTAATAGCGCCTTGCTAGAGGACAGTTTATACAATTAAGTAGAAGGAGGTTAATACTCGTAAACTATCCAGATGCTCTTCTCTGTCGTAAAGGTCATTTCGTGGAACTGGGCAGAAAATCTTTTAAAAGTATTTACCTTTACTGGGTGTTTGGGCCGAGTGTTTGGCACTTGATGAGCCTTTTGTAAAAAGAAAATCAAATGTTTCACATATTTGGGGAAACTTACGAATCTTTTTGTATGAAATGTGTGGATATATGTTAGCAGCATAGATATTTATTTAGAGGCATTTTCAAAACAGATACGTTTCTCCAAGAATTTGAAATATCATTTATTTCATCGTTATTGTCTTGACCACTGGCCTACGTACAAGTGAGAGAGACATTGCTAACTTCTGCTACTGCCCGCAGGAAAATGACTTGGGCTTATAACATCCTCGCAGAAAAGTCTTTACTGAGCATAATGTAGAGAGAAGCTGGGTAGCTTCTCACACACAGGGCTGGGGCGCAAGTATAGTTCACGCAGGGGCTCGTTTTTTTAAACTGTTTTTTACCCACACGAAAAACCTGGGGAACCATAGCTATGGCTTCCAGATAATTTCAGGTCTTTATGATTTCCATTTTTTTGGCTCCAAGTTCACACTCAATGAAAAGCTAACAAAGCCTCGCATTACATGGGGAGATGCCAGAGACGTTAGGCTTCTTCTCAAGATTGGGGCATCTGTCCAGGAAAGCGTGCAGTATTACTAATACCATAAACTTGATGAACTCTTCTGGTTCAAGCCTTTGTGATATTTTTAATGATGCAAAGTGCTCATTTGTAAGACTAGATATTAGCCTCTATCTCTTGGCATTTAATATAAAAGAATTAATTTTAATGTAATGTTCATTTATAATAATTGCTTTGGAAATTTGCTCTATGGGCCTCATAATGCCAAAGACCAGAATAGCTCAGGGCTGCTTTCGCCAAAAATCTGTTTTTCTAAAAGCTTTCTCTTCACTTGCTTTTCAGTAAATGCGTGCCTGTGATCCATTCTTATAATTTATCACAAAATGCCTAAAATAGCAGGCTTTGTTCAGCCCCTGACCAAGAGACTCTGCATTTGCTGAAACGTCAGTTGCCATTTAAAACAGTATTGTTTGAAAAGCTGGGATGTGCCACTAGCTCGTTTTCACGCAGCTCCAAGTTAGGAAGTCTGCAGCTGCCTCTAGTCCCTCGGTTAGTATCTCATAAAAGCCAAGAGACAACACATCTAAACTCTGGTAACTAAGGTATCTTCCATGTGTCAGAATGTCATTGTTCCATTTAGCTTTAGATTCTAAGTTATAGTGTCATATTAAGCAGACATTACTCAGAGAGATCTGAAACCACTCTACCTTATCTTTAGGTATGTTATTATTTTTTTCTTGATAAGATTAAAATCAATGTACAGAGTGAGAAATCACATCCACTCATTCATTCATTTTGTGTATATGTATTTAGGATCTCCTAGAAGTGTCATGCTGGGAGTACAGTGATTAAAGGCCTCAGAGAGCTTAGCGTCTGACTGAGGAATTCTTACGTTTCTATCATCTGTACTCTTTTTCCATGGATAATATGAATACTGGAAAGTCAGTTGCTTAAGCTATTGATATGTACAACCAAAGTATTATTAAATAAAAAGAATTCCCGAGACGCTGCCCTAATAGTTTTCCCTCATTTGTGAAGACGGTTACCCATCGACTGTGTAACTGCTCTCTGTCCTGAGTGAGCAGTTGCTCCTTGGAAGGGCCTGTCTTGCTAGGCAGACGCCAGGGATACAGTGGTGACGAGAAGGGCAGTCCCGTGAAGGGTAGCAGGAACAGCAGGCTTCCTCTTCCCTTGAGAGTGGCAGGGATTCCTGGTTGAGCGCGAGGATAGCCTTCCGCAAAACGCAGGCGTGGCGTTTTGGAGCTGCCCTTCTTTCCCGCCTTTCTTCCTCTCGCTCCTTTTTCTTTGGCCCATCCGTTCCTTCAGCGTGTTTCCGTGGTGCCCGCTAAGTTGCGGAAGACCCCTTTGCTCGCTTCCCTGTTGGGTTTCCTGAGGATTAGCTTTTACGACCTTCTCCTCCACCCTCCGCTTTCTCTTAGGAATACTTTCTGGTGATTTTCCTCTCCTGCTTTTCTCTGTGTTGCTCTTAACCACCAGCATCGCTTTTAATGTCTTCCCAGCAGAAATGCATGCGTGATTTGATAAGGTTTGCAAGACCGTTCGATTGAAGCATGAAGTATAAAGTGCTTCTGTTGAGTCATAAGTCAACACCCTTTGGGCCAGAGCTGAGTATAGAGGTTGGGAGAGGATCTTTACCCGTTGTTGTACCACCTTACAACCACTTTTTTTTTGCCACCAAATTACATGTGCACTGTATTGTTCACACACCCCAAACCACATCCTTGCCATGCCCCCCAGTGAGCATTCCAGGTGTGTTTCCTGCCTTTCAGCATCTGGGTTTCTTCTCCAAGCCCTGCCATCCCTCAAATTCTCCCTTTTCCTCTTCTGGTGGCTTTGGGGTTATTGCTCTTAAGGGGGTTGTAGTGTTTCTAAGGAAAGGGACTCCCCTCCCTCTCTGTGGGGTCTGTTTTTATCTTCCCAAAGCCAGATGAGAGGAGTTCCAGGAGAAGCCCTGTCAACTAGAGGACGACTGCCAGCGAGGAGAGATAATATCTCATTCCCCAGCTGGAGAGCAGTGAAAGTGGAGACTGGCTCACGCATTCCCGGATCTCCCTGAGATGGGGAGTCGGGGGAGAGCGCTGGATGTTGGGGGAGGCGGGCATTAGAGCAGGTGTGGCAGTGGAGTAGCCAACCCTCTCCCTCTAGGTGTCTTGACGAGGATGCTGATTTTCCTGGAGGTGAACTGGATGGTGTGGGAATTAACCAAGCTTGAGCCATCTTGCTAGGACAATATGTCAGGGGCTATCCTGGGGAGAAGAGACCATAAGGTCAAGAAACGTGGATGAACCATTCTTGGCAGGATCAGAGAATGGAAGATACGGCAAACTGGGCCTCCCCCAATCAGGGAGCTGTGCTTGGAGAGTATCTGAGAAGAGCCTGAATGTGTGGCGCCTTCGACTGCCTGCAAAGACTGACAGGGAAAGACCAAAAATGCACTCCGTCCTCCGTCCCTTCTTGGAGCCCCAGCATTGGAGCCTAAGAGTGAGGAGAAAGGTGTGCCCAGAACAGAGCTTCCAGGGAAGCGGACAGGGAAGCTTTGACGGGAGATGAGGCCGAAGTTTTAAATGGCCTGGACTCAGTTTCAGTGATCAAACACTCTGTGTGTCAGGAGAGGAGGATTCTATTTTGAAAATGGGAGCTTCATTCAAATTTCAGCCTACATTTGGGATTGGGCTCAGGCTTGAAGCAGAGCGGTGTATGCTTAACTCCTTAAAACAGAATTTGTGTTCAGGAAAATTAGTAGAAAGCTATAGAAAATGAATTTACTTTTTTCAGAAATATATAACTCACAACATTCTTCTCAAAATGGTGATCATTTCCATTAGCATCTCACATGCTGTGCCTCATCTGATCCGCACAAAACTGGTGAAATAGGCAGCTCTGAGGCCATCAACCACCTGTCGTGCATAAAAAGTCAATCTCAAGGAGGCCAACAACTCGCCCGAGAAACGCGAGAGACTTGGGGATGTGACCCAGACGCTGTGACCCGGGAATAAAGTTTCTTCTGTTTCTGTAACGTGCTGTCTCTGTAGAGATCAACTGCCATCATCTTCTTTCAGAGAGTAATATTTATGTATATCGGGGGCATCTCCCTAGGACATTCTCGTTCCTTTCATTCTCCACCAACAGAGCAGCCTACCCTGGGCAGTTCCCTTCTCTTCCCCGCCTCTCTTCCAGCCTCTCTCAAAATTTCAGAAAAAGTCGGGTATGTTTAGAACAGCTTTTTATCATCCGAGATAATTCTGACCTCTGCTAATCATTCCATTATTTAGGAGAAGTTCAGGTTAATGTACATGGAAACAGGGTGGGCAAGCAGGGACCTCTTTGCTCCCAGCAGTTCCTGCTGAAGCCGTGCTCAGCCGACATTAGCAAGGACCTGGGGCCACACGGGGTAGGTGTAGGAGGAGGTTGAAGTCACGGAGAGAGTCAAAAAGTGGTTTCCCAAGCAGCCAAAAACAGGCCTCTTGAACAACTCCCTCACATCTTTTAAAATTAAATGTTCCCCAGAACTTGAAACATTAGTAGATTAACATGTCAATACATTTTCCACTTCACCGCACAGAGCTAAGCTCTAAGAATAAAATGCACTGTTTAGATATATTATAACAGATTAAAACAATTATAGGTGAAAGCAGAACATCATAACTCTAAAAAGATCCTTCTATTTTGGAATTGAGTTTTAGCTATTCATAGAACCCAGATCTGAGCTCTTAAAAAATTTCCTGACATCAGTATTAGGGGCTGAATTGTCCCAAGATTCATGTGTTGAGTTCCTGAATCCCAGCGCCTCCGAATGTGATTGTATTTGGACGAAATTTCCTTGGAGGGGAAATTGGGTTAAAATGAGGCCGTTTGGGTGGGCTCTAATCCAGTGTGGCCAACACACAGGGGGGAAACGATGCGAAGACGCGGGAGGAGGGGCCCTCTGCAAAGCCGGGAGGGAGGCCTCGCGAGACAAGCCTTAGCTTGGACTTCTGGTCTCTTGACTTTACAAGTAAATTTCTATCCACTAAGCCTGTGGTTCTCCATTATGGCAGCCCTAGCAAACTAAGATGACTGGTGAGCAGGGCTTAGGAGCTTTGCCAGGTCTTAAACTTGCAATAAAATGAGGAAGAAAGATTGTCAGCAGTAAGGCTAACCCAGCTCTGGGACAGAAGACCACCCTTTTTATTTTCCTGGGGAGAAACCCAGCCTTTGGGTCCCTGAGTGTGGAGCAGAATAGTATGTTGGAAATGTCCACACTTTCATGCACTGAGCTGGGCGGTGTGAAAAAGTAGCCCCTGGGAAATCAGAATTCGTTTAAAGACCCTGCGAGCTGTGTGGATTTAAACTCCCTCGATGTTTGCTCTTCAGCAAATGAGAAACTGATGATTGTGTTGTAAGATTGTTGTGAGAATTAAGTGAGCTAATGGCTCTGAAACTCTGCACCATGTAAACGACAGAGTTACATAAATGCAAATGTTATGTAAGTGTTATATAATAACGTGAGTCATTATTTCATGTGGACCCTTTCGTCGAAGGAGAAAGTAGAACTGGAGGCAGTTGAAGCTCAGCTCATTTTCAGCACGTGACTGAACATTCGTATGGATGTTAGATTCCCTCACCTTCTCTTTGACTTTTTCAGTGAGGCTTAAGAAGGTGGTGGAAAGGTCCCAGGAACGCGAGAGAAGATGGGGTTCAGAGCCTTGCTCTGGATGAGCCAGCCCTGTCTCTCCTTCCCACAGGAGTCCTGGGAGGTTCCGTGACGCTGAGGGATGAGCTCGCAGGCACCCAGATGGTTGAACCAGGACCAGAACACATTTTTCCTTCCCTGGTCAGTGCTCTTTCCAGTATCCGCTGCCCCTTAAACCAGGGCAGCGTTTTCCCTTCAGTTCACGCTGCGCGATACTTCAGTGCGTCCATGTTAATGGACTGGTTCTTTCACGTGCGTCCATACAATGTTTTCTGTGTCTGAACTGGTTTATACACATCCTCTCAATGAACATCCTACATTTTTTGTGATGACTAAGTAGAGGCCATAGAGCAAGGGCCTATGATTGTCTATCATCCTCAGCGAAAGAAAGAGTAAGCATATCAGAGTAGGTTTCCCTTTATTACTCTAGTTCTTAACTTGATTTATGAGCCCTCCCACATCCAGCCGGGTCTTCTTTTGCCGCCTTATCTCCATCTGTCTATCCTGTCCTGCCTGGGCGCTGTGCCTTTGTCCTTGTCATACCACCCAACCCCACATCCGCCTCTCCTCCATCAATCAAGTGAAAGTCTTCTTTCAAACACATTTCAAATCTCATTTCCTGGAGCATGTCTCACCCACCAGCCTGATGATGTGCATTTTGAGTTTCCTTGTTAGCGGTTCCCAAAGTGTGCCCTATGGAACACCAGGTTGGCGAGATGCTAGAATGTGTAGTGTGTACCCTGGCATGAGCGTCTGTGTGCATCTGCAGTCGCTTTGTCTCCCTCACAGAGTTCCGTAGGTCGTTGTGTAAGAAAGGCTTTAAGAAGTGTGTTGGTACAGAGTTGTCTTTGACTTGCTTAATCCTATTCCCCATAGTTTATATTTGCCATCTAAGTTAGTCAGGGTTCTCCAGAGGAGGAGAATCGTTAGGATATATACAGAGAGGTCTGTAGGGAGAAGACATTATGGGAATTGGCTTAGGTGAATGTGGAGGCTGAGAAGTCCCACCATGTGCTTTCTGCAAGTTGGAGAACCAGGAAAGCTGTGGTATAATTCAGTCTGAGTCCAAAGATCTGAGAACCAGGAGGGCCGATGGCGGGGAAAGCGGGTGGGGTGGTTCCCATCTCAGTCCTGGAGACGGAAGGCCTGAGAAGCAGGAGACAGATGTCCCAGCTCAAGGGAAGAAAGAGAATTCTCCCTTCTGCCTTTCTGTTCTCTTCGAGGCCCCCAATGGATTGGGTGGTGCCAGCATTGAAGAGGGCGGAACTTCACTCAGTCTACAAACTCAAATGCTCAGGTCTTCCAGAAACACCCTCACAGACACGCTCAGAAATAACGTTTTACCTGCTCTTTGGGTATCTTCTGGCCCAGTCAAACTGACATATAAAATTAACCATCACAGCATTTTTTAAAAAGCTATAACCATTAGTAGTTAAACTAGTATTTCTTAGAATCCACCATAGGGGACATCATTTTATATCAATGCATGTTTCAAACATTTATCTAGGAATCAGTTATTTAAACTAATGACAGCCTGCCTTAGACATTTCTATTTTGACCAAATTATGTTCTTTTAAGTAGTAAGAGAATCCCAGTAAAGCACTTATTAGCACATAGCCTGACACGTAACAGGTTTCAATGTGAGCTATTATTAGTAAAAGCTATAGATTTGTATCTCCATGATCAATTTTCCACATCCTAATATATATAAAAGTGTGTGTGGGTGTGAGGGTGGGTGTGGCAGGGGTGACACTGCAGCGCACTTACATATACGGCTATAGAAAGGAACTGGACAGCAGATAAATGCAAATTTTACATATGGTAAAACTTTCATTTTCAGTGCAGAGACTATTGACATATTATCCATTATAGCCTTGGAGGCACTATGCTTGGAAAAACTTTTAAATTCAGATTTATTAAATAAAGCTTTTGCTAAAAATCACATACCTCTCAGGCATGGGGGAATTGCTGCATTTTGGACATTGGCCAAATTTTGAAGAGTAATTATTCCTTATACCATGTGTGTGCCTGGCAGCTCTCTGAAAACATGGCCTAGCGTACAGGATGGTCTAAAACCTCCACACTTTTTTTTTTTCTCTTTAAAATTAACAAAAAAAATCAGTTTTGGCTTGGGAAAGCTTCCCAGTAGGGTCAACGCCAGATTAGTGACAGAAAGGTAAATTAAGTGAAGTTTGACCTCTTTAACTCATTTCAGCCTCGTTTTAATCCCTCCTCTTTTAGGGAACCAGGGAGACAAGCCACCCTGAGCCCCAAGGACTCTAGGATCCTATGCTGAGATATTTGCATTTTCAAAAGTCTCGATAGGTGGACCAATGGTTGGTACAAAAGGATGACATTTTTGATGATGATATTTTTGACATGTACAGAGAGGTGGCTTTTAAAAGTTGTCCTTTTGGTGATGTTTCAAATCACTCCCCACATGCTGATGAAATGTCTGTGTATGTTCCTCTGTTCCTTTGTGTCACATATGCTCCTTAAAGGTAGGCCCTGCCTGTTCATCTTTATGTCACACCCCCTGCTAAGTGTCTGACACATAGAAATGGTGAGTATCTGACTTGCACTGCGAACAAATACACCTGCATATTCCTAAGGCCTGGCTGCCTTCCCAACAAGTCTGTGAATCTTCCTTGGTCAAACACAAGGCAGAAGAAAATGTGACCTAGAGTATAGACGGCTCAAATTTGAATCCTGTCAGTTGCTTCTTGGCTCATTTTGAGTCAGTCGCTTCACTTTGAGTCTCATTTTCTCCATCTGCTAGTAAAAGGTCTTGACTAGATATGAATAAGATAGTTGTCAATAAATACTTAAGTATTTTCAATAAATATTTGTCTAACTATGATGTAAAATAATCCAACAAAATCTTTTATATGAACTAAGTCATACCATAATTCATTCTAGGGGTTTGCTAATAGATGCTATTGATTCATCCACTCAGATTTGGTCTGGATGCATCACTGGTAACTCTTCTGGTGTCAGAGTTTTTTTTTTTTGCTTTTAAGGGCTGCACCTGGGGCATAGGGAAGTTCTCAGGCTAGGGGTCAAATTGAGGCTACAGCTGCTAGCCTATGCCACAGCCACAGCAACGAGGGATCTGAGCTGTGTCTGCAGCCTACACCACAGCTCATGGCAACACTGGATCCTTAACCCACTGAGTGAAGCCAGGGACCAAACCTGCATCCTCATGGATACTAGTCGGGTTTGTTATGGCTGAGCCACAGTGGGAACTCCTAAAGATTTTTTACTGAAGTGTAGTTAATTTACATTGTCGTGTTAGTTTTAGGTGTACAGCAAAATGATTCAGCTGTGCATATATATTTATTCTTTTTCAGGTTCTTTTCCATTATGGTTTATTATGGGATATTGAATGTCATTCCCTGTGCTATACAGCAGGACCTTGATGTTTATCTATTTTATATATAATATTTGTATCTCTTAATCCCAAGTCCTCATTTACCCCTCCTCCATGGTGTCAGAGTTTAAACCACAACCCACTGGAAGAAACTAAAACAGAACCGAGTTGGTCATTGGGTTTTGGTTAGGCCTTTGGACCTTGTTCTTTGTCCCTCCTGGCACCGTATTTACTGTGATGGGCTTCCTTACCTTTTCCACAGTCCATTTTCATTAATCCTCTGCATGAAGGAGGCAGGTCATTAGGACTGGCTTGAAAAAAAAAAACCTCATTGTTTTTATTTGAAGCACGTGCTTTTGCTTGGTGGAGTGGACCCTCGGCCGTCGTCCGGAGGATGCTTGCTATTGTTCAAGCAGCATGTTGTGGTTGACAAAGCAGTGACCTGGGAGGTAAGGGATTTGGAATTGAGTTTGGATGCTGTCGCTAAATAGCTGCACTGATATAAATTACATCATTTCTTGGGCCTCCATTTTCTCACTTATGAAGAGTTTGGAAGAGAGTATTTTCTAGCTGCAATTACTCGTTTCGGTGTAATCCTGTTATAGAGGCAGAGTCCAGAGTATTTGTTGAATGAATTAGGGAATTAATGAAACACTGCTGAATTTGAGTTCTCTAGCAGACGTCAAAAGGGGCCATTTTTCTTAATGTGTTAATGGGCAAATACTGTTATCATGGCATATTTATGATTATGTTAGAAATAATCTGACTTTGGTGCTTATCTCACAAAATATCTTAGGAACCACAAAAATCAACACTCGCCTCCAATAGCTCGTTAATTCTTCAAAGCCCTACCAAGAGCTACTAGACTCAGTCTGAACTACCATGCACTGCATGCATATAGATTGCACATTACACTGTAAATGGTAAATTAAAACAGAACGAAACTCTTTTTTCCCCATTGGCATCGGTAGTCAACATGAAGTGACTTTGGACAAGCAAGCAGGGAGAGTTTTATGACTCACAGGAGCCAGACTTGCAGAATAGAAAAGTTCTTGAGTGATTGAATTCAGTGATGCGCTTTGCTTATCGAAGTGCTAGGTTGGACTTGCTCTTTTATCCCCTACTTTTTATGCCATATTTTCCCCTTTTTTTCCTCTGGCGTCTAAGTAGAACATTATCGAAAAATAAATAGGAATGATTTTGTGAGAATGTTTTCTGGTTTGTGCCTTTCACTCTAAATGGATTTCCTATCTCTTGCACTCAGAAAAAATAATGTTTATGTACTTCTCTAAACATTCTCTATTTTGGCTGGATTTCTTGTCCAAAAAATGCATTAGGGTAATCAAATAGTTTTATTAATGCACAAGTAATTTCCGAGGTGGTTTGGGGGCCTTATATAGCTCTGGGGAGAAAGTATATTACTTTGGCTGTTCCTGAATACCATGAAAACTAGAGTGACTTTGGAGCACAAAGACGTGAACTGTTGCGACTCACCCATCGAAGGAAATTTTATATTCAGAGTGGACATGGGTCATCTGACTTAACAATATTTTCAAAATGAAAAATCAGAATACCCAACTAAAACTGGCTTAAATGTAATTAAGAGGGAAGGCAGGGAAGTTCTAGAGTTGGTTAATCCAGCCTTTAAGAACATTTATCCAGGTTCTTCTACTTTTCGTCTTTCCACCCTGCCACCATTGGTGGACTGACTTGCCCTCATGATTGCAAGATGGCAGCCGCAGATTCAGCTGTCACATAGCAATGTCCACAGTCCACCCATCCCTAGTAGAACTTTTCACATAGCTCATTGGCCAGCACCGGGTTCCATGCCCATTCCTAACTCAGCCATTGGCAAGGAAAAGTAAAGATCACAATTGTTTTAACTTAATCATCCTTCCCATAGTAGCACTAGGGAGGGCTTAATCTTCCCCAGCGGCATGATTCATACTCCTACCCACAATATCTGAACAAAATTGAGGTTATTTTAGAATTAAAAAAAAGGAGATAATGGCTTTTGGCAACAAGATCCTCTGTCACACTTGTCAAATAGCATAACAAAATCCAGGCATGTTTATTTTGGAATATTTGTGTCCTATATTACTAGGGCATTACTTGGTAGATATATTTGTTTTACTTGAAAATAAATAGTGGATAGATGGTAGAGAGGCTCCTTGTTAAAATGATTGAACTTTTCTGATTTAGGTCCTAGTTTTTAGAATTCTTTTTTCCTTTTATGTTTGTGCGATGCTCATTCAGATGAAAATGGCTTGAAGTACATGCACTTTTGATGTTGGTTGCTTAAGCTTTGAGATGCATGATATCAAGAGTAGAGAACAGCATGTGGTGGTTTGAGCATTGCCTGACTTATTGATGAGTGCTGAGTTCGTGAATACCTGTGGCGGAGCTCGGGGGCTTAGGTGGCAGACAACAGTGGGAGTGGAACTTGCTGTCATTCCATGTTGACCATCCAATGACAATAAAAGGCAATGTTTGTAATCTCACTTGGGGGTTTTCAATTTGTGCTTCAAGAGATACCATTCTGAGGAGATGCTTCAGAGTTTCTGCTAACCTTGTTTTTGAACTTATTTCAAAGCATATTTTAAAAATTTATTGAAAACTATACTAAATTTCAGACCAGTGTATAAAATATACACTTTTAACATGTTGAAGACCATCAGCTTGTACTGGCAGTTAAAATTTGGGGCGGGGGGCACCTCTTAATAAATGACTCCAGACATAGCTGCATATCATTGGTTTTCTTGTAAACTGTGATTAGTTATAAAAGTTGTGACTCTACGTTAGTTCACGCTTTTTAATTATTCTTGCACATGTCATGTGTACAGAATGGTACAGTTACTGCTACAGTAAATGCATGCCTTGCTTAATTGCATCCCAGCCAAGGCTTTGGTAATTTATGCCACGGTCTCTGCACATGCCATTTAATTACTGTCAGGTGGATGGCAATGTGCCTATTAAAGGTCTGGGGTATTTGTCTTTTGTGTTTATGATGATGCATTAGTTTACTAGGGCTTCTATAACAAACATTGAAGTGGTGTAAACAACAGTTTCTGTTCTTATAGTTCAGGAAGCTAGAGGTCTGAGATCAAGGCACCAACATGGTTGCGTTCTGGTGAGGGCCCTCTTCCGGGATTGTAGAAGGGTAGCTACTTGCTTTGTGCTCACATAGTGAGTTGAGAAGGGGAGAGAGAAAGAGAGAGAGGGAGAGGGAGAAAGAACGAGAGGGATAAGGGGCTCCGGTGTCTCCTTTTATTTTCAAGTTTGTAAGATTTTTTTATTAAAGCATAGTTGATTTACAATGTTGTGCCAGTTTCTGCTGTACAGCAGTGACACAGTCATTCATTCATATATATATATATATTCCTTTTCTTATATTATCTTCCATCATGGTCTATCCCAAGAGATTGGATATCGTGCCCTATGCTGTACAGTAGTACCTCATTGTTTATCCATTCTAAGCGTAATAATTTGTGTCTACTAACCCCAAACTCCCCATCCATCCCACTCCCATCCCTCTTCCCCTTGGCAACCACAAATCTGTTCTCTACGTCTGTGGGCCATGCTTCTATTTTGTAGATAGGTTCAATGTGCCATGTTTGAGATTCCACATGTAAGTGGTATCATCTGGCATTTGTCTTTCTCTTGCTGACTTCACTCAGTATGAGAATCTCTAGTTGTATCCATGTTGCTGCAAATGAAATTAATTCATTCTTTTTGTGGCTGAGCAGTATTCCATTGTGTATATGTACCATGTCTTCTTAATCCATTCATTGGTGTCTCTTCTTATAAGGTCACTAATCCCATCATGAGTGTCTCAGCCTCATAACTTCATCTAACCCTGATTGTCTCCCAAAGGCCTTGAAATACCATAACTTTGGATGTTAGGGCTTCAGCATATGAATTTTGGGGTGACACAAACATTTAATGCACAGTAGATGATAAAGAATTATATCAGATTATAGATATTGTAATGATTTACTTTTTAGAGAAAATTTTTCCTACTAATCTTATCAAAGCCTCCTGGATCATTATCATGGAAGAGTATTCTGTTTAGAAGGCAAACTGTTAAAACACTATCACAGTTTACAAGTACATAGTTTAATGATTCAGGATTTTTACAATTCTCCACAACTAAAATGTAATACAGAAATAAACTAGAGGAACAGACAGAAGGAAGACTGTTGTTTATTTTAAATTTTCTTATAAGTATGGAAGCTATTCTCATTTACCTTAGAAATAGTTTTCATAATCATGTATACATGCATAATAAATTTATATTAATAAAATACTTTAACCATTTTATATGCTGGACTTCTACTTATGATTTCTTTCAAATAAACTGTTCAATGTAGAACAGTGTGTGTCTTGATCTAATCAAGGGTTTTAGAAAGAAGGTTATGGTAAATGATGAATACGGTAGAACCCACCAGATACTAAGTTGCAACATAAGATCGTGTGTATTACTTTGTTCCTTAATCATAAGATGCATGATACCTACTGTTTTGGTTTCAAGACTAGAGGGCATTCCTCATGATGATCTGACCCAGTTCCACTTTGTAGGAAACTAGTAATAAACACTGCTGTCTTACAGGACCTAGGTAATCCTATGGGGTCCATATATTAAGATGCTTCAGGGGTGACATCCAGGACAGAGAAGGGAGTAACACCCTCTAGCCTCAATACTCCAGGCCCTGGGAGGAACCATGCTGCCCCCTGTGGGCTGCACACTCCATGGGCCTCCAGTCTTCTTCTCCTGGCTCTGGGATTTGTCAGGCAAAAAAGGTACTAAGTCCTCCCTTGTCTGCTTTTTCTAGAACCATGCTAAGCTCTACCAATGCATGGATCTTTGGACTCTGCTACCACATGGGATTCATTTTGCCCCAAAGAGAGGCAGTGTTTGTCTTGTCTTTTTGGGGCAGGGTTCTTAAACACAGTGTCCTTGGAGTTCAAAAATCATTTTGAGGTTACTACTATAAGTTCAGTAGAAGCATGGGTTAAAAAGCTTGACTATTTAAAGCTGATTTTCAAGTACAGACCCTACTGGGTACATATAAATTTCTTTGGTCTCATCAGTGGGTTAGTTTCTTATAATATCAATGAGTAAGTTGAAAAACAAGACTTTTTTTTTCCTACAGGAGGGTGAATTGGTAATATTTTGTAGATGGTCATGATTAGTTTGAAAATGTTTGTCATCCTCGTCGCTGTTTTGCTTTCTTGAAGCCTTGTTGACATTAAATATATATCTACACATTTATATGTAACTTACTAATATATATGAACACATGTTTATATATATATAGCATTGTATATAACATTATTAACATTATATAGGTATATATGCCCTCCAGAGTATATATTGCATACATATATATATGTATACACACACACACACACACACAAGTGAAAGAGGCTGTGTAGGAGGAGTAGTATCCTTTTGTCACATGGAAGTAGTTTGTGTCACCTTCCCCTTTGAAAAATTTGAAAAATAATTTTCAAAATACCTTTGAAAATTACTGTATAAAGGAAATCCTATAGGACAAAGCATTTCAAAGGATTTGGTGGAGGAAACTCTACCCTGGGGCTCAGATTTGGAGACAAGCTGTTTCTTAAAAAAGATGCTTAGTGCTATGTGAATGCCTTTCGATGGGAGGATAAGTGGGGATCCATGTCATAATTGCCATTTTCTGTGGACCTGTCCAGATATTGGGGATGAATTTTAGTGGAATCATGAGGAAAGTGACAAAATCTGAAGCAAGAAAGGAAACAGGATTTGAGTACAAGAAACGTTTTCAGAAGCTATCAGATTTGTTGCTTGTAGATTGGAATATTAAACAAAGAATAAAAATATGCTTTTTCAAAGGGCGACATTAGAAGGGACTAAACTAAGTGATTATATGAAAATCTATAACTCTTAAAAACTTTAAAAATTTGTGTTGTAGAGAAATTGCAATAAAATAAAGACAACATATTTTGATACATTATTTTTAAAATTTTTATTGAAGTATAGTTAATTTATGATGTATTAATTTCTGCTGTAGAGAAAAGTGGCTCAGTTATACATATAAAAATATTTTTCATATTCTTTTCCATTATAGTTTATCACAGGATATGGAATATAGTTTTGTATAGTAAGACTTTGTTGTTTATTCATTCTATATATAATAGTTTGCCTCTGCTAATCCCAAACACCCAATCCATCCTTCCTCCACCTTCGTCCCCCTTGGCAACCACAAGTCTATTCTCTATATTGTGAGTCTGTTTTTGTTTGGTAGATATGTTAATTTGTGTGATATTTTAGATTCCCCATAAGTGATATCATATGGTATTTGTCTTTCTCTTTCTGACTTACCTCACTTAGTATGATAATCTCTAGTTCCATCCATGTTGCTGCAAATGGAATTATTTTGTTCTTTTTCATGTCTGAGTAGTATTCCATTCTATATATGCACCACATCTTAATCCATTCCTCTGTTGATGGACATTTAGATTGCTTCCATATTTTGGCTATTGTGAATAGTGCTTCTGTGAACATATGGGTGCATGTATATTTTGATACGTTCTTGATGCTATCTGTGATAATTGAAATGTATCAGGGGGAAAAGTAAGATGTAAAAGGCATAAAATCTACCAATCTGTCACTTTTATTGAGTTCACTATGGCGATTTCACTCTTGTCATTAAGTCAAATCATGATACGATCACCTCACTACCCTTTCTCTACCTTCAAAGCATAACAGTAAACGTTGTTCTTGGTTTGTTTTGTTTTTATTCCTGGTAGAATCATTCCTTCTAAAAAGGACCTCTTCCTTATAAAATTTCCGAAAACAAATCAAGGGAGACATCACAACTAACCATCGGTATTAGTATTTGTCAAACATCCAGGGTGACAAGATTAGAGGGTGTTTGCTTTTTCTGGAGGAGTTGGTTTTTTTCTTTCTTTTTTTAAGGAGTAAAACAGCTGTTGAAGATGGAGGTATCCTGCAAGCATGACTCAAGCACAGTATTGTGTGAAGATAACAACCAAATCATATCCTATTTTTACCACCGTGTCTCATTTGCTAAGGAGGGATGCAGTGTATATCTGATACTTACAAGATTTAGAATCAGTTTTATGAACTGTCCTGTGCTTGATGATTTTAGGAGAGAATTACTCTGAAGATTTTAAGTGTTGTTTAGACAAACATGAATAGCTTTTTAACTTGTGGCCTTTTCATCATGTTGCCACAGCAGTATTTTTGTGTTCCCCTATTCCGTGACAGCCATTTAGCTTCAGCAATTTTGTGTAAATTTTCATGAACCATTGATATTTCTATTTCCCTCACATTTGAATACTTTTTTTTTTTTTGGCAAGAAAGAGAGAAGGGAAAAGAAGAGAACAAATGATCTGTGGTGGAGTGAATATTTTGATTTTTCGTCTCAGATTTAAGGAAAACATCCACTGTCTACATATCTTAATTCAGTCACTATTCCAAATGTGGAATTTTGTCATTTTCAAGACCTTTTTTTCCCCCTAAGAAAGCCTTATTTGTGCCCTCTAGTGGTAGATGTATAAATTTTTGCAATAAGTTAGAGAAAGCGGACTTATTTTTTCTTTCAGTGCATCATGATTCAGCATCTGAACAACTCAGTCACAGCGCTGACCCATATACCCGTGGAGAAAAATCTCGTGTAGTTGAGCTTGATATATTTTCAAAATGCATTAAAATTATGTATATTGGAAAAATAAATCCACCATTTATTTAGCTAAAGAGAGTTCTCAGATCCCGAAAGTATATTGCCTCATGATTTTTATGGTCCATTTGTCCAGCAAATGCTGTGATTCTTTGAGGAAATGTATGTTTTCCACAAACGCATTTTCTCTTTTTAGAATCCACTTTATGAAAACCCTTCTAAAGCACTGCATTAAGGTATAACCTGTTTCTTATTTTTGTATTGGTGTGTATCCTTAAAGAACTGCATGAAAAAGGAAACTGTCCTTTTTAACATGGACAAGAACTGACCCTGCATAGAAAGAGAGGCCGGCCTCCTGGCCTCACTAGATCTCAACTGGATGGACGCCCCGGTTCGTCTTCCTCTTCCTGAAACTGCCGCTGCCTCCATTTGAAACATCCATTTTCTTTCGTGACCAAAGTTGATGGGTCCAGGAATGGACTCTTTATCCAAACCAAGCCAGTTAGAATCCTCTCCTGAGGTTTTTTGAAACTGGATCTGAGAAAGACAGCAAGTCTGCTGTAGGAGGCCCTCCAGCATAGGGAACGTGTGGATGGCTGTGTTTACTGCTAGATTTTAGCAAGAGATGGTGAGAAAAAAAACGGGAAAAAAAAGTTTTATGCCCCCTTTGTGCCCCTGGTTTCTACTTTTCCTGAGATCCAGCTGTCTGTCTGTCCCTTATTCCTGCATGGTTTTTATTTTTCAGTTCTTTTTTTTTTTCTTTTTCCCATCCTTGGATTTTGTAATCCAACAAATGTTTAGTTTTGCCTAAAGTTGAGTTTTTTAGTTTCTATCACTTTTTGCCAAACTGCTATGATAATATAGGTATACTGTTGGGTTTTCTGCTCAGTTTTTCTGATAATCTAATTTATAGAGGAAGCATTGATAGGGACATTGGAGGCAGAATTTCTGTGAATGTGGCAGAAAAGTGTGACCTCTTGTTTAGTCCTTAGGGGGGTTTATCAAATCTTCACCCTTAATTAGAAGGACCCTGTGTCGTCTTTAAATACTTAATGTATTCCTACTTTGTCACTCTCTCTTACCAGTACCTCTCTCAGCTAAGTTTCCAGCCTTTTATCTCTAAAGTTCTAGAATGATAACGCTTGTCTTCTTTCGAAGTAATTTTTTGGAAAGTAGAGGATGGAAAGTATGGAAACCTTTGAGTGGGTCGGGGCCAGACCTCTTTTGCCTCTAAAATGATGCAGCATCTAACTCTGTGTCTCATACATAGAACATTGATATATTTTGCATGATACACAGAGCAATATTTGGTAAGTATGATATGCCAGATGCTGGGTAATCATTTTATTTGCGTTCATTTTTAATTTTCACACCTTTTCAAGGCCTCCACTCTTATCGCCATTATAAATGAGTAAAGTCGGAGAGTTTTCCCAACCCTGCCTCCAAATATTTTGACTCTGCCACAGCTTTACCAAAGCACCACATGTGGACAAGTGACCGCTCAGCTTAGAGGGAACTCGAGGAGTGTGACCTAGGGCTGTCACCATAAAGTTGATGTTGCTTTAAGATGTGCATAAAATTCAATTCCTGTAAACATTTCACTCCACCAAGTTTAGCATAAGACAATTACAGCAGAATGAAACTATTTTGCATATTAGCTACTCTTGGATGGTGAGCCGTGCTTACCCGTGATTCGGTTCATAGCAGGCTATCAGGCTGAGAGATGGAAAGGATGAATCAGTTCTCATAGCCGGCCAGCCCCGGCACCGCCTGCTGTCAGAAGCTTTGTAGGACAGAAACTTCCCAGTCTCTCATTTCCTCCCATGACTAACTACTCTATAACAGTCTCACTCCTCTGCCCCAGTTCCTTCTGCCTCTGAGTTCCTCTTCTCCCGTCTTTAATTCGAACCTTTCCACCTCCTTCCCTTGACAGCAATCAAGCCATCACTCATGGGGTGGGACTCAAGGAACATAGCCTATGATGACATCGAACAGCTTCTCTGGATTAATAATAATTGTGTTAGCATTTGCTAATCACTTTAATAACCATTTAATGTATTTTATCTCTCATCATCACATCAACCCTGCAAGGGAGATGCTTTTTCTATTTCATAGATGAGGGAATTGAGACTCAGATGAGTTGTAGGCTTTCAAATTCCTCCAGTTTCCAGTGTGGAAGAACCGAGACTCATACTCAGGTCTGTCGATCACAGGGACGGTACTATCGTGATAATGGTAATACCTCTGCCTTCAAAATAGACCAAGGTGACCTCTGAATGCACTGCATCGATGGAGCTCACAGCCAGTCTGTCAAAGGAAACTCTACATGTTGGGGAATAAGAACCATGACCTTGGAGTTCCTGCTGTGGTACAGTGGGTTAAGGATCAACTGCAGTGGCTCAGGTTGCCGTGAAGGCATGGGCTTGATCCCCGACCTAGCATGGCAGGTTAAAAGATCTGGCCTTGCTGCAGCTATGGCATAGGTCACAGCCGTGGCTCAGATTTAATCCTTGGCCCAGGAACTTTCTTGTGCTGTGGTGTGGCCATAAAAAAAAAAATAAATAAATAAAAAAGAAGAACCATGACCTTTGTCTTACAAAGTGAATAGTGATGAATGATTCAGAAGCACACAGAACTTGGGAAGATTGCAAGTTTTAAAATTGCTCATAGACCTTGAAACAATTATAAAGTAAGAATTGAGAAACTAAAAGGTAGGAGTTTCCTTGTGGCATAGGGGGTTAAGGATCCAGCATTGTCACTTCAATGGCCCAGGGTGCTGCTGTGGCGGGTTTGAGCCCTGCCCTGGGAACTTCCACAGGCTGTGGGTGTGGCCAACCCCCCCTTCCCCTGCAGAGTGGTTTAGTATTAAAAACAGTATCCAGGAGTTCCCGTCGTGGCGCAGTGGTTCACGAATCCGACTAGGAACCATGAGGTTGCGGGTTCGATCCCTGCCCTTGCTCAGTGGGTTAATGATCCGGCGTTGCCGTGAGCTGTGGTGTAGGTTGCAGACGCGGCTCGGATCCCACGTTGCTGTGGCTCTGGCGTAGGCCGGTGGCTCCAGCTCCGATTCAACCCCTAGCCTGGGAACCTCCATATGCCGTGGGAGCGGCCCAAGAAATGGCAGAAAGACAAACAAACAAACAGAAAAAACAAACAGTATCCATTACAGTCATTTATGTCATCTGCTCACCTTTTATGAACAACTCCCATGTCTCATGATAATTATGCTTCACGTGATGGCACAGGCCATCCTGGCATTCCTGGCATCAGCTGCCTCTGAAGTGTGCCGCAGTCCTCTCTTAACAAGCATCCAGCATCCTTCTGCTCTGGAGGGACTAGTGCCTCACTATGTACCCAGCCCTCCGTCACCGCCACTCTGGCCGTGGATGGCAGGCACCCAGCTCTTTACTGACTTTTCCTTGTAAACACATAGGCTCTTTTCCTTGATTCCCACATGGCAATGAACAATGAGAAATTAGGCAAGTGTTTCGTGGTGATGGGGACAGAAGGAGTACCTTACAGCTCTGTCTTATCACGCTGCCTTTCTCACCTGGAGTCTTGCTCCATGTGGGAAGGGCTTTCCGCTTCCCACCATACAGAGATCTCGGCACTTCAGTCTCAGTCAACCTGCAACCCCAATCTCAGGCCATTATTTTTCTCCCTCACACCCTAGCCTAAGGCCCCCTGCCCACATCACCATAGCCCAAGACTGATAACTTCGCCTGATTCACCATAGCATCATCATTCAGACAAAGCCTCGCCCCACCTGAAGGATGTGACCTCCCCCTTGGCCCTAATAAGACTCTAACGCAATAGTACAACATCTGGACAGTTTTCAAGATGGGTGTTGTCAGGTTTGAAATGTACTGATGGGTGATGACTGTACAGCACATTCCCCAAATCAAGGCATTTTGAGAGTGAACTGAGGGCTATTATTAACTATGCCAAGACAGTAAACAAAAAATTGGATGTAGGCATCACCCTACAAATTTAGGGTGTTGACAGTCCAGAACAAGTGGGGTTGCACCAGGCTTAAGTCCTTTCCTCCCCAGGAACTCCTCACTGAGTGTTTAAATACTGGAGTCCAGTGTTATCCAGGCACATCAAGCATATGAACAAATGGCTGCATATTATTTTATTATAATGGAACAGTCCACAATCTACACAACAGTCTGCAACCTCCAGATTTTCTGCTCAAATAATTTTTTTTTTTAATCCAGAGTATGTCTCCAGAGCATAAGGTTGCAGTTAATTTATAAAAACAGAAAACACTATGGTCCTAATTTGGTTTTTAACCTTTGTCAATTATTTTGATTTGGTTGCCAAGAGAAATAGATATCTGAGGTGAGGTTGCTTCAACATAAATATATTGTGACCATTGGATAAACAATTAAAAAATCAGGAGTTCCCTTCCTGGCTCAGTGGTTAATGAATCCGACTAAGAACCATGAGGTTGGGGGTTCAATCCCTGGCCTCCCTCAGTGGGTTAAGGATCCCATGATGCCACCCATCTGTGATCTGTGTAGGTTCCAGATGCAGCTTGGATCCCACGTTGCCGAGACTGTGGTACAGGCTGGCAGCTACAGCTCAGTTTAGACCCCTGGCCCGGGAACCTCCATATGCCGAGGGTGCGGCCCTAGAAAAGACAAAAAGACCAAAAAAAAAAAAAAACCCCACAAAAACCCACAATTAAAAAATCAAGTTTATTAACGAGTACCAGGTAGGGAGCAGGAATGAGTGTGTAGCTGTAAACCACGCAGTGAACACCAGTGGTGCCATATTTGAATCCAAAAACTTAGCAGAGTTTAGAATTGACCTCATTGCTCTTTCTAAAATATAATGGGCAGAGTGGCCTAGTTTCAGATTCTTATCGTTGTGGCAAATTTTGTAAATGTTGTTTGCCCGAGGTATCTAATGTCCCAATGTTTATCCCAGCCTTGATAAAATCTCCAGGGCTCATCCATTAGCCAAATAGAGGAGGGATGAAGGGAGCATTAGAGCATTAATTTATTTTTTTTTATGGAATAAGCCAAATCCAAATGAGCTAGTTGGAATAACAGTCATGGGGAAGGATATGTTCCTTTTTTGTGTGTGTGATTTAGTAGGTTTTCTTATTAATATCAGTCATCCTTGAGTTATTTCATGTGCTATTTCACTGAGGACTCACTTTATCAATCTGAGCTTTGTTTTATTAGAATTTATTTATTTAAACTGTGGGCTGCTTTACAGTTAGGCTTGTTGCCTATGTTGATCCTAGGAAAACCAGTTCTTGCAGCAGGACCATTCTGGTTGCTATAGTGCTTTTCGCAATTAAAGCTTTTTGAACAGGAGGGCCCATTTTCAAAGCAGTGCTGTGGGTGTTTGGAGCTGATTATTTTCTGTGGATTTTTTGTTGTTGTGGTGGTGGTTGTTAACATGGGAGGCAGATTAGTGTAACAGTCAGGAGCTCACACAGGCAATGAGATGACCTGGGTTCATTGTGACCTTGGATATGCTACTTGAACTTTCTGTGCCTCAGTTTCCTTATCTATAAAATAAGGGTAATAATAATAATAATAATAATAATAATAATAATTTAGCATCTACTTCATAGGGTTGCTGTGAGTATTGCATGATATAAACATATAGTGCTTAATACAATATTTGGAGTCTGGTAAATATCACTTATCAAGTTTGCATTCCAGACACATGCAATATTTTTATTGTTAAGATGTAAAATGCTGTAAATAAATGGAGTATTGAATTTTAAAAACTATCCTTGGATAAAGAGGTCTGGGTCATACAATGACGTATTTTGCTTTCAGAGATCTTAGTTCTTTCAGAGAACACTGCTCTGCAAAGCAAATGCATTGACACATGTAAGAGAAAAGAGTTTTAACTAAAGTCTTATTTAATATTCCCCTGGAATTCAGCTTCAAATCCCACATGTAGAAAAGTACTGTTTATAGGTGATTTTCCAAATAGCATTGACTTCATTATAGAGGTGCTATCCAAGGTGCTAGTATCTTATTCATTTTTAACTCTTTCCATGCTACTTATAGTAAGAACAACCAGTTCAAGGAACTCTAATGAAAATTCATAACATAGTTTTCTTGTAATTTTTTTTCCTGCAAATGCGGTATTTGTCCATATGACATATAGAAACTAAATGCCATTGAGCTTTTTCGAGGTGCAAGTGGACTTTGCTTTGTTTTGTTTTTCTTTTTTGGCCACACCCATGGCATGTGGAAGTCCCTGGGTCAGGGATTGAACCCACGCCACAGCAGTGACCAAGCTGCTGCAGTGGCGACACCAGATCCTTAATCTGCCGCACGACAAGAGAACTCCAGGACTTTGCTTTAGATGAGTAGCTTGACACCAGATATCAGCTGGTCAGATGGAAGCAAAGATTCTAAGAAGAGCCCACTGTGACATCTTTCTAGTGTGTGTGGAAACAGTTCTAGGAATTTTCTTCTGTGTTTTGCTAGTTCAGAGACACTTGACCTGAAGATACATTGAGGAGGTTTGAGTTTAAGAATTTAGATATGTCCAGGGAACATTGGTGCCAACAGAGATTTTTCTCTCCTTTAATGTTAAAATTCTCAATTTAAGCAACTTTGTAAAAAGATAATCACAAACCATTAATTTTGAGCTCCTCCATTTCAGATGCTTTTTAGTCATTATCAAGGAACATTCATGACTATATATTTCTAAGTTTCAGCCTCTCTCAAGTAGTCCAACTTGTTGCTTGAGAGGAAACCCCTTTGCCAGGTCATGTGCTGGGTTTGTTCTCACAATTTCTATGTCAAGGATGATTGATTCTGACTCTACCTTGTGCAAAGGCATCAGTTCCAAGGTAGGCTAAATAATTTTTAATGCCCATAGTGACTGTAGTTGCTGAGTTCCATGGGAGTCCATGTGTGCCCATGGGAGGACGCCAGCCATAGGCACTGCTCTTCCATTCACAAGGCTTGATGGTGTCGAAGCGGCAGATATGCGCTTGTATTGTTCTCTGAGCCCAGTCAGGAAAGGCTCCCAGATCTGGTCAGCTGGTGCTGGTTGGTCATCTTCTTGCCTAACTTTTGGAAAGATTAGGATATTGTGAAAGATAGGACTGGAACAATCCAGAGCTTGGCTAAACATCATCCCATCTCACAGCATCTTCTCTGCATGGCTCTGGGGTTTTGGGTTTGTGTGTTTTTTGCTCTGTTTTTTTTGTTGTTGTTGTTGTTTTTCATTTTCTTTTTAGAGCCACACCTGCGGCCTATGGAACTTTCCAGTATAGGGGTCGAATCAGAGCTGCAGCTGCTGGCCTATACCACAGCCACAGCAATGCCAGGTCTGAATCGCATCTGTGACCCATGATGCAGCTTGTGGCAATGCTGTGTCCTTAACCCACTGAGCAAACCCACATCCCCGTGGATACTAACTCATTCTTAACCTGCTGAACCACAATGGCCACTCCGCATGGCCCTCTTTTATAACGCAGTGCACCTGCATTTTTCTGATGAGATATTCTTCTTCATGCAGGCAGGGGTTTATCTTATTTGTCTGTGTTTGATACTCAAGGTCTAGCCCAGTGCCTCTTCAAGGCCAGTGGTAACATTTGTGTTTAAATGTAATAAACACTGCATTGGGAGAAGAAAGATAGCAAAGTACATGGATTTTTTTTTTAATTCATGTCTTTTGTTTTTTCAGACATTTGCTTACTAGATGCATGTTTCAGAAAGAGATCAAGGAATGCAGGGTATACCATTTTTCCCTTGGAACCGTGTAAACAGTCCATTCCCTGTGTACACAGGCTAGGCTGTCCCATGCCCATGACATGGGTATTGACCTCCACGTCCTGAAACCAGGGAATTCCATACAAGGCAGTGCCTAGGCTATTCTACTGTATGACATACAAGGTAAAAACATACTTCTAATGAGCCAAAATGAAACTCTTAACTAATTCATCCTGCCTCATTTAAGTCAATTGTACTTAACAATTAATTGATTAAAGATGTTGGGACTGGAGTTCCCGTTGTGGCTCAATGGGTTGAGAACCTGACTGGTATCCATGAGGATGTGGGTTTGATCCCTGGCCTTGCTCAGTGGGTTTGGGACCCAGTGTTTCTGTGAGCTGTGGTGTAGGTTGCAGACACAGCTTGGATCCCATTGCTGAGGCTGTGGTATAGGCTGGAGGCTACAGCTCTGATTAGACCCCTAGCCTGGGAACTTCCATGTACCACAGGTGTGGCCCTAAAAAGACAAAACAAAACAAAACCCCAAAACCCTCTCCCCACTCCCCAAAAAAGATGTTGGGACTGTCTTAACTAGATTTTCAATCTAGGGAATCATGATTTATAGATTGGAATGAATATTCTCTTTCTTTGGAAAATGCTACCTTCTCAATTTCCATTTCTATGTAAATCTCTTAGTTTATATATTACTCTCTCTATATATAAGTCTTTTACCATATATTCAACCTTCTACAGTGTATGTAGATAAATATACATATTCTTCCATAGTTATATGTTTCTGTAATACATATGCACACGTGGACACATATATACAAATACTATAGAAAACTGATTGGCCTGGTCTATTTTATGGTCCGTTTTAATAATACTTTTGTTAGTCTGATTCTCTTATTCCTTAAAGTAGAAACAACTAATTTATACTTTAAAGCTATATAGAAATATACGTATATTTATGTATATATACACACACAGCCTTTCTATACAGATTGGTTTAATTAGGAGAACCAGTCCCAACGTGGTCATATCATTCTAAATTTTTTACAACAACTATGAACAAAGAACTCTTTGGAATAGTTTGTCAGATTAAAAGCAATATATACACAAATAAAATAATTACTTTATATATTTTTTATAGACACAATATATATTTTATATGGACACAAATAAAAATAATTATTTTAAAATAACACTTCCATTAAAATATCATAGTGCTGCACTTGCTGGACGTTGTTGATGAAAAATAAATGTGCAGAGGGTGGGAAATAATGGTCAGCGATTCATTTCAATATCATTGTAGGAGATAGACTAGAAAGGCCTTCTGTTTTGATAGTTTTGATAGCAGATGTTTCAAAGCTCCCTGCTGGCCATGTTTTCAGGGATAAATGCAACTGCTCAAATGGAAATGTATTTAGGTCAACAAAACACCTGAAAGTCTTTTTTAACAGTTCTACCAAATGTTTCACTGGTCACTTTTAGATTTAAATAAAGGGTGAGTAATGTGATCTGTAGCCCAAAATAAACCATCTTCGGAGACAGAAACTCCTCATAACTTTTGAGTAGAGAATTCCTAAAGTCTGTGTATCTACATCTGTCTGGCATCTGCTTCTTTCATTCGGTCCTCAGATTGTAATAATCATGCCTTGACTTTAAAAGCTCTGTGTGAAAAAGTATCTTTGCAAGGTCCTTCATCCGTCTAGCTGTCATCTCTCTCTCTGTCTCTCTATCTACCTGTCTTCATCGTCGTCTATCACCCATATCTAAGATGTATCTAATTTATCTAACCCACCATCTGTCTACTTCTTGTTATCTTCTCCTATATACACATTAAATGTCCTTAAATACATCTGTAAGTAATGTTTTGTGTGTATATGTATTATATTTACAAAACTAATATGTGCTGTAGATTTTTGTCTTTATTTTCTTTTGAATATTATGTTTTATATCTTGCCATGTTCCTTCTCTCTGCTGAATGCTATTTTATTCTAAGATAGAATTTCCAACATATTCTACTATTCAGCTCCCTGCTATTGTAATGGTTTTGAGAACAAGACCCTAGGGCTAACTTCAACTCCCCATTGTCACATAAGAGACCACGGCAAGCATTTTCATCCACGTCCCTGATGAAATTTGGGAGAACATCTCTGGAATATATGCCCAGGAGTGAGATTGCTATACCTTATGGCAAACAAATTCTTAATTTCATAAATCCTGCCAGTCTGATTTCCAGAATGACTACACAACATTATATCCACACACGTAAGAGTTCTCAGCTCATGTTACTTTACTCACAGTTGATGATATCACCTTTTCTAAATTCCACCATTTCGATGGATCCAGTGTGTTATTTCATTATTTTTGTTATAATTTGTGTTTCTGTAATTACTAGTGAACTTGAGCATTTAGTTCTGTCTTAACTACTGGGAGAAATACAAAACAAGACATGGGATATAATCTGACTGAGCTTAGAACATGTTTGAACACCAGAAAATACATAAAAACAAATTAGCAATCTATGGCCTTAAATACTATGGAATTTGGGATTATGAGGTAAATCTGTGTTGTAGTACTTGGCTGGAGCTTCGTAGAGAAAATGAGATATGGATATTGTGATGGTTTTGAGAAAAGGAACTAATTCTAGGCCGAATAACACGAGTGTGGTCACGACGGTGAGAATGAGGTGAGCACATGTCCGGAAAGGCGAGTGGGCCAGGCTGGGGAGAACGAGGACGACACGTCTCTTGCCTTCCATTGAAATGCCTCCTCTTAGTACTAGAAAGATGATACCAGAATCCAGGTTCTTGTTCACGGCAGTTGAAGAATGAACTCCAGGAACACACAGGCAGCAAGCAAGCAGTCTTTATTAAAGGAAAGCAAATAGCTCCCAGGACTGCTAGGAGCTGGGAGAAGAGCCCCCTTCTTTATTGTCCTATAGGGATTTTTCTCTCTTAAAGATGAGGAGGGGCACGAATGTGGGGTCCAGAAAAATGTGGTTTTCTCCCATTGGCCTTGGTCAATTACTTATATCAGTCCTTATCCAATAGGGGTTTTAGGATTGGAAATGCCCCCGAAGTTTTAGGGTTTCTTCGTCCTTTTCTTTCCTTGGACTAAGTCACCATTCCTCTCATTCCTTTCCTATCAGTTGAGGCATGGGCTACAGCTTCACAGCTTTGCATTTCCGACAGTAAACAAAGCCTTTGGGGAAGGCACATTTCCTGTAATAAAACAAAGCCTGTGGGGAAGGCGTGTTTCCTATAATAAAACGAGGCCTGTGGGAAAGGCGTATTTCCTGTAATAAAACAAGGTCTGTGGGGATGTTACTCCCTGGAGCCCTTAAGCCACAAATGTTAATCAATAGCCAACATATCAAAGAATGTAGCGGAGCCCAGGCTCCTACACTGGCTACCTGAGTTAATATTCTGCCTCACTCTGATCAATTAGGGATTGTGATCCTGGTTAACAATCAAAGTTGTATTGGATGGAAATGCCATCATTTTAATTAATTTATTATTCATATTTATTAAGCTCTTACTGTAAGCACCACACGGTGGGGGCAAAAGGACCCAGGGGAAGAAGATCTCAGCCATCCTCAAGGAGCCTCAGTCTTGGGAGGAGGTGGTCGTGTGAACAGGAGTAGGGATAGAGTCTGGAGGCTGAAGAGCACAGATCCCACGGCAGTGGGGGTCAGATCAACTTGCCCCGGAAGTGATGTCTACACGCAGATCTTGAGGATGATAGAGAATTAGCAAAGCAAAGCAGGACAAGGAGAGGGGGGATGTGAGGAAAAAGAAAATGCTACGGCAGAAGCAGCAGCACGAGCAAGAGCCTGCATTTCAGGGACAGATACTTGGGAAGTACAAGGAGAGAGAAAAAAGTGGGAAATGCCTGGAGATCAGGTGGTGAAGGGTCTGAGGTACCTAGCTAAGAGTTTGGGATTTATCTTGAACAGACGGATGAATGGAGGTCCAGTGTCTTGCATTAAGCCGCAGTGACGTGACCAGAGTGGATACAGATTGTAGGATCAGTTTCTGGATGCCTCGTGGCAGATGAAAGGAGTGAGGCAGGCCAGCAGCACTGAGGACTCAGGTAAAAGAGAATCGTGGCTCAAACACATAGCCCAGACATTGCAAGAAAGATGCATGGACATGATCTAAAGATGTGAAGTAGGCACGTTAGACAGATATGTCAGGATGAAAGGAAAGGAAGGGGTCAAGGCCTCTCTGGCCTGAGCAACCAAGTGCATGGTGATGCCAACTACAGAGCCAGGGAATTGAGAGAGAAAAGCAGGTTTGGGTGAGAAGCAAATAAGCTAATCCTCGTGCAAGTTTCCCCCCAAGATCTGAGAACAATCTTAAAATTCAATAGCTTCAGAGTTCTTGTTAAGAGTTCAAAGTTTTGTTGTTGCTGTTCTTCTTCTTCTTCTTGAAGTTTTTTCTACTTAGATGTTGTTAAAGCTAATTGATTTATAATATGTTAGTTTTTTAGGTGTGTAACAGATTCAGTGTATTTATAGATTATGTGCCATTAAAATTATTACAAAATGATGGCTGTAATTCCCTGTGCTGTACGATACATCCTTGTTGCTTATCTATTTTATGTATATAGCTTATATCTCTTAATCTCACACTCCTATCCGGCCCCCCTCCCTTCCCTTTCCTCCCTGGTAGCCACTAGTTCATATTCTACATCAGTGAATCTGTTTCTGTTTTGCTATATTCATTCATTTTATTTTTTTGATTCTAGGAATAAATGATGCATAGAGTGTCCTTCTCTGTATGATATATTTCACTAAGCATTATATTCTCTAGGTTCCTCTATCTTGCTGTCAGTGACAGAATTTCATGCTTTTTTATGGCTGAGTAATAGTCAGCATATATGATATCTTCTTTATCCGCTTATAGTTGGGGTTGCTGTCGTATCTTGGCTGATGTAAACGGTGCTAATATTATGAACATTGGAGTACATGTATTTTTTGAATTAGTGTTTTAAATTTCTTTGGATATATGCTCAGGAGTGGAATGCTGTATCACATTGTAGTTCTATTTTTAGGGTTTTTTTCATATTATTTTCCATAATGGCTGCCCCAATTTACATTGCCCCCCATAGTGTACAATGGTTCCCTTTTCTCCACATCCTCATCAACACTGGTTACTTGTAGATGAGCCGTTATGACAGGTATGAGGTGATATCTCTATCTTTTGATTTGCACTCTCTAGTAATATAGTAATGTGCATCTTTTCATGTGCCTGTTGTCCATCTGTATGTCTTATTTGGAAAAATGTCTTTCCAGATTGTCTGCTGATTTTTTTGATTGCATTGTTTGTTTGCTTGTTCATTTGATATGGAGTAGTATGAACTTTTTATATATTTTGGATATTAACCTCTTTTTGGTCATATCATTTGCAAATATTTTATCCCATTCAGTAGGTTGTCTTTTCACTTTATTGATTGCTTCTGTTGCCATGCAAAAGCTTTTAAACTTAATTAAATCCCATTTGCTTATTTTTGCTTTTATTTATTTTGCCTTAGGAGACAAATCCAAAAACATATTAATACAATTTATGTCACAGAGTGTTCTTTCTGCCTGTGTTCTCTTCTCAGAGTGTTATGGTTTCAGGTCTTAAATTTAGGTCTTTGAGTTTATGTTTGTATAAGGTATGAGGTTAATGTTTTAATCTCATTTTTTTACATGTAACTCTCCAGTTTTCCCAACAGCACTTCCCGAAAAGAGACGGTCTTTTCTACCTTCTCATAGATTAACTGGCCATAGGGACATGGATGTATTTCTGGGCTCTCTGTTTTGTTATGTTGATCTACTATGTGTCTGTTTTTGTGCCAGTACCATGCCATTTTGATTACTGTAGATTTGTAGTATAGTTTGAGGTCAGGGAGTGTGATACTTCCAGCTCTGTTCTTTCTCAAGATTGTTTTGGCTATTTGGGGTCTTTTGTGTTTCTATAGACGTTTTAAAATCATTTGTTCTAGTTCTGTGAAAAGTGTCATAGGTTTTTTTGGTAGAGATTTTATTAAATTGGTAGATTGCTTTGGGTAGTATGGCCATTTTAACAATATTAACTTAAAGGAATATCTTTCCATTTTTTTTGTATCATCTTCAGTTTTTTTCACCAATGTGTTATAGTTTTCAGAGTGTAGGTCTTTTACTTTCTTGGTTAAGCTTATTGCTAGGTATCATAATCTTTTGGATGTGATTTTAAATGGGATTTTTTTTTTTTTTGGCTTTCTTCTTCTGATAGTTCATTATTAGTGTATATAGAAGCAAAGGTTTCTGTATATTAATTTTGTATCTTGCAACATTACTGAATTCATTTATGAGTTCTAACAGTTTTTTAGTGGAGAGTCAGGGTTTTCTATGTGTAGTATCACGTCATCTGCAAATAGTGACAATTCTACATCTTCCTTCCAATTTAGATTCCTTTTATTTCTTTTCTGTCTGACTGGTGTAGCTGGGACTTCCAACACTGTGTTAAATAGAAATGCTAAGAATGGGCATCCTTGTCTTTTCCCCGAATTTAGAGGAAAGGCTTTTAGCTTTTCATACTTAAGTATCATGTTACCTGTGGGATTGTCATAAGTGGCCTGTATTATGTTGAGATATGTTTCCTCTATACCAAATTTGATGAGAGTGTTTCCATGAATGAGTTTTGTATTTGGTCATGCTTTTTCTGCATCTGTTGAGATGATCATGTGATTTTTTTTTAATCCTTCCTTTTATTAATGTGGTGTATCAACGTTGATTGATTTGTAAATATAGAACTATCATTGCATCCCTGGAATAAATCCCATTTAATCATGATGTATCCTTGCTGTACAGTGGGAAAATAAAATAAAAAAAAAATCATGATGTATGATCCTCTTCATATATTGTTGGTTTCAGTTTGCTAGTATTTTTTTGAGAATTTTTGCACATGTCTTCATCAAAGATATTGGTCTATATATAAATATTTTTTTCCTATATTGTCTTTGTCTGGTTTTGGTATCAGGATTATGGAGTGAAATTGGGATTGTTCCATCCTCTTCAAATTTTTGGAGTTGTTTGAGAAAGATAGCTATTAGCTCTTCTTTATGTTTGGTAGAATTCTCCGTGAAGTCATTTGGTCCTGGTCTTTTGTTTGCTGGGAGTTTTTTTTTTTTAATTAAAAATTCAGTTTCACTGCTAATGATTAGCTTGTTCAAATTGTCTGTTTCTTCTTTTTTTTTTTTAGCGCTGCACCTGTGGCATATGGAAGTTCCCAGGCTAGGGGTTGAATCGGAGCTGCAGCTGATGGCCTGTGCCACAGCCACAGCAATGCAGGATCTAAGCCGTGTCTGCAGTCTACCTCACAGTTCATGGCAGTACTGGATCCTTAACCCACTCAGTGAGGCCAGGGATCACACCTGGGTCCTCATGGATACTAGTCAGTTTTGTTACTGCTGAGCCATGACGGGAACTCCAGTTGTCTGTTTCTTCTTGATTCAGTTTTGGAAGCTCTAGAAAATTTTTCATTTCTTGTAAGTTGTCCAATTTGTTGGCATACAACTATTCATAGTATTTTCTTAGGAACTTTTGTAACTCTGTGGTATTAGTCGTTATCTCTCTTCTTCTATTTCTTATGTTGTTCATTTGTGTCCTTTCCCTTTTCTTCTTGGTAAGCCTGGCTAAAGGTTTATCAATTTTGTTTATCTTTTCAAACGTCCAACACTTGATTTTACTTATCTTTTAAATTTTTTTGTTCTTCTATTTTATTTATTTTCTCTATAATTTTTATTATTTCCTTCCTTCTTCTGGCTTTTTGCCTTATTTGTTCATATTTGTCTAATTCCTTTAGATGGTAGGTTAGGTTGTTTATTTGAGATTTTTCTTGTTTTTTTGAGGAAGGCCTGTATTGCTATGAACCTCCATCTTAGGACTGCTTTCACTGCATCCTATAGATTTTGTAAAGTTGTGTTTTCATTTTCATTTGTCTCAAGATATTTTCTCATTTCCCCTTCGATTTCTTCACGGTCCCATTGTTTTTTAGTAGCATGCTGTTTAGTCTCAACGCATTTGTGCTTTTCTCATATTTCTTTCTGTAATTTCTAGTTTCGCACTTTTGTGATCAGAAAAAAAGTGTAGTTTCTGCTTTTCTAAGTCGTTGAGACTTTTTTGTGGCCTAGCATGTGATTTGTCCTTGAGAACATTCCATGTGCACCTGAAAAGGTGTATTCTACCATTTGGGGTGGAATGTCCTATAGATACCTATTAAGTCCAAATGGTCTATTGTGTCCCTCAAGACCATTGTTGCCTTATTGATTTCCATCTGTACGATCTGTCCCTTGATGTCAGTGGCCTTTAAAATATCATGGTATTATTGTATTATTGTAAATGTCTCCCTTTATATCTCTCAATATTTGCTTCATATATTTAGGTGCTCTTGTATTGGGTGCATATATGTTCATGTGTGTAATGTCCTCTTCTTGTATTGGTCACTTAATCATCATTTAATGACCTTCTTTGTTCTTTTTTATAGCCTTTGTTTTAAAATCTATTTTGTCTAAGTATTCCTACAGGCTGTTTTTTTTGTCATTTCCATTTGCATGAAATATATTTTTCCATCCCCTCACTTTCAATCTGTGTGCGTCTTTAATTCTGAAGCTAGTCTCTTGTAGGCAGCATGTAGATGGAATGGATCTTGTTTTTTAATCCAATGAGCCACCCTAGATATTTTGATCAGACCATTTAGTCCATTGACATTTAAAGTAATTTTTGATAGTTATGTACTTATTGCCCTTTTGTTGCTTGTTCTCCAGTTTTTTTGGTTAGTTTTTCTCAGTTCATTTCTACTTTTTGTTTCTTCCCTTGTGGTTTGATGATTTTCTTCACAAAGAAGTATGCCTGTGTTCCTTTCTTTCTGGCTTTTGTGTTTCTATTGTAGATTTTTGATTTGTGATTACCTTAGTTTAATGTATGACGATCTATAACTACATCTACTTGTTTTAAACTGGTAGTCATTTCAGTTCAAACACATTCTAAAAGATGTACATTTTTTACTCTGCTCCCCCATATCTTGTGTTTTTGATGTCATAGTTTACATCTCACTGTTTATTATAGTTATCATTGCTTTTACATTAAAAAAAACCCCTTTGATCTAGCTTAGTAAGTGGTTAATCCTCAGCCCTTACTATAAATTTGTCTTTTCAAATGGGATTTTCACTTTCCTATAGATTCTTACTTATTTTCCACTTAGGGAACTTCCTTTTACATTTATTTCAGGGTGGGTTTAGTATTCATAAACTTTGTGTTTTTGCTTGTCTGAGTTGTTTATCTTTCTATTCTAAATGATAATATTGCTGGGTAGAATATCCTAGGTTTCAGGTTTTTCCTTTCAGCACTTTGAATGTATCATGTCTCTCCCTTCTGGCCTGCAAAGTTTCTGCAGAGAAATCAGCTGATAGTATTATGGGGATTCCTTTGTATGTGACTCTTTGTTTTTATCTTGCCGCCTTCAGAATTCTCTCATTATCTTTAATTTTTGCTGTTTCAGTTATGATGTGTCTTGGTGCGTGTCTATTTGAGTTATCTTTTTTGGATCCTCTGTGCTTCCTGTACCTGGATATCTTTTTCCATCTTTGTATTTGAGAAGTTTTCAACCATAATTCCATCAAATACATTTTTTGATCCCTTTCTCTCTCTTCTTCTGGAACCCTTATAATGCAGATGTTGGTGCGCTTAATGCTGCTGAAGAGATCTCTCAAATTGTTTTCATTTAAGTTTTTTTTCTTTTTTCTGTTCTGATTGGGTTATTTCCATTATTCTATCTTCCAAATCATTTATGCATTCTTCTGTATCACTTAGTCTGCTATTCATTCCCTCTAATGTGTTTTTATTTCAGCTATTGAATTCTTAATTTCTGATATTTTTTATATTTTCTAGTTTCTTATTAAAATTATTACCATATCCATCTGTCCTTTTCCTTAATTCAGTTAATATTCTTATTACTAATGCTTTGAATTATTTTTCTAGTAAATCACTTCATTATTTTTTTCAGGGTATCTTCAATTGAGGGCCATTCCCCTACCTTTTAGTTTTGCTTATTATTCTCTGCTTTTATGAATTTAAGTGAAGCAGTTACCTATGGCAGTCTTGAAGGTGTGTCCTTATGTGAGAGCATCCCTATACAGACTGTGTATGCCCAGTGCCTTTGGTGAGAGGGTTGCATTTGATGTGGACACCAGCCACATCTTTCCTTTGTAAGTGGTCAGCCTGGTGATTCAGGGGCTAGAACTAGAGCTGGGTGTGAGGTGGGGCTTCTCCTCTTCTCAGTGGCCATCACTGTCCTATTGGGGCAGGGTCTCTTCTCAAGTTGCTGGAGCAGAGGCCCTGAGGGTTTGGCTTGAGCTGGCTCTGTTTCCTTTAGGTGTGTGCTTTCCTCTGTCCCAGCACTGGGACCCTTTTCTCAGAGTGCTGGAGCGCTGAAGCAGGAGGGTCTGTGTGGGGCCTCAGCTTGTATCATCTGCAGACAGAGGTTTGAGCTGTCTCTCATGCACTGCCTGTGCAGGTGCCCACAGTTGTTTCCCTTGCTCTGCTCAGACACAGCTTCAGGTCCAAGTTCCCCTTACCCCTCACAGCTGATCATACTCCCTGGTCTCTGCTGCCCCTGCCCTATTGTGGGTGGGGCCCACATGTACTCATGGTGTATACTGAGGTGTGAGGTGTAGTGGACTGACCACTGTCAAAGTTCTGGAATGCTTCAGATGTGATGCTTGAGTAAGTGTCAATAATGGCCACTGCTGCCTCACCCAGATGCCACCCATTACCCAGTCGCCTCTGCTTCCCATGGTTGAGCCTTCTCCCCACTCATGGAAACCCCAGTTCTAGTGCTGCACTGAGACATGGAGTCAGTGGGGGTGGGGATGTCTGCTTGGCCCAGGCTGAGGCATGGACAGAGGTGGTCACAGGAAACCCAGTAGTCACTTGAGCAGTCCTCAATCTAAACATCTTTGCCCTGCCTTGGGGGGCTAGTCAGCACGCATGCTCTTCACAGGTGGAATCCAGGCTTCCCACAGCCCTCTTGTTGGTCCCAGCAGTCCTCCAACCAGGCACGGGGGCTTGTCTTCCCTGTGTAAGATCCCAGCACTGGAGCATCCAATCTGTGGCTTGAACTGCTGACTCCCCAGGGCAGGTATCTGCCTGTGTAATCTTCCTTTTCCTCTGAATCCCCTCTTAGGGGCACAGGTCCCAACCTGATCATTTTTTCTTCCCTTCTTACCTAATTGCATGTGCCTATTACTTACAGCCTTGATTGAACAGAAATCTTTCTGCCAGTTTCCAATTAGTTTTCAATGAGAACTATTCCACACATAGATGTATTTTTGATGTGTTTGTGGAAGCAGGTGTATTCTAAGTCCTCTTACTCCAGCATCTTTATTAATCTCCTAGAAGTTTTATATTAACCTATTTCATCTTTTATACCACATCATCAGTTGCCAAAAGGAAAATTAGACCAATTTATTGAAATACTGTTATGTGTATAACTCTACTCTATTATACTATATTATGCAAAATCTGTTCTAAAAAGAAACAGTTCAGGTCCATTTAATAATTCTAAAATAGGAAATAAAATTAAACAAGCAAATATATTTTCAAGTGCTTATTATTGCTCTATTGGTTAAAAAGACCACCTGCAAAGTGGCTTTCTTGTCTTGCCATCCAGCACTTTTCTTGAGGGAGGATCTCTAGAACCAGAATGACTAGCATGCAGTGGCTGATGGATGCACACATACATCAGCAGGTATCATGAACCGGCATTTTATTTCTACCTGTACAAATTTGAAGCTAAAATAACATTATTATTCACAGCCATAAGGTTTTTGTTCCTAAAATGAATGTCAAAGTATTTTTTTTTTTCTGTGAACACATTATAAGCACAGAAAATGAAGAAAAAGCAAATGGGCTTAAGAGAGAGTGAGAGATGGTAGGAAAAGATAAAAGAGAAAATATTGGAAACCTTGAACTGGTCAAAGTGAGGAACGTGCTAGCTCTCCAGCTCTTGGAAGACAAGAGGGCAATATCTGTCCAGCATGTCAGAGGACTGAACAGATGACCACTACAGGATGTTTCTCGATCTGATTCCACGTGAGTGTATTCTAAGTAAGTGTAAGAGGAGTCTGCTTTTCCTTTTGTTTTAAATTTATTTAGTATTAGCAAATGTCAAAAAATCTATTAGTACAGAGAAATGGCCTTTTCATCCCTAACTGATGGCTGGATATTCTATCATCTACTTTTTCTGTAACAAAACTCCAATTTGGGTACACCTCCACATTTCGCTCTTCTTGAGAGTATAATTATCTCCATTTTGGTGGTCAATGTTAATGTTCCTTTTAAAAACGCCACCTAATTTTCCATCCTATAAATTGCATTTTCCTGTGCCATCTTTTGTCCCAGATCCACACTTCACAGTTCACAGTAATTTTTTTCAGATTTCTTTTAGTAACCCAGTTAATACTTTCAAATGGGACAGCTTTTTGATTTTTAGTGATTGTTAATTAATACTACTTTCTATTCTTCCCTCCTTTTATAGCACATACCTTGTTCCCTTGAACTTACCTGAGGATGAGTAGTTTTGTTTCTTGCCATTTTCATGTCACTGCTCTTTCTTTTTCCTGTCCCACTGTTATTCCCTGGATTTTGGAGAATGAGGCTGGAGAGTATCTTTCATCAAAGATAAATCTACATCTAACTCCGTAGGTACCTCGCATTCTGGAAAAGATTGCAAGATCTTAAGCATGGCATTATTTTCATTAACTAAGATCACTTATGTATATGTTTCTAGGTGTAAAACACTTTCCCTTTAAACTATTTAAGTCATATAAATGACTATTATTGTTCTTATTTAATGCTTATTACATGAATAGCCTTGCAGGACTACTTAAAAAATAAATCAAACACCATGAGTCTCAGCACACAAAGAACTTAAAATCTGGTTTGGGTTGGGTTGGGGGACTGAGACTTATCAAAAATCATTTACCTTTAAAAGTGTTGATAACATCAGCTACATCTAAGGCAAAAACTCCTTTAAAGATGGAGAACAATATGAATGTAGAAAAGTAATGGGGACCATGGGCCCTTATCTAGGGATTTTGAAAGCTTCATACCATTTGAATTTAGAAAGTTGAGCAAAGACTTGATCATCTGGGTTTTAAAATTTTTGTTTATTATTTCTATTTGTCCATCACTTGATGTTCTGAATGATAATATCTCTAGAGAAAAATCAATTTTTACTTAATCTTCCTCTCTGGGTTAAATTCCTATATCAGCAGCATTATATGCATTTTAATTAATTGCTCTATTGCTTTTCTTTAATAGCTTATTCTTAAGCAAAAGTTCATTTTCTAACTTCATTCAATTATTGATTAGCTTTGCATTCTTCCTCCTACCATCTTTGTAATTTTACTTAGCAAAGTGCTTGAGAGAAAATGTAGCTTCTTCTCAATCTAGTAGCAGACATGGTTGGCTGCATATGACCTAGAAAATTCTGTTGCAGAACTTGGTTTATGACCTTCAACAAGTTCTTTAATCTTGCTGTGTTTTGGTTTCAGTATTCTACTGGTAAGCTACTTGAAATAGAGGTGTCATCTAATTAGTTCATTTTTACCAGCCCCTACCTATCTCTCTTTCTATCTCTCTGTCATCATCTATCTGTCTACCTGTCTATCATCTTTCCTCCCTCTTCTTCCTCCCTTTCCCCCTCCTCCTCTTCCTTCTTTATCATCTCTTCATCATCATCTCTCTATATAAATTTTTTGTAAATGCTGCCTACCTTAGGACCAAATCACAATTAGTTTGATTACTTGGGGCATGAGGTGTTCTGGTCAAATAAATTTTGTGGGTGACTCAGCATCATTTGGTGGAGAGGAAGGTGGGTTTTAGAGTTAGGCAGCCTGAGCTTAACCATATGCCACCTCTGTGGACTTGAACAATTTAAATAAAATTTCTCTTTAGCTTCTGTAAAGTGAAAATAACTAACTCAGAGTTAATTGGGAGGGCAAATGCATTAATAAATATGAAACATTTAAAAGAGAATGTGGTACATTTATGTCTTTAATCAACATTTGCCATTGTTATTACTGAAAATATTTATTTCAAAAGTAATTTTATTACTCTTTCTAAAACCAGAATGTTCACTTTCCTGCCCGAGTAAATGCAATCTATAGGGTATAACTAAATTGTTCTATTATGATCAAAATGCTTCTAAAAATTGTATTTTGATTTTCAGCAGTGTAAAATGCTACTAAATAGTCAAAGTTCCTAAGGACTGAAAGATACTCATTGATTTTAACAAAAAAACGAAGACTAGGAATCTCTCAGGGAGGTCTCTTAAGAGATAAAAAGGGCTTTTCCTAGTGAACATATGGAACGAGTCACCACATATACTGTCGTATCTGTAAAAGAGGTAAAAATGGATATAAGCAAATGAGATTTAAGGGCTTGTTGTTAGGAAATGAATGATGAAATGTAAGGTGAAAGTTTAGGATACCATCTGAAACTCTGAGGTTTGGGGTGGAGATAGGATATGGTGAGAGTTTCAACAAAATGAGGGAAGTCTGAAGGGCTATAGTGGGTTACAGGAAAGAATGCAGAGTAAGTCTAGAAGTCCTATTACCAATACGTGAATTGAGTATAAAAAATTGATATACTACTGGGAAACTAGAAAATTCCAAAATAAATAGAAGTCATCGGTGTGTTGGATGAAATTTTGCTTGGGTGAGCTTGCGAATAAATTAAGTTGTTTTTTAATCTGTTGCTTTTAAATGCAAAACATCCCAGGAGAACAAAACTCCTAACTCTAATAATAGTCTGTGGATTTGTTGCTACTGCAAACAATATTTCAGTCATTAATGGCTTCTTGTTTTGTCTTGGTCAATTTGCATTTGATTGAAATACAACTTTTAAATGCCAAGAAAAGATTCCCTTGGCAAAAGAAAACAGTTTTCATGGACCCCTAAGACAAGCTATACTGATAATTTTATTTATGTTGGACATCAAGAATATGATGTTTAGTTGTCTTCAGGTCCAAAGAGATTAGGAGCTTGATGATATTCACACTCCATTAGCTGTGTTCTGAACCCACTTGATAAAGCAAGAGTTTTTCTGTTACATTCTCACTCTAAATTCAAAGACATCCTCTCCAGTCTCATAGAAGTATTTGGGTAGGTACAATTTATACATTTAAGAATATTTTCAGGAGTTCCCCTCTTGGTGCAGTGGAACCGAATCCGACTGGGAACCATGGGCCTCGCTCAGTGGGTTAAGGACCCAGTGTTGCCATGAGCTGTGGAGTAGGTCACAGACATGGCTCAGATCTGGCATTGCTGTGGCTGTGACGTAGGCCGGCAGGAACAGCTCCAATTCAGCCCCTAGCCTGGGAGCCTCCATATGCTGTGGGTGTGGCCCTAAAAAGACAAAAGACAAAAGACAAAAAAAAAAGAATATTTTCAGAGCAAAATACAAGGATATGTTAATTAATATAAGCAAACATTTCCACCTGCATACTCAACACTCTGTAGCATATAGTTTTCAACAACAAAATGTGACTATAAATGAAAACTAAATTAAATTTTTTTCTTGGGAAATAAGGTTCCAGGGATTAAATTGTCGTTGTAATTATTAGCAGTAAACAATAAAATAAATAGGACATTTTTAAATAAAAGTTTTGGTGATGACTGGTAAATAGGATTTTTTTGGTAAATAGAAAAGTGAAATTTTTTAGGTACTGATATCTTCCTGAGGTGGATGGGGAGAGAGTGGTGAAGGTATGTTTCTTTGGGCAAAAGGAGACTTTCCCAACCCAATATTTTAAATTTCCCTTGACTGGATTTTCCATCATTGGGCAAAATGCACCACAGAATGTTCCCGGTGAGTGAACGTTGTGCTCGTTCTTTGCAAAGTGGGGGAAGCCCATTTGTGACGAGAGGACGGTGGGCAAGCAAATTAGACTGGGCATGAGACTTCCAAGACAGATGCTCTCTGAGGCAGAGGAATTTTAGAAAAGAGTTCCTGTGGAGGCTGAGGATTTAGAATCAGATTTCCTAAGGTACCCATGCCTGAGTGCCTTAGAAAGTGCTTGAGTATGTCCTAGGCTAAACATTCTCTAATTTAAATATCACTTCTCTATGGTACATAAGCCACAAGGCAGTGCCATGCTATGCTATCGAATCTCTTACAGGTTTTAGACTAGTAACCCGTTTTGCAAAAAGCCTCATTTCAGCCAGGGTTCTGGAAGGGATCTTTGTGGAAAGTGGGTGAGGCAGAAGGTTATCTGAGAACTCACGCTGGTACTACTTCCAAAGTTATCTTCTCCTCTGGTGGAAGTACTGTCCAATGGGACCAAGTGTGTCTGCTCTTTCTCGCTGTTCCCCCGGGCCCAGCTTCTGAATCCCTCAAACAGAACTCTCTCTGGTAGATCCTCCTCCTGTAAACTACACCCTGTATGCTGACATCTTTACCTCATAGTCATCAGTCACGACCTCGCAGCCCAGCCAGACATCTGAGACTCTGGGTTTCTGCTGTCTTTGCTCTTCTCTTAAGTTGTTAATACACTTGGTTGATGTTGTTGCTTTCCGTATCTAGGCCATATCCCCCCGGGATTTTATACCTCTGTGCCTTTGCAGTGTGCCATGGTAACTCTCGTCTTGATCCATCACCTCCTGGCGGGGTTCTGTTTGACCATACAAAAATCTGCCTTATGGGGAGCCGAAGAGGGGGGTTCCCAGAAAGGTAGCTTGAAGATTTGACTCAAGGAAGGCACCAGGGTGTCTGAAGAGGTGTCTTTTGGGCTTAGAGATGCCAAATCAAGTTGGCTGGGTGGCAGGAAGATGGGGTGTGGAGAGAGAGGGCAAGTTGGCTCTGTAATATCACGCGGAAGTTTATTTGAAATACTAATGCCCAAGCCTCATCCCAGCTAAATTGAATGTGAGTTGGGCCTGAGGTCTATACTTTCTCTGACTTTTTATGATGAAAAATTCCAAACATACAGAAAAGCTTAAAAATTGGAAAATATTGGGAAAATAACTATTAAGAAATAATAAAAATAAATAAAAATAAAAACTGGAAAATAAATATCTTTATTCAACTTCAGTAATTGTTAACATTGTACTATATTTGATTTCTAATTCTATGATTATTCTACCTTCATTAAATGAGCTCCAAGTAAGTGAAGCTACTTATTCCAATAAAGGCAAAGCAAAGGTTTAATTATCTTCCTTTGACTACCCTTTTTCAGAGAAAGGGTATGTAACATTTATATCTAATGGTTGTGAAAAGTTGATTTTTAATTTCCTTTTTTGTTATAACTATGAGTTTATATATTTTTAGTCTATACATTATAATCAAATATAGCATTGCTTTAAAATTTTGTTTTTTCAAACTTGCTCAGTGGGAGTCCCTTTAGGTCAACTCATATTTCCTAAAATCCCTTTTAGTGTTGCCTGGGTCTTGGAGGTTCTCATTGGTCCCAGAATGTTATTGTTTCTAGAATCTTTTAATTGTCAGAATTAGAAAAAGGTATTTTTAATTCAAAAGTCATACTTTAATATGATAGGCTTTTTCTTAACTCCTTTATTGTTTTTCTCTCTTTATTTAACACAATCTTGGTTCCTAATAATAGTATATTTACTTACTTAATCTATAATATAAATACAGTAATTTGAAAATTAACAATTTCTAGTTGCAACATATACTAACAACACTAAAACTATTATATTTTTACCTTAGGGTTTTTTTTTCAATCTTGAATGTAAACTCAAAGTCCTGTGTTAAAAAGTCACTTGAAATAACTTGCTTTTGTGATTAGTTACTAATTTAGCATACAGTGTTATTCCTTTATTGTATTTTATATTTTGAATATATCCACTTAAATCAGTCACATAAAAAGGTCCACGCAGCTAATTATTTCTTCCCCTGTCCGCTCCACTTCATTCCCGCCTCCCCATTAGTAAGCATTTTGATTAGTTCCTGAGTACTGTCTGCTATTTGTACTTGTAGAGCCATGTTCACAAGGTAGATTTCTACCCTTAGTATTAATATTGTTAAAATTTCTCCATGTAATTCCTCTGGAAAGCTGGGTTGAGCATTCCTGGAATGAAGGCCAGGATTAGGAATGGGCTAACTCAAAAGTTAGTTGCTTAGAACAGCAGAGGTGTTTGTGTTCCAGGTATCAAAGCCTGGTGTGAGCTGGGAAGAGGGGACATGCCAGGGCGTCCTGAAGTGCCAGGAGGAAGGCAGGAAATGGGTAGAACCAGGTAAAAAGACAAGAAACTCTGAAAACTAATGCGGAGAGCAGAGCAGCCCCAGCAAAGGTGGACACAGCCACGGGAACAGGAAAACTGCATAAACCAAAAAGCTGCTCTAGCTAGGTGGAAAAACAGACAGGAAGCGAGCGCCAAGCTGAAGAAGCTGGAAAAGACAGTGGGAACGGAGGCCGTCGGCACAGCTAGAAAGCTCTTCATATGAAGAAAGCCCCCTGGGTTTCCTTCGCATGAATTCCTCCAGAGTAGATACGTGGGAGAAAAGTAGGAGAGCCTGCCTAGGGGGGTGGGGGGTGATTGCTGGTGGAGTGCTCCAAATCACAGTTTGGACGTAAGGCAGGCTTATGTGGGCCCATGAGGAGATGAACTGGACTTCTACAGAAATTTTTGGTAAAATATGCATAACATAAAATTTACCGTTTTAAGTTTGCAATTCAGTGGCATTAATTACATTGACAAATGTACAATGATTCCAACTATCTGTTTCTTTTTTTTTTTTTGTCTTTTTGCCATTTCTTGGGTCACTCCCGCGGCATATGGAGGTTCCCAGGCTAGGGGTCGAATCGGAGCTGGAGCCACCGGCCTACGCCAGAGCCACAGCAACGCAGGATCCGAGCCGCGTCTGCGACCTACACCACAGCTCACGGCAACGCCGGATCATTAACCCACTGAGCAAGGGCAGGGACCGAACCCGCAACCTCATGGTTCCTAGTCGGATTCGTTAACCACTGCGCCACGACGGGAACTCCCCAACTATCTATTTCTAAAACTATCATCCCAAACAGAATCTTTGTCCCATCGAGTAATATCTATATCCTGTCGGTCTTCTGAGCTTGGTAACCTCTAATTTACTTTAGGTCTCATTAACTTACATATTATAGAGCCTTGGGTAAGTGGAATTATACAGTATTCTTTTTCTGTGATTGACTTGTTTCAGTTAGCATAATGTCTTCAAAGTTTGTCTATGTTGTGTCAGTGTGTTATAATTTTATTCCTTTTTTATGACTGGATAATATCCTATGATCTAGATGTATATACATCTAGATCATGAAATGTGTATATATGTTGATTTATTTATTTATGCACACACTGCATTTTGTTTATCCATTTCCATCTTTTGGCTATTGTGAGTAATTCTTCTGTGAACATTGGCATATAAAAGATCTCTTCAAGTCCCTGCTTTCATTTCCTTTAAGTATATACCCAGAAGTAGGATTTCTGACTGTATAATGATTTTATGTTTAATTTATTAGAGGCACTTACAAACTGATTTCCATAGCAGCTGCACCATTTTGAATTTCCACCGGCAGTGCACAAGAGATCCAGCTTCTATACATCGTTGCCAGCACTTATAATTTTCCTTTTTTTTTTTTTTTTGATAATAGTTATCCCATTGGGTATGAGGTGGTGAACTCTGCTTGTTGAGCCATGGTCTTGTTCCTGATTATCCTGTTTCTAACACTGCAGTGATGTGGCTACTATAAGACCTTCCCATGGTAAACAGAGAGAGAGGAGGAGGAGCACTTGGGGCAGGAAGGAAGAGCCGTAGGTACAGCTATGAGTCAATATCACCTCTGCAACAAAACCCGTTCCCCAGTGCAGCCTCTGAGGGGAAGGCTCCTCAGGCAATGTGCCATTTGAGCTCGAGTAGCTGTGCTCCCATCCCCCTGGGGATAAAGAAAGGCAAGTCTTCCAAACTCACATGCCTATCGCAGGGCATTCTCTACCTTTATTTTTCCCATATAATCCTTTCTGCTACTTTTGCCTGCCCGGTGCAGGTAGACAATGAAATTAATGTTTTAATGCACAGACAATACTGTAGTGCTCGGTGCAATGAATGGTAACTAAATAAATTTATGCATAAATGAATAAATGAAATGAGAGGGAAGTTCAAATTTTAAAATTCAAGTGTTGGTACCCGATCTTTTATTTTTTAACCACCTACTTAGCTGAAATACTGATTTCCTTCCATGCTATAACAGACACTGGCAGCCTCTTTCATCTCCCTTTGGTTTTACCACTTCAAGGCTAATTTCCAAGGAGCACTATCTGCATTCTTTGCCCAAGAAAAGTCACTATGGCAGTACCCCCCAGCAAGGGGGGAGTTAGTGCTATTGCCTGTTCTCCAAGAGTCCTTCTGGGCCAGTGGAGGAAAAGAATCAGTGCTCAGCTATCCCAGTTCTCTCAGTCCTCAGGCGGGATGCATGTTTGTGTTCCACGCCAGTGTTACCAAGAGTGAGGTCCTTGGACCAGCAACATCAGCATCACCTGGGGGGTGTTCAGACCCGCTTATGTCGGGCCCCACGTCAGACCTACCAGCTCAGAGTGGTTGGGGTGGGGCACGGGAATCTGGGTTTTAACCGGCTCTCCAGGGGATCCATGTGCTGCCAGAGGTTGAGACGTGCTGCCCAACACTACTTTCCAGAGCTTCCCTTGGGACCGAGCGCCAGCCTTCCAGACTGTCGCTGTCTTGAGAACACTGTCTTGATCAGATGCCTTCCTACCCCTGCATCGCTTCTTCTTTTGGCACTTGCTGTTTTCTTCACCTCTCAATCAAACTCCCTGCCTTTGAACCCTTGTCTCAAGCCTGGCTTCTGGTGGAGCCGGCACAGGTCACCCTTTGCCGCCATGTCTTCCTCTGTTGACTGAATGATTGGCATCATTCTCATCCCCCCCTAGATCAACCTCACTTCCAATCCCAAATTGTAATTTTTTTTTCTGGCCCCTCGATGGTTGAAGGATCAGGTTTTGTTTGGCCTGATTTCCCTCTCAGCTTAAGGTAAAACCATCTGTCCTCACAGTCAGGTGAAACCCAGCATGGTAGCTGTGGTGCCAAGGATATTTGCCTGCTCTTTCTTGAATTTCTGTTTCTTGCAGTGTAGTAGCCTAGGTAGTAAATGTTTTCCATAATTTTATTCCTTTTACTATTTGTGAAATTTGAAGACCTATGATCTAAAATAGTTTTCTTCTCTGTAAACCACTATTAACTTTAACGCCAGCGTCTTCCATTCCTGCCTCTGGGGTGATGGTATGTGTGGGTCAAGACACTCATCTGCTGCTCTTGGACTCACTTCTGTCACCGACCCTCAAACATGGCTGCAAATCGGTATCATTCACTGTGTTTTAGCAAATGGCAAGGTGATTCTGAGTCAGCGGGTGTGGGGATGGATCTGGATGTGTGTATATGCAAAAGCTCCACAGGTAATTTCTGACTCAAAGCTTTAGTTCGATTCAGTGTAGACTAGTGATATATCCACAACGGAGTTGTAATGATGATAATCTGGAAGCTCTAATGTTGGACAGTAAGTGGTCTCCCAGGATCATTACGATTTGAGGGGGGTTCTCAGTCTGCCATGCCCCTTCCCCGACAGAGATGCAGGGCTTGTTAATGTCCTCCCTTTGAAGGACATGCCACAGAGGGGCAGGTGAGGGGTGGCGAGAGGGATGAAGAGAAGCCCTGGTCTAGTCCTAATCAACACAGTACCCAAACCAAACAGGAAGACGCTCTCTCATGCCAGTTCCGATCTTTTCCGTTGTTATACCAGCAGATCCAATTTTTTCAATATATTGTTTAGCTCTCAGTGGAGAGGCGTAGCTTGTTAATGTAACTTATATTCTTGCAGTTGGTGAGTAAAAGTATTTGTCTTTAAATCCGTGCATGCTGCTAATTGAATTTTCAGGTGAAAGTCCATGAAAATAATTTTATGCAATAGACTGTCATCTCCTGATCTCAATAGATGTCTATAAGGGTATAGCTAAACATCTCTGATCTTTTTGTAGAAGTGTGAGCTATTTGTAAGACTATAAGAACTATGTCTTACAGTGCATGGTGTCCCCAGTGTATGGAATACTGGGCTTAAACACGGAAGCCTCAGTGAGACGACCAACGAAATTGTTCAAATTTGATAAATCTGTTTTCTAGTCTGTAAGTGAGGAATGTTATACTTACCCTGTAGATTATTATGAGGATCAGAAATGCAAGTGTAAATTGAAGAAACTATAAAATGCTGCACAGTTTTAAAATAAAATAATTTGGCAAATTTATTAATATTATTATTATTTAGGATCTTTTAAAAAATAACTCAGAAGCATTACTATTTAATCATGTCATCCCCCAAGTAATTTAAGCAACTTCTTTTTTATTTTATTTTATTTTTATTTTTATTTTTTGTGGCTTAATGTTTATTTTATTATTATTTCCCCAATACTTTTTTTTTTCTACTGTACAGCATGGTGACCCAGTTACACATACATGTACACATTCTATTTTCTCCCATTATCATGCTCCATCATAAGTGACCAGACATAGTTCCCAGTGCTACACAGCAGGATCTCATTGCTAATCCATTCCAAAGGCAACAGTTTTAAGCAACTTCTTTATTGTTTCCATGTGCCTAAAGCAAATTAGACTTTCAGTAAATGTTGATTGAATGAATGAATGCTTATTTCAATACCTGGATTTCGAAATAGAGTAAATATACTTTCAGATGCTCTGATAATCTTCTGATAAAGGAATCAGTACAAAACTCACAGGCAGTGTATAGGAATTCCATGTATGAGATGTGATCCATGGTTGGCTCTCAGGTTTTTCACATGGAGCTGGTTGGGCTAGTGGGTGGTAGGAGTGAAAGAGGAGACCCCCCAGTTCCTCACCACTGCCTGACCAAGCAGATTCACCACTACTAGTCTGGCCTGAGGAGTCTGACAACTTGGCTTGAAACCTGGCCCCTGCACCTACTCTCTGGGTCAGTCACCAGAAGTAATCCTTCTGTGCCTCCGTTTCCTCATCTCTGAAGAGGAGATAGTATATTAATACCGTCCTCAGGGATGTGAGGGATTACATGAGAAAATTATTACAATGCACTAGCACAATACCAATTCACAGTAAGTGCTCAATGAAAGGTGGTGATTGGATTTGCCATATGTCAGCTTTTATTTGTGCGTTGGAGCTAAATGTATAACCTAAGTTATAGAACTGAGGCTAACATGAGAATTAAATAGAGAAAATACAAACTTAATTTTGAAAGGTGTAGCGCCTCTTTCTAAAGAAATGTTCAGTTCTTGCATGACACGTGAGATAATAAGATGCAAAGTTAATGAGTCAAGTCAGGCTGTGATTAGTGACCTAGAGATTGGGAGGGAAACTCACCTTTATCCTGTGCTAGGAGTACAGTATACATGTCTCACGCAAAGCCCAGAGTGACCTATAAAGTAGGAAATTATCATCCCCAAATTAAGTATGCACAAGGAGAGATTCAGAGAAGTCGAACATCCTTTCCAAGAGCTCAGCGTTAGCAAAGGGCAACATTCAAAACCCTAAACACTGTACTACTTTTGCCAAACCAAGTTCATTCTGGTTAAAAAAAATGCATTATATAAATCATTTGGATTTTATTTGAAAACTTGTTTTCATAAATATGAATATAAATTCCTAAAATGTGCTATCTTTTTTTTCTGAACTGGCCAAATTCAGTTAGGCGAGATCAGTATTTGGAGAAGATACTCAGCTATTTGGGGAAAGCAAAGAGAGAATATTTACTATCAGAATCTTGAAAAAGTATGAACACACTGAAAAAGCTAAGGTCCTTATAGTGGAATAAAGCACGATTCTTTCAAAATGATTCCATATTTTAGATATGAATGGCGTTTTGTATATACTGTATTTATAGCAATAGTTACATGGATGAACCACACCTAGAATTCTTTATGCTTCCCAGACATAAATTGTGGGAACAACCATACCTCTTCTTTGGTTCAGTTGATAACAGCAGTCTGGAAGAAAAGTATTGCTCAGTTGTTTGATACTAAACTGTACGAGAGAGGGGTAGGAATTGATTAGCCATATAAAATATTAAAGCAGGAGCTAAAATGCTAAAATGCAAGGCAGGAAAACAGTTACTGCTGTACAAAGAAGAATTTCTGCTAGAAAATTAGTGGTTATGGTAAGATAGTCAGTGGTTAAAAGCCATAAAGGCATAAGAAGGCAAAAATATGAGAAGGAAGAACTTTTGTTAGAAAAAGAATCAAATATGTAATAAAGGTTTTCAAGGAAATCTGCTGTCATATTTTAAAACTCTTTGTCAGACATAAGACAATGCTTCTAAAACAAGGGAATTGAAGTTCTTGAATTGGTGGTATAACTTGAAATCAAGCAAAAGTTCTACCCTGAAAGATTTGCCTCCCCTTGTTCCATGACATTTTTTTGAGCTGGAAATAACAAGTGAAGATTCTTTATTTGGTTACAATAGATGTGAGGTTTTCTCACAAATAGTTCAGCCATTCTCAATTCAGTGAATTTTAGAGTACACCAAAGCCTGATAGATTTGGAGTTCCTGTCGTGGCTCAATGAGTTGAGGACCCAACATAGTGTCCGTGAAGATGCAGTTTTGATACCTGGCTTCGCTCAGCGGGTTAAGGATCTGGCATCGCCACAAGCACAGTTCGGATCTGGTGTTGCCATGGCTGTGGCATTGGCTGAAGCTGCAGCTGCAGCTCTGATTCGACCCCTAACCCAGGAACTTCCATGTGCCGCAGGTACAGCCATTTTAAAAAAAGGGATAATAGATTTGTGTTTTAATGTATTTGATGAAGATACATTTAGAATTAATTTTGAATTATATTAAAAAACCTCATTATACCATAACAAGTATCTAAAATGACCAAGAATGAAGAATTTACATATATCACATATAATATTCTAGTATTTTTTATTTCCACGGGAGAGTTTATGAATTATTCTGAGAATAAGAGCTGGATTGGATCCACGTTTATACTACAGTTAAGTGCTTTGTCTTTCAAGACATTGGCATTTCAAGAGTGTTGGTACATGTAGAGTTGAGCTTTTGGTAAAAGCATCCTGATACCATTAGTTAGCAACTGAAAAACCCCTCCTGATTTTGGACTTTACTGAATCCCACTCTCCATTTTCCACTAAAGATACTTTCTTCCACTTCATTTCTCCCAAATCCATGATCATCACCCATTTCACTTTCTCCTCCAAATCTTGGCTAACTAAATTCATGTCACTCTGATCACTCAGTCTTTTCACTCAACACATAAAACCCTAAGCATTTTGGGTTTAGCGATATATCTATTCAACTGGTTTCTTTTTTTCTTTTTTTTTCTTTTTTTAATGGCTGCACCCGCAGCATATAGAAGCTTCTGGGCCAGGGCTTGAATCCAAGCTGCAGCTGCGACCCACACCACAACTGCAGCAATGCCAGATCCTTTAACACACACTTCCAGGCTGGAAATTGAACTCGTGCCTGTGCAGCGACCCAAGCTACTACAGTCAGGTTCTTAACTCACTGTGCTACAGAAGTAACTCTTTCAACTGGTTTCATCTTAACTTGCAGTTATTTTTATGTTCTAAATAGACTGACAATTAGCTCCTGGAGAATTTTTCTTGGTTATTTGTTTCTCTTTTGTTTCAATTATTTTTTGTTAGGCCTATGAAAATCCTGTTTACATGATACTGTCTTGGTTTATAGTAAGCATTCAATAATTGCTATTGTTATTGTTTTTATTTTTTTATTGCTGTTGTTTTTATTCACCACTAAGAATATATTTTACATTTAATTCTGCCCTAAGCATTGTGCTAAGTTTTGAGGATACCAAGGAGCATGAGGCATAGTTCCTGTTGTGATGGACTTAATTCAGCAGAAGAGAGAGAGTTGGAGTTTCCAATACACCAGTGGATGTGTATGTCCAATTTCATGTACATTCCAAGAGGTGATGAGTCGAGAAAGGTGGAGAAAGTAAGAAGGTCATGTGAGGCCTTATTAAAGGTGGACACTTGATGGGGGACCTGAAGCAAGAGTAGGCAGGACTTAGAAGATAAGGGGAGAACTAATCTGTAAGAGGAGTCGGTAAACCAAGGTCTGATGTGCACATTCTTCAGGCCATCAGTGTTGGAATAAAGATTCTAAAGTCTTTCTTGAAGCAAACAGAAACTTTGTCCGTTTATAAGGAGAGTATTGGGTGATGGTACTTCAGGAAAGATAAATTATTATTTTAATGTAGGAAGAAACGGGGTGGGAGTAGAAAAGCAAAAGAGGAAGCTGTTGCAACAGTCCAAACCTGGGGTGAAGAGGAACTGAGCCAGCGAGGAAGGGAAGAGATGAGACCAGCACGGGACGCTGTCCCCAGAAGACCGTGGTGGGGACACCGACCAGGGACCGCAGGGACAGGGCTCAGTGGCAGACGCTGAGAAGTCAGTGACTGTCTGGGTCAGGGATGTAGACTTACTCTGTAAATGCCAGAGGGTAAATATTTTCAGCCTGAGGGCCAGATGGAACCACTCGCCTCTGTAGTTGTAGCACGAAAGTAGCCACGGATAAAACCCAGAGGCGAGGGTGTGGGTGTGTTCAAGGAAACTTCTTTATGAAAGCAGGTTGTGACCTATTTGGCCTGTGGGCTGTGGTTGCCACCCCTGGAGAAAATGTGTTCCTCGTTATAAATGTAGCTGTGCATCATTTTGTAGTGGTTTGGGGTTTATTATAACTATGTTAATGAGGTAATCATCATTGTGTCAACTGTCATAAATGTGTTGACACGGAGGAATCTCCAATGGCAAACCACGTGCACAACTTTATGTAAACATAGTTTTCTCCCAAAAATGCCATATTGCACTCCCTTCATATAACAAATATCATCACTTCAAGGATATAAGATGAACATCCTTTGGAGCTATTAGAATTTAATATTGATAGGAAATGACTTTGCCCCTCTTAGTAAACGGACTTAAGAGAAAACTTCAACTTTATGATAGTAAACATAAAATAACCAAAAATTGAAGTTAAAAGATTATGAATTCTGGCACGTAAATTTTTATTTATATTTCTGTTATGCTAATTGATAATGTAGTGACTTACAGTTTCAAAAGAATATTTATCAAATAGGCTTAAAGTTCTTGCTTAAAAAATTACCAAAAAATCTTATCATTCAAACTTTAATTACAATTTACTTTGAATACATCTATTTGGTATTATACAGTGGCTAATCTTTTGGAGATTCTGATTTTTTTTTGAAAATATGGATGAAGAACCTTCTCCCTAGGAAAAAAATGTGTGCACATGCACAACACATAACTACATATATGCATACTCATGTAAGCATACAATAATCATACAATCTCAAGGGGTTCCTGACCATCCATGGAAGTCTAGCTGAAAAGCCTTTGTTTTAACTTTTTTCCCCTGTCAATATTAAAAAGGTGAGTCAGATGGAAAGGTCTTTGACAATGTATGTAGTCTGAGACAATATTGTGTTAAGTTGAAAAACCTTATTATGTTATGTGTCCTAGGTCAGACAAGTATTGTTTAAAGTCAACAAGGAGCTTTTCTTTAAAACTCTCTGGTCCCATTTGCTTCTTGACGAACCAGGCAGATCATGGGAAAAATGAAATCATCCCTCTAAAAATGGAAGACCCCGTATCTGTGGTGAGGGCTATACAATTAAATGTGCAATTTACATGTATACACCTACACATAGACTTACACATATTATTCGCCTATACATTTTCACCTGTCCATAGATACTGGTTTAAATATATACCTAACCATGGGGGAGATTAAAACATAGAACCTGTCTTCAAGGCCGATAGTCTTTACAAAGACTGATAAAATATCTTAGCATCATTCAGGGATCTCCAACTTGCTCCCAGATTTCGCTGTTTGAACACAAATCTCTTCTTAGCAGATATTTCCAATCCAGCAAATATTTCTAATCCTTTACTTGTTTGGCCACTGTCTACGACTGGCCATTGTCCACTGCCGCATAATTCTATGTCTAACGAGATATAGTATTAAATGCACGAATGTGTAAGACACAGTTTACTTAGGAAGACCTCTAAGAGGTAGACAGATGACAACTAAGATGGGAGACTAACCACGTCTTCTGTTGTAAAAAGTAGGAAATTTGGGGTGACTCATAAAGAAGAAAATTACATATGTAGCACAAATTTATGGCATGAAGATAAAATAAGGAAAACTGTACTGATTTTCCCCCAAATTGATGAAATAGATGAAATTTGAAAATCTCTCTTGAGTATGAAAATAAGTTTAATCATTTTCAGAGATGAAAGACATCACATAAACTAGGTAATTAATATTTAATGAATTTATATTTAATGAATATTTAATGGGTTACTATTTAATGTAATTCAAATTAATGTCATTATTTAGTCTAAATAATTTATAAATGTCGTGAATAAATGCTACAAAGTATATTTATACACTCCATTAAAATCATTAAGGATACTTTATACATACTGAATTCCCAGATGAGATCCAATGTCTTTTTGATGACTACACAAAGGAACTCTGTCTTTAGTTCTAAGGAAGGCAAACATCCCCCCTTTGCCCCAGCGTGGCTGTGATGCCATCAGACTGATGCCACTTTCCGACCAGAGCGTGTTTTCTAATTCTGTTGTATGTGTGCTTTTATTTATGTGGTTCCATCTTCCTGAAATGCCATCCTGTTCTTCTTCTCCTTCTGAAATTAAGCTCCATCTTTAAGGTAAGTCTCAGTGCCAGCTACTTCATTAAGACATTACTGTTCCTCTCACGCCAGCTATACTCAAACACACATTAGCAGTTGTAGCCCCTTTACGTGTTAAATCATGTCAAGTGCTTGGAAGTATCTAGGGCATAGTAAGTGTTCAGTAAATATACTCCTTTTCTTACCTTTATTCTCTTCCTTGGTGGCTAGTTGCCTTGTTTTCCTCATCTTTGAATACCCCATAGTACTCAAAATGTGTATTGAATTGAGTTGAATTGTGTTTACTATAAAAAGTATCAAGATGCAATTGGCAAATCAAAACAAAAAAGACTTGCCAAGTTTACAGGTGTCCTTCCTTAGAGTTCAAGCCTGCTATTTCGATGTGCTTTTTATCAGTTCTGACCTGAGCTTTAAATGTGCTGCTCATTTAAATTCCATAGCGACTTGCCAACAGTAGTAGCATGGAACCAGGTTTCACAGTGGTCAGCACCCAGGACAGTTTCCCGAAGTTCTGTCCCCACCTCTGTTTCAGATTCATTTTTATGAAAGCTGTCCCTAAACTGTATCGCTTATATAAAATACAATGAGTATTCACTGAATTGAAGTTCAACATGGGTAACACCCGCTAAAGCTACAAAACAATGTGTTACAAAGTGTGCCAGGAATTAAGCAAGAGAGAAAATCAACAGGACATTAGTGTGCATTACTTACCTCTACATCAGTCCACAGTATGGATGAATTTCTTAAAAATGGCTCTGTGAGCTTTTCAGGTTATCCTCAATACAGGTGTGGGCCACCGGCTTTCTTTTCCTCACTCACAACTAGTATTTACTTTAATGGAATATGATTTTTAGCATAAATAAAGATGAAATGAATATATGGTTAACTATTAACTAAAAGTCATAATATCTTTCCCCTACATGCTCAAGAAAGCGTGTATACATATTTTCTCTTACACCAGCCCTGTTGGAAATTTCGGAAGCTTCTATAAACACGAATGGAAATATTTGCATACAACTATTTACCTTGTAATCATGTTCTTTGAGGTAAAGTTTTTTTTTCAGTTGTTAAGACTGATTTAACTTTAGATCCTTTTATATTCTTAGCAAATCGGTTTGTGCATCTTGGCATAAATCACTGGCTTACTAAACATAAAAATTCCAGTGAAATATTTTTTCATAAAGGAACTTAGATTTCTCTAGAAAAAAAAATTTTTTGAAAGCTCAACCATTGTTTAAGCTGCTTCTCTGTGGTAATCCTGTGATCTAGTGTAAAAGCTGTTGAGCTGTTTGAACGTAGAATGCTATAGGTAGAGGCTCTGTATTCAGAGTAGTTACTATAATCTGGAATCTCTCACCATCTTCAATGAATATTGACTAAACATGCAAGCTATTGAATGTATTATGAGGTGATCTAGGTTGGCCCTTACAGTTATTAATAGATGGTGACACTGAGCATGGGAAATAAAATACCTTCTGTATGGAATCCAATACCTTGGATATTCTGACCACCTACCTCACCTGGTTGAGTGCCCTGAAATGCAGTGAAAATTGAGTTTACAAAATGACAGGCCATTCTCATTTAATTTCTTCCACTTAAAAAAAGCTACTGGTTCTGGATGGCTGAATGTATTACAAGAACCAGTGTGTCAGCCAAGCTCTGCTGGAAAAAACAAAATAAATGAAATAGGCTTCATGTCCCAGTTAGCTATATTTAACATTGTAATATTTCATGCTTTTAGAAATCGGCTCTCCAATAATGCAGAAAAGCTCTCCATCAAAGCTGGTGATTATCAGTGATAAAAATACCTGGAGATGTTTTAGAATTTCTAGCAATTAGGGATTCAAAAACATCTACAGTCAAACTAGATTTTTTTCACTACCTTGTCAGATATTGGGAGGCATGAAAATGGAATAAAATAGGTCAGTGGTTCCTCATGAAAAAAATTTAATTGGCTCCAATAGAGGTCAACCATGGTCAATTAAACGATCAGGGGAAAATATCTAATTATTCCTCTAGACCTAGTTAATACTGGCAGCAATTTTCTTCCTTTCTCTTGGAAAAACAAAGCTAAACAATACAAAAAACAAAGACTTTGCCTGGAACAATGGAAAAATACTTCATTTTCAGTCAAAATGTGGAATTCTCACCTCTAGCAGCAGAGATCATAATACAGCGACTTCAGGACACAATCATTAGTTTACTGACATTATGAAATGAGCCAAGTAGCCTCATTTTTCTAAGTGTTTTAGCAAATGTCCTCTCAATCCAAATACCATGGCAACAGTTTGGTGGAGCAGAACCTCCTTACATGAAAAGACTGATACTTTCTTCCCACGAGTTATATCTTGCTACAAGCTCTGCATTTGGGTTTTGGATACAATCCTTGCTTGTAACCTCTTTGGAAATCTGGAACTGTGTTTTACTCTTGATTTAATCCCTAAATATCCCTTCACGTTCGTAAATAAGATATCCGTGCAGGGCTGGAGATTTCAGGGGCCAAAGAAGGTTTTCATGCTGCTGGCTACTGAAATTTCACATTCTCTCTCAAGGTTTTTAATGTTACTAGAATGCAGATACCTTAGGGAAAGAGAGCTCTTGAATTCCCAGTGTCTTCCAGCCAGGAATGAATGAATAAATAAATTCTACTCATTGTCTGACCTAGGGCAAGTTACTGCAGTTTTCTACCTAAGTTTTCCAGTGGCATGTGGAGGTTCCCAGGCTAGGGGTCGAATTGGAGCTACAGCTGCTGGTCACAGCCACAGGCACAGCAACACCAGATCCAAGCCGCGTCTGCAACCTACACCACAGCTCATGGCAACACCAGATCCTCAACCCACTGAGCGAGGCCAGGGATCCAACCCGCAGCCTCATGGTTCCTAATAGGATTCGTTTCTGCTGCGCCACGATGGGAACTCCTCACTTTCATTCTTACGAAATTTCTTTGCCATTTCAGTGTAAGTCTAGAGCTTAGCTCACGGTGTAATTGTGGTTTTGGTGAGTATAACTCTGACAGTGATGCTGATGAGTGGTATAGGAAAAGAATGGAAGCAGAAGGACCCTTAGTTTATCTTTGGGTTACTAAAGATAAACGCATTGTTTTACAGTTTGGACTGGTCATCCCTGCTTGATGACCTTTTTTTTGGTGGGGTGCAACGGGAGGAGGGGTATTAGAGGGATGGCAAACAATAAAGTAGTAAACAGGAATATCCATCCAGTGGGGCGCTGGAGAAAAGAGAACGGACCTCAGCCCCTGTCAACAACTTGCTGGGCAGCTGGAGTAAATGCCCCTGGATCCCGATGATGCGGGAGGATCTTTGGGAAGCTAACAGTCTTGATTCCAAGATGGCTGGTGACTTTGGCATTATCCTATGGCTGAGGATGGGAGAAAGAGTGTACAGCAGGCAGCTAAGGACTAAAATTCTGCCTACCGGGTAAAGGGCGTCTAAAACTGCTTCTCCAACCTAAAGTGCACACAGACTACCTGGAGATCCTGTTAAAATACAGACTCTTTGAGCAGGTCTGAGTTGGGGCGGGGTGTGTGTGTGTGTGTGTGTGCGCTAATTTGCATTTCTAGCAAGTTCCCGGCTGCTGCTGCTGCTGCTGCCTGTGTGAGGACCACACTTTGAGTGGCCTTGTGTCAACACACTGCCTTTTGTTGTTGTTAAAAGAAGCAGATCGAGTCTGGAGGGAGATGAAAACACATTTTTGCTCATAACCTGAGGCTCTCTGAACCTTTAAACAAGAGCATGGATTCAGTTCATAACAAAACCTTGGTAATGACCTTATAGAGTACCAGGGTCTCAGCCTCAAGAAGTTTGTCAGAATGCTTGGGTCCAGCTCAAAGTAAGCCTTTTCCTTCCGCTCTGGAAGGCTTGTGATCTGAAACTACATGGTTATTTTACCCTGTGAGCAAGTTAATGTTTCTCTACTTCTGGAGCTTTCATTTTCTTCCAAAGCAGAGCTATTTTTTGCAGTTCTTGAGCTGTGAGCCCATGATTTACCACTGCTATTCATTCTCTTGCTTGGTTCCTTTACAAAGAGTTTAATCAAGGATCTTTACCTATTCTTCCTGTCAGTCTCTTCCTGGTTTTGCCCTCTCCTTCTCAGCACATTTCGTCAGATTTTTAAGGATGGCAAATAGACCTCAGTGTCATCTCTGAAAATTTGACTTTTTGGAGAAATAATATTTTGCCAGGCAGATTTCACAGTGATTCCCTCGTGATTCAGCTTTTTTCTTGGCAGTTCTTTCTCTCTGCTTTGGCAATGCACTGGACTGAGGACCTGCAGGCTGGGGAGCTGGCCCGTGTCCCCAACCCCTGAGGACACTGCAGGGAGAAAGGTTACTCTTGTTGAGACTGTGCCCTGGGAGAAGGACTGGATGGGAATGCAGAGGTGGGAGGAGACCTGGATATGAGTGACTTCTCTGCTACTGTGTGGCTTTCTAAATAGCAGTCACCCCATCTATGGTGGAGGACTAATACTTGTACTTATTTTTAGCTTAGCGTTCCTTTAAAATGGTTTAACTGGGAGCATTGAGGAAATAGTTGACTCTTATGTTATTTGTGCAAAATAAATCATTCATGTCCAGTATATTAGACCAGTTTTTGGTAGGGTGGAAACACCCCATTTTCTTGCAAGGCAACAAACACATTGTTTAGATGAAGCTACAGCCAAGAATTAGATGAAGATGTGTTAGTTTGTTATTGATACATGTGCAAAAGAGTGTTTGGTGCCCTTCTTGTATTGGAGATTGTCTGGAATCAAAGGAAACCCTGGGAGAGTGTTGACATTTACTATTTAAAGGCACAGAGGTTGTACGACTGATTTGCATCCATCTACAGCTTTTTATATTTTTATTTATTTTTATTTTTTTGGCCACACGTGTGGCATGTGGAGGTTCCTGGGCCAGAGATTGAACCTGTGCTACAGCAGTGAGATCAGCCACTGCAGTGACAATGCTGGATCCTTAACCTGCTGTGCCACAAGGGAATTCCAACCTACCCGTTTTTATACCCTCTGAAAATGAACTTTGCTTTAGAAAAAAAACACGAAGTGCATTTGAGATTAAGAGTGGGCATGTTCTATAGCCTTGTAAAGACTGTCCGTAATTCTTATATTTGGCAAACACCTAAAAAACACCTAAAAAAAGACTTCAGTCGTGCATTTGGGTCACATTTCTTTTTGTCAGGTGTTTTCTCTGCTGTGTCTGTGTGCTTATTTTACCTTTGGGTTTCTCTGTGTTCAGAAGACATTGTTTACCCTATCATATTATGTAATCAGAGGGAAGGGACCAAATATAGTCCCTAAGGAGAAGGGATGGGAGAATTTAAGTGGGAGGGCCGGGAGAGGTCACCTGTTGCAGAAGTAAGAAGCTGTGTGACTTTGGGCCAGTGGCTTTATCTTTCTAACCTAAGGGTTCGTCACCTTTAAGATACAGATTGTATATATATATATTTGTTGTTGTTGTTGTTGTTGTTGCTATTTCTTGGGCCGCTCCCACGGCATATGGAGGTTCCCAGGCTAGGGGTTGAATCGGAGCTGTAGCTACCGGCCTACGCCAGAGCCACAGCAACACGGGATCCGAGCTGCATCTGCAACCTACACCACTGCTCACGGCAACGCCGGGTCCTTAACCCACTGAGCAAGGGCAGGGACCGAACCCGCAACCTCATGGTTCCTAGTCGGATTCGTTAACCACTGCGCCACGATGGGAACTCCCAGATTGTATATTTTAAAGGGACGACAGACATGCCCTGAGCATACAGACCTCCGAATTCAGCTCCCACCCTGTGTCTGGCCGTCTCTTGTCTTGGTCATTCTTAATAACAGCAATGTTTTTAACATCTCCCACTTTTCATCAAATTCTTGCTTGTTTCACGGTCCAGTGTCTAAATCTAATCAAGCTAATCATCATGCACAGTGTATTTGTAGAAATATTTCAATAGAATGTAGCAAGAGTAAACCATACATTGCTGTAAATACAATGTATTTCTGCATTGTCACATTCTGCCTTAGCATCAAAACATGAAAGTACCTATAAATTGCTGAAAAAAAAAATCCACACAATTCTGCAGGCTTTGCTCAGGGCAAACCGATAGATTCTCTGTTTATAAGAAACAAGTATTAGAAGATTATCTCAGTTTACATCTGGGTCTATCAGCCGTATCGTCATTCTAAGTGTGAACATCCAGGGACATGTCTTCCTGGAAAAAGGCTATTAAACATGAACATAAGTGAATTGGTGACAGCCTGTCTGTTGGTTTTCTGCAGAGAGACTCGGTATGTGAGGAGGAAAGGAAGCTCTAAGTTGTTACTGAGGAAGGTCCACAGAGCTTGGGCTGGGGGGATGTTGAGGCAGTTGCATTGAATGTGCAGAATTCGGGCAGGCTCGTTGGCAGGAACACAGGCCCTGCTGGAGATGGGGTCAGGCCGCACCCCATGAAGGAGAGGGCAACACGTGACTCTGAAGACACAGCATGAGCAGCACTGGGCGCTGTCAGGTGCTTCAGTGAGAGGTTGTTCTTCCAGGCTCAGGCCCCCGTTTGTTCAGCAGTTTCTTTTTGGTCGATGGCCCATTGTGATGAGCGCAGGCGGGGCTCTGGGCTCACTGTCTTGTGAGCTTTACCCGCAAGGTGGTTGGTATTCTCCCACCACCTCTGTTCTCGTCATACTGCGTGGCTTCAGACGTCCTAGGGGCCTTATTTGACAGCTGTGCTCTAGGGCAGCTCCAGTCCTCCTGTGAAGGAGGAGAGATGGGTAATTCGGCAATGGGAAGATGGCAGACCCTTTCCAGCAGTTTCCACCCTGCAGGGAATTTTCAGTGTCCACAGTTTGGCCCTCAGCTCCAAAGTTCCTTTTGTAACTCTGAGTGCAGTTAGGTCAGGCGAAGACATCGGGCTCTTAACAAGTTGAACCATAAAGGATCCAGCGAAGTGTCCACCCAGTCTGTTGTGCTGCTCCCTAAAAGGAGATAGGAGACATGTCTGAGCTGGCACTAGGACCAAGGAGACAAAAGAATTCATTAAACTCATCGTAAATTTGTCTAGACGCATACTGAAAAACGAGGCGTCCTAGACGGACAGATGCATCAAGCGATAGCAGATTTCTAACACTGGCTCTGACCACCTAGGGAAATTTGGGAAGGTGCTCAGTTCTGAATCTTCCTGCTCTGAAGGCCTTAGCCATTGCAGGACAGGCAGCACGTGACTCTCTTTTGAAGGAACATGCCAACCATCTACAAATTGAATGTCGTCAAAACTGCAAAGCAACGACTGTTCATCTCAGGCATTTTGCGGCAACTCTCCAGGACTGTGGACTTCCGCCTGGGCGGCCACTTTTCAAGAACACAGTCTTTTTGCTCTTATGACCCCCCCATCCCATAGTCAGTGAAGAGATTATGCTCTCGGGTTGTTTGCCTGAGGCAGACAGAGCCACGTTACTGCAAGGACAGGGTTTAAATGAGAAGACTGCAGTCATATGCAGGTGCCTCTGAAATAGGCCAGCAGAGGCGCTGGCAGTGGACATGAATTAGTCCAACTTAACTCATGTCTCGTGGGCAATTTCTTTTAAAAAAAATTGTATTGGAGTATGGTTGACTTACAAGGTTGTGTGAGTTTCAGGTATCCATAGCAAAGTGAATCAGGTGTACATATATACATAGCCATTCTTTTTCAGACTCTTTTCCCGTATAGGTTATTACAGAATATTGAGTAGATTTCCCTGTTCTATACAGTAGGTCCTTGTTCCCTATCTATTTTATATAGAAGTGTTACTTCCCATGTCCTAATTTATTCCTCCCCCCTCATTTCTCCTCTGGTAACCATAAGTTTGTTTTCAAAGTCTGTGAGTCTGTTTCTATTTTGTGGAGAAGTTATTCCTTATCATTTTTTATTAGAGCCCACATATTAGTGATATCATATAGTATTTGTCTTTCTATAACTTATTTCACTTGTGTGATAATCCTAAATCCATCCATGTTGCTACAAATGGCATTATTTCATTCTTTTTTTATGGCTGAGTAATGTTCCATGGCACATATATGTACACTTCTTCATCATTCTTCTGTTGATGGACATTTAGGTTGCTTCCAAAGAAAATTGGACAGTTACATGTAAAATAATAAGATTAGAACATTCCCTTACACCATGCACAAAAATAAATTCAAAATGGATTAAAGATCCAAAGTAAGGTGGATGATTTCTTAATTTTTTAAATTTCTCATTATTCAAACAAGGTCCTGGCTTATGCTTGGTCCAGTTTCTTCCCTTTGTGGCTGCCTAAGAAGTCTGCATTTCCTGGTTAGTTGTCTTTTGCACTCACCATCTGCTCAGAAAGGATAGCCCAGGGATGATAATTGGCAGCATGAAGTCCTATAGCTGTCTTGGAATCCTGCCATTGTTGGCTGGAAACTGTCGATACTTGGAAAAGTCAGATACCTTCTCGGAGTACTGAGTTGTGAGATGTAAACCAGGGTAGTTGACCTCCTTCCTTCATTGTTCTGATGAATAAGTAAAATCACAGATGCAAATTAGGTTTTCAAGTCATGGTGACCATTCCCCAAATCAGGTTGTTGTTTGTTGGTTTAGAATGAAAATTTAAAAATATGAGGATGACGGGCACAAATCCTGGCATCCTTTGCATGCCAGGACATTCATCACTATATTTCAAGGAGGTCTCATTTCCAATTCTAATGTCTAAATGAAGCTAGAGCCTCCCATTTATTTATCTTTGCTAATCATCTGGACAGAAGTTTAACCTGGCCGTCAGGATTTATAATTTTGCTTCTTTTCACTTGACTATCCCTCCTCTGTAATGTGTCATTTTGGTTTTACATTTATTTCTCAAGCTAACCTTTGCTGAAATCCATTGTTATTTCTACTGTACCCAAATAACTCCTCTTTGACGCATCCAAAATACTGCGTGTACAGAGTGATGTATCACAACTCCAACAATTTTGAATAAGATACAACAAAGATAATATCCAATTAATGCCAAAGGGGTAAAGATATGTATGTGATTTGTACTCAATGTGTCTATGTCTGTATCCACACTAATAGATTTCCAGAGTGAAGATACACGTGTGTGTGTGTGTGTGTGTGTGTGTGTGCACGTGTGAGCTCTCACTCAACTCAGTCTGCACTTAGGGCTCCTGGACCTAGCCTTATGCCTTGTGATGCCTTGTGATGCTGTCCCATTTTTCATAACGCTTTTGCTGTATAACATCTTCACTAAGATTTTGAATTACTATTATCTTTCTTTCCCCTTTTTCTTTTTTTTAAAAATTTTATTGGAGTATAGTTAACTTACAATGTTATATTAGTTTCAGGTGTACAGCAAAGTGGGTCAGTTATGCATATAAATATATCCATTCCTTTTTCACATATAGGTCATTATGAACTACTGAGTAGATTTTCCTGTGCTATGCAGCAGGGTCTTATTAGTCATCTGTTTTATACAGTTGTGTGTTATGTGTTATTCCCACCTCCCAACTTCTCCCTCCCTCCGATGGTTTCAATTGTGGTAACCATAAGATTAGTTTTGAAATCTGTGAGTTTGTTTCTGTTTTATAAATAAGTTCTTTTGTATCATTTTAAAAATTATGTTCCAATATGTGATATCATATGATATTTTTCTTTATCTCACTTTCTTCATTTAGTATGATAATTTCTAGATCCATCTATGTTGCTACAAATGGCATTATTTCATTCTTTCTATGGCTGAGTAATATTCCATTGTATATATGTACCACATCTTCTTTATCCGTTCTTCTGCCGATGGACATTTAGGTTGCTTCCATGCCTTGGCTATTATAAATAGTGCTGCAGTGAACATTGGGGGGGCATATATCTTTTCAAATTACAGTTTTCTCTGGATAGATGCCCAGGAGTGGGATTGCTGGATCATTTCTTTCCTCTTTTTCTTCCCAAAGTATAATTACCTTTCTGGGGGTTTGTGTTATGGCCTTCTAGGACAACTAGGCTGATAATCATATTCACTGTCAAGATCTGATGTAATTGTGCCAAGCATTTGCATATTATAATATCTTATGCATTCATATTATCATTGTTAATATATTTATATAATGCTGGAGTTTTATTTAGTTCCTGTGAAAACGGACATATGTCAGTTTAAAAATATGTCTGTAGGTAGTTAATCATTTATTTTAGTGGGTTACCCCTCCCAGAAAAACTCTTCACTTTGACTCAGGCTTTCAGACATGCGTCAAGCGCAAAGAAATATGAAGGGAGGAACTGCCCATGTGGAAGTTCAATGGGGTGAGTTGCCCCTCAACTTACTTCCTAAAGGAGATTTCCCCACCTGCCTCTTACCAGCAGACTTTGGAGATATTGCAGGTTTGGTTCTACACCAATGCAATAAAGCAAATATCACAACAAAGTGAGTCACACATGGTTTTCCGGTGTGTATAGAAGTTATGTTTACACTGTACTGTAGTCGGTTAAGTGTGAAATAGCATTATGTCCTAAAAATGTCCATACCTTCATTAAAAGAGAATGCTCTTGGAGTTCCCACTGTGGTGTGGCACAGTGGGTTAAGGATCTGACATTGCTGCAGCTGTGGCATAGGTTGCAACTGCAGCTTGGATTAGATCCCTGGCCCAGGAACTTCCATATGCCGCTGGTGCCACAAAAGAAAAGAAAAGAAAAGAAAGAAAGAAAGAAGAGAAAAAAGAGAATGCTGTTGGGAAAATGGTGCTGATAGACTTGCTCCATTGGAGGGAGAAACCTCCAATTTCTTTAAGAAAAAAAAAAAAAAGCTCTATCTGCAAAGCATGATAAAGTGAAGCACAATAAAAAGAGGTCTGCCCATTTCTTGGTTCTCAGCAGATGTGGCTTTACTCGAAGAGGTATTGGTGGAGGTCGTGGGGCAGCTCCTCTGAGGGCCCATGGCTGGGAGAACACAGCGCCCAGGAGCCAGGTGTTGGCATCTTCAGACGTACAGCAGTGCCTGGCTGTCCTGCATTGGTTCACCACATCTCCCATGACTATATTTTGTGTGTAAACACACAGCACTTTTTCACCATTTTAAGAAATGTGCTAAATTACCCAGGAATAAAGCTATAAATCCGGGGAGATGATAGATTGTGTTGCTCAGCACACTGTGAAGGGCTGTCCCCCATCTTTGAAAGTGGCATCACCAAAGGCAGCGCTGCTAGTGGCTCTTTGATCCCCAGTGGGTCATCCTTGTACCAGTCAGCATCTGTAGCAGTGCTGTTTATGATTGGTTTATGTTATGTATAAACGGGCTCTTAGTCCTTATTTTCAGTGTTCAAATGAAATAGAAATTGTGTAAACGATCTTCAGTTGATGTAGCCTTCAAAGTCTGGTCAGGGGAGAGAAATGGCAACGGTTGTTTGAACAGAAAGACTTTTAGGAAGTCTTACTGAAAAAGATGCTGGCGGATCCCTTAAAAGGTTAGAAAGAAATGCTAAGGCATCCTGGTAGCAGCAACTTCAGGAAGCAGCTTCCACCACTAGGGTCGAGGGGACAGAGGAAAGGAGAAACAGGGGAGGCTCCCAGGCATAGAGGGAAGGAGCTGCTTTCCTCTCCCTCCTCCAGTGTGGAAGTCTCCAGTGGCCCCAGTGGCAGATCCTAACAGAAACTTGGCAAAGCAGAAATGGAGTTGGGGGTCCCAGGCCCAGCATCACGAAGCAGAACGTGAGACGGAGTCAGTTTGGAGCTGAGAGATAGTGAACTAATAACTGGTACACTTGGCTATTGCCTTACATTCCCGAATCCAAACTTTCTCACTCTAACCAAATCATCTTGTATTGTTGTACCCAGGCATTTGTATTTTATAATATGTTAAATATATTTAAATATAAATACATATATGCATAGTACAATACATGTAACATGCATAAATGTCTGTACATATAATTTGTGTATTTGTTTCTTCTTTTATACTAAGTGTACATAATCGTATGACTTTGATTTAATTATGTTTAGAGGGAAATAATTTCATTTCAGGCTAGTAAGGGAGACATTATAAAATATTTTTTATAAAATTAGATATTGTCTCATGGTATTAAGACTCCCTGTCTTGGTTTAGATGTATAATATACATTTAGACTTTGTCAGTTTCTTGCCAGCTCAGGGGGGTAGTGCCATCTGACCTCAGCTACAAAGCTTGTATGCAGAAAGGATCTCATGTGATTTTAGGTTCTAATCACTCTGAAGACACCACTCATAGCTGGCATCCCTTGATCTTTCTTGGGATGGGCAGGCATGGTGGGACTGTGACTCCCTGGCATGCTGCTTGTCTCCAGCTTTCCAGGGCCGCTTCTAAAGGTGGTGGAGGCACCGGTGGGAAGCGATGTTCTCCCCTGCCGCCGTCTTGGAATTCTGCGTGTGCGTTGCAGTCAGGGCCGCGGCTTCTGAAAGTGATATTCAGATACAATAGTTAGCAGTTGTGGAGCTGCTGCGGCAGTTGAGCATTATGTTACAGGTTATGAACACAGTGTATTTACCCACAACAGTTTCCAAGTAGTCAGTACTACCCCCATTTTATAGACGTGGTCATTGACTGCAGAGACCTTGGGACTTGCCTAAGACAAACCAGCTCCATTCTGTCTGCTTCCTCCAACACATAACTTCCTCCCACCCTGCTTCCCTGTAGAAATGCATCACACAAACTCATTATTTGTGAGGGATTATTTCTGCAAACAGTGCAATTACTTGATAGATTAATCGACAGTAGTTGACTAAAAGATTCAATAAGTTCATAATATAAATGCCTGATATAAGTTAGAGTCCCCATCAATAACCATTGAATATATATGAATATGTTGATAAAAAATGTTGGCTGTAATGATAAGCTTCAAGGTGGTCCATTTTGACCTTGAGTGCATCATCATCCATCCCATTTTTTTAAAAGGCCAGGTGTGCATAGTAAAGCTAATTACCCAACACAAGAAAACAATTTATTTTCAACAGGATCTCCAGTCATTTGAGCTTCAGGCAAATGGAATTTCACAACACAAGAGAAAAAGAAACAGTGCCTTAAAGATGACAGTTATTCCCAGAGAGTTTCCAAGTATAAAAGCTTGGACGCCAAAAGAAAGGGTACTTTCCTATCTATATAATGCAGAAAAGAAAAGAAGTACTTAGACGACAACAAAGATAGTAATTAAAATGAACTAAAGGAGTTCCCGTCGTGGCGCAGTGGTTAACGAATCCGACTAGGAACCATGAGGTTGTGGGTTCGGTCCCTGCCCTTGCTCAGTGGGTTAACGATCCGGCGTTGTCGTGAGCTGTGGTGTAGGTTGCAGACGCGGCTCGGATCCCGCGTTGCTGTGGCTCTGGCGTAGGCCGGTGGCTATAGCTCCGTATTCAACCCCTAACCTGGGAACCTCCATATGCCGTGAGAGCGGCCCAAAGAAATAGCAAAAAACACCAAAAATAAAATAAAATGAACTAAAAAAAAAGAAAGAAAGAAAAGGAAATGAACTGAAGCTGTTATGCGATTGGTAAAGCACTCCTCTTAGCTGGCTACTCAGGAAAGCAGACTTATCAAAACTTCTGTCGTCTTCTGTGTCTCTTAAGCTTCGATGGAGCAGAATCATTTTGGAAGACACGGTATCACGACGAACATTGGGCACACGGCCACCTTACCTGACACCGTGTTGTTTTAGATAGAGAGGCCTTTTGTAACTCAATACCTAAGGTAACCTCCTTGAAAGTAAAGCTTGGGAAAAACGAGGAACCCGTAGGCGGTAGCACTGACCAGGAGCACTCTTTGGCTGGCTGTTAAAATTCGCCAGCCGCTAAAAATACCAGCATCGGTTTTTGAAACATTTTGTCCAGATGTATGGCTGTTCCCTCCAGTCGCATTGCAGGGCGTGAAAGGAAGCACATCTTGCTGAAATAGGCGTTTATGATATTTGAGCTTTGCTTTCCTCGATCAGATACGAGGTTGAATGTCTGCCAGTGCCCTCTTCTGGATAAAAGAGAATACATTTACAGAAATTATCTTCCCCTTTTAACATACGGATTAAACAATTTCTCCTTCCACTCTGAGAGTACAATTTGTGTTTGTTGTGAACATAAGGGATACGCTACCCTCAAAGGCATGTGAACAAACATTTTAAATAGATCACTTTGGCACTCAGTTTTCCCTGCAGTCTGTAAAACTTCCCTCTAAAATGCAGATCCTCTTCTGAATTCTGTATCAATTGAGGGGGATAAATAGATTTTATACATATTCAATAGAGTTGCAACAAAAGAGGTCTGACCATGAGCCTCTTAGGGACGCAGTCTTGACATCATTCTGACGTGGGTCCAAATTCTGGTTAGAGTTTCAGTTTCCTAATCTGGAGCTATAAGCCAAAAAATGGTATTTACTTTATTTGGTAATTATGAAAGTTAAATGAGCATCTGCGTGAAGCACTTATCTGTTTTTTTATATAAATGATTTTAATTTTTTTCCGTTATAGCCGGTTTACAGAGTTGTATCAATTTTCTACTGTACACCAAGGTGACCCAGTCCCACACACATATATACATTGTTATTTTTTCTTTTTTTCTCACATCATCATGTTTCATCATAAGTGACTAAATAAAGTTCCTAGGAAGCACTTATCTTTGTATCTGACCTATGGTCTTTTCTACGGTATCTGCTGTGATAAGGGTTTTATGACATAAACAAGTATCTCTTTTACTTATAAACTGTCTAAACTTGAAAAAAGTTTTCATTAAGGTATGTTTCTAAATGTTAGATTACAGAATTTCAAATATATACATTTTACCAATAAAATCATATTTGTATTTACTAATTATATATATAAAATACCTCATGGATTGACTTTGACTTTTTTTTTTTTTGTCTTTTTGCCATTTCTTTGGGCCGCTCCCATGACATATGGAGATTCCCAGGCTAGGGGTCGAATCGGAGCTATAACCACCGGCCTACGCCAGAGCCACAGCCACGTGGGATCCGAGCCGCGTCTGCAAACTACACTACAGCTCACAGCAACACCAGGTCCTTAACCCGCTGAGCAAGGCCAGGGATCGAACCCGCAACCTCATGGTTCTTAGTCAGATTCGTTAACCACTGCGCCACGACCGGAACTCCGACTTTGACTTTTTAAGAAGGAACTACTGCAGTTAAGTGTGTTTACCATAAAGCTTGAAAATATGCAACATCTGTGGCCTAAATATTATTTCACACGTTGAGATATAAAAGAACACTCCATTTGATGTATTTAATTTCATTAAATTTCTAAGTTGTGCAAGTTACACATTCTAACTTGTTTTTGAATCCATGGTATATACATAGGCCACACTTTGGGATCCATTTTAATTAATATAAAATAAAGAATTACCTCTAATTATCAAATTTTGATGTTTCTCTTGGCACTCATTGGAGCTTTTATGAAAGCATAGCATTTCTAAAACGACGAAATATCAGGAGAAACTTAATCTCTGGCCCATTTCAAGTTAGCAGTTGAGTCAAGCTGTTGCTATATATATATATATATATATATATATATATATATATATATTATATATCCTATGTGTTTTGGAGAAACGAACCCAAATAAGAATGGGAACCTAACCCACTTCCTAAAGTATGGCTTTGGGCATGTGACCCAGCCCTGCTGTGCCCTAGTTCCTTTTTATGCAAAATGGGAATAAGAGCTTCAAATTCCTAAGTTAGATGTGAGTAGTCATGAGAGATCTAATACGAAAGAAGTGCTCAGTTTAAGTTAACGCTCCATATAATGTTTACATGTGCACAGAATAGTGGAAAAGCCATGGGCTTGGAAATCAAGCATCGGTGTAAATATCATCTTCTTACCTGTTTTTGAGGTTTACATTTCTATCTATAAGATGGTGGTTGTGAGTATTTAAGGAGTTGTGTACAAAATGCTTAGTGTCTGTGGTGTCCCGTGCAGAGAAGGGGCAGAGCAGATTAAAAAAACAACAACTTCTAATACCGTTTTGGCCGTCTCTTTTGTCCCAGACCCTGTGTTCTGAGTTACAATCTCTAATTCTATGTCCAGACAAAATAGTCTTGAGGCAAAACTGACCTCAGGTCACACTGGTAGGAAGCCCTTAACGTGCATAACGTCTTCTCCTTTCCTTCTCTGAGGTGTCACCTTCCCAGGGCTGCGGGCTGGTTCAGTTGCACAGATTTTCACACCTTAGGGCCCACCACTGTATGTCAGTTCCAAAAACACGCAGTGACATTTTCTAGCTCCAGTCCCATCACCTTGAACCAGTCCTGTGTCCTCTTTCCCAAGCCAACTAATCTGATGAGCTAAATTATAGGAGGGCTCTCTTTGGACTCACGTATTGCTCCCAACAAATGACACAGATGCCTCCTAAAGGCTGGCTCCTTCTGCCTCAGATCCTACAGGCCAGGCCCACAGAGGAATGTTCAGATAACACGCAAGGTCAGCAGTGGAAGTCTTTGGGGAGCGCTATGATTCCCGATTCACCCCACCTCCTGCACCTGTTGAATTTCAGTCAAACTTAGTAAGTTGTTTGGGTCTGGAATCAGAATAGGAAGAAAGAAAAGAACCAATATACTATCTAATATACAGCAATCTTGGCATATATGAACTTTGAGGTGTTATATATGTGCGTGTGTGTGTTAATGGATGATATACATATTTTATATGTATATGTGTCCTTGGTTTTTTGCTTTCTATTTTTAGTTTTCTTAAGAAAGCCATATTCTCATCTGTAAAATGAAGAGATTTGATGAAATACCGTCTGAAGTACCTCTCAAGTGAGTCTGTATTCAATTTGAATTGAAATTAACTGGCAAATTGCATTTAAAGTTGAGATCAACCACAGCCCATGAAAATAAGATTTTTAAGAAGCATTGTCTTTAGTTTTTAATCAAGACTTGTCATTTAACACAACTCCATATGCAAAGCCCTTCTAACTACTGAATGATTTTTTTGTGTGTGTGGGTTTTCAAAACATAGCCTGTCCTTTTGCCTGCTTTAGGGACCTTGGATAGTAAACGTATAATAACACTTTATACTTAGCTAAAAGTTACTGGAGCTGGGAAAACATCAGAGGCTTGATTTTCAAGGCAGCTACTAAAACAAAATTCCAGACGTAGAAATTAAAGATGCTTTCTTATCTATTTTTCTATCTTGTCTGCAGCTTTTCCTTTATACATGAGGTAGAGTGATTTTCCTTTCAGTATTTTTAACTTACATTTACCTTAAGATTCAGTTGCAGAAACTCCGTTGGAGCCCATCTGACCTTCCAATACCAAAGACAAAGGAGGGTGACTGCTCTTATTACACAGGTCTCTGGGTACCCAAGCTTGTCTTCCTATCAGAGGACACTTATTCTCATCTTAATCAAAATAAGCTACTAACTTTGCAAGGTGATATATTGTCAGAGAAACTAGCGAACTCAATTTTATCATTCTGGACATCCAGTTAGGAAATGGCCTGTTCTTATATCATTCAGTATTGTCGTAGTCAGTGTTTATTCCATCAGCGTTCTTCTCTTAATAATTCTTCAGGAAATGGAGTGTCATCACCCTGTTGTTTTTAACAGAAACAGTAAGGTGGTTTAGAAAAATAACATCAACTTTTAAGTTGCAAAATTTAGGTCACATCATTTCTCCAGCACTTGTCAGTTGAAGGATTATGGGCACATGAACTTTCATTTAAGGATTATTTTCCTATTAAATGAACTTGGAGCAAGTTTATACATGACTTGGTGCATACAGGGAGCTTGATAAATGATTTTGCCTCAGCAGAACACACACACACACACACACACACACACACACACGCCAGACACATACACAAAAATAAAAGGGAAATGGCTTACCTTTAATTAAAGTAGAATAGAATTGCACTGATAAAAAATTTCTAGAAAATGCATGACAGAGTGTGCAGAGGAAAGATGGTAAGGGCTAAGGCCATTTAGACAACTTTTTAACCTCCTTCATTTAACTTTGCCTTGTTTCATGCTTGGTCAGTGGTATTTCCTATGAGAATTTTAAATACACTAAAGGATGAATATCAGGAGTTTTGCGCAAACTTTCCCCTTAAGAATAAACACCAGAGGAGTTCCTGTCATGGTGCAGCAGAAATGAATCCGACTAGTATCCATGAGGATGCAGCTTCCATCCCTGGCCTCCCTCAGTAGGCTGGGCATCTGGAGTTGCCGTGAGCTCTGGTGTAGGGCATAGTTGTGGCTCAGATCCCGCGTTGCTGTGGCTTTGGCTGTGGCCGGCAGCTGCAGCTCTGATCGGACCCCTAGCCTGGGAACTTCCATGTGCTGCAGGTTCGGCCCTAAAAAGAAAAAGGAAAAAAAAACACACACACACACCAGAAATTGGGATAGTAGGAGGCACTGGGAATCAACATTAAGGAGTGTTCGGGGACCATTCCTGACAGTGTAGGTCTTTGTACTCAGGACTGTCATAATCATTTCACTTAAAAAGCAATCCATCTAGCATGTTAATGAGAAAATTCACACCTGGGCAAGGAGGAGGATCTCCTCTTTCGAAATGCATTTCTCTTGTGCTGATTTTGATTATAAGTTGTCTACGGAAGACATCTTCAAAGCCCTTCCTGTGGCTGTTTTTAAAATGTGATTGCCTCAAAAAAACTTCCTACTTCCCTTGACTATATATAACTCGTACCATTGTTATAATGATATTTACCTCTAAGTATCTGAGCCGACCTTAATTGTATGCCATGTCTTGAAATGGTCATAGAGTAAGACTGTCATTGTAATTGCTAGTCTGTAATTTTTTTTTCTCCCTGAAAGTCTATTAGGAAATGGAAAGAAAGTATGTAACTAAAAATGCCTTGTTAGGCGTTCCCATCGTGGCGCAGCAGAAATGAATCCAACTAGGAACGATGAGGTTGCGGGTTCGATCCCTGGCCTTGCTCAGTGAGCTAAGGATCCTGCATTGCTGTGTCTCTGGTGTAGGCCGGCAGCTACAGCTCAATTAGAACCCTAGCCTGGGAACCTCCATGTGCCACGGGTGCAGCCCTGCAAAAGATGAAAAGACTAAATAAAGAAAGAAAAATGCCTTGTTAGTAGGAAAGTTAAATGGAAGAAAGAAAAAAATGTTCATTCATTGATTTTTTTCAATAAACATGACAACTAATTTTTTTTAATTGAAGTGTAGTTAATTTACAATGCTACGGTGTACAGTAAATGGATTTGGTTACATATGTATGTATATACATGTACATATATACCTATTACTTTTCAGATTCTTTTCCTTTATAGATTATTAGAAGATATTTAATGTAACTACCTAGGCTATAAAATAGGTCCTTTTCTTAATGATTTTTATTTTTTTCCATTATAGTTGGTTTACAGTGTTTTTTGTTTGTTTTTGAGTGATCTTTATTTTTTCCTAGTAGGTCCTTATTGTTTATCTATTTTACATAAAGTAGTGTATATCTGTTAATCACAAATTCCTAATTTATCCCCCTTCCCCTCACCCCTTTGGGAACCCTCAGTTGGTCTTCTGTGTCTTTGAGACTGACAGCTAGTTATTGGGGATTATCTGTGAATCCAGACAGACCAGAACATCCTGTTGACATGGCATTTATATTCAAACAGAAGAAGAAGAATCACAATAAATATGAGAAGTATAGAGTATGGTAAATGACGATGAGTGCCAAGGAAACAAATGCCAGGAATCAGGGACATAATGTGTAGGATATTGCAATTTTCCATAGAGTGAGCCTTATCAGGAAGATGTTATTTGATAAAGGCTTGGCAGTCATGAGGGAAAGAGCATCCTAGGACGCGAGGATGCCCTGAGCACAGGTTTCAAGTGGGGGCATGAATTCTATGAAAAATGAGGCCAGTTAGTACCATAGAGAGGGTAGCAAAGTAGGAGATGAGCTGTGAGAGGGAAGAAAGACTCATCTCACAGGGCCTTTAAGGCCATTGCAGCTGGACTTTTACCTCGCCTGAAATGGAAAATTATTTCATCTATTTCATGGTTTCGAACAAAGGAATAACATCTCCTTAGCTGTGGGAAGACTGCAGGGTTGAGAAGAGACTAATGAAGAATAAGTTGGAAATAGGCTGTTTTTTCAGTAAGCCACATGAAAGATGATGGCTATGGACCAGAGCAGTAGAAGTGGGCATGACGCTAAGGTAGCCCTGATGTGCTTGAAGGCAGAGCAGACACGATTTGCTGATGATTTAGGCATAGCATTGAGAGAGGCAGAAAGTCATCAAGGATGAATTAAAGTTTCTTCACCAGATAAAAAGTTATTGAGACTGGATAAAGGAACCAAGTCAAGTGATTTTATAGGAAAACAGGTTCATTTCAATTGACATAAGTTGGCAAAGATATATTCTAAGAGATTTACCAGGAATTTGAATTTAGACTATGTTACTTATCATTGAAGAAATAAGAGTTTATGCATGTATTTTCATGTTTAATGTTGACCTTATTTAAATGTTTTCCCATCTATCTCAGTTTTGGATTACACAGAGTTCAAAGCCTATCATTTAAGTAGCCTTTGATCCGTATTTGTTGCTGGTGTTGATTTTCGGGTCATGACTCCCGTTCCTGACATTAATGAGAACTAGTCTTTGGGAAGATGGATTAGAATCATTTGGAAAATGCCAGCTCTATTTTGTGTCTTATCACAGCTTTCTCTTCTATAATGAACACAAGCTGACAAAAGAAGACATGGCTTCAGGTTTTTTTAAATAAGGCTAAGAAATCGCTTCATAGGAGGGCTTGCTGACTTCCAACTGAACTAAAGCATTCTCTACAGTTTTTTTTTTTCCTTTTAAGCACATTCTGTGAGATAAAAGCATTTCACAATAATTTCTCACCCTTATCTGTGTTGTGATCTCTTTGGAGTGCTGTTGACAAAATGTTACGGTCTTAATTTGGTTTCTTCCTTTTCCATTTTGCATTCGTATCACAAATTTCTTGGTGGTAATTTTAAACACGGTCCCTGTATAGTAATAACAGAATGAGTAAATTAAGTATCTTTATGTGGAAGTTTTCATTTCTCCGTTTTGGTTGCTTAAATAGTTACAGCTAATTTAAGATTCAATTCTTAAATTCAATTCTTATTTACACTTAAAATACTATATACCGCTGTATACATATGATCCCATTTATAGATACTAAATCTAAAACATTATAATTTTACACTGGGAAGCCATTTCAGTTTTGCTTCCACAAATTTTACCATTCATGTTTGCAATTAATATGTAAGTCTGTATAACACTACCACAGAATTTCGGCATATCTTAGCAATCGTATATCATCCTTGGATATAAGGAGTTTGTAGTTTCACATGGAAGCCAAAGGCATGTCTTCACGATAATTTAAATAAGTAAAAATCTGTAAGATACTTATATAATAAATCTGTGACAGTGTCACGATCAGAAAATTTGGAACATGAGTATCTATCCAAAAAGTAATTAGGTCATAATGAAGGAGCAGAAAGGATGAAAAGCTGCCTTTGGTTAAAGATGGTGAAAGATGGTAGAAAACGGTGCTGAGTCTCTTTCAACAAGTGTCAGCGAGATTCTTGGGGTGAACAGTCACATAGAACTGGTCATGTTGAATTGAAATGAGCAACCCATCACATCACGAGTGAAGGTAAAGTAAAATATAAAATGTCTTGGGGATTCCTTGGTATCCCCTAAAATTCTCCCTCATTGGTTGATGCCTGAACTCTGTCTCAGAGTCGTACTGCTTTTCCTGAAGTCTTTGGTACATACTTAAATATGCCAGGCCCCTGCTAAGAGCTTCAAAGAATCTGAGAACCTCTAAAGGTACCAAAAAGCAGGAGGAAGCAATTCTCCCTCTTGCTTGGTTTAAGGCTTATACTTTGGCTGAATAATGGGAAAGAGAGGCAACAACTTGCTTTTAGCCACAATAGCAAGAGGGGCCTTTTTCGTCTTCATACATTAATTCAGGATTGTTTTTATGGCTTGTTTTCTGACAAGAGTTACCATTTTCCCTCCTGCTCTTCAGACTTCTCTTTAAAATGTTTTTAATGGTCTTGCAAAATGAAGAGAAGGCTTTAGGAAGAAGAAATTCATTAGAGCATCGTCATCCAAAGGAATGGGCCTTGGAGCTAGAAGGATAATCAGGTCCCCTTTGACCTTGGTTGCCTAGTTACTGTCCCTGGGTGGCCTCCTGATGCTCTCTGCTTTCCTAGATGTCTGCTGAGATGCAAGTTTTATTTGGTCTTCAGTTCGATGGCACACTATGGCATATCTAGTAAATTAGAATGTGGGCAAATTAGATCATTATCTATGGAATATGGTAAACTTCTGAAACCAAGCTAATTCCCCATTCTGCTGTCTCTATATTGAGAATTAGCTCCAGACGGAGGAGAAGAGGCCATGCAGACAAAATACCAACATTTATCCTTTTAGGTCTTAATCACTTATAACACTTAAAAAAATAGTCTTCCCAAACATTGTACACATTCGGAATATGTATAGTCGATTTTTGGAAGGAGATGGGATAAAGAACTGAAAGAGTGATGTTTTAACTTGCTGTCTTGAAAGAGAAAAAAATGGCTAGTAGGGGAACCAGCGGGCAGGGGGAGAAAGCCTATTTAGAGGGACTGAGGAAGGTCCCACAGACTTGTGTAAGAGGCTCGTCTAAGATGACATCAGCACCAACACTTGGAATCACCCTTGACTCCTCACACTCATCTTGGTCAGTCCTTGGTTCTTTCAGCACAGTCTGTGGATGTTTCTTCAGAATATACCCAAACGTGGACAACTTCTCACCACCTCCGTTGTGAGAATTCCAGCCCAAGGTGCCATCCCCGTTCTCTTCTGTATTCCTGCACAAGCTTTCTGACTGGTCTTTCAGCCTCCATCCTTGTCCTTCTGCAGTCTAGTCTCTGTCCAGAAGCCAGATGGAGCTGGTTAAAAGCCAGCTCAGAGAGAGCATCACACCTCTGCTCAGAGCACTCCAGCGGCTTCAAGTCAAGAAGAGAAACAGCCAAAGTTTCTATGATCTGCTCTCTCTGCCCCCTCAAAGCTTTGCCAGATTCATCTCCTAGCCTTCTCCTTCTTGCTCACTCTGCTCCAATATAACGATCTACTGGTCCTTTCCCACACATGCCAGGCAGGTTGCCACTTACTGATCCTGCTTTCAGATTATTTTCCTCCCAGATATTTAGGTATTTCCTCTATCAGTTCCTTCAGGTCTCTGATCAAAGGCTACCTTTCTTGCAGGGTTGTCCCCCGCATCGTGTAGAAGGACTTCCTCTCTTAGCACCACTTGACACATTGTATACTGGCAATATTACATGTCAACAAAGTAAATATCTATTTATATTTATATACACTTATTATACACATGTAATGTAAAAATTATCTAGATTATCTGTTTCTCTCCAGGAAAATGTAAGCTCCTTAGAGACTGACTCTTTATCTTTAATCACTGCTGTGCCCCCAGCATCAAGGCTAATAATTATTTATTTGATTAGATCAATATCTTTAATACGACTTTAATATAATTTCCTCCAGGAAAGTAAACATACTAACCGCCTCTTTCTATGGCACCTTGAAAGTTCAGACTTGATTGCATTTCATTCTACACAAAAAGCATAGATTGTGAACAGTGAATTTTGAAAGACACTAAGTAAGTGCCAAAAAGGGAAGAATTTCACAGAAAAGAGAGCATGACAAACAGGAGTCCGTGGCAGAGTCTCTGCGTGTCTCTGGGAAGGGACACTTAAGTGAGTTACCCAAGGGTTCCCTAAGGGACCATCAGCGCAGATGGCAGGGCATCAGGAGGGCATGCACAAGGCGATCCAGATCCAGTGGTGTCCAAAGAACCACTGAGCCTGTTGGGTTTCCTTCCTAAACATCTCCCCTGCCTTTTCTATTCTCTCCGTTCTCACTGTTACTTGTCTACATTCTAATCACTGTTTTCCCCAGACTTCAATTTGGCCTCTTCTTTCTCATTCCCATGGCTGGAGAACTCTTTCTAAAAGTGGAATCTGCCACGTCCTTACTCACAACTCCTTAAAAGCTCCCCCAGTTAATCTGAGAATAAAGTTGAAGTGCTTAATACCTTTCACAGGTATTTCCAACTCCATGGCTCTCTAGCCTTCCAGCTTTCAACAGTCTTCTCCCAGACTTCTGGGCCTTTAGGAACATTGATTTCTCTTCAGCCTTGAATTTCACCTCCTAGAAGACTGGAGTCTCCTGTTCAGCTTCCACACCTCATTCTGGGTGAGAAGGCTTAACCGAGCTAGATGTCTCTAAAAGAGTCCAGAAGCATCCTGCCTTACAGGACAGATTGTACATGCCATCTAGTGTCCTCATTACATGTTTATATTTTTGTTTTTTCTCTGGGATATAAGCTTCTTGAAGATGTGGAGAAATTTTCCATGTTTACAGTTGTGTTTTTCAATGCCTAACATGATGTCCACCACACCATAGCTGTTGGAGACGTGAATGATGGTTTAGTTTCTCCAGATGTCAATATCTGGGAGTCATAATCCATGGCTTATGCACATTTCCAGTGTTTCCCATGTGGCATGGTCCAGCTCTGTTAGCAATGTACAGCCGATTCACGTGCGAGGAGGCTGGCCTTGTGCCCTGCTGACCAGGAGTCATGCTCAGAGAGGCTGGGTCTGCAGCCGACCCTCTAGACTGCTCAGTATGTTTGCAGTGCCTGGAGATGTCTAAAGACTTGATGTAGTCTGCTACTTACTACTGCTTCCTGCAACATTGAGCACCCCATCTACAGGGAAGCTGAGTACACCTGGTGGGATGCAGACTGCAGCTTTCTTCTGGAGATCTAAGAACAGTAATTTTTTAAAAAAATTGAAGTGTAGTTGATTTATAATATTGTGTTATTTTCAGATATATAGCAAAGTTATGCAGTTATACATATTTACACACATATATATGTGTATATACATTATTTTTCTGATTATTTTCCATTATAGTTTTTTTTTAAATTTATGGAAGTATATTAGACCTAAAATGTTGTGTTAGTTTCAGGTATACAGCAAAGTGATTCAGTTTTTCATATACACATATCCATTCTTTTTCGGATTCTTTTCCCACATAGGTTATTACAGAGTATTGAGTAGATTTCCCTGTGCTGCACAGTAGGTCCTTTTTGCTTATCTATTTTATACACAGCAGTGTATATATGTTAATCCCAACCTTCTAATTTATCCCTTCCCCAAACCTTTCCCCATTTGGTAACCATAAATTTGGTTTTGAAATCTGTGAGTCTATTTCTGTTTTGTATATCAGTTCTTTTGTATATAATTCTAAATTAGATTCCCCATATTAGTGATAGCATATGATATTTGACTTTCTCTGTCTGACTTAATTCACTTAGCAAGATAACCTCTAGGTCCATCCATGTTGCTGCAAATGGATTTTTTCATTCTTTTTTATGGCTAATATTCCGCCATATATATGTACCACATCTTCCTTATCCCTTCCTCTGCCGGTAAACATTGAGGTTGCTTCCACGTCTTGGCTATCGCAAATAGTGCAACAATGAACATTGGGGTGCATGTCTCTTTTCAAGTTATGTTTTTCTCCAAATATATGCCCAGGAGTGGGATTCCTGCATCATTTGGTAGTTCTATATTCTGCTTTGGAAGGAACCTCCTTACCGTGCTCCAGTATTAGTGGTTGCACCAATTTACATTCCTACCATCAGTGTAAGAGTGTTCCCTTTTCTCCACACCCTCGCCAACATTTACTGGTTGTAGTTATGGGGCGATACCGCATTGTGGTTTTGATTGGCGTCTCTCTAATAAGTAGTGGCACAAGCACACGAGAAGATGCTCCAGTATAGTGTATTACAAGATACTGAATATAGTTCCCTGGACTATGTAGTAAGCACTTCTTGTTTGTGTTCTCCAGGGTCATATGCATCTGTTAATCCCACACTCCCAATTGATCCTTCTCCCTTCCTTTTTGGTAGCCGTCATTCCTCTTCTATGTCTGTAAGTCTTTATTTTGTAAAGAAGTTCATTCGTGCTATTGGATTTTTGTCACCATCAAGATGCTCTTCAGGTCTAGGAGATATGCCACCTTGATACATTTGCCAGATGCAATTTGGGACATATTTACACTAAAAAAATTGTTCATTGTTTATCTAAAATGCACATTTTACTTTTTTTTCCCTTTTCTTTTCTTTTTTTTTTCTTTTTGCTTTTTAGGGCCACACCTGCAGCATATGGAAGTTCCCAGTCTAGAGGTCCAGTCGAAACTACAGTTGCCGGCCTGCATCACAGCCACAGCAATGCCAGATCTGAGCCACGTTTGTGACCTACACCACAGCTCACGAATCCTGAACCCACTGAGCAAGGCCAGAGATTGAACCTGAATCCTGGCGGATACTAGTCAGGTTCGTAACCCACTGAGCCACAGTGGGAACTCCCGCTGTCCTCTATTTTATCTGGGCGCCCTACTTGGGTGGACACCGCATACAATGTGAATCTACCTAGGCCTCCCTGGCCTGGTGCAGCCAAGAGAGACCCCAAAGATGAAGTCGTGCCAGGCCCCTGGGTTACACTTTGAAGCACTTCAGTGTTTCTGTCATCCCAGGTCAGGCCACACACCCGGCAGGAGGGGTACACAAGGAGAATCTCAAGCCACCCTCCTTCCCCACCAAAGAAACTTACCAAAATTTCCCAACATGCAACTCGACATTTGTAATTGTCAAAATTATGTGAAGGAAGTCAGCTGCACAAATTGTGAAACATAAATTGCAATTAAGTATGTTCTCTGATAGGCTGAAAAATTGCAATTTGTCATCAAGGGATATAGTCAAACCATTGGAAAACTAAAAATGCTAGCATGTCAAGTAGATTGATGGCCATTCCCCAAAGCAATTCTAGTCCAGTAGCATTCATGTGCTGCATTGTCAAACCCCAGCAGACACTTTTCTCCCCCAGAAATCTAAGCATCAAGGATCAGGAAAGTTGTACCTGGGAATTTATCCATCCTCAGCACTTGGCTGCTTGTAAACTACTACTGTTAGAGGGTCTTCATTGTGATGCTTCTTTGTGACACAAACATGCACAGGCGCACACAGCACATACACATGCCTAGGCAAACACACACACACACACACACATACACACACACAAAACAGCCAGAGGCTACCCGAGGCTGGCTTGGGCACCTGTAGGCAGGGCTGTGCCAGCCCCATGATGCTTCCCTGGAGTGGCCCTGTTCCCCATTTAGGACATCACATGTGGTTTGGACTTTGGGGTCCCTTTTTGCAGAGAGTGTGTTCCACACTTTCTTCACTGCGAAGCTTCCCCAGTGGTTGATGAAGAGGAAAGGAAACCCTTTTCAGGGACTGGGATAGCGAGTCCACATAGGTACCCGAATGTGTACATGCAACTCTAAGAATATGCATGGAGTTTTGAATTTTACTTTATAATGTATCCATTTTAGTATGACTCTAAAATATCTTAGATTATTTATATCTCAGGAAAATTCACACTCTGGGAAGTGGCCCCCAAATTTATCTTTTGGCTTCCCAAATGCCCATTGCTGTCTATTTATTTTCTAAGCCCTAATCTGGGCCAACACACCTGGATCAAGAACAGGGCAGGTGCCCAAGGAGCTCCGCCCCATCTCCTGAGAGTTCACCCAGGCAAAGCCAGCCTAATTGTGTGTGGCAAGGGTATCCTCACCTGTCTGCAGTCTTTCAAGCGTGTGATTTGCTTCTTTCAAGGTACCTTGAAAGTGTTTCTCTTGGTCATTGTCATGGGCCCTGGAAGTTCTGCTAGTAACCATCATCCATGGTCAAGAATGGATTTTAGAACATGCACAACTACTTAAAACGAGAGTTCTGGCCATCCATTGTTTTTGTAAAAAAAATCAACTCATTCTAAACATTATACTTTTTCATGGTATTGATGTTATCGTCAATAGAATAAGTTTGAAGTAAATGTTAAAAATACACAGAGTGGGGTTTTCCTCCATGTTGTTGCGTATACCCATGATTTGCGCTCTTTTATTGCTGAGTGGTTTACGATGGTATGAATAGATCATCATAACGAAAGTTTGAAGTTTTTTAGTTTGGACTAATTATGTCACAACTAAGGCTGCTGATTTAGTGATACTTAATTTAGAGACACAAAATAATGAGCTTTATTACTTAGAACTTGGTGTTAAATACCAATTCTATCTATATTTGGCACTCAGCGAATATTTATAAAGTGAACAAATGAATGAAAACATCTACCCTACAAAACAAAAACGGCCTGTAATTATGGAAGCTGGTATGCTCACCATGGAATATTTAAGGATACGCAAGAAATGTAGAATAAAAACTTGCTAGGAAATCATTACCGGAGACAACTGTGATGAAGATTTTGAAGTATTTCCTTATGCAGTTAAAATCATATTGTGCATATACTTTTTTCCCTTAACATTTTATTATGAGGATGTTCCCATTGTTCAGCTATTTTTGAAAACATTTTGATGTCTCCTATTTTAACATCTGAACTGCTAAAATGAATTCAATTATTCTGTACGTGATCGTAGCACTATAAATCATGAAAGATCACAACAAACATGCTGTTAGATATAGATAGGTATATAGATAGATATTGATCTGATTATGTCTCTAGTTCCTTCATGTGAAATGACTAAACTAAAGCTATGAAAAAGAAACTCTGAGACTCTCAATGCCTAATTTCTTTCATAAAAAAATAATTTGCGCTTATCAATAGAGTAGACACTGCTCAAACTCCCTGCATATGTACCAGAATAAGATAATAAGATTTAAAAAATCTTCTGCCAATATTCTAGGCAAAAAATTAAAACTAAAAAGAGACATTGTATTGATATTTGAGATTTGAATTAGTGCGTATCTGAATTTGTGTTTGTGTCCCTTGCATGCTTTTCTATTGGTTTTCTTTTTTTTTAATTTTTGAAGTACAGTTGATTCACAGTGTTGTGCCATTTTCTGCTGTACAGCATAGTGACCCAGTCATACATATATCTGTTGCTTTTCTTATTGATCTTTAAAGACTTTTACCTAATAATGACAGCAAAAATGTTCATATTTGCAGTTTCATCTGTCAATGCTTTTGCTCCCTATCCTTTTCCTTTGGTTTATTCTCAGAATGTGTAATGTAGTCACATGTATATTTACCAATATATCTTTTCTTATTTATTTATTCTAATTTAGTTTAGCATTTACCATTTTAAGAATTCAGAATTTATTTTTGCCAAAGGCTCAAGGGAAGGCTTCATCTTAATTTTCTTTTTCACTGGTATTCTTTCAGAAGATAATCTTGAGTAAAATGTGTTTCACCCATCGACTGCTAATTAGTATTTGGGATATTCAGAATACATGAACAGTTATATCATTAATTCAGATAAGCCTGTTCTGGAAAATATGTGTCTACATGTTGAATGGCCAGATTAGAACACTATTTTTAAGTTATATTTTATAATGAATTTTTTTGGGGTTTTGTTTTTTGTTTTGCTTTGTTTCATTTTGTTTTTTAAGTTTGCACCTTGCAGCATATGGAGGTTCCCGGGCTAGGGGTCCAGTCAGAGCTGTAGCCAATGGCCTACGCTACAGCCACAGCAACATGGGATCTGAGCCACATCTGTGACCTACACCACAGCTCACGACAACACCCACTGAGTGAGGCCAGGGATTGAACCCACAACCTCATGGTTCCTAGTCGGGTTCATTTCCACTGCACCATGATGGGAACTCATAAATTGTTAAAACTATATTATTGTTAGCAAATTTCTCATTTTAAGATAATCCGTATTCATTGCCCAAAATTTGGAACAGTACTTAATATTATTAACTTGCCTTATGTACAAAACCGCATACGTAGAAAATTTTGAATACAGAAATGTTAATATAGAAAATATTCAGCATTTTATAAAATAGATATATTGCTATATTTCCTTAGTCTATATTTTCTATTAAAGTTTACATAGTTTAACTGTTAATGTGAATTTTTAGACATAATTAATACAAGTATAATCAGGCCTTTGATATAAAATATTCTGCAACCAGAGATATCTTCCACTTAGTAGTTACTGCTTCTTCCCAGTTAGCATAAAGGACTTAGCCACTTAATGTAAAATTTAAGGAACCAGTTAAACACTGACTTTAAATGTATTGCAAAACTATCTTACAGTGAAGTTGGCAATAATGTTTCTCTTTGCAACTTAAAAAGGGGGAAATGTGTTTTGTTGGGTAAATTAGATTTCTGGGCACTGTGTTGCAATCATGTATAAATATTAATCTCTATTAGCTAATATTGGAATAGCACAAACCTCATGATGGTTTTAACCATCATCAAAAGTGGCTCTAAATTCCTCAGGAACTGCAGGGTAAATGATGTGGCATGCTGCAGGGCAAACACTGAAGTAGATGGGGGTGGGTGGGGTGCAGGACAACAAACTCAGGATACCCTGCAGGACTAGAGTTGCTCATGGCCTTGAAATCCACCTGATTTCCAAGTGGATGGCTGTGTTGGGATGGGAAACCACGAAGGGAAAACTCAAGAGCATTTTCACATCAAAGGTCACTGCTGCTCCTTTGGCAGGTCAAAGGCGTTGGATGTATTTTCAACATTTGCATTTCAGTGGTGGTACATGAAATTTCAGGTTTGCCGCAGATACCACTGCTTGTGTGGCTTTGCATCTGCCAATTTGCACATTTATATTACTGGTTCTCCTCCAGAAAGACATTTGCTTTTGAGACCTCAATTTACAGCTTTACTTCCCTACTCCCTAAGTTCTTTGTTTCTGTTTTTCTGTCATCTGAGTGAGGTTTCAGGTAATCTTATCCAGAAGTGTAAATGAGTGATATGCTGTCCAGTTCTTGCTTATCTAAAAATGTCTTTCCCTCTTCCTCACGCAGTAAAGTAGCTCGGCTCCGAGTAATTAACAAGTCGTAAGAGCTTTGCCTCCAAACTCTGGACAATATTCTTTCATTCTTCTATATTCTTTGGTTGGCAATGCTGGCAGGATTTGGGGGTGGCTATTATTAATTTTGTTTAAAACTTGTAGAGGCTTGTATACAAATGACTTTAATTTTTGTTGTTTTTAATACATTTACTTTTGTAAAGTTTTATTGAAGTATAGTTGGCTTACCATGTTGTGATAATTTCTGCTGTACAACACAGTGATTCAGTGATACATATACACACATCCACTCTTTTTCAAATTCTTCTCCCATATAGCATATCATAGAACATTGGGGAGCAGTTCTCCGTTGGCCAGTCATTTCTATATACTACCATGTGCATATGTCAATCCCCAAGTACAATTTTTAGAGGTAACATTCCAATTACAGTTATTGCAAAATATTGGCTATATTCCCTGTATTGCACAATACATCATTGTAGCCTGTCTTACACCCAAGAGTTGGTACCTCTTAATCCTCCAGCCCTACATTGCCTCTCCCCACCCAGTAACCACTAATTTGTCTCTATGTCTGTGAGTCTGCTTCTTTATTTTTATATTTACTAGTTTGTTTTATTTTTTTAAGATTCCACATATAAATAATATTATAAATATTTGTCTTTCTCTGTCCGACTTATTTCACTTGGCATAATGCTTTCCAAGTCCATTCATGTTGCTGCAAATGGGAAATTTTTTGTCTATAGCTGAATAGCATCCCATTACTTATGTATACACCCCAGCTCCTTTATCCATTCATTTGTTCATGGACACTTGGTTCTGCCATATGACCCAGCAAGTCCACTCATGGGTGTAGATCCAAAAATAAAAAATAAAAGTACAAATTACTTTTATTAGTTAGGAAGCATTTCTTTCATTAGGCTTTTAGTTATTCTGTGCTTGATGATTGCTCAGTAATCCACTAATTCTGAGAAGGATAGTTTGCTCTCCCTCCTTTATGGTTTTAGACTCTTCCATTTCGTTGGCCACAAATGGATTTTTCTTTCCCTGTGACTTCCAGGAATGCTTCTAGAGATTATCCTTATATCAGGGGTTCGATTTACCCCCAAGGTTAATGCTCCTTTTTACTGTCTTCAATAAGGGTGGCAATTCTATGTTCTGAAATTCCACCATCTGGTTATAAAACCTTTGTTCTCCACCTCTCCTGCTTTATGGTCTTCTGTTCTCCTTTCACAGAGACTGTGTTTATTTGTATCCTTATGAAATGGCTCTATAACAGCAGTGAGCTCTGCTCATCAGTTTTCATGATTTTCTCTTATTTTGCAGTAGTTTGCATGGAGACCAAGGCATTTACGCTTCCCGTTTCCATTTTGTGGGTTGAGCGGCCCCATTTATCTTTTTCCAGTAGCAAGTCTGTTTATAAGCACTATCTTCACACGCTCCCACAGCAGGCTTTTTACCTCTTGTTATTTTTTCAGGACTGAAGTTGGACTTCATCCTGTCCTTATCACCCAGATCTCTTGCATTCAGATTTCACTTCGATGATGAAAAATGGAAACTATTGTCACTGTATTGTCACCCAGTTAGGTATCTTCTAAGGAGGGACTAGAGAAAGATTGGATGTACCTGCATCTAGTTGTCTACCATAGGTGTACAAAGATGGGACGCAGAAAGGGGGAAAATCACTTGACCACTTTCTGTTACAGCTGAGACTTGCTCATACACAGCTACGCCAGGAAGACAGGAAAGATGAAGCTCGGTTACTGTTTATTTGAGGGGGAGGTTTTATTGTTACCGAGTCTTGACATGATGATTACAGAAAGTTATCAAGAAGACAGAGGAAAAGTGAACAAATAGTAAACAGAGGGAGACCAGTAGAAAGAAAAAGAAGCAAGTAATACATCAGATGCATTACTGTCATTTATTTAAAACTGAATATCCCCTGAAGATGGCTGGAGCATCAGATCACCAACCCCAAACTTCCCTGAAACACGTTTTACAGTGATTTATGTGGATAACGGAAAATTTATCTTGGTGGTTTTCTCTTTGCTTATCTACAAAGACGCTGTTTTTAAACCTTCCCTCCAGTCTTGGCCAGGGTCTCTTTCCCTGATGTTTTGCTGTTATTTTTTCCCTACCATCTTCACACAAGGGCGTCCGAGGGCGAGAAATAACTCTTGGGTTTGACTTTTTTTTCCCTCCTCTTATGGTGTTTACCTGTGATTTACAGAGAAATTAGTCTAATGGATTTGGTTGTTGGTGTAAGCCCTTACTTAAAATTGTAAGTGACTTGATCACACATGTTTTTTCCCCTCAGGTTTGCTTAGAAAAAAAAATTTTTTTTTCCTGCCCAATAACAATGCAGTCCTTAGAGAACCAGTTACTAACTGAAGTTATCATTTGTATGTGGTTAGACTTCATGGCATGGTTTATGAAGATAGGATATAAACATAGGTCTTTATATTATAGCCTATGGAGGAAAAACTAAATCTCATTTTAAAACATGTTTTAGTTAAATGATTATCTCAAAGTTAGAGTCCATGAGAACTCACTGTTATGATTCCATTTCTTTGTCAAAATAGTGATCTTACAGTGCAAATGGCAACATTTTCTATGTAACAGCTCAAATATAAAGGTAAGGGTTTGAGAGAACAAGGTCTCAACAGTTTTTCAACAGTGAAATGCATGTCATTGCATCTTATTCATCACCAGGGGCAATCTTTCTAAGTTATTTGTGTGATGTGAAATAACCAAAGACGGCAGTTCTCTGGGAGGGGAATTCTGGTTCAGATTTCTAAATATCTAGCTGTGTGGCCACGTACAAGTTACTGCATTATCTTACACTGCACCTCAATAGTCATAATTATAAAATGAGTGACTTGAACAGGACAGTTTCAAATGGCCTTTTCAGCATGAAAGGGTGTTGATCTCGTGACTTGAAATAAATCCATGCTCCACATTCGTATGGCTTGTTTTGCGCAAACGTCTGGAGACCTCAGGAAACATGGGACCTCAGAGGAGGCCAAGGTGTGCTCAGGATGCTTAGTTTCAAGGGGGGAAGCGGGCGACAGGAGCTTTCGCTGGGAAACCGTAGGAGATACGATGAGCCGGTAAGTTATGCTTAGACTGTGGAAAGCTGCCTTTTTTTTAACCCCTCCTGGAAGCTATGGGGGACCCATGCAGCTTTGAAGCATGCACATTTCATATTACAAGCATGAACCCAGGGGTGGCATGGATGGGGAGGAATAGAACAGGAGCAGAGGAGCTTCCTCCAATTGTCCGGGTACAAAGTGATAAACATTTGGGCGAAGAGGAGGCAGGCGTTCTGCAGATTCAAGGGAGATTTTAATGGCAGCATAACTAGGAATCAATAATAATCAGGTCAAAAATAGTGAAAGACACTTGGGTCTTAGGACTCATAGGACCACAGGGAGAAATGCGTGTGAGGAGGTATATTTCCTTTGAGAAACTTTGGAAACACTATTTGAAAGTGTCATCTAGAAATTCTGAAGCTAATTGGAGGGAATAAGCATTGTGGTATTTATTTGGCTCCATAAGCCTTTTTGATGGCAGTTTTATAAACGTGAGTTTAAAATAGTAAGTGTATATTTGATGGTAAAAAACTCAGGCCTGTCAGTGTCTTCACTGCTTAGTGGCTTTGGAAAAATAGCACTGTTATTGATAAGGTAGTTTCACTGGTTCTTCTATTTTTGAGTGCCTAATTGGTTTTCAGTTGAAAATGAAGAACCTGATGCAAATTAGATGTCAGAAAAAGTAGCAGCTTTTTAAGATGTTCTCATGTCTACAGTAACAATGATAAAGAACTTTAGGCAAATGGTAAGGCACTTATTAGACACAGGACTAACTAATTTTTTTAAAAATAGAAATTACTATTATGAATTAGTTTCCCCTTTAAAATTCTGGGCGTTCTACCATGATAATTAGGATGGATTCGTAATACATTAATAACCCCCTGCTTAAAATCAGGGTGTTTCTTAAGCCAAATGTTATTATTAATGTATTACTTACGTGCGCTGGCATTCTGAACTAGTTACATCTGAAATATGCTTAAACAGAGCCAAGAGCTATATTCCTCTACTCGAAATCTATATCATGCAAGTGACTTTTAATATATTGAAAGAATTGCCCGAATACTCTTTTATTAGATTAGATAACCATAGATAATGATTAAAAAATGATTGCTGGTTTATTTATCATTAAGTTACTTGATGATTTGGTAAATCCCTGGTCAAATCAGTGGCCTTTTTATTGTATGCATTTATTTTTTTCCAAAGGCGCTATTTATTGCTCTTTCATGCAGTTTAAAATAAGCAATGTTATCTTTCTTATACTTCCAGAATATATTCTCAGAATTGTTGAGAAGCTAATTTAGGAGAAGTGTCTTGAAAGGATATTTTAAGTGTTTTGCTACATATGCAGAAACTCCTGAGCTTTGCTGTTGATTGAAAATTAAGAGTGGAGGAGCCAAGGGTACTGGGCTCTATTTGACCTGGGTTCCAGCACGGCAGATTAGACATCAACGATTTACCTTGAGCCACTTTTAGACATTGTAAACTTTTGCAGTGATTATATAGATATCCCTGAAAAAAAGTGGGTATTTCTGTGCTGGAATCTTTTACAAGCCCAGTCTCCCTCTCCTTCACATCATGTCCATCCAGAACTAATAGATGATGATGACTCTGGAATCTGAGCTGAAACTGATTAATTCTTTCAATAATAATGACATTTGGAGCAAAGGACAGTGTTTAAACTTTTGGAATTGTTTTTTATGGAAACAATTTAGTTTTAAAACTAAAACTAAATTATTTATATCATTATTATATCACTTATCTGATATGTATGATAGAAATTAGCATTTAATTTTCTTTTTATGCTCTCTAGCTTGTGAAAAGAAACAATTATATGTATTTGAATTGTATGCTATACAATTGCCTTGATTTTTAAGGCTACCTTTTATATTCATTTTTCCCATAAATATAACATATATTTAATATTAAATTCACATATACTTTTGTGGCTTTTGAAATTTGCATAATAGCGACAATAGATTTTTCTTCTTTTGGGCTGTTAAATTGTCTTGAAGAGATTTCTCAGTTTGTATCAAATGTGATCCAAGAAAATGCAACATAAATGAACATTTTCTGACATCCGTATTCAAGTGCTCATATGTAATGTTCTTGGAGTTAACCGCGGCAGCAAATCTCTTCTGAAAATTAAGAAACCTTTAAACCACCGCTAACCTTAAGCATGAAGCACATTGTCTTCAGACCTCTGAGGGGTGAGAGCCATCTTTAGGCCACTATCAGCAGGGGTTCACTTTGCACTCTGTGTCTCAAAAGCACAAACGAGAATTTTTTTCAACCATGTTGGCGTTCAGCGTAATGTACGCTGAGTAGGAACTCGTAGAGCCAATGGTCTGTCTTTCAATATCCCAAAGTAAAGGTGTGTTACTTTCATGCCTTCCAATTTTTATTCTGACCTCCAATAAAATGTAGTAATTTTTCATGAGCAAATCATATCCTACTTTTACACCTGGTAGTACCTAGTAATTTTTTGAGACCCATCCCAGATATCGTTCCTTCTCTAAAACCATTATTCATTCAAATAATGTGATTCCGCAACATTCTTCTGCTAGTCTGGGTGACTGAGTAAATTAAATGTCTTTGGTGAAATAATTAACTCTAGGAAAGATAAATGACTTGTAGAATAAGAATGATTTCCGTTTGGACCTTCATTATTTGTACAAGCTTCCTCTACATCAAATAACTGAAATGTTTAATAAACAGTCAAATATATTTGGGTGTGTCATCAGTACACAGATGATATTTGAAGCTAGAGATTTGAAAAAGGCTCTCTAGCACATACAGTGATATAGAACATAAAGGAAAGATCCATAGACTACGCTACATTTAAAGCGTTATTAGAGATACTATAGAGCCAAATTAAAATATTAATATTAATAAAAATAAAACAGAAACTTGATTATATTGGTAGTATATGTTCCTTTTAGAAAACATGAGAAATACAGAAAAGCATAAAGAATAAAATTAAAATTACCAATAGCAAAAAGACAAAAAAAAAAATTACCAATAGCTTCATAAACTAGAGGTGATCACTCTTAACTTTATTTCATTTGATCTTTTAATTTCTATCTGAAAAAGAAACTTTAATTACAGCAATTACAGTTTCTAATCTCTCTCTTTTTTACTTAAATGAAGTCTAAAAATTTCTTCAAAAACATTATTTCTAGTGGTTGCATCCATCACGTATGTTTGCCAGCTTCGTTGTTGACAGGATATGTTAATTATATTTCTCAGTTGATCTTTTTGCTTTCAGAGAGGGATACAGGCATATCATTGGCAAATTCTTACCAGCCATACCCTCCTTTTCTAAGAATCTGTACATCTTATTTACATCTCTTTTCTTTTGATTCACAGCTTTGTGCTTTCTGCAGTTTCATTTCTCTACTGCTTCTTATCCATCCTATTGTGATGCCAGATTTCCAAGTTGTCTTTTAGCAAAGGCCACCACAAAGGCCCACCAGGTTGTGGAGCAGCATGTGGGAGAGGAAATACGTCTGTGACCATTTTTGGAAAATATAATCAGCCATAATAGGCATTAGATTATTACCGATGGTTACAAAGATTTCAGAGACAGTCTTAGACGCACAATATCTTCCATCTATAAAAGTGACTAAAACACATGAATTTTTTGATGTTTTTGTAATCAGGGATTTTTGCTGATTTTTCTTGCTCATTTCTTTTCTCTTATTAATTTAAAGTGATAAAACATTTTTAATGAGTAGCTAATCTCTATCAAAATCTTGGGAGGCATTACTTTTATAAGACTGTCTAGAACATTTGTTCACATTTCTTTCTCTGTAGTTAACTGGTTTCATGCTTCCTACTCACCCTTGATAACTTGATTTCTTCTTTCTCCTTTTACTGACTTTGCTTCATTTTTCTATGATTCTGGCCTAGATCATCAATTGGATTACTTAGGAGGCCTTGGTAGGTGGTGCATTTTTGAAGTCCTTATATATCCTTGAATGTTTGTAGCTTTCTCCCTCCCAGGCACCAGTTTGGCTTTCGTGTAGCTTTTGAGCCCCAGGATTTGCTCTTCAGAGAGTCCTGCCTGTCTTGGTGTGGTGTGCACACTCACAGCAACGGTCCCCTGTCCTCCAGAGGGACTGGTGCACTCTAAAGGCTGTCGGTCTACAGGGGCAAAAGCAATGCCAAACTGGTGCCACTACTGTGCTGAGGACTGTCTCCACATCCCACTCCCGTGAGTTATGGGACCATGGTACCTTGCATTTACCTCTTAGACATCCTGGACTTTCAGGGGGAATTGCCTTCCTTCAATCCCATCCAATCCACCCATGTGTAGAAGACTTTTTTTTTTTTTTTAATAGGTTCTGGCATGTAAAGTAGCATGTGTCATTAAGTTTCTAGAACATATAGGAACCTCCCCATTTTGGGGACTCCTCTTGGTTATTTCATCAGGAATTTGATGGGATGGAGTTATATACTTGTGGTTACATTGTTATCTATCTTCATAAATCCCTATTTGCTTCTGAGTTAAGAACTAAGAAATTTCTGATCTCTTTGGCAGTTCAGTATCCTAAGAAATATGACTCTTCTAGATTAAAAAGCACTTAAGATGCATGGTAACCAGAAACAATGTGTCAAACAATGTGTGCATTGGATGCCAGTTCAGTCAGCAGTAATGGAAATCTGGGGGCTAATTGAAAATGTAGATAGGACTGACTGGATATTAGATGACATGAGAATTTATTGAGAAGGAGATACAGCCATCCTTATTGAAAAAAAATTATAAAACCTATGAATTATATTATCTTACTTTGAAAAACTACATATACATGTTGTGTTGATTGGAAATTATCGTCTAATATGTAGTGGTTTCAACCTCTCCTTGGACAGAAGATAATAGTTTAATTTTCTGCCTTTTTATATGTGTCTGCTATCTACAACATACATGTACTATTCCTTAAATAATAAGATACCAATTTAATTTTTAAGATGAAAGAATTATGAGCTCCTGGTGTGGCTCAGGAGGAATAACCCGACTGGTATCCATGAAGAGGCAGGTTTGATCCCTGGCCTTGCTCAGTAGGTTAAGGATCTGGTGTTTCCTTGAGCTGTGGCGTAGGTCACAGATGTGGCTCAGATCCCACATTGCTGTGGCTGTGGCATAGGCTGGCAGCTACAGCTCTGATTGGACCCCTAGCCTGGGAACTTCTATATGTGGTAGGTGCAGCCTAAGAAAGAAAGAAAGAGAGAGAGAGAAAGGAAGAAAGAAAAAAGAAAGAAAGAGAGAGAGAAAGAAGAAAGGAAGGAAGGAAAGAAAAGAAGCAAAGGAAGGAATGAAGGAAGGAAGGAAGGAAGGAAGGAAGAAAGAAAGAAAGAAAGAAAGAAAGAAAAGAAGAGAAAGAAAGGTAGGGGGGAGGGAGAGAGGGAGGAAGGAAGAAAGGAAGGAAGAAAGAAAGAAAGAATTATATACTTTTTTAAATTCATGGGCCAATGTAAAATCCCTTGAAAAGTTAAGCAGCTAATTTTCTTCTAAGAAGGAAGTAGGACATGCAGACAAACTTTGGGTCTGTTATCTGATTAAAAAAAAAAAGTGAGTTACTGAGAAAACCAATACGGATGTCTTCTAAGTGAGGGGAGTGTGTCTAGATTTTATTATCATGTTATTCAGTTTCCATCGATGTGTTAGGAAGTTCTCAGATAGCCAAGAAGTTGTAAATAAAAGTGTCTCTTTTTTTCTGGCATTTGACGTAAATTCTGATTTTGTCGGTAGCAGTCAAACTCATTGAAGCAGGGTTTGTGTTGAGGTGGTTGCGGCCATCAGGGAGCTGCAGCTTCTCTGCAGTAGTGTTTGATTATGGAGGCTCATGCCCTTTACAACAAGTGATCATAAAAATAATAAAAGCTTCACAGATTTCATGGCCATCTGCTTTGAACATGTTCTTGGCAAATGACATGTTCGGAGCTGGTGGCTGAGACACAACAGTAGTAAAGTTATATGATTATCAGTGGCGAAGTTTCATGGGTTTACACAAATTAATGCAAAAATACACCTTGGGATGGAAGACAATGATTCCAAAATTCAACACATGGAGAAACTAAGATACTGAAAGAATCAACCTGATTTAAAATACTCCATTAATTTAATTGGAATACATGCTTTACAACTGATGATTTTATTCAATTACTTATCCATTTATTTACTCCCTCATTCATTCAAAAAGTAGTTTTGAGTCAGCACTGAATTATGCATTAAGAACTTGTTATCAACCAAGAGAAATTCATGGCCACAGATAATTATAATACATCATTCATGTTGTAAATAGATTATTTACTCAATGAATATTTATTGCATGCCTCCTATATTTCAAATCCTGTATTGGTTACTATGAATACAGCATTAAAAGATAAGATCCCTGTTCTTATGCCAATTACATTCTATCTGGATGAGTCAGACATTAAGTTGACAAATTAATGAAGAGATATCAGGTTGCCATGGTGCTATGAGGAAAACAAGACAGCAGATGTGAAAAGGAATATAGGGAATTCTCTTAGGTTGTAGGTCCAGAAAGATGAGCTGACTCTTCACCTGGGCCCTGAATATCAAAGGAGGCTCAGGAATCTCTGTATCTCCCATAGAACTTGGGTATAAATGATCTCGGGAAGAACAGCTAGGATGTGGCAGGAACCTCGGAAGCAGGGGCCAGACACTGAGCCCCAAAATCAGGCCCACCCCTTCCAACTGTGGGGCCGGGCAGGAGGGAAAATGGACACCCATTTACTACAGCGTTTGCCCTAACGCTGCGGACCAAATGCACAAATATTGACTGGACTGTGTTCTCTCTTTTCTACTTTGACAAATATGCCTTCACAGGATTTTAAAATATCCAGACACTAAAAGATGTGCATGACTAAATGTTAGCAAAAGATTCAAGATGACCAAACTTCTTTATTATTGCTTATTTTTTGAATGTTGTGTAAATGGGTCAGTGATCTTGTATTCATAAGATATGAAAAACATTCACAGTTTATAGAAACAATTATATCATTACTCCTTAAATTTTTCTTACTTTCATTTTAGAAAAATCACTAATTAGGCCTAAATTAAAAAATAGTTCTGGAGTTCCCATCGTGGCTCAGTGGTTAACGAATCCGACTAGAACCATGAGGTTGCAGGTTTGATCCCTGGCCTTGCTCAGTGGGTTAAGGATCCGGCGTTGCCGTGAGCTGTGGTGTAGGTCGAAGAGGCAGCTTGGATCCCGCGTTGCTGTGGCTGTGGTATAGGCCGGCGGCTATAGCTCCGATTAGACCCCTAGCCTGGGAACCTCCACATGCTGCAGGTGCAGCCCTAGAAATGGCAAAAAGACAAAATTTTAAAAAAGTTTGTATTTTATTGGCAGAAAATGGCCTAAAAAATTAAAAAATAAACTATAACTGTGTTCAAAGTGTATAAAATTTAAATATGTCACAAAAAATGCAAGACAAGGCAAATTTTAAAAAGTTGAAAAATACACATATTTTTTCAAAAATAGTTTTCCTAAATTATTCAAAATTATTTCTTATGATAAATGGGAAGTATTAATTATAATACATGCATATCAAAATTATGTATTGTAAAATTTTAATTATATTTTATATAAATATAGAGTTATGTTCATTTTAGTTTTATAAATAAAATATATTGTATAAATATGATTCAGTGCTGGAATTTAGTATTGGATAGTTGCGAGGGTAGTGGCATACATTTTCCATCTTGACCAATTTATATTTAAGTTTAAGACGAAAATGAATGGTTTAATATTACAGAATGTGGCTTAACTGCCATATAAGACTGTTGCATAGAATGTCATAAACTGTATCTCTGGAACCACAAATAAGGACATGGAGAGAAGTAAGAAAATGGACACTTGGCGCTTGGGGAAATAATATTTTATTACATAGGTATCTACTGCATCCTGTAGTCTTAGAGGAAGGATTTGACACGGTAATGACTGTGTCTTCTATGGCGAGCACTCAGATCCTCCCTGGCACACAACAAAATGTCCATCCCTGATGCTGGTGGCACAACCTACCGTTGTGTCACTTGGCCAAAAGGTAGCCTTTGCTTTGAGAACAAAGGTAACCGGACATTGGAAAGTGTTTCTTTGGGGCTTGAATGTGGGGGGTCACAGGAGCAAATGTTCAGGGTTCCAGACCGTGCCAGGGGCTGGCAAATTTTTCTCTTAAGGACCAGACAGCTTTGGCTTTCTGAGTGGTACAATTTGTAACCGGTACCCAGCGCTGTGGTTGTGGTGCAGAAACGGCTTGAGACAGTATGTAAATGAATGCACGTGACAGTGTTCCAGTAAAGCTTTATTTACAAAAACAGGCAGGCTGCATCTGACCATTGAACTGTGGTTCGTTGCCCGCCTACCACCCGCATGAAGAGCCACGATGCCACTAGTGAGCTTCAGACCCAAGTGACAGAGGCACCTTGTGTTCATTAATTCGTGAATCATGGGTGTGTTTTTGATGTGCTGAATGCTGGGGCCCAGGGCAGAGGCCCACTGCCTGTTCTGAGCAAGGGCCTCCAGGAGGACAGGATGAAGAGTTTGGATTTTATTCTAGGTGGAAATAAAGAGCCACTGCATGTGTTCAACAGGATTATGTTATGTTGTAGTTATGTTTCAGAAAGACCCCACTGCCTGCTGTTCAGAGAGTGAATGAAGTACTGTGAAAGCATAGAAGGGGAAAAAAAAAAAAGATAGAGATTAGTCCTTCCAAGGGAAATCAGTAAGCGCTTTACAGAGCAGTTGGCATTTACTCTGGGTCACAGAGGATAGGTTGGATTTTTGCCAGCCGTGGAGGCAGGGAGAGGCACGTCAGACACAGGGAAAAGCGTGTGCAAAAGCAAAGAATCAAAAAGCACTCAGCATATATTGGAGATAATGAAAAAATTCCAAGTGACAAGAGGCAGGAGATAGGACTGAAAAACCAGATTGGATCCTTGTGTGCTGCAAATGGGACGTTGAACTGCAAGAACCAAACATGGAACCGGCTAAGCCTTTAGGTGGGAGAGGACAGATTTTATGTTTAGATAGAAAATCGGGCCTGTAGTGTGGATACTGGACCGGATGGGGAGAAACGGTTCCTTCTTGTGCCCTAATCCAAAATAGAAGTTGAGGAGCACCCAAAATGAAGGCTGGACTGTGGGGACAGAAAGGGAAGCTCGTTCCAGAAGACCCTCTGAAAGTAACACAGTTGGGATTCAGTGCTTGGCTGATGTTGGGGATGAGTCCAGGGGCGGGATGACAAGGCCCAGGAAGTGCAGCGGGAGGGCACCTCGCTCTGCGGTGGGAGGGTGGGTGGAGAAAGGAGGGAAGGAACCGACTGACTTGTGGTTTGCATACGGATGTGGAACAGAGCAACCCATCTGTTCGGGCCAGGTGTTGCCTCCCAGTGTGCTGAAAAAGAAAGTTTCGGTTTTCAGACATTCCAGGGTTTTGTTGGTGGAGACGGGTTTGTGAGCCTTCGGAAAAGACATGGGATGATCTCTATTATTCTGCTGTTTACCTAGGTAGGTGCCACATTGACTTTATGCAAATCAACGTTTTGAAGGCTCTTTTTTATTTTAGTTTTCTGCTGTGTAAAATCAAGCAAAGATTGGAGTTCCCACGGCGGCACAATGGTATCGGCAGCGTCTTAGGAGCTGTTGGGATGTGGGTTCGATCCCCAGCACAGTGGGTTAGGAATCTGGCATTGCCGGAGCTGCAGCTTAGGTCGTGACTGTGGCTACGATCAGATCCCTGGCCTGGGGGCTCCATATGCCACAGGGTGGCCAAAAATGACCCCCCCCCCAAAAAATTCAGAGTTTAAAATTTTTAATGTGAGACCAGAGTTTTTCCATCCACATTGTTCAACAGAAGGTAAAGAAGGACGCATCAAAATGCAAGAGTTACTTGAAAGTATCATGGATCAAAATAAGAGTTGCTTGAAAAATACCTAATTTCACAAGTTGTGCAGTGATCTGTCTATCTAAAATATCACCGTGGAGGTGACAGTATGTGGCTTTATTTACAGCTAACTAAATTCAGTTTTTAAATAATCATTCACTTTTAAAAGAACTGGGTATATACTAATAAAAGGTTGGAATCAGGTTTTAATGAGAAAATTTCACTTTGCTCTGAAATGAACCTTTAAGAGAAGCATCTAGGATAATACCTTTTGGAAAAGATATAATGATAAGCTGGTTACAAATTCATTCATTTTCATTTAATTTCCCAATCCATGTGTAAGTTCATGGACACTTAAAATGAAGAATAGAGATAGAGGCATTTACCTACCAACTAATTGGATTTTCCTGTCCCCATGATTGAGCAGACCATCAGTTTATTTCCCAGATGGCGTGGGTGTGCCGATGGCTGTCAGTTACTAAATGTCTATGCTGTGCTCAGTGTAGCTGCGTGTTCTGCAAGGTCTACAGTGGTCTGTAAAGTCAGCATGTATGGTGGTGGTTGGGTATGTGAAGACCATGAAGTATGGTCCCAAAACCACATGGTTTTGTCTCTTTGCTTATGAGGATTTCCCCTCAATTCCATGTTTTATTTGGTGTATAAACTCTGCAAAGTTTTATGAATTTATTCACCTGTTGATTGGTACTGGCTCCTGAAGCAGAAGGAAGAATCGGTATGTATTAGGCATTTCTCATTTACCATGTTTGAATCATCCACGCTTAGCCTTGAAAGGAAACAAACTCCCTGAGACTTGGCCTTGGCATTTCCATCTATTTTCATAGTTTTTTAAACTGGGAAAGAGAACTCCAAGTGCCAGGAGCACGTTCCTGAGACCACCTTGGTGTATCTGTTTGCCAGGAGGGCTATTGTAACAAAGTACCACAAACTGTCAGCCTTCAATAAAAGAAAGCTGTTATCTCCCACTTCTGGAGGCTGGAAGTTCAAGATCAGTGTGTCAGCTGGGTGGATTCCTTCTGAATCTGTGAAGGAGCATCTGTTCTGTGCCTCTCCCCCAGCTTCGGATGGTTGCTGTCAACCTTCAGTGCTCCTTGGCTTGTCACTGCCTCTCCCCATCGCTCCTTTCATGTCCCCAAGATGTTCTTCCTACATGTGTATCTGTATCAAAATTTCTGCTTTCTATAAGGATGTCCCTCATATTGGATTAAGGGCCCATCCTCCTCCAAAATGACTTCATCTTAAGTAATTGCATTTACAACAACCCAATTTCCAACTCAAGTCACATTCTGAAGTATTGTGGGTTAGGACCACAACCTATGAATCTTGGGCGGGATGGGGAGCACAATTCAAACCACAACACTCGGGCAGGCAAACCATGGCTGTTTAGGATGGTTTGGAATTTTAAAAAATTATTTGCATCTTCTAATAACTTTTTGGTTGGAACCTAGAAAATTTTAGAAGACTCAAAATCATTAAATCCATCCAAAAGAGAAAGAAGGATTCACAGTGAGAGTGAGGTTTTATGATGATGTGTCCAGCCTGGGTGCTGTGTCCTGGAACAGTGATTTTAGAGTCAATAAGAAATTGGATTTTCTGATTCATTTAGATGGAGAAAGAGCACATTTATTGATTCATTACACTCAGGAATGTGGAGATAAAGGAAAGAGCACTGGATTGTGCAAAGAAAAGTTTGTGCCTTTTATTATACATTATAGACAGCCTATGAGGATTTTCTGGCATGTACGAGATTAGTATCTTCTCCAATTTGGATGGATTTGCATATTTCTTCTAAAAATTTACTTTCATGTGGTTGGCCAGAGTTACTTTATTGATTTTTAACTTGTTTTCTCAGGAGACACAGGTTTTTGTTTTTTATTTTGTATCTTTTTCTTTTTTCTTTTTGCCTTTTCTCTGAATACAGCATGTTTCTCAAGATCAAATATTTTTCCTAAGAAAATAACAGCTTGCAAGTGGCAGAACCAAAGTATGACATAAGAGCTTCACTTTTCACCACTCTTCTGCCAATTAGACAGCTTTTCCTGGGTCATTCTGAAGAAGAAAAAAGGGGAAAAAAATCTGATTAGGAGTAAGTTATTTCATAGACTAGAAACTCTTTTCTGGGTAAGCTTTGGATAAAAAGAAAAGGAGTTCCCATCATGGCTCAGTGGAAACGAAGCTGACTCGTATCCAAGGGGACGCCTGTTTGATCCCTGGCCTTGCTCAGTGGGTTAAGGATCCAGCATTGCCGTGAGCTGTGGTGTAGGCCTGTGGTTACAGCTCTAGTTGGATCCCTAGCCTGGGAACTTCCATATGCCTCCAGGATGGCCCTAAAAAGAAAATAAAGAAAAAAAAAAGAGGGGGGAGGAGAAGAAGAAAAGCACATGAGTTACTGCTTCTTTTAACCACTAAGATGATAAACCAGGCTCAAGAAAGTCTGCCTTGAAATTTCAAGGAATGTGTACTGGACCAACTAAAGAGACCCATTCTCTCACTTTTTTTTTTTTAATGACAATATTATTTTTGCTGGAAGAATGTCAAGATTAAGATGTTTAAAATATTTCAATCCTCATCCTATGCCTAATAATGATTAAAAAAAAAACCTGGTATCTTTAAATATCTCTCAAGAGATGAAATGTGTACAACAAAAATCTTTCGGGCTTGCATTATTATCTGGATTATTCTCAAAAGAAACCAAAAATTTGACACTGCTGAAGTATATGCCTCTGTGTGTATGTGTGTGTTTGAAAGGGGGCCATTATGAACTGGTTAATTTTGTTTAACACAACAAAAATAACCTTTGGATGATCTTTCCTGATGTATTGATATGTATTTTTTCCCTAACAGTTCTCATTTAAATGTCTTGTCATTCTCTTCCTGTCCAGGCTACAGATAAGAGTAACATATAATATTTTTGTTTTGATAAGTGTTTTGTATTCTAAATTCATATCCAGAGTTGCATGTGTCTGGTTCTTTCAGTGCTGAAAAGCAACACATTCTTAATAGTTTTATGCTAAAATGTAGCACTAACCAGACACCTCCTGAAAAGATACACCTGATGGTTTTGTGGCCCAATTAATATATTTTTTCAAATTAAATGTGGCATTGGTAGCCATGTAGAGACCTGAACTAATGGGGGAAGCATTATTTATTCTGAACTAGTTTTATGGGATGTGGAAATCATACTTTCAGTCCAGCAAATCCATGCACATATATTTTTTTCTACCACCTGCTCATGATAGAAAATAAATCAAGGCTTCCAGTCTTTCAAGACACTCTTATGCTTTCCAAAAATTATCTGAAGATGAGATAAAGTAATTTTAGTAAACCTTTTAAACATATTCCACCTTCTGTTGGTTATCAGAGACAGCACTTGTAATTTGTTAATCGTGTCATTTGAGGGAGGACCAAGGAAAGCAATATGGTAGTTTAACCCAGCATTGATCAGAATTGTCTCATGAAGCTTGATGACCAAGGCACCACATGAGAGCATCTATGCTCACATGTCATCTCTGCTGCATTATCATACTCCTACTCTTTGTGCTTCTTCATATTTAATTCATGTTCCTATAAAATAGTAATAACTTGTGAGAGCTGTTATACCAGTGTTCTTTGCATTAATAAATCTCAAAAATATTTCCTGGCAATATGTACTTATTTTCCCCAGTCATTATGGACAAATTTATGGTCAAATACTTGTGGGTACATCTAAGCACTATCCATTTGTATTTATAATTCTTTTATACTGAAGTATCTTTTTGCATGTCAATAATCTTATTCCGAATATCTTTCCAGAAGTCAGCTAAAGGCTAGAGAGAGGCTTTGGAGGAAGCAGTTAGGGGTTGAGTAACTGGAAAACCAGAGTGTCTTGACTGGGGCAAGAATGAAAGGCATCTCTTTTTTTGTGGACGGAGTGGAGGTTAGAGAGGTGATGTCAACACATCAGCTGAGACCCCTGGTGGGAAGGGAAAAGACCGTGCTTACTTGGTGATGCCGGTCACGCTTGTGAGGACGCGTTAGAGAGGAGCTGTTTGTTCATCATCTTGTCTTTATTGCCCTTATTTGCTATCATTTCCGGACTCGGGACCCTTCTGCATGAATGACTCTCTTCCTGCTACAGTAACTTCCACCTGGCTCCCAGGCAGCCTATCCTAAAGTTCAAGGAGCAAATCTTTGCAGACCAAATTAAGAGGCTTGAGTCATGCAATTTATTTACTTTATTTATTAATGTATTTATGGCCACACCATGGCACATGGAAGTTCCCGGGCCAGGGGTCAAACCTGCATCACAGCAGTGACCTGAGCCACAGCAGTGACAACACACCACAGCCTTTAAGCACTAGGCCACGAGGGAACTCCTGTTTGCTCAAAAAAATTTAAAACACACAGCCCGAATCGAGAGGAAAGAGATGCCCACTTCTCTAAATTGTGTGGATCAGGGATCCAGATGACGACCCCTAAGACGCAGAAACCTCATGGTTCTTTTTTTAGGAGGTCCCTTTGAAGAATATCGTGTGTTCTGCACTCCCGCCACCCTCCGCCTATTTGCTCCTTTCCATTCTTTTCTAGATTTAGAACATTTCATGATGGACATCACAGCTCTGCGTTGTAATCAACATGAGAAAAGTAATTTGTGAAGATGCGTTCTTAATGTCTCAGCTAAGTCCTATCCCAGCCTTTTGTGCCCTTTTATATATTTTCGTCATTCTTTATGGGATTCTGTAAACTCAGTGTTTGTGGAAGGGCTCGAACACGCCTGTTTCTGGCATCCTATGAGGACTGAAACTTTTCTGTGTATTTACATATATTTAGGTCTGTATTACAGCCTTTCTTTCATCTGTACAGCAATTTTCCCTTGAACCATTCCTAGAGGAGGTATATTTAGCTCTTGTGACATGCTGCACCTACCTGTGTGTTCACGCTGGTGCTTGATTGGAAACATCTGAGGTGATTCTCAGGCCCTCAGCCTCCAGTGTACATGGTAACTACTCAAACTGAACAGCGTAATTATCAGATGAGCAAAAGCTGACAGACAACCTGAAACCCCAGGGTCCCCTTAATTGACATGGATGTGGAAAGCCAGTAAGGACACAGCCACCTATTTCTGGCCCTGTCGCTCTTCTGTTCTTGGGCAGGCGTGATGACAGGAAGACACCCCTGATTGCAGGTCCCAGTGGGGAGTCAGAGCATGTCCAGGGCATTTCTCCAACAGCTGTGGAATATTGTGCTTGACATATTTCATCAGTGTTTTCATACTTAGGTGATCTGCATGTGTCTGGTTGGATAATGTGTTTGGGATTTAGTGTGGGGTTTGGGAGAGCTGTAGGGACTGACAGTGCATTTCCTTCCTCTTCTTGGATGGTGTGAGCTGCCCGAGGTTCAGTCTCCCCCCAGATGGGCCCGTGCAACCAGGAAGTAGATTTGAAGGATCCTGGGTTTGGAAATGATTAATGTCGTGGTCTTGTTTGTTTCATTCTCATTTTATTTCACTTTTTATTTTTAAAATAAATCATTTTGGAGTATAGTTGCCTTAAAAAGTTATGTTAGTCTCAGGTGTGCAGCCAAGTGAATCAGTTATACAGTGCATATATCCATTCTCTTTTCCCATATTGTTCTTACAGAATAGTGAGTAGATCTCCTGTGCTGCACAGTAGGTACTTGTTATTTTAGGGCAGCGGGTTTTTTTTTGTTTGTTTGTTTGTTTGTCTTTTTGCCTTTTCTAGGGCTACTCCCGTTGCATATGGAGGTTCCCAGGCTAGGGGTTGAATCAGAGCTGTAGCTGCCGGCCTACGCCAGGGCCTCAGCAACGCGGGATCCGAGTGGCGTCTGTGACCCACACCACAGCTCACGGCAACGCCGGATCCTTAACCCGCTGAGCAAGGCCAGGGATCAAACCCGCAACCTCATGGTTCCTAGTCAGATTTGTTAACCACTGCGCCACGACAGGAACTCCTTCGGGCAGCTTTTAAAATTGGGTTTGACTCAGTGCTTCAGAGCATTCCCCCATCACCTGGAAGTGACACAAAATGTGATGCGTGTGCCTTTTTTGAAAGGAAGAGGAGTCTCTGCCAATCCAGCGTGTGGAATGGGTGGTTAGCAGGACCTGCTGTGTATGGCACAGGGAACTCCACCCGACATTCTGTGAAGGTCTCTATGGGAGAAGAATCTGAAAAAGGATGGGTGTGTGTTCATGTATGACTAAATCGCTTTGTTGTGCAGCGGAAATTATCACAACATTGTCCATCAACTATACTTCAATAAAACTTCAAAAAGTGGGAAAAAAAGGAAGAGGTGTCTTTGCTTTTATTTCTTTCTCAACAGGATGGACGATCACGAAAAACAATTGCTATTCAGTAATGAGCAGAGCACAGATTTTCTGGGCTACAATTAATTTATGGACACATTTCCTTCTCCCCCCAAATAGCACATTCCTATCATATACTTAACAAAAACAACTTTCATAATTTCCATCTCTTTTTGCAGTGGCGGGGGAGGAGCACAAAGAGGGGACTCTTCTCTGGGATAATTAGCAATTAGGGCAGAGTCTGTCGGAAAGTGGCGAGTACCTGTGAACGGGGAGAATCCAGTTAGAACGTGCCTTCAACTACAGCTCCTGGGGAGGCACAAGGAGCATCAGTGGACCATCCTGATCCCACCAGGAGAGGCTCAGTGGGGCGAGCACAATTATTCTGGAGATACCCCCTGTGCAAATACGTTTCAAGATCAATTAGCACAGCTGGTTGAAGCCACTTGGCTTTGAATTTAGCCTTTCCCATTCCGGTGTTATTTCTATGCAACCCACTCATAACACCCCAGGGTTGAAGCTTAACGGAACTTGAAACTGTAAACCTGGAGATCCTTGATTGCCGCCTGCACAAGGACAATGCAGCAGCGGCGACATCGCCTAGCCGCTGGGTAACACATGGGGACTTCAGTGACATCATCAAAACCTATCAGCCAAGCTGCCCTGAGCATCTGAGATCATCTGAAGTGAGACCCAGAAAAAGAAAATGAGGGGCTCAGGGTCAACCAATCAAACAGGAGAACAGCTGGAAGAGAAGCCAGATTTTGGAGTTCCTGGCTCGGTGTCACGTTGCTCACAGGGGCCTCTCCAGGTGGCTCTTCCTTTGTAGCCTGCTGTACATTTCTCTGGCCTTTGTAGGAAGCATCCAGTTTGCATGCGCCCAACTGCATTCCTTCTCTTTTTAGTTTCTCCCCAAACCTGCTTTTAGAGTTTTAAGATCTTCATCTTCACTCCAGTCTTTGTACTTTAGGGAAAAAAAAAAAAAAAAAAGCCTGACTTTCAACTCATTATTAAGTCTTTGCCTTTCTTGAAAGAAATCTCTTGTTCAGAGTGTTAGCCTCAGCGTTTAGCAGTGTCTAGTACAGTGGAATAAAGTGGAACACCTGATGTCTACTTCATGTTGGGCACGTGGCTAAGTGGATAAATGAAATCTGTCGCTTGAACACTGTTCATTGGGATTCAGCACAGCCAGATGCAGGTTGGGAGAAGACGGCATCTGAGGGGTGAGCGTGGCTCAAACACAATAACCACTGCAAGAAAGTCCTGAAAAGAACAAAGAGCACTGAAATCTCAGGTTGACATTCTGCACATCACTTGCCTTATCTGGATTTTGCATTTTCATTTTAAAAAGAAGTAAATACCAACCCTGTTTCCCAGAGCTGTTGTTAGGATCACATGTGTAAGCACGGACTTCATAAGAGCAAAATAATATAAAGCATTTATTATTTTTTTTCTTAGCAACACAAAGCTATTTGCTAGGATGCAACGATAAATACAGCTCAGACTCATCCAGAAACTCATGGTTTTCTGCTTCCTTTCCCCTGCCTGGTAAAGCCATATCCTTTAGGCCAGTGGTTCTTTTCTGGACAACATTTGGCAAAAATATCTGAAGACATTCTTGGTTGTCACCTGGGACTTGCTGGTGGCCTCTGCCGGGTAGAGGTGAGGGATGGCAGGAAACGTTGTATAATACACAAAACAGCCCCGTGACAAAAATCCTTATCCTGTTGGAATTTATTCTGGTGGGTGGAGAGTACTTACTAAGAAATGTGCCTCTTAGAGAGTTAATATTACGTCTGAGAACAAAGTCACAAAGAAACATTGATTTTGACTTTCTCCATTCACTGAGCTGAACCACAGAGACTAACAAGTGTCTCACTAGCAAATTGCACTAATTCATTGGCCATGAGATGGGTTACCACGCGTTTCGCGGTTCCACTCGAGGAAGCACCTTTGCCACTAAATGAGTCCGTATTTTCCCTTCTGTTCCGTGTTTGCTGTCCCCGCAGATGTCAACCACCTTGTCATCAGCCTTTATCCCACAGGCGGGCTCCTGCTTTGTGCTGGGTACTATGTGCACCAGAAATCCTGTGCAAAAATGGACTGTGTTTTAGAAAAATATTGTAAAAGGAAGTGACTAATGAAGAGACATTTTCTTTTCTTGGGTGTGTTCATTTTGTATCAGACACTTTGTTGTGTTGGGTATCATGGTAGCTGTCCCTTAATGAGCTTTGTCTGGGCTCTCGGTGCATCCTTAGTCGTAGGACTTTAGAAGAAATGGAAAGGAAAGGAGAGGCTTTCAATGTGGATGCTGTGAGGGGCTAGGAAATCACACAGGGAGCCAGAGTTCGAAGGAACTTTCTCTTCATTTAATGGTTCTCTCTGGGAACACTGCCACCCCTGGAAGCGGTCTGGACAACTGAGGAGGAAAACTGGGAAGCACTTCTGGCCTTCAGTGGGCTGTAAGGATGCCCCTCTTCCAGATTGTCCTTTAAAGTGGAGGACAGTCCTGCACACTGAAGAGTGAATTTCTCGGCACACTCTGGCTTTCAGATTTCCTATTCTAGTTCAAATAGGGAGATCACTTGTTAATAATGATATCTAACACTTTTTTCAAATAGACTTTGTTTTTATAGCAGTTTTAGGTTCACAGCTAAATTGAGAAGGAGATAAGGACCCAACACGAATAGCCTCCCCCCATTATTAGCATCCCCACCGATGGGGGGTGTCTTATAATCAGTGAACCTGCATTGACACATCATAGTCATTCAAAGGCCATAGTTTACGTTAGGGTCCACTCTCTGGGTTGTACATGCTATGGATTTAAACAAATGTATCCGCCATCGCTGGATCATACAGAGTAGTTTCAGTGCCTTAAAAACCACCCCTGCTCCTCCTCTTCACCCCTTCCCCCTCCCCAGCCCCTGGAACTACTGATCTTTTCATTGTCTCCATAGTTTTGCCTTTTCCAGAATGCCATATAGTTGAGAACCTACAATAAGGCGCCTATTCAAATTGGCTTCTTTCACTTAGTAATTTGTATATAATTTTCCTCCACTTTTAATGGCTTTTTAATGGCTTGAGAGCCCATTTCTTCTTGGTGCTGAATTACATTCCACTGCCTGGATGTTGGATAGTTTACCCCTTCTCTTCCCGAAGGACACCTTGGTTGCTTTCAATTATCATTTAAATTGTGGATACAGCTGCTATAAACGTCCATGTGCAGGTTTTTATGTGGATGTTAGTTTTCATCTCCTTTGGGTAAATACAGGAGGGTGCTTGCTGGATCAGATGGTACGAGTATGTCTAGTTTGGTAAGAACATGCCTGTCTTTCAAAGTGGAGATCTAATTTGCATTCCCACCAGCAGTGAATAAGAGTTCCTACTGCTCTGCGTCCTCAGTATTTGGTGTTTTCACCAAATGTTCAGCTTTTCAGTGTTTCAGATTTTGACCATTACTCAAAAGTGTGTGGTGGTGTCTTATCTTAGTTGGGATATTCCTGATGACATGTGATATGTAGCATCTTTTTATGTGCTCTTTTTGCAATCTGTATATCTTCTTTGGTGAGGTATTTGTTAAGTCATTGGCCCATTTTTAAATTTCACACTGCGTTACACATGTTGCCTTTGCTTTGTAAATAACATAAGAAGGCCTATTTGTCAGCCATTCCCATTCAAGGGTACAAAACTAGTGCACATATCAAATATAGTCAACTAAATACATCTTAATTTGATAGTAATAAATTAAATTAGGAAGAAACCACTTGTATTCTGGGAACTCCCCAGGTCCCTGCTCAGTAACTTCATTAAACACAAGTTATCCGTGATGAATGAAATGAAAATTTGTGGGTCACATTGTAATAATCAGGAACTTAAAACATCCAGGAAATTAGAGTTAGGAAAAATGCCTACCATAACTGTCCTCAACTGCCCGCTGGCAAAGGCCCTTCTTAGTGATTTTTCCAGTTTTGAATGGCCTAGGAGCAGGGCTTCAGTCTGCTCTAGTTTTGTCTGGGTAGTTCTAGTGTAGAGAAACGTAATCGTGCGTTGAAAGGACTATGCTTACTAAAACATACACTCCAAAGCAAACTGTGACCCCAAGCAATATTATTCACTTTCCATTTTGGAATAAAAGAAGTTAGGAGATTATCAATGGCAATTGACCCAAACCCATTGGTATTTGGCTCTAGAATGGATTTATGAAGAGTTCCATGTGGGCCTTTCAGAACTTGAATATTACGGCGTCTTTTGCAAAGTAATGATTGTATACTGTGAATCCCCAGCCTAGAAGTTTATGATTGGCTTCTCAGCTGTCTCTCTAACTCTAGATTATGTCCTTTCAAACCTCACTCTTCTTAGACTGGAGCAGAAAATCAGGTTTACTCATATTTCTGCGTCATTCACATTATCTTTTGTATCACTTGGTTGCTTGTTCATATTGTAGTCTAACAGGGAGGAACAGTAAACATTTGGAATAAAAGAGGAGCTCTTTACACTGGTTATGGAGTTACTTGCTATTCAGTGGGTGAGCAGGAGTGTGACTCAAACACTGAGTATATGAGTGTCCCGCTGAGCTCAAGTCAATGGCTGCTGGTTTGTAATGTGGCTGATATGCCACTGATTTCCTTTCATTAATCTGCATCTCTTTAGTTAATTTTGTGGAGCCATTTGGGTACCAGTCTTTATTCTAAATTAATTTACCAAACGAGTGACTCGTGACTTGCAGAGAATCTGGCACACACTGGGCACTTATTCCGTGTTGGAAGGTGTACTCATCTTTCTGTCTGGCTTACTTCACTTAATAGAGAATCTCTAGGTCCATCCATGTTGCTGCAGATAGCATTATTTTACTCTTTAAGGGGTTGAGTAATATGATATTGCTTCTATGTGGAATCTAAAAAATGATACAAGAGTTCCCTTCATGGCGCAGTGGAAGCGAATCCGACTAGGAACCATGAGGTTGTGGGTTTGATCCCTGGCCTCACTCAGTGGGCTAAGGATCCGGCGTTGCTGTGAGCTGTGGTGTAGGTCACAGATGAAGCTCAGATGTGGCATTGCTGTGGCTCTGGTGTAGGCCGAAAGCTGTAGCTCCAATTAGACCCCTAGCCTGGGAACCTCCATATGTCGTGGGTGTGGCCCTAAAAAAAAAAGACAGAAAAAATGATACAAATGAATATATTTACAAAACAGAAACAGACTCAGAGACATAGAAAACAAACTTACGGTTACCAAAGGAAACCTGGGGGAGGAATAAACTAGGAGTTTGGGATTAATAGGCACTTCTATAAGTAAAATAGATAACCGACACGGTCCCACTGTATGGCCCAGGGAGTTATACTCGATGTCTTGTAATAACCTGTAATGAATCTGCTATACACCTGAAACATTATAAATCAACTAGACTTCAATTGAAGAAGGAAATACATACTCTTAAAAAAAGTTGTGTTTGTTACTGTGATCTTTCCCCCATTCTCTTATTTTTGCTGATTCCTTGTTGAAACTGGCCTCCTCACCTTCACCCTCCCCGTTTTTAATTTCAGAATAGAATTCTTTAGGAAGTTACAATTTTTACCTGAGGATGGAGCTCGAAAGCATTTTACTCCAATAGCATTTTACTCCAAGTTCAATACCACCACCGCTTAACTAAACATTCCATCGGTTATGATTAAACCAGGTCTTGGTGGTCGGCCGAGTAGCGCGCCCCTCCCCCCACAGCCATCTCTAGGTCCCAGTCCCTGGAACCTGCAGACCTGTGACTGTGTGACCTCCCGGGACGAAAGGGGTTTTTGCAGAGATGCTTGAGTGAAGAAGGCTGATATGGAGAGGCTATCCTGGACCATCCAGGTGTCTCAGCCTCATCCATCACACGGGTCCTTGCACGTGGACCACCTTCCCTGCCTGTGGTCAGAGACGAAGGTGTGACTTTGGGAGAAAGGCACAGAGAGAGGCAGTGGTTCTGGTGTTAAAGATGGAGGAAGAAGGCAAGGGACCAAGAATGCTGGCCTCTAAGGAGGTGGGAAGGGCGAGGAACAGACTCTTCTCAAGCCTTCGAACAGCAGCACAGCACTGCTCACACCGCGTTTCGCCCAGGGAGACCTGCAGCAGGCCACACATGTACAGAACTATGAGAGTAAATCCATGTTTCCCGAAGCCACTGTTTGTAGCAATTTGTTACAGCAAAAACAGGAAATTAATGCAGTAGAATAAGACTGTAGGACTATCTTAATAATGAAAACTAGTAAAGAGCTATAGAGGCTTTGTTTTGATCCACAACAATAATTAATCACCAATTCTTCTTCTTCTTCTTTTTTTAAATCTTTTGAGGGCCGCACCCCTGGCATATGGAAGTTCCCAGGCTAGGGTCAAATCAGAGCTGCAGCTGCTGGCCTGCACCACAGCCACAGCAATGTGGGATCTGAGCCACATCTGCAACCTACACCACAGCTCATGGCAATGCCAGATCCTTAACCTACTGAACAGGGCCAGAGACCGAACCCATGTCCTCACGGATACTGGATGGGTTCATTACCACTGAGCCACATCAGGAACTCCAAATCACCAATTCTTAAAGACCCAAGAGATGGTTTTTTCAAAGTGCTGCCTGATCAGCATCGTCACCCATCAGGGTGAAGTTGGTAGAATTCAGACTGTAGACTCTTCTGGAAGTTGGCTCTTCTGTGTATTTTCCAGGGTCTCTTGCACGCTGTGATGGGCAGGAGGGCAGGATGTCTCCTCTTCTTCCCCAGTGTCATCTTTCCAGGATTATGAAAATATAAAATCAAACACTATCATTCGCTTTTCTTTTTCCAAGTTCATATTCTTCATTGCACTCAAATGTGTTTATGACCTAGAATTCTGCGCTTCTCAAAAACTGCATATAGCAGCCCAGAACTTTGATTCAAGTGTGATGTGTTCTTATACTTGTTTTTGCTCAGTATGGGATCATGAGAGCCTAGTTTTCTTCTCCTTTTCTTTCCTCTCTTTGATCCAAACTTTTAATTTCTTACTCTCTCCTTTCCCTCCAAGAATGTGTGATAAATTCTGTAAGTTACAATATAGCATCAGACAGTTCCACCAGTAGTATCGTAAGCTGTGTTTTCAAAAATGCTGCTTTGCATGTCGATCAACTCAGTCTGAGTCTGAGCTGCTTTTCTTGTCCATCTTCAGGGGCCCCTCAAGCAGTTAGAGGTAAACTGTGCCCTTCCTTTTGGTCACAGGGTCACAGTTCTGGGACCCACCAGTAGCTCTGCGTCCAGTCATCATAAGGGCAGGAGGAGTATCACATGCTCACCACATTCCGAGGGACATCTGTGAAATGGGTACTCAGGTAGCTGTCACATCCTTATTTCCCAAGAATGCGTACCGTATGCTTACTTTCTCATAGAGCTCCCTGACTTTCTCACTGTCGTTTTGGTGTTGACACAGGTCATTTAATAGAAATGTATTTTTAAAAGTCTTTGGCACTGACCTTTACCCCGGTGGTTTTCAAGCTAGTGAGCATCAGAAGGGCTTGAGGGAACATTTCTTGTGTCTGCAGTACCTAGACAGTCGCCCTCTGTTTACCTGACCCCAGCCCAGCCCACGTTACAGCCTGACAGCTGTCCCTTTCCTGCCCCTGTTAAACCTTCATCTTTCTGCTCTCAGTTTATAACGTGCAAGGCATTTTCTCTGAACTTGGTCCTCTCTCCCTCTGGCCGTTCTTTCTGATTCATGTCACCTTTCTGTGCTCCATTTTTTGCCTCTGCTATCTTTGTCTTCAGTGTATCTTCCCAGAAATACGGACCCAGAACTTGAGAGCTGGAGGGACCACTGCTGGCTCTCAGGTCAGCTGTTGTAAATTTCTACGTGTAGAGCAACTGCCTTGACACTGAAGGCTTGTGGGGAGCAGGACACTCATTTCCTGACTCAACAGAAAGATCCTGGAGGGAAAACCTAAGTAATTATAAAGTAGTAAGAAATGTTAAGATGTCATTACAAAAACCTAGCTTATTTTTCCGTGAGACCGAGAGAGGCTAAGAATAGCTCTAGTGGTGAGAAATGAAAGTCGCCGAGTCTATGGTGGTAAAGATGTCAGGGGCAGATCCAGGGGCTGCGAGTTGATTTACTGGCCACCCTGGGCCCCCCAGTGCATCTGGCACAGTGACCCGCAGACACTAGCTATAAAACCAGCCGTCTGTCAGGTAGCAGAGCCCAGGTCTGTTCCAGGGCCATGGTGGCCTCTTCAACCACATGGAGTCTAGGGCCCGAGATGAGTCTAGTAGGGAATTAGATGGCAAATTGCTGATCATTACTGGAAAGGACTGGGGGACAGGATGGGTGGGACAAAGATGAATCACTCTTCCTGGGAGTTTCACAGTTAAATCAAGTGACCTGGTTTCTTTGAACCAATCTTCATCCAGACGCATTGCAGCAAAAAAAAAAAAGTGAAAAATCACAAAAAGAGAGCCACACCTTCAACTCCACTTTTTCTTCCTGTGCCCCGATCAGGGCTCACCCTTGAGTCCCTTAGAACCTTGATTCCAACATGGATTTTTCTGACGGTCTCAGACGGGGGCACAGGCCTCTCTGAGGAATACCCAGTTGTTTCACTATTAACTCAGGCATCAGAGAGCCCTGCCTGGCCTCCCTGTATTATTTTACGTCTTTAGAGCACATCAAACACATTTCAGGTCAAGTTTTATTTGTCATGGATAGTGGAACCATGGGGTAACGTGAGCACAGGAGATGGAGTTCTAACTGGGTTTCTAAACCCAGGGTTCAAATCCTGGCCCAGATCCTTGACTTTTGAAAGCCTTCCATCCATAATCTGGATGGAGCAAGAATGAGGAACTCAGAAAGCTAGAAGGATTAAGTGGGATACTGTTTAAAAGGAGCCTAGTAGGTTCATCATAGACCTTAGTAGGTGCTCGAGGTAAGAGTGTTGTTCCTTTGTAGAACGTTCTGTCATATCCATCTTGTAATGATCTCTGCAGCTCGCTGAAGAGCGGGACCAGGGCTATGGGAGGCAGAGTTGGGTGGTATAAAGGCAGGGTTGTATCCTATTTTAATTTTAAAAATGTGATATTTTTGTTCAACATGGATATTTCTGCATTAATTTTTATTTTAAAATATTGTATTGGAGTATTATCTTGATTCTGAGTTTTTCGGTACTTCCTTAAATTCTGTGCCCAAGGCTGGTGCTGCACCCTCATTCTGGCCAGGGGTGTAGTAGACAGGAGACTGCTACGCCCTTATTTCCTAGAAAGGAAATCTAGATGGAGTGACTAATGCTGCCACTAGCATCCTCTGTTTGTCTGAACAGCCGGCATTATTAAGGAGTCATCTGTACAAATCACCTGCCTCGCAGCTACTTCTAACTCTTTAAGAACCTTCTCATCCATTGTTCTCTCCCCAGCAAGCAGAAAACACTGACTCCATCAGAGGTCCCTGCTGACTCGGAAGGCAGTCACTTGTCATGCTTGATTGAGCCGGCTCCATCTCATTCTCTGGGATCCGGAGTCCTGTGCTCCTGAGGGTACAGTCTCTAGGGACGTTGAGTTGTAGCCTCTGCACTGACATCCTCTGCTTTTATAGCTGCTGCCCTATCACATGATCATCTCCGTTCCTGCCATTAGATGAAAGACGGCATCGATCCCCCAAAGAAGGGAGGCACAGCTGCTGAAATCACTGTAAAACAAAGCTTGTATTTTCTTCCGATGTAAGAGCCTCGCCTTTCTGCATCCGTTCTCCTGAGATGCAGCATCTTGCTTTTCAGGCGGACCGCTGGCCCGGACGCTCTGCTACCTGCAGGGCCCACCTCCCCATAGAGCACGTGTCCACCAGGTGGGGGGAAGCAGAGCTGATAGGATCTGTTGGTTCAAGGGCATTAATTTCAAACTGCAGAATTGTTTCAATGCCTGTATTTTGATGAAACCAAATGATTCTTTGCATATAAACTTTAAAATTGATATAAATGCCTGGGAACCAGTGAGATTGCTTGCTGAATAGGCAATGCATTCTAATTCGGCCTGGGGCCAAGCCCTCCTCCCCTTTCTGAGTGTATATTTAATCCAAAGTAGCTCAGATCTTGTGCAGAAAGAGGCTTTAAAAGTCAAGATAAGGTGACACTGAGGTGACAGATCTGAGTATATAAGCTCTTTGTGTGTGTGTGTGTGTGTGTGTGTGTGTGTCCATAGGTTGAAATATTGATTGGGAAGGGCCAGTTAAACTGAATATTCTGTTAAAATACAGAACACTCTTTATTATCCCGGAATTTCGTCCAACCTGAACCTTTCCTTGTTCCGTGCTCCACTAACTAATCATTTCTTCCTGAGGATCCGATCATAGAGCTATTTTATTTCATTCGTGCTCTGTTATATGGCCTTGCTACTATTTGGCACACTTGGTGGTTTTCACATGGTTTGTTACAGTCAGATGTGATTCAGACTGTTCTATATATCAGAGTATGCTTGAAATGCAATGAAAAAGTAGCAAAGATCTTGAAGATACTGTGATAATTGGCATGTGTTTTCACAGAAAGCAGTTTCAGCTTCTAAAGTCCATATGTAGAGTAATGAAGGATTTTTTTTTTTTTAAATTGCAAGGCATTTTTCTAGGATATGAGGAAATTCTAGAAAGCAAATACATCTTTTGGGTCATGTGAGGTCTTGAAAGTTGAGTGAATCTCATTAGGTTTATTCTTGTGAAGATTCTTGGACCAAAGTTAGCCTCTGAGTGATTAGAATGAATCGCTATTTATTCTTAGGTAGATTTCCTAAAGGACACTCCCGGAGAATAAAAATCTTGGCTGTCAAGAGACTAACATCGGGGGCGGGGAGGTGGATAGAACACATCTAGGGTTACTAATGTCTTCCCCTGGGACTTTTCCTCATGGGTCTCTGCCCCAGTGTGATGCTGCCATCCTGATAGGCTGTGACAGTGCAGCTCCAAGGGACAGTGCTGTTCCTGAGCAAAGGTCCTGAGAAGGTCTGTACAGCATCTGTCCCCATGCTTGGTTCCCCGCCCCCAACCTGGGTATAACCCTTACACACTAGCAAGCCCATGGTGCATCTCTAGAGGGTATAAGCATGAAGGAACACAGCAGAAGACACCCTGTTTCAAAGTAACTCAAGAACTATTCTGGGATCTTTTAATACTGTGAAAGGGATAAATACGCAATTTCTCAAAATATCCTAAGGTCTTATAATTTTCTCTGTGTCCACTGCCTTCTTGGACTGTGGTTGCCTCTCTTCTTTCTTCCAAGTTTTTTTTTTTTTTTCCCTGTAAAATTCCATCGGTCCTCTTCCTTTTGCCTGTCTTATCATCCTCTCTTTTTTCCTTTATCTTTCTGATTCTTAAATCACAGAGCACAGCAACCAGACAGACAAAGCAGGACCCTCCTTGGAAGGGAGGAGAAGGAGGAAACTGAACAGAGTTAAATCATATCCAGGGGGCAGGGGAGAGGAAAAGCTGGACAGAGTTGCCTTTCTATCAGAACTGGAAGTTTCCTGGACTCCCCTGATGTCCTAGTGGTTAAATGATCTGGTGGTGTCACTGCTAGGGCTTGGGTCACTGCTATGGCAGGGTTTGCAGGCACAGCCAAAAAACAACAACAACAAAAAATAGAAGCTTCCAGTGGGCAGGATCTTTGTGCTGGTGACTGCGGATGTAAGGGAATATAAAGCTGTGACCAGCAGGAATTTTGGAGTTAGGAATTCATTATCTGTATTTAGAATATCAAGGGGAGCAGGTTTATAGCCTTTACATTGATGGTATGAATTCAAGCCCCATCCCTGACCATGTTCGTGATTCTGTTTCCAGGAAGCTAATTAACAGATTTGTAATTTTAGAAAAGTACAACTAACTATTGTACTTTATTTTATTGTACTTTATTGTACTTTAATTTCATTGCTTTCCCCCCCAAAAAAAACTTGATGAATAAGTGAATAGAAACCTCATCATCATGATTTTTTAATGTTTCATTCTTTTACAAAATTTTCTATTAAATATTTACATAACTAGATTCAGCTATAGCTATTTTCATGGACTATATGTATATACTCTTTTAGTCTCAAGGAAAAAAATTCTAAAGGTAATTTGAGGTTCTTCTGTGAACTCAAAGCTATTTAAAGATCCAAGATGAAGAATGATGATGTGATGATATTGTTATACTTTTCTTTTTTACCTTTTTCTTTCTTTCTTTTTTTTTTTTTGCTGTAATATGTTTTCATTTTTTCTTATTGGGCTTTTAGCCAAAATTCAATCAACTAAGAAAATACAGATTTTTTTAATCTTTCATCTGGAGGGATATTTACATTTCTAATTTTATAACAAGAGTTGAATGTGCCAAAATTCAGCCAACTGTTAATAAATTAGGAATTAGAAGTGCTTTTCCTGACAAGAACATGGGCCTCAGAGTAACTCAGATCTCGGTTCTAATCCCAGAACTGGCTACACATATGTGGGCCAATTACTTAGCATTCCAGAGCCTCAAGTATCATCGGTGCATAAAGATACATGGCTCCTTGCGAGGAATAAATGATGTACCATATGCATTGCTAAGTGCAAGCCATATTTATCTCATTCTAATATAGCACAATTTAAATTTCTTTTTTCTCTACAGAAAACATTCTATGCTTGGATCTTTTTCACAATCTAGTTCCCAGTTATAAAAGATGTAAATGACTGCATAGAAGGAAGGAAAATTAGCCATTTTATACATTCTTTGTGAGGAGTTATATAATAGGACAGCGCACAAATGCTTGGAAAGCCATAAATGTAGCGCATAAATGTTTTTGCTGCTTGTGATTTTTATGTAACTATATGGAAGCATGGAAACCAGTTTTATTTTACTTATGGTATAAAGCTGTCGCCAAACACCCTGTGCTTAAGTCCTGCTTCACATGGAGATAGTAATGTCTCGTGCGTTTCTGGGTAACGTGGATCTTTCTTTTCTCTGGTGATGTGAGAATTGCAATGTGAGCCCATTGAGATTCACATGGAGTGTTCACTTATAACACATTTTCAGATGAGAATAGCTCCAGGAGCCCGGACTGTGATGGCCGCAATGGAGAAGCAGCTCCTGGAAGGGAAGGTAGATGGGTTAGAGAGCGAGCTGGAGGGAATTTGTACCTGCTCCCACACCTTTCCTCCAGGCTGCCCCAAAGTTTCTGCAAAGGACTAAGACCGACCTGTGACGCTGGCAAGATGGGAATCAACCAAGGACATCAGTGAAGTCGGATTCCTGAGTCTTCCTCGAAATGGACTCTCACTGTTCAATGTTTTGCCTAAGGTCAGAAGCTGTCTTAAGGACCCTTTCTGGTCCGGAACCGCAAAATTTGGGTTCATCTTTCCCCTGAACCCACCCCTTTCAGCCCTTTCTCACTGTCCCACTGTCTTCCCGGCTGACTGCTGTTCCCCTGCCTTAGCATCTCTGGCTGTTGAAGATTCGTTGCTTGGTCGATGCTTTTTCACAGTGGTCCTGTTCAGGGCCATGTCAACACACACTACTTCTTTGTCTCTTTGCTTCATCTTTGAAGGCCTGTGGCGGCATCCTTCCCAGAATGCTGGTCTCTGCAACCCAGGCAGAGCAGTTAGAGCAGGACATTAATTTTTACCATCCAATAGACTTTACAAAGTCAAGATGTCTATTTTTTTTTCCCTTGGCCTCCAATTTATCCATGGACAGAGATATATTCCTTTTATTAAACTATATTATTTTTCTTAGGGATTGAAGGGCTTGATAAATAATGGTGGTATGAATGGAAATGTCTCATACAGATGACTTAGTATTGCTGAAAATTATATTGTGTAGTTGGCATGTAATACCTCTTTCTCGCCCTCTAGCAAGCAGAGTTCACTTGTTAACTGGCTTATTGTCTTTCTCCACACAAGGCCATAAGCTCTATGAGAAGAAGAAAAATCATTTCTCTTCTTTTTATTGCTATATTCCCAGCATTTATCATTGACATAATGGAGGCTTAATAGATGGTAAATAAACTAATGAACTGCATAATCCAGAGTCTTTTCCCATCATTATTATGAAATCATTGTCCTAGCTCCCAAAGAATATATTAGTTCTGTTTCCATTGTGGTCATTGTCCTATATGGGTAAATGATGGGAGCAGAGAGAAAAAACAATTGTTTCATAAATCATACCATTCCAAAGATTTCCATTTTTTTTCCCTCTTATAAAAATCTCCAAGTCAGATACCCCTGTAGCTTTCTATACTGGGTTAGGTTCTTCAGAATCATAAAATTAAGAGTGACAATAAGCATCAGTCATGTAGTTTCCTTTGCTTAAACATTGAGTTGTAGTGACACAACTCACATCGACAGGCATCCACAACACTCTAGTGGCTCAAGTGATTTCACTTCTCCAATGCATTTACTTCAGAACATGTTGTTCATTTGGTTAAATCTAGTGTCAGCTAAATTCTGATATAACTCTTTGATCTATAAAATTTTCTGCTTTCTGTATTGCTTCTTATTCTCTTTTTACAGAAGAAATATTAAAATACTTTTTTTGTTGTTTCCAGAAATTGAAAATGATCTTAAGATTGGATAAGGGGTGAATGTCTTCTTTTCTCTTCTTTTTTATGGCTGCACTGTGGCATATGGAAGTTCTCGGGCTACAGGTGGAATCAGAGCTGCAGCTGAGGCCTATGCCACAGCCACTGCAACACCAGAGGAGTGAATGTTTTCATCTCCCCACCTTCTTCCTGTTCCCTAGAGCTTTTTACAACATAGTAACAGAGCTCTTTATCTGTTGTATTCAAATGTTTCTGAAATCAGCTGCTCCCCTCAAGAACTCAGAATGAATGCTCACCAATTCATAAAGGCTTGAACATGGTCAAAGGGAAGCCTGAGATGGATAGTTTGCAGATATGGGAGTTCACTAATGAGGATGAGATGGAGAAAGTGTTTGCATTCTAAGTTATACTATTATAAAAGGAAAGATATCTGGTGTTATGCATAATAGCAGTGAATGAACCAAATCATCCTTTTTTAGACATAAGAACATCTGTTCCCAATAGATCTGGCCACTTGACTTTGAAGAAAGATACACATGGCAGGCAACACAAGAGTCCTATTCTGCCCTCCTCTTTGAAGTGCTTGCTAGTTGATTTTTGGAAAATTTCCCAAGCCAATGAAGTCACCATGTGTGCTGTGACAATCATGTCACCATTGTTTGTATATAAATCAGGCGTGTTTGATTTCTGCACTGAGTTGTGGATTTCCAGCGTGCACAGGGAATGTGTCTGCTGAGCCTTGTCTCCAGCTGAGCGCTCCTTCCCCTGTGGGAAGAGAAGCCTCCTTCCTGTTTCATAAAACCCAGAGCAGGCAAAGCACAGAGGGAGACTTGCTAAGCCGGGGACACCTGGACATCCTGTGCAGGAGTAGGGGTCGAGGAAGCATTTAGAGGACATGGTTCCTTGGATGAAATTTGTCTACACCTTCACCTTCCTCCTCCTTCAGTCTTCATTTATTCTGAAAGCTGAAGGGCATCTTCTATTTAAAGATTTAAAATAAAAAAAAAATCCCCTGCTGTGAAGACTCAGCGGCCAGCCATGGCTGATTTTCCGTTTTTTCCACAGTGCCTGGAGCGTTTGCTTTTACACAGTGAGCACGTGATGGATGCTTGAGGAAGAAAGGGAGGAACAGAGAAAAGGCACCAGCACAGCTGCCTTTGGAAAGACGTGCTTTACTGTTCTTCCTCCTCTCTTTCCCTTATTTTCCTTTCTCCTTTGAGCACTATCCAGTAGTAACAGCTGGCATAGTTGTGTTGTACCTTAGAGAGCAGGTGGGAGAGAAGTATGGGTGGGCCTTGGGTTGGGTGATAGAAAGTCAAAACCTGGAAATGCTTTCTTCCAAATAGAGGGTGATGGATAATCAGAGGACACAAGTGCTTCCGTTAGATTCCCTGTTAAAAGGAAAAGCTTGTCTAAGATTATTACATTCCTTAAGGACTTGGAAATTCAAATAATTGTGAGACATTGCTATAGAAATATCAATAGCCTGGCCTGTAATAAATGCATGTAAGTTTGGAGGGTGATGACCCAATAAACTAAGTCAAATGCACACACACACACACACACGCACACTGATGAATTCCTTCCACACCTAAACTCCTCTTTGATCTTGAAGGCTATAGTTGGCAAATCAGATTATACTAAGTCAAGCAAAAGAAGGATGGTTTAATAAATGAGATTTCCATGTGCTAAAATGTTTCTAAACTTCTAGTATAGATTTGGCACTTTTCACAGATTTAGGAAAATACCCCTGCCAATTTTTGGCTTTTCTTTTCTGTGTAGAATGGGAAAATTTGAAGGATTGCCATCTTTGGAAAATGGTGACTGTTTTAAGTCTCATTAGAATTATTTTTCTTGTTAGCTGTTTAGGAGATTCACAAAGACAAGTATTAGGGGACATTTGCTTAAATATCTCATTTAATCTCTATTTTTTTCTGGAAAAAAATGGAATATTTGTGATTTAAAACTTAAAAAGGAAAAACTATTCTGCTGAACTATAGAGACTATAATAAATGTCATACTTATGCTATTTGATAACTATGTGTGCATGTGTGTTTGTGTGTATGCTATATAATATATATAATATAATATATAATATAATTAATATATTATATATGATATAATTATATAATAATATAACATATATAATATATGTCTCTATATATCTATATGTGTGTATTTGTGTATTCTTTTTAGGTCTCAAGTTTGATGAATTCTTATTGATTAGGAAGTTGGTTTATTACTCTTATTTGAAAGTCTGACTTTAGATCCAATCTTGACTTGGAAATTGATGAGTTGTGTGAGACAAAGGTAAAACCCTGTTTTGAATGTTAAACATAACAATGCTTTATTGATGGTTTTGTCCTATCCATTGTTAAAAGTTAGGTTGCTATCACAGTGCAGTGAAAGGAGAATTAAATTTTACTTTAAGTACAGAATTTCTGCTGTGTGTAGTGGATTACAAATCTGACTGCAGCAGTTCGGGTTGCTACGGAGGTGTGGGTTCAATCCCTGGCTCTGTGCAGTGGGTTAAAGGATCTGGTGTTGCCTCAGCTGAGGCTTGCCTTCAGTCCCTGGCCTGGGAACTTCCATATGCCCTGGCTACAGCCATTACAAATAAATAAATAAAATAAATTAGTATAATTTTAAAAAATTCTTAAGTTCAAGTATTTGTTTGCTTCTTACCAGGCATGTAACCTGGAGAAATAATGCAGCTACAAATCAAATGAATTTTAGAAGTCTGATTTAAAATGAGATCAGACTGTCTGTCTGTCCATCTCTCTATCTGTCACCGTTCTTCATATAGTGACTACTAAACCAAAGAGATAAGTGGCTAACTGGTATAATTATTTAAATTGTTTCTCTAAAAACTTTCCCCACCAACTTGCTCTATCCTATTTCTGAAATCCCTCTCTTGCTTTCTTAACTAGCTATCTGGCAATCAGTCAAGCACTATCTGGTAGCATCAACTGTTACTTATTTTGTGTGGGTGTATGTACCTGTGAGTGTTTGAAAAACATTTCACTACATGTGCATCGTTTCCCTACTGGACTCTAAATTGCTTTAGATCAGACCTGACTTGTGATTTTTCTTCACTTAGGGAGCCCCGCACAGGGCTTCACACAAAATGGTTGTTCCGATCGGTTAATAGATGAGAAATTTCCTTAAAATGCTGTGGTGATAAAAACAGGTTAATTTTGAGTGTACATTGTGAAAGGTGAAATGAAAAGCCTTGATATAAAATCTAAAAATCACATACAAAGCTTTATCTAAAGGTTTCCTCTTTTTTTCTAATTGAAAATGTAACTTAACATATATTTTGTTTGAATAGTATTTTACTATGATTTATTGCATTTTTGGGGATTTACAATATGTTAAATGAAAGACTTCTTTGCCTTTCATTGGGGTGCTAATCTGAGCAAAGGCAATATTATTGCCTATCTCAGACTGTGTTATCCATTTGTCTTCTCTGAGATTCCTTCCACTTGTTTTTCATTCTCCCGCAGTCTTCATGCCAATCCAGGAAGATGTGGTTCCTCTGAGCAGATGGAGTCGGGGGAAAAAAACAGCAACAAAAAAGAGAGGTTGATTTTACTGTCCAAGTGAGAGAGTTTAGCTCCTCGTCTCGATTTGGTGGGACTCCTGGATAGTGTGATCTGAAGAAACCACCTATCTTTGTGGGCTTTGAAAGAAGGTTTTTAGGAAAACCCCCAATTGTTCTTCCTCCCCTACCCTTTCTCTGCTTTTTTATTTAAAAAGATGATTTCTGGCACTAGAAAGATGTGATCCCCATTTATCATATTTTAGATTGCTAACCAGAGGCGACACTTGGTGTTATCTAAATAAGAGGGGTTTCCCACGCTCCAAACGTGTAGCAGGATGACTGAGGGAAGAGTCCCTCACCCAGTAGGACACTGACTGTCAAGGGGAGCCATGAAGTAAGGTGGAATTGAGGTCCTTGCCAGCGTGGAAGTCAGATAGAAATGGATGGTCTGTCTCAGGGTTCCATGTGAATCATGAATGATGTCATCAGTCCTGGGAACTGGAGCCACCACTAATTATTATCTAGTTAATCATCAGTTGTTTTTGAGGCGAGAAGTCTGGGATTCAGGCAATGTAGGTCGTTACTGTGCTCTGACAACTCGTAGAAGAACCGAGGATGGAAGTCATAGCTCCTGCTTCCCCCCATTGTGGAATCTAAAGCAAACACACTGCCCTCGTGCATGGGTTGAATGCATTAGACCTTGAGGATCGTGGGTTCAGGGAAACAGTTTGGCATTTCTCGTAGTTGATATGAATTATCTCATCGATGGATTCTTGGTAAATATCTGTTGAATTTAATGAATCAACTGTTTCCCTGTGTGGTCCAGGGCAAACCAATTTTGCGTCTCCTCTGTCCATTGTCTTTCTCTTAGCTTCCACCATGCCAGCATATCAGCATCTCTGTTTTGTGACCAGGGCTGTTGCTGAGAGAGAAACAGGGTCGAGCTACTCACAAAAGGACTGAAAAAGGATGGGATTTAGAAAAGCCAAGTTGCCCTGCAGGAGTCTCAAGGGGCTCTTTCTCTCCCCATCGCATTTCCTCAGAATCACAGAGTGAGCTGATGTCTACCTTGAACTCCCCTGCCATCCGACTCTTCCTGTTTTACCCTCTTTTAAAAACCCCTGCTCCCTGAAGCTTGTTTCTATTTAAGCGTCATTGTTTTTCCTTCCCATTTTCAGACCTACAGACTCTTTGTTTTATACCCTTCAATTACCCAAGACTTTGGCACTAGACTAGCAGGTCTCTCAACTCTAAATCCTTCCTCCCCTTTAATGATGTATAATCCATCCTCCCCTGGTCCTTCTGGCACTTGATTCCCTCATGTCCAGTGTTTCTCTCTGCTCAGCTTAAGCCACACGTGCCTAGTGGTCATACCCTCAGCACTGTGACCATTAACCGTCCACATCAAAAACCACTCATCAAAATAGCGTCTGTTCTGACCATAACACTCTCTATCCAGCTTTCGTTTATCTTCTTCCTCTGGGACCATTCCTCAACCTTGTTTGAACCCCTGTGTTCACTGACACCCCATTTTCCCATCCTCCGATGCCCCATTCCACTGATCCTTAAGCCAATGCCCCCAAATCACTTGACTCTGAGTGCCTGTTGTTCTTGTCAGGCACTCCTCCAATCCTGAAGCTCCCAAGTGTCTTTTTTCAAGTATTTCTGCACCCTGGTTCCTAACCTCCACCAGAGAAAGCCACTATCACTGGGGAAATATAGATCCATCGTCACCTCCTCAGTTGTGCCCTCAGCACTACCCCAGATCCTGCTCTCTTTCTCTGGTCATCTGACTTTTCTACTCTTCAAATACCTGGCCTTTCTACTATTCTCTGTCTTACTCTACTGCTTGCCAGAGAAAATTAAAAAAAAAAAAAAAAGTCCTCAACTTTTCACGATGGACTTGACTACTCTAGACCTACCCGCATCTGTACCTATATCCCTCCCTCCTCCAAGGTCATCCCCTCCGTACTTCCTCCTGATTCCATCCTTTTCTCAAAACATTGCCACACCCCTGTGCTTACACGCTTCGTCACCGGCACCGTCATGATCAACAGATGATGCTTCTTATAAGTTAATGAGAAGATTAAGTGTGCATGTTTTCCCCTCCTTTTTTATGTAATGCAGTCTTTCATGCTTTCATTTCACTGCAGGCAAGTTCCTGACAAAAATAAAATTATTTTTTTTCTTAAACTAAATGCCATCTCTAACTGAAAGTATCTGCCGAGTTCACACCTGTGCTGAAGGGATGACCCTCCTTCTGGGCAAGATGACAAGTCCAGCTCTTATCCTTTCATGGCAGAAGGACAATGCTGCCTCTCCCAGCTCTGACATTTAAAATATTTCACTTCTTAGGTAAACAAACAGAAGAGCATATCTGCCATCAAAGTACAACATAGAGAAAATTCAATTATGAATGTCCTTGGATTCCGCACCTGCCACAGGCTTGCTTAAAACATCTCATTCTTGAGAGAAACATTTAATCAGCATGCTCTAAAAGTAGAAAGAGTGTGACCTTTAAAATCACAGTCCTGAATCTGAATACCTGCTCCATCACTTACCACTTATGAGAATTTAAACAAGCCATAGCTACGCCAAGGGAGATGCTGGACCATTGGAGGAAAGTGGGATGCTTCTCTCTCATGGGAATCAGGGAAGACCTGCCCGAAGGTGGCATGAGAGACTCCATGGACTGGAAGCCAGCACCTGAAATTCTTGACCAGCAGAGGAAGGCAGCGATCAGGCAGATGGGATGTTGAGGTCATGCCCCAGAAGGAGGGTCGGGAGGACTAGATCCTCCAGATTCATAGAACAGCAGAAGTGATTCATAAACCCTGCTGGGAGATAGGCGGGCGTTACAGATGTCCTCTTCTGGGACCAGCTGGGTGGCCTCTAATTTACTTGACATTCAAGATGAAGACCTGAGAAGTGTTTGGATGTGAGGAGAGGGTTTGACCAACTAACCAACTACCCACGTTCTTAAAATTGTCTTCACTGTGTCAGGTGAGGTCATCCCAGAGCTAAGCATGTTGTTAGAATTCCCTGCAAAATGTCTTCACGGAGTCAGAAATCAGTGGTATTTTCTCATCATCTTGCCTTTGTAGTGGATTGGTACATAAGGTAGAATTGTAAATGTAGTCAGTTACAGTGATGACTTCCTTCCTCTTGGAGCATAAAACTCACTGTGGATGTTTAATGAAATGTACATGTTCAAACCCTATACTTGGAGATTTTGATTGAGTAAATCTGGAATGTCACCTGGGAGTTCGTAAATTCTAAATTCCACAGTTGATTCAGGTGCACATTTTATTTTTTATTTTTATATATACTTTTTGCCTTTTGTCTTTTTAGGGCTGCACCTGTGGCATGTGGAGGTGCCCAGGCTAAGGGCTGAATCGGAACTGCAGCCGCTGGCCTACGCCACAGCCACTGCAACACCAGATCCGAGCCGAGTCTGCAACCTACACCACAGCTCATGGCAATGCCAGATCCTTGACCCACTGAGTGAGGCCAGGAATTAAACCCACAACCTCATGGTTCCTAGTTGGATTTATTTCCTCTGAGCCATGGTGGGAACTCACAGGTGCACATTTTAAAAGAACTACCATATTCGAAAATATTATTCACTATGTTGTCTGATGTCAGAACCTGTGCAGTACAGGTCATGGTATAGTTAGACCAATGGATTTTATAGATTTTAGTCCAAAAATGAGAACTCCTAGCAAAATAAGCCGTAGCAATTAGCTAATCTCACTTTTCTCACATTGCTTCTTGTTTCTTCTAGATGGCCTTGTTTAACTGGCTAATTTTAAACTGTTTATTTTGCATTATGTTTAAAATTTCAAAACGTTTTTATATTATCCTAATAGAATTTTAGCTAAAATTTCTCAATTTTATTTTATTTTTTTAATTTTAGGAAAGATACTTTTAATGATTTTTTTTCCCTTATAGCTGGTTTACAGTGTTCCGTCAATTTTCTATTGTACAGCATGGGTGACCCAGTTACACATGCATGTATAGATTCTTTTTTCTCACATTGTCATGCTCCGTCATAAGTGACTAGATACAGATCCCCGTGCTATACAGCAGGATCTCATTGCTTATCCATTCCAAAGGCAGTAGTTTGCATCTATTAGAAATAGTCATACATATTGTGATATGGGGAGCAGGAAGAGTTTTCCTTACCTCCCCCTAAACTTCAGTTTCCCAGCTGTAAATGAAAACTATATAGATAAAAATTCAATTTACCTCATAGGGTAATTTTTGTGATTAAGTTAACTGATTCATTTAAAATACTGAAAATGATGTTTTGACTTATACTGGCCATCCAAGTACTAGTTTCTATTCATGACGATAATGGATTGCATTTTCCTTTTTTTGCAAAAACACATTATTTATGCCAAAATACACATAACTCTCTTCCAAAGGGAGCCTTGGAATGAGGGACTAATAATTCCATATTCCAACAGCTCCGTTTTGAGGACTAATGAGGTAGCAAATTTGAGAGACTATTTCCATTTGTTTGGTGAATATTTTTTTGCAAAGATAGCATACTGCATGCTGAGGTTGTTGTTGAAGCTGGAAAAATAAACTGGAACTAAGACTATTTTCTGGGTCTATTGGGGAGGAAATGCACATTGTGTTTCTTAGTCAAATTTGTTTACATTCAGGTGACAGCATGCATTGAGCTTTAATTTTATTAAGACTGCTGCTTCTGGTTCTTTGGAAAATGGCATAGAAGTAGGTGGTGGTATTCCTATCACACCATCCTCCAGGCCCTGACCCCACAAGAAGTACACATCGGGACATATATCACCTCCATGACTGTTGTGTGCCTGGACATACCTCTGTGATACTCAGTCTGTGTTCCATATCCGGGGACAAAACACTTAGAAACCACCTATCACAAACTTCTTTCAAAATCATTTATATCTCAGAGCCTTATGTGTAAGAACAATGACAGAGAAGACCAATCAATGTATAATTGGTGGCACATATTTTTATTGCTAGTCTTAGAAGTAATGATTTTTTGTTTGTTTGTTTTTTGAACTTATTCTTCCACTCCAAGTCTTCTGGAATCTAAGTGTTTGTAATTATTGTGCATATATTGATCTGACCTAAACTAATGGCTTAAAAAATTTCTTAAGATGATACCAAAAAGAGATCTTACCGCTTAGCACAAAGAAAGAAGTGAATAGGTTTTTGGTGAATAAAAGTGGTTGGAAATGTAAACAAAGCCCATATTTTGCTCATATTCCTCATTATGAATTTTAGCAGAAGAAAATTTCTTTTTGTATGGATGTGGACTTCATATTTTGCCCACAGTGAATTTTCTTAATTCTGATTCCTTTTTTCCATTCTTTTGCTACAAAAAGTCATGGCAATTACAGTTTTTGACGGTTTTTTTTTTTTGGAAAAAGGGAGATTGTGATATTTATTTATTGTGTTATTTAGCTTTTTGATATGATAAAAATCTTTAAAAACTTTCAGAAAAGAAAAAATGGAGGGTATATATTGCTATCAACCATAGCCATTTTATGTATTTTAAAAATTCACATTATCAACTCATGGACTGAGAGAAGAGGTGAAGAATGTAGCTCTTGGTTTAATTAAATATAAGTTACTTTTTGATGGTCACTCCCTGTGCATTGCTCATTTTTGTTTGCTGCAGTAGACCTGGGATCCGACACATCTGCCGTGATGGTATATATGATACAGACAAAGTCTTCTCAACTAGTTTTTGTACTTACCTACTTAGATAAAACTCTCCTTCAGAGCATTAGCTGCTAATGAAGGAGCAGGTTCTCTGAGGGACCATGATGTAATATTTGGGAAATTCCTTAAACCTTTTCTCTCTGTCTCATCTTGGCTCCCTCCCTCCCTCTCTCTCCTCTTTCACCTTCCTCTCCTCCTCCTTATTCTTTCTCTCTCTCTGATCACCATGCATATTAACATATTAAAGAATTTGAAAGCTCCTGCAAAATTTTTAAAGCCGACTTATGTTTGTTAAAAGTTTGCCACATTTTCAGTGATTAGGGTTTATTTATTTTTTGTGTAGAGTTTGTGTTGATATACATTTTCTCCCTAATTCATGATTTATGTAGCACTTGAGACCCAGAAGAGGCAACATAAGCCTATTTCTGATTTCTGATCTGAATTTTTAGTGTCAAAGAACAACTTCATTGGAGCTCCATTTCCATCTCCTCTGTTGAGTCTGGTTGTTATTACCTGTGCTGGTCAGAACGCTGACAACACTGTAAGAGACCAGCTTAATGTTTATAACAGTATTTTATACTTTTATCACTATTATGGTTTCAAAACGCATTTGAATATATGATCTCTTTTTGTTCTCTAAACAGCTCTCTGACACGGATTCCCTCTTGAGAAACTATAACGCTTCTGCTCAGAGGAGAATGAGGCATGAGCCAGGGCGCACACCTCTGAGTGCTTGTGCCAGATCGCAGCACTTTCCAGCCCAGAGATCCCCACAACATACGTTTACAAAGCACGTGTCTTGGTGTTCCTGTTGTGGCGCAGGGGTAAAGAACCCGACTAGTATCTATGAGGATGCGGGTCCCATCCCTGGCCCTGATCCTTAACCTTAGGATCCTTAACCCACTGAACGAGGGCAGGGATCAAACTTGCGTCCTCATGGATACAAGTCAGGTTCATTACCGCTGAGCCAGGATGGGAACTCCCAGCACAGTGGATTTAAATGATCACTATTGACTTACGTTTTCCTCTCCATATGTATGTTCAGGCAGTATGTGTAGTGATTCAAGGGGTTTAAATCCTGGCTCCACATGTACCTTTTTGACCCTAGATGTGTTTCTTAACCACTGTGCTACAATTTCTTCACATTTACAATGGAACTTTTACAGGTACTTAATCAAATTGCTGTGAAGATTAAATTCATCAATACATTAAAAGGGCCTGACATATAGAAAGCACGCAGTCAACATTAGCTGTTCACTTTCCTTTTTGTTGGGAGGCCTCTTCTCTACACCTGATCGAACCATTAGACTCGAGGCAGGTTCCATTGCATCTTGACCAGACACAGTTGTCTTAGGGACAAAATAAAATGGCATAAATGACAGTGCCTGGAATGTGGCAGGAAGACAGTGAAACAAAGAGATGTCAAAAATAAATCCTCTCAAGCAACCTTGTGTTTCTGCAGTGGGACTGGGAGGGAAGATGGCGAAATCTAAGAAATTGCTTTTACTGTATTTAAGCTGTCAAAGTGTGCGGTTGATGGATTCCATAAATTCAAGAATTGTGCAGTTCCTTTGGGTTTAAGAACCTGTTCATTGATAAAGCCAGGTGTCAGTAGAAAATTTCAAACGACCCTTTACCAAGACAACAGATAGTTTGTGAGCGTCTCAAGATTTGTGACAGAAACTTAAAAATACCATTGGACACTGTTTTCTTCCAAGAAAATAATCCTTAGAAAAAAATATTTATATATACATCAGTAGCATTTCTTGACATCTCTTTACTTTTTTTCCAATGGATTTCTGAAAAAGGCTTATGATTTGTCAATTTTTAAAAATTAAAGTATAGCACACCTAAGTAGGAAATTCTAAGTAAGAAGGGCTAATAGTTCTTACTTTTTTCATCTTCTCTTTCTCTTTTCTCTCTCTTTCTCTTCCTTCTTCTCCCTGTTTACCATTTTGTTCTTCTTTAAGTTGTAAGACTTTATCTTTTTAGAGCAGTTTTTGTTGTACTGAAAAATTGAGCAGAAGGTGTAGGGGTCTCCTATATCCCCTCCTCCACACACGCATAGCTCCCCCCATTATTAACATTCCCCATCACAGTGGTACATTTGCTGCAGTTGAACCCACTTGACCCATCAAAATTACCCAAAGTCCATGGTTTATATTAGGGTTCAACTCTTGGAGATGAACCTTCTGTGGGTTTGGATAAATGCATGATGGCATATGTCCATCATTATGGTATCATACAAAATATTTTTGCAGCCCTAAAAATCCTCTGGGCTCTGTTTATTCATTCCTACTTCCCTAGTCCCTGCCAACCACTGATCTCTTTACTGTCTCCTGAGTTTTATCTTTTCCAAAATGTTATATAGTTAGAATCAGGTAGTATATAGCCCTTTCAGATTGACTTCTTTCACTTAGTAAGAAGCATTTAGGGTTCCTCCATGTCTTTGCATGACTTGATAGGTCATTTCTTTTCAGCACTTAGTAATATTCCATTGTCTAGATAAAAGGTGACTTACCCACTTGCTCCTGAAGGACATCTTAGTTGCTTTCAGGTGCTGGCAGTATTGAATAAAGTTGCTGTATAGCCACATGCAGGCTTTTGTGTGCACATGTTTTCAAGTGATTCTGTATTAATATCTGTATTCTTCCCCTGAAAGGAATGAAAAGATACTTTGAAGTGGTGATTTATCACATCATTAGCCTTCATTCATCCCTCAGTTTACAGATGAAATCAATAGCTGATTACTTGGCATCACTTTTAAAGAACAAGCAGAGAGAGGGCTTCATAAGAAGGATGGGCGCCCAGAAGAGGCAGATTTCGTACAGGACCCAGAACCAGAGCCCTGGATAGAGGGGACCAGGAAGAGGGGGAGACCTGGTACCGCAAAGCCCAGCTTGAGAGTTGTTCCTCTTCTTTCTCTTACCTTCTCAACTCTGTCAAGGTCTGAAAACCCATGTTACCACATGACTGTATGTTTAATGTGTTTAACTTGTCTTACTTCATTTGCTCTTAAGACAGTTTTATTTCATCACAAACACCAGTCTTCTGAGAAACACTCAGCTGTTATGTCCTGCCTGTCTTTTATCCTTGGCTTCATGTTTGCCTCGAGATATCCCACCTGTGACTGCAGCCACTCCTCCTGTTCACTAACTTTGGCAGGAGGGTGCGTGTGAACCCTCCACCTGCAGGCAGAATAATCTAGAGGCAATTCCCCCAGAAGCCTAGAAACAGCAAAGCCCCGTGAAGACATTGAAATTACCAGAGTAACTCCTTGTCCCGTCAGCATCAAAGGCCTCAAATTTTCTTTCCAAACCCAATTACAAAGAGGGAGAAATGTGATTAGAGTAAAATTTTCATGTGTATAATATTTGTGGCACTGTGTAGCTGAAGCCATGGTCCTCTCTTTGCCTCCCGATCCTTGTCTCCTACCTGGTTCCATAGGGCGTTGCCAGGTCACTAGACAGGCCACCTATTGAGGTAATTTACATTCAACAGTTAGAGGGGAGTTCCTTTGTGGCTCAGTGGGTTAAGGACCTGATATTGACTCTCTGAGGATGCAGGTTGGATCCCTGGCCTTGCTCAGTGGGTTAAGGATTTGGTGGTAGGTTGCACATGTGGCTTGGATCCAGTGTTGCCATGGCTGTGGCCTGGGCCACAGCTGCAGCTCTGAGTTGATGTGTGGCCTAGGAACTTCCATATGCCACAGGTGTAGTCCTAAAAAGAAAAAAAAAGAGTTAGGGATTGTTCCAGGCTTATTGTGACACCTCTCCTAATGGCAGCAACGGGGATCGTGACTATTTTACCCCTGTTTGTGGTTTGGTCTCCAAGTTAAACCTAGAAAAGTCTCAATAAGTAATATTTATTCTTGGTAGCAAGAAAAAAATAAATACTTGGCCATGGAATCATTCATGAACAAAGTTGTGAGTGACAGCTGAAGATAGATGATTTGCGTCATCCATTTTCAGTGAGACAGTTCTCCACTTAACTCAGGTGCATGAAAAAGATTTCCTTGGCAGATGAGTGATCTGGAGGTGGGTATTTATAGAATCACCGTGCCCAGGCACATCACCAGAGAGAATGCTGGTAATTGGGAAGACCAAAGACTGCCCCTCGATGGTCCTTCCAGGAACACTGTCATATGAATCGTCACTATCTGGATGACAAAACATCTCCATAAAGGCATTCAGAAGTCATTTGCTCATATTTGTTTGGGTTGTTCTTTATGCTGTGTAGCTCAGCAAAATACTTGGGCAGCATAAGGAGACTACACTTAAATTTTGTCTTTCTTCTGGGAATTGAGATGCTAAGAAGGGGGAAGGAGTGTGAGTCATTGGTAAAGGTTCTTAAATGTGTTAGTTGAATTTTATTGGAAACGCTTTAAAAGATCAAGATATGTCACCATAGTAATTCTCCCCATACAGTATGTAGGAGAACACAATGAACTACTAAGCAATTAACAACATTTTTTTATAATAATGCCATCCTGCATGATTCCCAAGTGGATGCACTGTAAGAAAGACAATGCCCTCCAGTTTTTAAACGATGTTCCCATGGAGATGGGACTCCCAGCCTCTCCTAAAGGGCACCTCACTAAAATAATGCACGGAGATGAACAATGGTATCATTAAAAATAGAAAACCTAGTCTAAGTATATTCACTTCTTAAATTTAGCATATTCTGATTTATTTATGCGACGTTAAGAGAGCAAAAGCCCACTGTGGTTGTCTGAAGCGACCTTTTCTTAGATCCTCTGCCCTCTGATGACTGATGTTGAGCAGGTAACTGTCTCTGACACGCAGTCTCGGATGCCACCACGTCTTACCCTATGTCATTCTGTCCAGTGTCTGATGCATTGTCCATAACACAGTAACCCCACAAAGAGAGCATTGCTATTATCACCTTTATTTTGCAGAAGAGAAAACTGAAAGTTAAGAGAAGTTAACTTAAGCAACTGTTACAATTGGTAGGTGGTAAAACCAAGTTTGGACCTAGGTCTCATTTTATTTTATTTTATTTTATTTATTTTATTTTATTTTATTTCATGTCTTTTTAGGGCCACACCTGAGGCATATGGACGTTCCTAGGCTAGGGTTCAAACTGGAGCTGGAGCTGTTGGCCTATGCCACAGCCACAGCAACACTAGATCCAAGCCATGTCTGCAATCTACACTACAGCTCACAGCAACACCAGATCCTTAACCCACTGAACGAGGCCAGGGATTGAACCTGCCTCCTCATGGATACCAGTCAGATTTGTTACTGTTGAGCCACAACGGGAACTCCTGGTCTCCTTAATTTTATTTTTTAATTTTTTTTTATGGGTAAAGAAACCATTGTTTTACTTTATTTATTTTTGTTTTTAACTTGTGGATTTTACTTTATTATGGTTTTTATTTTTTCCATTATAGTTGATTTACAGTGTTCTTAATGTGAGAAAAAGAATATGTGTATATATGTGTGACTGGGACGGCTTAATTTTAAAACAGCTTTTTCTAGACACTGAGCTGTGATTGTCTTCTCAGGATCTCATGCTGCCCTGGTGACATAAAGATGTTTAGTAAATGCTTGTTGTATAAATGAACACATGAACGAAACTCTGTGCTCATGAAAGATCAACGTGTTTCCTTTTCCTTCTTTCTGTTTACACCTAAGAGCAGGAAGCAGATTCTGGGCGGAGCACCTGCTGACCAGACCTAGTTATCTCTGTGGAATGTGAGCATCTCTTTACTCTGAAATGTGGGCCAAACGGGCTGAGGTCATCCTCAGAGCTCTTTCCTCTCTTTGCAGGAATGGTCCCTCCCTTCATGGTTGGTGCCATCTGCTCACTGTTAACCAACTGTTAACTAACTTTGCTAACTGTGTGTTTTAATGGCTCCACATCCATTTTATTTTCCATTTCAAACCTGTTATATAATATAAACCCACTGTGAGAGAATGTTCTGTTTCTAAACCAAAGTGAGGAGGTTGGCTATTTCAGCCATGTACATAGTAAAGAGAGATGGTTCATTTAAAGTGTGAAAGTAACTACACCAGCCCCTGAGGCAGCAGCGCCCCCCCGCCCCCGCCCCTGCCACCCCGTCGTCTTCTCCTCTACCGCTTAAGTTTAGAACAACTTGACTCTTTCCTCCCTTTTAGTGTGGGTTTATTATTTCATTTTTCAAAATTCAAGCGCTTTTGGACTAAGAAATGTTGTGGGCAACTTTGTCGGCGTTTCCATAAAGAACTGGAAAGGATCGGTGTTCTTTATATAGTCTCTGTCTGGCTTTGGGAAACTTGACTAATACCTTTCATCTCACTGTAGTGTATGTATTGGGGAAGAAGAGAGAAAAAGAACAAGAGAAGGCACTTCAAATTATTTTCCCTGGGAATCTTATAATCAGTCTCTAGCACAAGATGAATCTTTTATTAAAATTATTAATATATTGGAAGTTCCCTGGTGGCCTAGTGGTTAAGAACTTGGCATTATCACTGCTGTGGCTCGGTTCACTGCCATGGCACAGGTTCGATCCTTGGCTCATAAACTTCCACATGCCATAGGTGTGGCAAAAAAAAATTTTTTAATGTATTGAATATTAAGGCAAGATATAACTAGTTTTATCAAGCTCATTTCCTGAGGGTAGATATGTAAATCTGTGGAGCCCTTTTGAAGGACAATTTTAAAACCTCTATGAAAATATTTAAAAGAATATCTATTTTATACAACTACAGATGTGATAAATTCATTTGAGTGATAAAAAAATGGAAAAAAAGAATATCTATTTTGATGCAAATTTGCTATTTCTAAAATCATATCCTAAATAAATAATTTGGAACATGCAAAGAGTTATAACTCCAAATATATTTATTGCAATGCCCAGTGAAACTACAAACTCATGAATGCCAAACTCATAAAGAATACATTTGGATGAATTACCAATAGGAAATTGGTTATAAAAGTTACCAAGAGAATATAGTACTACTTAGCCAACAAAAATGATGTTGTAACTATCATCTATCTATCTATCTATCTGTCTGTCTATCTATCTAATCTGTTTACATGGAAAGATGCTTATATTTTCTATTGACATGTAGTCGACTTACAATGTTGTGTTAATTTTAGGTGTACAGGAAAGCAATTCAGACAAATATACCCTTTATTCTTTTCAGATCCTTTTTCATTATAGGTTATTAAAATATATTGAGTTTAGTCCCTTGTGCTATACAGTATGTCATTATTGTTTATCTGTTTTATATACGATATGTTATTATTTATTTATTGATTTATTTGTCTTTTTTGTCTTTTAAGGCCGCACCCACGGCATATGGAGGTTCCCAGGCTAGGGGTCCAATCAGAGCTGTAGCCACCAGCCTGCGCCAGAGCCACAGCAACATGAATCTTAGCCGAATCTGCAACCTACACCACAGCTCAAGGCAATGCCAGATCCTTAACCCACTGAGCGAGGCCAGGGATAGAACCCATGTCCTTCTGGATGCTAGTTGGGTTCGTTAACCACTAAGCCACGACGGGAACGCCTGTTATTATTTTAAAAAGGGGTTATCCAAACACACAAGTATATATGGTAAAGCTATGAAAGAATATACAACAAGGTGTTAAAATGTAATACATGGAAATATGTTTTTTTCATTAATCTATTCTTTCTATTTTTATTTCAAAGAGCAAGTATGGCTTTTGTGTTGAGAGAATTTTTTTTTCTTTTATAATTCTCTCCTCACAACCAAGTATTCAAATTGACCTAAATTTTCAATTACTTTTCTTCAAATCAGGGTGGATATGTTTGATTCTAACAGATACAAAATTTGGAAAATGAGATCCTAGAGCAGAGGTAACTGATAAATGACTCAGTCTTTTCCACCCAACCACTGAATTAGGTTGTGATTGCTCACCAGTTTCACTGGCCTTAAATCTCCCTCTTGAAAATGTGTTGAATTTATTTTAAACAGGTTAGCTCCCATAACAAGTTCAAGGGATCATCAGTTCACATTCTACAAAACATTAACATTTATATCCAACTTTATACTTTCTTTGATCAACAGAGAGATCAAATCATCACAAGGCAAAGGACTGAGAAGTACATCGATCCTCTTGATATTTACTGTCCTAGGATGCAGGGTATTGTCCTAGGGTGGGACCCGAAGGCAATGGCAGGGAACTCTACCCAGTATTCTGTGATAACCTATATGGGAAAAGAGCCTGAAAAAGAATGTGTATGTGTATATAACTGAGTCACCCTGTCGCACAGCCGAAATTATCACACAACATTGTAAATCAACTATACGTCGATACAACTTTAAAAAAAGAAAAATAAAATGGCAAGAGTTATGTAATCCCCCAAATACAAAAATGCCTCAGGAAGTGCAGAATAGTGCCATTCAGTCCTGAGCTCTGTTCATCAAGTGGACATTCGCAGAAATGATTTTAATAACTGCGGAGTGACTTGGAGAGTCTTTCCCTCACTCTGGGAAATAATATGAAATTCAGTAACCATGGGTGATGAAGGATGGATCAATGTGCTTTCAAGGCAGATAGATCAGAAGACTGTCCCATAGCTCTCGGAATGAAAGATCTGAGCCAGAGGCCCCGGCAGCTGGTGCTTACACAGTACGTATAAACCAATTAGATGGCGAGTGGTAATTTGACTTTCTTTTAATTTTCTCTTGATGGTCGTAAAAGTGTTGTCTAATAAGATGGAATTGAAGGATGTCTAAAGTTCTAGAAATTGATCTTCTTTACGTCTGTGGTAATTCCTCCATAAATTACAAGGACAGATGCTATGATAGAGTATGACGCAGCCTGTGACCTGTCTAGTCGCTTCCCTGCCTCAATCCTCAGTGGAATCTGAGGCTCATTATTTTCTACCCCGATTCCCTGATTTCTCTAGTCTTCTGCTCCAGCTTATTCGAACAGACAACGAAATGTCTTGGAAGTACAGTAGAACCTCACTACTGCTTTTTCATGGTGATATTAACTCAAATGCATCACCACTTGGACCATGTTCTTGGCATGTGACAGTATAGAGGAAAGATCCATCACCCCCTGTTGTTATCATGAAAAGCATCCCCAGATCACAGGCATTTTCACTGGTCTCCCCTTTTCAGCGTGTGCCCTCACAGACATGAGCTTTTTGGCATTTTAACGCAGGACAATTTGATGGAGAGGAAAAGATGGATTAACGCTCTTTGGAGGAAGGAGAACTACAGTCCCTGAGTCACTGAGTGTCTCCACCTGCTGGACGATGTCAGAGCAGTGGTGGCGCTCACGTCTCCCCATCAACCTTGATAAGTGTCGCATCGTCCACGCACTCTTAGTTCCGAAGCATGCGCACAGTGTTACAGTCTGCCCGCTTTGATGCTATTTCTCATATCTGTACTATGTTAGTTATAAAAGCTCTCATGGCACTTTGATTGCTGGACATGTTTGCCTCAAGAGGAAGGTTGCTGATAATGCCTCAGACTTAGTTGAGCCTCACGCTGCCCACGTGTACTAACTCCAGTCTAGACTGTCTGGAGATTTGGAGTGAGGAGCATCTGAGACCATCATTATTCATGAGAACCGTATTCCTTTTCCCTTCCTTTTATTTCCTCTTCAACAAAAATCAGAGGGTTCTGCTAGTGAAATAATGGCGCTGGGGATTGTAGTTGAAAACTTTTGGTGTAGGTGACACAGCTCTTGTTTTCTAGAAAATTGATTTATTTTTTCATCTATTTGTCTCTCGCTCAGAAGTAAGAGTTTATGACTCGTATTTCAGTCTGTGGTTATTTTCCAAGGCTTCTGGTAGTTTATTGGGTCTTTTTTCAGATATTAAAAGGCTGTGGATAGAAAAATTCAGTTTGGCTGCTTTTGGCTAGATTGTTTATGTGTTGTTTCTTCTGTAGAAAGAATGAAGGCGAGCCACCTTTTATAAAAGATGGGACTTTCTATGCTAACTTGGGATGCTTGCAAAATGAATTTTCTTCTGATCTTCTCCAGGACTTACTGTTAATATAATTAACAATTAAGTAAACCTCCTTCTCTTAACCTTCCTCAGCTCTTTATGTTCTATTGCCTTATAATTGCGTATGAGCATATATTATATTCCCAATATGATATTTTAATAACCTTTTTATTTTGGAAGAATTTGAAGCTTACAGAAAAGTTGCAAAGGTAGTACGGAGGGATTCTGTATAGGCTTTTCTCAGCTTCCCCCATTAAGAGTATAAACCCTAATAAGAGCATAAACTTATTATTGACAAAGAATACGTCTCGTCTCTAGAACTTATCATGAACCTAGTATTTACTCATTGGGTTTTAATAAATTGAAGGTAGGTAGACAATTGGAGAAGCACACTTTTGGCCGACTTGCATAAGTAAATAAGAGTAGTTGTTTTAATTATTAAAATATGGTGCAAGCAAACACCCAGTGTAGTTGCAGTTTCAGGAAGAAGCTGTCATTTATTTAAAATTTTCTTTGTCTTATCTAAGGGATTCTAGTGGTGCCTGTAGTCGTAAAAAGGTCTTACCTGAAACTTGAAGAGAAGAGTTGGTCCATTTCTTCACAATGATTACGTGTTATTACAGGAGTAATCCTGTAGGAAAATTGACGCTTATGTCGCATGCCGTATCTGAATAATGTCTTTCCCCTGCTAGTTTGGTAGTGTTGGTTCGCATCATCAGATTGTTTCCCATTCGATTAGTGATGAGAAGCCATTGCAGAGGGATAGTGTTACCAGAATCCAGGTTCTTGTTCATGCAGCTGAAGAATGAACTTCGCTAACACACAGGCAGCAAGCAAGCCCAAGTCTTTATTATAGGGAGCAAATAGCTCCCAGCACAGACAGTGGGAGGAGGAGGAAGAATCCACCTATTGTTCTAGAGAGGTTTTGTCTCTTAAAGGTGGGAGTAAAAACGTGGGGTCCAGATACCAGTTGTTTTTGTCTTTTTTTTTTTTTCTGCTATTGGCCGTGCCCAGTTTGCCTGCATCAGTCCTTGTCCAGTGGAGTCTTAGAGGCCCATGCATCCCATACGTCTCCTGGTTCCTTTGTTCTCTTCCCTTGACTGGGGGTGGCCATTCCTCTCATTCCTTTTCTAGCAGTTGAGGAGTTGGTTAGAGATTAACGTCCATCTGGATGTAAAACAGATATATTCTCTGTAGTGAACAAGGCCAGTGGGGATGTTACTCCCTGGAACCCTTAAGTCACAGATGTTAATCAGTGGCCATATCAAAGAATATGTTGAAGCCCGTGTTCCTGCACTAAATACCTGAATTGTTATTCTGCCTCAATATCACCCAATGTCCTTGTTCAGCTGGACTTGAAGTTCTTAGTTAGAGCTCATCTTTGTAAATATGGTGGTTACCCAAGTTAGCTAGATGGGGTAACCTATCAGCCCTGCCCTTCAAAAACCAATCACAGAAACACACGCAGCATATTGGAAAGATCTTTGGACTAATACTGTTCCAATATTGTAAAGAAGAGGATGAGAACAATAAAATCTTGAACCTGAGGCCACAACAAACTGTTATATTTGGAATGGATGAGCCAGTGGGGTCCTACTGTACAGCACAGGGAACTGTGTGTGATTGGGTGACTTTGCCATACAACAAAATTAAGGAAACATTGTAAATGAACTATACTTTAATAAAGAAGGTATTTTGTCTGACACTGGCATTGAGCAGAGAAAACTCTGTGAAAATTTAAAAGCTACTATTTGCATAGAGAATGCTTTAATTCAAGAGCAAATCAACATTTCTTAGTCTTATTTGCATTTGATTATGTATCCATGTGGGGCTTTTTATAACAGCAACCCTACATGGATATAAGAACTAAAAAGAAGCCCTCTCTGTGGAAGATAAATAGTAAAGCAAAACTTGTACAATTTGTATTAAATTTTGGATTGCTTCCTCAGGCTAAATCCTAGGAATAAATGTAATCAAATTTCCAAAATGTCAAAAGATCGTTCATTGCCTGACAATCCTAAGGCAGTCCCTTCTTTAAAAAGGAGCCGATGCCACCATATAGGTTTGTTTCTCCAAGGCAAATTGGCCAAGATCATTACTGAGTGATGTGACCACATCAGGTCTAGGAGTTCATTGGACTAAGCAGTGCGGGGAGGGGCCATGACTCTAGACAGACACGTGTCTTGCAGGGAGACCATCAGTTGACAGGTGTTCAGGGGCAGATTAAGGAATACTTTGGCTTAAGGGTCACTGGTTCCAAAATGGGGCTCCAGGTCATGCTTCTGTTTATGCCAGGACTTAGTTCCCATCTGATCTGATGAAACACCTATTTTCTATCCCTATGCTGAATCACATAAACATAGCATTCTAAAATGACTCATCTCTTTTCTCTCCCCAAGCATAACTAGGCTGATAGAAAGTGTCTGGAATAATCTAGTCCCTTTTCAAGTATAAGCCTATTAGAAATTCCCTTCCTCTCTGCCGAAGGCACTGGAAGCTTTATCTTCCAACTCGATGAGCAAATACTGTTTGAATAATGCCAGTCAACGCAGAAGCAAGGGCTGCAAATTCCCTGATGAATTCTGAGACTCAACAGCACTTGATTCAACTTAGCAGCTTTTCTGTCACTGGGGCTCACACACAGTTAACTCTCTAGGGACAGAAATGAGAAAGCAGAGGAGGTGCTTGGGACACAGTAAAAGCAGCAGCCTGAGTTGAAAGGCTGAGCTCTGTTCTCCATTTGATCACCAACAGGATGATGACTTCAGTTTCCTTGTTGAATTTTAATCTGTTTTGGCTCTACACATAGGTGTGAGACCCATTGAACAAATCCATTAGCCTCCACTAGAGGCTGCCATTTTTGAAACCAGAAGAGAGCTGGCAAAGGTGAAGGCATGCATTGTTTCTGCAGGTGGGTTCCTCTGTGAATTGCTCCCATACCCACACTAACAACAGAAAGCCAACCCTTTGCAACAAAAAACAGCCACTTGGTTTGACATTACTGATATAACTGATTAAGCTTCCATTGTGGCCCATGGCCTCAAAATGTGAATGCTCCCAGCTTAGCATTGTTTTTCCAAAGAAATGGACACCTGGTTCCTGCGTCAACGCATCCTGTCCACCCCCTCGCCCCCCCATTAAGCACACCAACTCCCACAAGGAGTTTATCTCAGTCACTCAAAGTGACTCTGACCATTCCCCCTTTTTTCCTCTTTTCCTGGGGCATCCTTCCCTTTCTTCCTCATTCACTTGGCGAGCCCATTCATTGGTTTTTAACTCAGAGATCTTATTTCCTTGGGACTCATTCCCTGACCTACCCTAGACTGAATTAGGCTTCCCTTATAGGGGGTTCTGTAATCCCTTGCCATGTCCCTAACACAGGACTCAGGTCCCCGCCAGGTAATAGCATGTTTATTTGTATTCTCTATTGCAAAGTTCCTCTTATGGGCGTGGGATACACCCATGTGCTTAGAATGGGTGGAAGATGGGTGGGCCATTTGATCCTTTAGCCCCAGTGCGCTTGGCAGAGCTTGGGGTAACAGAGTGGGTCAGCGGCTGCTACGCAGTCTCAAGTCTTTCCTCCAGTACAAATGTTACTTCTTTTCTGGCCCAGGTGTGAAAATACTGGTGAATCACCATGATAACAGAGTGTAAGCCCTTTGGGAGCAGGATCCACCTCAGTTTATTTGATCACTCTGCCCAGGAACCAAGGCAGTGCTCGACAGACACACAGCGGGAACCTGATAAATACTGAATGAAATCAAGGTCATTCTAGAGGGACTGAGTCTTTTCTTGCACAGCATCACAAGTCTGTTTCTCAGGCTGTGAGCAGGATAACAGAGAGTCGAAGAAACAATAGCTAAACGATAATAAAAATTTAACAACCTGTTGATATGCTGAGAATGCTTTTCCTGACTTTAAGTCAGGAGTGAAAATGAACTCATAGTTTCAATCTATTTATGTGTGAAAAAGAGACAAGAACTGCTCTTCTTGGGAGACACTTTGCAGGGTGATGGTTTGAAACCTGACCACGTGGAAAAACTCCCGGTTCTTCTGTTTACCTGTTGTGACCTGAGTGAGTTGTTGAAACTTTCTCCCCTCCGTTTTTATAAGTGAAGGCAATAGTAGCAGCCACCTCATCGGGTTGTGTGAGAATTAAATGAGTCCATGTATGTGAAATGTCATCATCAAATGTCAGCATGATCTTTGTTGTGATTTTAAGAGAAGGGCTCCCTTTAATACACCTGTGCTACAGGCACTTTTTTGTGGGAACTTAGATTTATAATAATACCAGGTGAAGAGTCACCTTTGCCTGCATGTCTTCAAGACACACCCCTTCTCCATGCCCCAAGTTATAGTTTGATTACAAGAGAAAAAAATCTACTAGTAATAATAAATTCCTAAATTGTCTTAAATTCCAGTTTCTTAAAAACAAATCATCTCAACCTTAATGGGAAAAAGATTCTTTGGCTGTTTTTCGTCGTTAACCACTCTTTCATTGTCAAGGTAAGATACAAAAAGTGGCAAAAGCGGGAAAGGCACAAATAGAAAAAAGGAAAGGACTTGCCGTGTCCTCTGCTGGGAGGAAAACTAGGAGCAGGCCATGGATCCTCATCAACGGTGCAGCTCAGTACTGTTTGCCTAGTAAGTTTCAACACCTTGGAGCCCGTCCCTGGGGCTCAGAGAGAGGGGCAGGGCCGGTCTTCTCTTACACCCGAGACTGTTCTTTGCAACCACATGGCTGGCGTTAGCATCTTCATGATCCAGACGGAGATGGACATTTGGACCCGCGGTTTCCAAAAGTCCCTCCGAGCCTACTGCTTGCTGGTTTTCCTGTCGTAAGACCTCCTTATGAGCATCCACCACTGGGCACATTTCTTTCCCGGATTTGATCTTTCCTCTGAGACCAAGTATTATGCTAAGGATGATTTTCCTCATTTCTAATTATAAAAGAACATATGGAAATATTTCGGTGTGTTCTGTTCCCAGAATTATTCCTTTGTGTTCTTAAACGGTCAAAATACTGTTTGACCATCATTCATTTTAAATGTTCTCAACTTATTCCTTAATTGTCCCAATCCTGCTACTATACATAAATAAGCAATATTCAATACTATCGATTTTTCTTCTTGCTGGTTTTTCTCTTCACTTCCTAGTGCTGTTCTTCATTGCAAACCCCAAATGGTGGCTCCCTCGACTCTGACCTGAAGGTCTGTCCTGGTCTCCCAAGCGCTTTAAGAATTCCTTGGCTTCTGCCCCCTCAGCTTTTGTTCTTCTCTCCAAGGAGAAGACTCCCCAACCTTCATCTCCAGATCCCCTTCTAACTTGTAGGGTCAGTTGCTTTCAGAATATTTCCACTGGAAAGTTATAGTACAATGGAATCGTAAGAGAACTTGGTGGAAACCAGGGGTGGGTGAGTCTGTGGGTGAGCTGAAGCCCAGGATGAGCATTTCTGTTTGGAAACACTCGGAGCAGTTGTACGCGGTCTTGGATGAAAATCTGCGGAAAAGTGGAGTCAGGGAAAAAGGCAGAAAGCCAAGAGCATGGGGTGAGAAAAGGCTCAGAATATTTGCTTATAGAAATATTTATCCAGCAATTTTTTTTCGTCTTCTAAATGTACAAAAATAACACATACTTTTGAAGAACATACGGAAATCCTAGCAAACTACATATTCACCAGCAATACCAGCACCTAGACTCAGTGGTTGTTGATATTTGGTGTATAGCCTTCCATACCCTTCCTTTTATGTTTACAAATACAAGTCATAATATGATCACATTTGATAACCTGCTTTTAAAACAGTATATCATAAACATCTTCACATACTCTACAGTATCCTAGGGGATAAATTTTATGGGTAAACTGTGGTTCAGCAGATAGATTTTTATATAATCTATTTAGCAAATCCCCTATTATTGGATGTCTAGGTCACCTAAGAGTGACTGAAAAACTCCAAGGGCCCATTTGCGTGACCTGTGAAGAAAGCCCTTTGAGTCAGTCATTAATGGCTAAGGTAGGGGAGAGGGGGTGTGATCCACTGAAAGGGCCATAGCTTCATAAGCCAGGAATGGGTTTCCAGGCCATTACCATCCACCCTCTATATGACTTACCATCGATATAATTCTGGGTAAATTACAGCACATCTTTGGGATGTTTTTCTTCATTTTCATGATTACAGTCTTGGGTTAGCTTACCTCTCAAGTCCTTTCAGCTCTGACATTTAAAATTCTGCATGATTAAGGATAATTCCCATCCTAAAGACTAGTTGACTGTGTAGCATGGGAGTCTGATGGACACCCAGAAATATGGAACTCGGGGCTAAGCTCCTTGAATGAGAACAAAGCTTGTCCTCTTTTTCCACCATTGGTGAGTGCTGCTGTCCTCCCAACCCCGCATCCTCATCTTTAGCAAGCAGGTGCTTCCACCAAGAAGAACCATTTTGAAAATTAGCTTGGCACTTTTCAAGAATTTATGTGTTAAGGGGAGAATAAAATAAAGAAGCTATAAAAAGCAGAAACTATGAGAAGCACTTAGCTTATGTTGGGAGACAGGTGGCCCATGCACCCTGGACTCTAAATGCCTCTCTGTACATTGCTGGATTGTCCTCTCTTCCTGTGAAACCTCTCCAGGAGGTCTGCTAATTACATATTGATTTATGTCAGGGTTTGTCATCGCTTGTAAATTCAAGTCACCTTTGATGAAGATGTTCAAAGTCATTCTCCTTTAATATAATGTTAAGTTATAAAAAATACTGCAGCCGTTTAGATAACAAAAGCTGAGGTTTGCTTATTGGTTGCTTTCTAAATTACCCCCCCCATCCCCCTGTCTCAACCCCATACATCATGTTCTCAGATATTCTGAGTTGAAAGCACTTACTACGATTAATAAACTATATGAATCTCTTAGACTGGTGCGGTTAAATTTTTGCCTTAGGTAGATTTGGGGGAAAGAAAATGAAGGTTTACCAAGGAAGGACTATAGAGTGGGCCCTCTCATGGTGGTTCATGCTGTCGATGTAGGTAATTCTACTGGGTAGGTGTTATTTTTCACCACTTAACCCCAAGGAAACACAGGTGCAGAGAGGTCCAGGACCACGCAGCAGAGCTGGGGTAGAAACCACATTCAGCCCCACTCCAAAGGTCATGGTGCTCTGCCTGCATCATCGGGAATCGTCGCGTGTGTGCTCATCTGGAGATTTGCAGTGTGTGAGGGTGGAGGTAATGACTTTGGAAGGCCTTGCAAAGCAGCTGCAGAAGAATGAGGAAACAAAAACCAACCAATAAAAACCAGCCGACTTTCACAATCCAATTTTCATTTAATATCATTTCCTTACTAATCTAGGATGATCTTATACCCCTGTGACGTTCCTATTTGATAGCTGTTAACCCAGTGAAATTGATAGTACCCCATTCTCTCTCAACAATGTCCTCATTTGTATAATAAATGCTGTGATACTTCTATTTATATTTCTCTTCAGTACTTAAAATCTTTTTGGTCTTAGGTCAGGAATCAATAAGAGCCCATGAGATCACATTCAAAAGGAAGCCCTCAGGGCCTGAAGGTGCATCTTTGCACCAGGACCCCTCTGACCGTCTATGATCTTGTCCTCCTGTTGTCTTGATAGGCGCTAGAAGTTGCATGGCACATTCCCCTTCTAAGGATAAATTTCACTGTTTCCGATTACATCTTCAGTTCTCTTAATGTGATTTTAGTTCTTTTGAGTGGTGTAATACAACTGGATGAAATGGAGTGTAAAACTTCAATTAAGAAAGCAAAAATGTTTTCTAGGTATTTTAAAAATAGATTAGAAAGCTGTAAGCCTTTGCAAATAGAGGAGCAGTGATGTGTTCCCCTTGGGACCCACTCTTTTGTCACCAAAACATGGAAACATCTCAATTTCTGGACAGCGTGGCGTATTTCTGCTGAATTTCTGTTATGGTGGGTAATGCAACAGTTCTCAAAGTGTGGTCCCTGGCAAGCTACGTCAGTACCACTTGGGAGCTTACTGGACCCACCCCAGACCTGCTGAATCGGAATCTCTCGGACTGGGGCCAGCAACCCACTTCAGCAAGTGATTCAGAGGCATTCTCCGGTCTGAGAACCACTGCTGTCATGCCAAGCGACTGTCATGTCCACTGTGAGTAAAACAGTAGTATTACACAGGAAAAATAATTTCGTTTAAATTGGGCAAATAAGAGCGGGTATAGTTGCCTTATGACACGTGCGGTTGATAGAGAATTTCACATGTAGGAACTGGTCATCTTGAGAACCCGTGAATCTGGACGTCTGATGGTTCTAACGCCAGAATAAAAGCAGCCTTCCTGCAGTTGATTTGTATTTAGGACCTGCTGCGTCATGGTCAAGATTCCAGAAGCTGAGGATGCAGTCGTGGGCAAACAAAAGCTCTGCGCTTGTGAAACAGTATTTTGTTGTTTTTCTTCCTCCCAGGGAACATGGGCATTAGTCTCAACCCTTCTCAGAGAGTTTCTCCACTAAAAAAATGCCCGAGTCCAGTCTCTTCAGCCCCCAATTCAGGATCCTCTGTAGTATTCCCCAAACTCCTTTTCATTCTCATTTCCCACCTACCCTACAATTTATTCCAGCTCCAAACCCAAATTAGCTAGCACTTTCTAATCCAGTTTTCAATATCTCTTTCACATCTCAAGGCATAGCTCAAATGCCAGCTCCTCCAGGCAGGATTCCCTGATTTTCCAACTAAAGAGGGTTTACCCTTCTATGTTTTTGTGGCAGGTTAATTTTATATCTGTTTAGTACTTTTTCTTATATTTCAGTCATCTGTTGAGCTATTTGTCTCTCATTAAATTGTGACCTATTTTAGAGTGATGTTTTAGTCATTTTTCTATCACTCTAATTTTTGGGACAATGTCGTACATGTAATTACTTACTAAATTGAATTCAATTAAGTGTTGAAAGTTGGCATATGGTATATGCTATAAAATGAAAACATGATTTAGCTCTTCCTTAAGCAGAATATTTGACTTACTGCCACATTCATGTTCCACCAAAGCTGAAAACAGTTCTTTTCTTTTTCCTAAATCACATTACATTCATATTTCTGACTTTCTACTTACTGAGAACTTTTTTCTTTCTCTTAAAATATGATTTTTTTTTTTTTTTGGTTTAGGGCCATACTGTTTAGAGAAATTCCTCATCTATCCATGGAGTAGCACACACACAAAACATGAACATGAAAATGTATTTCTTTCAAAAGATGACAGGGAAGCAAAAAGTTAAATGAAGCTTTCAGTGAATCTTCAGAAAATTACTGCCCTTCAGATATTTTTATGACCATTTTTACACATGACAATTGATAACAGATATTATGATTCTTACTTTAACTGGCAGAGGTTTTCTTCAAAACAGCTATAATTATTTTCTTCAATCATGGTAAAGATACAGTCAAAGAATTTAAAGCAGAAAGATAGGTGTTTATAATGGCCTTCCAATTTGATTAGCTGTATATTAAAGTGTCATGCCTAATTGCCTAACACAAGTTAAGATACTGCTGATTAAAAGTCTTTTAATCAGTGTGAGACTGTTGTGTAGAATTCTTGGCATAGTTCAGATAACCAAGAAGTTGACTAAAGGGGAAATAAGTCTTTCAATAAGGAGTTACAGGAGATATCATTATAAATCTAGCAAAATGTGTTTCTTAGCTCGTTTTTAATTTCACATGCTACTAATTTTATTTCCTGCAGTTCTTATAACCCTCAGATTACTTCTCATTACAGAATTTTATTATGTTACTTGGGAAGTAAAATAAAAATTTCACAATTTGTAATTTATGGGCTTAGGTAACCAGTAGCTAATGACTCAGTAACCTCTTGTGGCCAAAACCAATTTCTCTGGAAATTAGAGTAAAAATAAGCAGCCTCATACACCAAAGATTTTACCGTAAATTTAAAGAACAGAAATCATCAAGCTCACTGATAATAAGTCCTCTGTCCTGAGGTTCTTCAAAGACACCTTAAAAGTTAAAATCATGATTTTTATCAAGATCTTTGTTGTAAGACATACTCTAGAACAAATGCAATAGGTAATATTGATCTTAATCCATTCATTCATTTTTCCATTCATTAAATTATTTTTCATCATTTTTGAGCATAAGGAAAATTGAACAAATCATAGCTAAATGAATAATAGATTTAACAATTATTAGAATATTATCATGTTTTCTTTATCTCTTTCTTTGTACATAAACACACATATTTGCCAAACCGTTTGAGAGTAAGTTTCAGACATTGTGACATTTCATTCCTAAATTGATTACATGCATCTTCTTAGAATAAGGTTTTATTCCCGTACGAGCCCAATGCTATTATTGCCTGTAAGAAATGAAATAATTCTTAATGTCTTGTAATAACCAGCTTGTATTTATATTTTCCCAGCATCACAATAGTATGTCATAGACTTTTTCCTTTCCTCTTCCTTCCTTCCTCCCTCCCTCTCTCTCTATCTCTGCCTTTCTTTCGCTTTCTTTTTCTTCCCTTTCTTTCTTTCTTTCTTTCTTCTTTCTTTCGTTATTTCTTTAGGTAGGTAGTTATGTATGCGTGTCATGAGGTAGGTGCTTCTTACTCACTCTGTCCTTTCGTTCTGGAGTGCTTCGTATACTTATTCGTTCGGGAGGAGGGAGTGGGGAGTGGTAGTGAAGTGAGGTCACGGAAGGGGACACAGAAAATAACAACACATTCTATATAGATTGCTTCTTTATGCACTTCCGCCTTCACTTCCTTCATTACTTGTCTTCTTTCTTTCTTCTGCTGTCTGTATGTCTTTCTTCATGCTTTCTTTCTTTCTTTTCTTTTCTCTCTCTCTCTCTTCTCTCTCTTCTTTCTTTCTTTCTCCTTCTCTCTCTCTCTCTCTCTCTCTCTCTTTCTCTCTCTCTCTCTCTTCTCTTTTTCTTTCTTCACTCATGGCATATGGAAGTTCCAGGCATTGACTCCAAGCCATAGCTACAACCTATGCTGCAGCTGCATCAGTGCCAGTGCAGTCAGATTTTGACACTGTGCTACCGTGGGAATTCCAGATTTTCTTTTACTTACACTGACTGCCTTCTGTGTTTTTAATTGAACATTTTCTAAGATCCTGTTTCTCTCCTCTTTTATCAATTATACTTCCTTTAAAAAAAAAGTTTTTGGGTTTGCCCAGAGATTTGTGATCTACATTTACAATTAATGGAAAATCACTTTCAAAGACCGCTACAGCGCTTCACATGTAGTGCAGGTAGCTTTGAGTAGCCTCTGTCTCTCCCTCCCCTGCTGCCTGCTCATGCATTTCAGTCATCTGGAAGCTGCAGCAACCTGATATATTCTTCTAATACTATTTGAACACACTTTATCTAATAGATCAATGAAGATATAAAAAAATCAAAGATTTTATTTGCCTTCACTTACTACTTTTTCAACACAAATATTTTACTGCACTCTTCTTACTTGCATGGTTTTCTGGAGAGAAGTCTGATGTAAGTCTTATCCTTGTTCTCCTGTTGTTTTCGTGGTCATGTCACCCCTGAAATACAATTACTCTTAGAAGTCAAATGACTTTGAGGTGTCAGTAAACAGCGTCGTAAATATAGAATTAGACGGAGATAGAATGGGCATTAATTAAAACAGAAACTGGAGTAGCCTATGAAAGAGCTTTGATAACCACCATCCTAAATTATCGTGAAAACCACATCCTTTCTTAACCACGTAGGCCAGTGCCACCAAGCTCAGAATCAAGGTGCCAGCTCAGGGACAGCAAATAGAAATCCACTGAGCGTTTCTTGTTTGTGTTCTGAGCTTTGGCATAATGTCTTATGAACACCGTAGCTCTGTGATTTTGAAAAGTTATTCTCAAATTAAAAGGCGACTGAAAATATTGGAAGAATCTGTGAGACAGAGCTTTTTAGGGAATAATTTATTAATCTTATACTAAATCCGGCTTGTGCCTGGGATGAGTAATAGGGAGAGCTTGGCAAGAATTTTAGTTAGAAGTTCTCAGTGAAATAACTTCAGGATGATATCCAAAAGGATGGAGAGCAGTAGGTGTGCAGTGAGATGTCTAATGAATGCTGAGAAGCATCCACACTGGAAAACTCAGTTAAAGCTGATAGATGTTGTCATGGGGGAAATTCTAAGGCTTGCCTACATGTTTACCAAGCAGTTTAAGACTAAAACATATTTATTAATTTATGCATATTATCATATATGGATATATTACCACAACTAGTCCACTCAATATTTAATAAATGTGCCAGGATCAGTTATATATATACACACACACACACAAAGTACATATGCATGCGTATATGACATGATTCTGAAAGTTCTGAATATCGATGGAGTAGCTATGGAACAGCTATGGAATTTCATCAGTCAGCTCATTACTCCTGTGTAATGAATTTAGGAAATAGTCACCGGGAAACTGACTAAGAATAGTTCGGTATTCTGAAGTAGAAGAAAACCTGTTTTGTTACAGGAAATCAAACGTACAGCACCCTTCTTTATAATCTACAGAGAATTCACTGTAACCTTTCAGAAAAACGAAAACTAATGGATAATCCTTCTGTGGGCAGATGAAGATGGGGACATAAAAACCCACTTAATCCTTTCATGAATTGGAGCTTTTTATTTTTTTATTTTTTGTATTTTGTCTTTTTAGGGCCACCTGCGGCACATGGAGGTTCCTAGGCTAGGGGTCAAATCCGAGCTATAGCCACCTGCCTATGCCACAGCCACAGCAATGCCAGATCCGAGCCATGTCTGCAGCCTACACTGCAGATCATGGCAATGCCAGATCCTTAACCCACTGAGCGAGGCCAGGGATCGAACCTACAACCTTTTGGTTCCTAGTCAGATTTGTTTCCATTGTCCCACGACGGGAACTCCAAGGAGCTTTTACTAATAGCAAATTAAAATTTTCAGTATTCAACACATTGAAATTCACAAATATGATATATTCCAGAAAGGGCAGTAAATTACTTGATTCTTTTAAAGCTCATTCACTCTCTTAAGCAGATACAGCTCTTTGGAAAAGTTTGTTTGAACTGATGTGATTAACAACAGATTCTTTGTAAGTCACTGTGGTATCAGAGGGGTAAATGGGCTGAAGAAGACCAATAAGTGTTGTCTAAGAGGCACTTCTCCAGCCATCCGTAAAAGTCAAGGTTTTCGTGACGCTGGGAGCCGGATTCAATGTGAAACATTCAGACCTTTCAACAACAATGAAGTTCTGTCTCCAGATCTGACATCTTCGGGTAGATGTTGTCTCTCTGTGGATCTCGACTGTTTATCTGGGTTGGGTTGAACTTAGTGGAGAAAATTGGCTTGTTGAGCGCTCCCCATGGTATTAGTTAGTTACCCTGTCCCCGCTTCTTCTTTGTTGGCGCATAGCCACTAGTTGGTGCCCCAGCCCACTGAACTTCTCCCTGTGTCTTCCCTGACTGGCTCGCATCTCTGAAATTACCTTTGTCCTCCTAGTTATTTTGTTCCTCTGCTGATGTGATCCCCTACTGTTGCCATCTCTGCTGCAGTCACCTAAGACCCCTGAGTCACTGTCCGTCTTTTGCTAATGACTCAGGACCCTTCTCATGTTCCCAAATCCGAATGGCTAGATTTCCCATCTAAATCCTTTTTTTTTTTTTTTTTGTCTTTCTAGAGCTGCAACCACTGCATATGGAGGTTCCCAGGCTAGGGGTTGAATCAGAGTTACAGCTCCAGGCCTACACCACAGCCACAGCAATAGGATCTGAACCACATCTGCCACCTACACCACAGCTCACGGCAATGCCAGATCCTTAACCCACTGAGGGAGCCCAGGGATCGAACCTGTGTCCTCATGGATGCTAGTCAGGTTCGTTACCACCAAGTCACAATGGAATTCCTTCCCATCTAATTTAAGTGTCTCTAAGAAACTTACTTATGGATTCTTATTCAGAAATATTGTTTTCTGTGCATTTCATTTATGGTTCTAAAGTAAGAATGGAAATAAATCACAGCTGTTCACTCAGCATTTAACAAAAGGTGCCAGAATCAGGTGCAGGTGCTCACTGGCGATGTATCAACCAAGAAGAAAAAATCCATTCCTGTCCTTATGGACCCTCTGCGCTAATGGAAGAGAAATGGTCATTTGACCAGTGATTCAGGTAATATCCATGGCAAGTTGGCCCTAAAAATACTAATGAAAATAGACTCAAAGATGTCAGATTTCTTATAAAAAATATATTAAATATTGTATTCACATTGGTCCGTGCAGCAAATATGTATTGAATATCCATGTGCAAAGCACTGATCGGGGAAACTGGGATAATTGGGGGGAAATCAGTTAAAATCATGCTCTCATGGAGCTAAGATTCTAGTAGAAGGAAAATGGAAATAACTAATAAAAGGATAAATCTGCAAAATTCATTGCTAAATGTTACTAGGAAAAACGAATTAAAGCACGGAAGAGAGAAGCGAGTGATGAGGCCAAGCCTTTAAGCATAAGGTGGTCAGGAAGAGTGTCTGCAACAGGGTGCCACTTGGGTGGAGACCTGGGGGGTGAGAGCGCAGTCGATGCAGGGAGAGGAGTTGCGGGAAGAGGCAGGATCCTGCAGCGGGAGCCTCTGGGTGGGTTGAGGAGGAGCAGGGAGACAGCATCAGAGTTGAGCCTGGAAGACCGTCGGGAGAAGGGGCGCTGTGATGGTCAGGGCAAGAATGTGGGATTTTTACCCTGAGCGAGACGGAAATTATGAGAGGTTTTTTAAGAGAGGAGTGATGTAATCTGAATCGTGTTTTCGCAGAAAGCAGATAGTATGTGGAGGTTAGTCTGTAGCTTTAGTGATAAAGGCGGCATTGATTCGAGTTGTGGTGAGGGATGTTTTACAATAATCTCAGCCGGAGGTGAAAATGGCTTGGACTAAGGTTGTCATTGTAGCAGCTGACGTGGCAGGAAGGGATTACGTCCTAAATATGTTCTAAAGGTACAGCTGGCAGAATTTCCTAACAGATCGGAGTCGGGGCGTTGGGGGAGGGAATTAATTTCTTCACCTTGAAATTGGATTTTTCTCTGCTTTGTCTTCTCTGTGCATGTGGATCAGTCATTAAGAACCATGGATGTAACGCTGGGCTTGGCTAGAAGTTAACTGTCTTCTGAATCCTTGCAGACATGGCAGGAATGGTGAAAATGGCAGAGCCTAATAAGGAGCTATTTTGACAAAGCTTTGGAGGAAAGTGGGGACTCCGGCATGCCATTTTTTTTCTCCTTTAAGTATTTAAACTACAACCAAGTCCCTGTGCTTCTTCAGATTATATTTTGAGTAATTTTTTATTGTGAGCTGAATAGTAATAACTGTTCAAAAATCTATGCATGGCATTTTATAGAATGTCATTTGGAGCTGCCAAAAGGAGCCAGAGAGAACGATGAAAAGCACATATTTTCAGGTTTCTGTATCTGAACCATGGATTTTTTTTTTTTTCATCAAATAAAAAGCTATTTCCCTGGTAGATGTTCTCACACCATGAAGGGCAGCACTAATGCATTAGCAATGTGTCATCTATGATTAATGCTGATGATTCAGTGAAACACAGCAAGATACTGAAATAATGGGATTTTTCCGCATTTTAGAAATGCAGTCATCTTAACACATGGCTCATGGGAGATTTTTATGAGTGTATTAATTTTTTTTTGTGATTTCTGGAAGTTATTTAACATGAAGAGTTTTATGAAAATAATAAAACAAACATATAAATAGAACTCTTCTTTTGCTAAATAGAAATCACATACACACCTGAGAATCTGATCACTTTACTTAAGCGAATATAAAAATTGCTAGTATTTTGGGAACTTCCTCTGTACCCTAAGCATCCATTCGGGGTTGGTCCTTTGGAAGATAATAGAAATAACCTGATAATCTGCTTACAGCGTAACTAGGAAAAGTCTTTTCTAAAGCGAGTTTCTGAGATAATTTGTTGTGCTGAAAACTTGAATTTGTGATCAATTCTTATATATGCATGACAAATAAAACGGCTTATTGGTGCAGTTTTGGTTTTTTTTTTTACATTTTAAGTATTTGTCTTTCTTAATCTATAAAATCCCATATTTTAATCCACAGCCTGACTGAATTTTATAAAATTTATATATTAAAGAATATTTTTGTGCTTTGCTTATTATAGATTATCCAGATTTTATGATGCTTTCTTCATAGATTAATGGTAATATTTTTACAACTCAGCGTGTTCTCCCCAAATACTGCCTTTCTTACATTTTTTTGGCTGTGTCTTCAGTGCAATTTAGTTGTCAAAATTTATTTTTCAATCATGTATAGCTCTTTGGGGAATACAGATCCCAATTGCTTGGATAGGCCTCCTCCTCTGAGACTGCTGCATTTTATAGGAATTGCTGCTTCTGATGAACTTAGAATATAATGTTGGTTAGCCTTACCTAAGTAATAATGAAATAATGAAACCCCTTCTTCAATTAATCTTAAAAAATTGCTGTTGGAAATAAGCTTTACTAAAATCCACCTTATTCATTTTTATCTAAATGACTTTTCAAAGAATAGTAATTCTGTTTGGATTCTCCAGTCTTACTGAAGGGAGTGAAAATCAATGAGCTAGACAGATGAAAAAAAAAGGTTTTTGGTTTTTTTTTTAAAACTTGGTTTATATATATTTTCAGTGTTCATGGTGGTGCTAGGCGATAGACTGAATTCAGCTTGGTTCTTAGAAAATTTATGACTACTAAATGGCTGATAGGTGCAATTATTTTTTTCACATTTGAGGTGTGACCTACTTATGGGAAAGACATAAAACTGAAAGGCATCACAAAGCCGAGCTTGGATTTCTTCCCCAGGCCTTTTATAAAGTCAGCATAAGAGGCAGTCGTGTTTTGGAGGGCTTGTTACTTTACAGGAAGGTGTCATCTCATTGAATTCCCACAGCAATGTCATGAGGAGGGCGGTATTACCTCTGTTCCATGGATGGATAAACAGGCTAAAGAGAAGCTGATGATTTATCTGAGTTCACAGGAATAAGAAGTGGCAATACTCAGTGAATTCAGATGTCTCTGGCTCCAGTGTAGACCACCCACTGTGACCCAGCAGTGACCCCAGATCGTTAGGAAATGCCGTCACCTGCGTGACCACCTGCCACCAAGCTCTCCTCTTAGGAGAGCCCAGCTGGTGAGCCTTTCCATGCCCTCGTGGGCCAGGTGCACAGTCTCGGGGCTCAGTCTTTATCAAGCACAAGTCTTTGTCTTATTTTTCACGTAATTGGTGTCTTCTCAGAAATGGCTTAGCGCAGCTCTGGGTTTGAAACCTTTGAGATATTTCTCTTGCCGGTGCTGCCTCGGGGCCACCTGGGAACCACGTGAGGGTTAGCTCCTCGGATCATAGAGCTACTGTATTCCAACCAAGGAGGAATCTCAGGACAGGAAGAGGGAACTGCCTGCAGAACCATGCAGTTAACTGGGGCTGCTATTTCTACTTTACTGGACTATATCCAGGGCTAACCATCAAAGACATGAAAATGGTTTCTTACTTTTTCTTGGTTCAGATTCACTGCTGATTGTATTATCTCATTCCTAATAAGACCATATTTACTTCTAAGTATTTACAATTACTTTTCAGGAGTTCCCGTTGTCATGGCGCAGTGGAAACAAATCTGACTGGGAACCATGAGGTTGCGGTTCGATCCCCGGCCTAACTCAGTGGGTTAAGGATCCAGCATTGTCCTGAGCTGTGGTGTAGGTCGTAGACATGGCTCAGATCTAGTGTTGCTGTAGCTCTGGCGTAGGCCGGCAGCTATAGCTCCGATTAGACCCCTAGCCTGGGAACCTCCATATGCTGCGGTGCGGCCCTAAAAGGACGAAAGACAAAAATAATTAATTAATTAATTAATTACTTTTCAATTGGGGTTTTCAAATTGGCCAAAGGCATGAATTACAATGACACAGTTTTGGAAGTATTTTAATTGTAAAGCAGTGTTCCAAAGATACTTTGGTATTTAGTGGACTCTTTTATAATTCTGGTATAAGGATACAGAACTACCCACCTGCACAAGTTAATTCCTTTGTCAGGAATACTGAGTGATGGTGCTCCTTGGAGGGGCATGGGAATGCAAATGATTCTGGTAGTAAGTAGCTGTGCAAAAATGTATCTGCATTCTAACAAGTTAGGCTCTATAGCAGTTCATTTATTTACAACTCCAAAGAAACACTGTGCATCAACCGCAGTTGGCAGTTCTCGGTTGATATGCTTTCATCGGGTCATCTGGGTTGATTTTATCCATAATTTTTAGGTAGAAAGTTCAAGCAGGGAGGAGCTTCTACAAAGCATTACTGCACCTGCACAAATCTCTTAGGTAAGGTAGGTTTGTACAGGAAAGCATTCCTTCTAGTTTTTCCACCTGCTTGCTAGAAGATTGACTTGGGTAAAATAATTTAATAGAGCCTTCTGTAGATTTACCCAGACAGAATGTTAAATCAGTAAGGTTTTATTTCTCCAGTTTTTCTTTCCATTCTCAAGGACAGACCAGGCCAACTATATTCACAGTGCATCTCAAGTAACATGAGTAATAGGGCTTTTTGTCTCTATGACATATTCCTTAGATGGCTCTGAGATCTAGCATGTCGAGCTCCCAAACATGTTTAAAATGCAAATTTGCACTTTTAGATAATGTATGAAATGTTGTGATCTATTTTTTTGAGAATATTTTGCAAGTTAGACATCCATATAAAAGATGTTGCCTCTTAATTCACCATTTTGCGCGATGGCAAATGTGTGTATAATCTCATTCCATCGTATTGCAGTATTCATGGCTTTGTTGGAAATTCTCTTTTGTAATTCTGTCTTACACTGTAGCACATTTTTAAAGATTCATAGTGCCCAAGCCCTAATATTTTGAAGATGAATTTAATTTTGAAAACAAGTACTTTTGGCTCAAAACCTGTTGTGTAAAATGGAAAGACACCAATTTGAAAACTATGTACTAATTAGAAATATATATTTGATGTGTTCTGAACTGGGGTAGAGTGAAATTGTATCAAAGAAGCATTGGAATTAGAAGAGGTAGACTTCTTTGTTTATATCTTTTGTTCTACATTAATTATTAGTAGCCATATTTTTTCTGAATGCCAAACTTTATGGCCACCCTACTAACTGGTATAATTAGAGAAATACGGTAGTTGCCACACATCTTTCATCTAGAGACTATACTGGACACTAAGGGGGCTTGTCTATACCTAAAGCTATTATGTCTCCTTCTCAAGCATCGTTTATTCCCTGAGAGGCCCCAAACAGGAAGTAGAATTGGCCAGGGTAGCTAAGTCTGCAGACCTCAAGGTGGGTCCCTTCAAAGACCGTCATTGCTAACTCAGCCTAAGGCCTTTCGCCAGCCTCTCTTCTGCTACTGTTATTAATGGAGCGGCTGTTCATCCCTCTTTGCTCATCTGGCCAAGAATCTGAAGACTCTGTTATTCTTTTCAGGAGTCTTCCTAATTTTAATTTTCAATGGACCCCTAAACACCCTACCTTAATGTAAGCCTAAGAACCAATGGTTTGTACTCCTCCTTCTCACCCTAATATAATTTTGAGTTTGTCTTTTTCTTTATCATAAGTTCTATCCTATGGTTTTCATCCTCTGATCTTTCTCAAACCTACAGTCCTTGCAGTGCTGGCTTTATTAGAGTGTTGGTGGGGCCCTGCCTGAATTCTCCATCTCTGTTAAGTGTCTTGAATAGGTTTGTTCCAAAAACGCTTTGTCTTTACCCCATTCTTTCTGAGTCCTGCCCTGTGCTGTCAAACTTATATGTAACATCCAGTTTATGTATTGATGTATTTACCCCCCTTGATGGTATGTTGGCACTGATAGGGCGGGGATTTGTCCATACATGATGACTTGATCCATGGAAACGAATGTATTTGAATATTTTGGAGTCCATGGCAGATACTTTTGAGAAGAGGGTCATTTCTTCTAAGGCTCTGAAGTTTCTTGACAAATTAAGGATGGACCCACATGTGGAAATTATCCCCTTATCAACAGCTTTCCAATAGCAGGTTTGTTAAAATGATCATGATGCTTTACTTTACATTGTATCATTTTTCCACCCTTAATAGACTCCTTTTACATTCTTTTTACATTCTCATATAAGCAGAGATTTTCAAAAGCACTCCTGTAAAACCTTAGAAAAACCTTAGAATGTCTCTGAGTTCAATTTTTTGTCATTTTTCTTCTAATGAGTAGTATTATAAAATAACCCTTAACTCCTTAGAAGACAAAATAAATATATTAACCTTTATTGTATCTATATTTTTTGCTTAGGTATATTGAATTATTAAAAGTAGTTACGTTGTCTTTTTGCAATTTTCCTTAATTAAATCAGACTTTATTGCACATTTATCTGTTTATGGGACAAGAGAGTGATTTTTCCCCTAGAGACTGCCAGAGTAATGAGCTGGCACCACTGGCAGGTAATTAATCCCTTCATTCTATATAAATAGTAGCAATAACACCATGAATCTTGGCATTTCTCGGCACTAAAAAGTGATTTAAAAAGGCATTGGTTGACTTACTCCTGATGGTGGGCGGCTCCTTTCTCTGCAGCCAACAATTAAATGTTGACTGGCCGTTGAGGTGGAATCTGGGAGTCTCTGCACTTCTGATGGTTTTTCTGGCTCCACCTCACCCTTTGCTTACAGAAGATAACCCTGCATTGTCTTCAGAGTGAGTTTCCATGTTGTTCTTTCCTCGTTTTCTTTTTGGCATCTCCTTTTTATCACTAACCAGTTCTATGTAGAGTTGTTTTCTTTGCTCTTCCACGGGCTGTACTAACTTTGTTGGTGACAATAGAAGTGAAACACCATATCCCCTTCGCCTTCGGACTACTTGGTATTTGTCTTTATCTGCTTCCGTTTGTTTCTCTTCTTTCTATTTCAATTTCAGGCCTTCACCATCCTACCCCAGCCTTTTAGATACAAGGTTGTGTATGGAAAAAGCCAACCAACCAACCAACAACACATCAGGTTTTGGAGCCACAGAGATCTGGATGCAGATCCTAGTCCACTGGGGAGAGTTACTTAAATTCTCTTTGCCTCATTTTTCTCTTCTGTAAATTAGGATAATAATGCCTATTTAAAAATTTTTTTAAGAGAATTTTTTTTTTCTTTTTATGGCCACACCCGCAGCATAAGGAAGTTCCCAGACTAGGGGTCAAATCTGAGCTTCAGCTGCCGGCCTGCACCACAGCCACAGCAACTCAGGATCCGAGCTGCATCTGTGGCCTACACCACAGCTCACGGCAATGCCAGATCCTTAACCCACTGAGCAAGGCCAGGAATCCAACCCAACCCAAATCATCATGGCTACTAGTCAGATTCGTTTCTGCTGCAACACAACAGGAACTCCATAAAAGAGAATTTAGATAGGCAAAGTGAAATATCTACTTTACTAAATAAATTCAATGCATTTTCATTCCTTTCCCCTTTCTGGGAACAAGGAAAGAGTAAAACTGCAGTAAGCAGCCACAGTAAATGTTAGTCCTGCTTTCTCTTTTTTGTCTTTTTAGGGCTTCCCCCTCAGCATATGGAGGTTCCCAGGCTAGGGGTCGAATTGGAGCTACAGCTGCCCACTTACGCCACAACCACAGCAACACCAGATCTGAGCCACGTCTGCGACCTACACCACAGCTCACGGTGTAACCCACTGAGTTAGGCCAGGAATCAAACCTGCATCCTCACGGATACTAGTCAGATTCGTTTCCGCTGAGCCATGAAGGGAACCCCCTAGTCCTATTTTCTAATTTAGTTCTTTACCAAACACATGTTATGCTTAATAAGTGTTATAATATTTAATTTATAAGTATTCATTTAATTCTCATAACTACCCCAAGAAATAGGTCTTGTTGTTTTTTCCATTTTTCCGCTCAAGCAAACCCAACCACGGAGCAGTTGAGCATCTCATTGCAGGCCGTAGGGCCAGCCATTGTCCAGCAGGATTTGGGCTGGGAGGTCTGGCTCTGGAGGTCATGGTCCCAACTACACCACAACCCCTAATTGCTGGCTATGCCTTCTCTTTATTCTTCACTCAGGAAAACAGGGTTTAAGGAGTTCCCACAGTATCACAGTGGGATCAGCTGTGTCTCTGGAGTGCTGAGACGCAGGTTCCATCCCCAGCCCAGCACAGTGGGTTAAGGATCCAGTGTTGCCACGGCTGTAGCATAGGTCTCAACTGCAGCTCAGATCTGATACCTAGCCTGGGAACTCCATATGCCATGGGGTGGCCAAAAAACCACCACCACCCACAACAACAACAAAACAAACAGGGTTTAAGGTGACAAGTTTTCTCATTTGGGGGTTTGCCCAGGGCTGCTTCCTTGGCTCCCAATCTTGCCTTCATCTCGCTGCTCTGCTTCTGCTGTTGCGACTTCCCGTACACACTGGCCGCTCCTCCAGTGACATCGCCACCTAGCTTTGTGGCAGGTGTGTTGCGATGTAGAGCGAGAGCTGGACTTGGGAGAGCATGAGGGGAAACGAGTTATCCCCCTCAAGGGAGGACTCATCCATGAGAGGCACTGTCTTGCTTCCAGAACCACAGGACCCTCCTCAGTGGCCTGAGAGGAGTAATTTATTCAACAGAGAGCCTCTGGAAGTAGCTCTGGCATTTTGCTAGGATTGTCATTATTTTCCACAAATGCCTACTGAATTCAGATGATGTTATCAGCCCAATAATTTAAGAGGTCCATCCTAGTCGGGTTTTGTCTTTCTCCTATTTTAAGGCTTAGAAAGCCCATGTGGCATTTAATTTAAAAGCCGTCCCTTAATATTTTGCCACATATGCAAATGACCTCATTTGTTTAAAAAAGAAAAATATAGTTTGTTCTGGCCTTTCAAAGAGTTGGGAAAATGTCTTTGATAACAGTGTTTTGAATGCTGTGTAGTGACACTTCTGGCTCCCTGTAATTATGCTTAAAATCAGAAACTAGGATGGGACATCAGTTCTATGATGTAGATGAGGCAGAGACAATTAAAGAGTGTGATTATAGTAGGACAGAAATGTCAAGAAATGCCATACCAAATATCTGCATTCTACACAGATTATAGGTAAGTGGGAACTTCATTAGCAAGATAGGAACAGCAAGGGGTTTTTGCTGCGAAAATGCAGCTCTGTTCAAAAAGGAGATTGTCTCTTGCGGATGGAAAATTTCACTGAACAGAATAATTTAAACCCATCAGAAATTGGCCCCATTTGGGTTAACACATTTAAATCTCCTTCTTTTGCAAGAGAGATGAGTGGAGGGCTAATGATTGAGCCCTAGAAATATAAAGTAATTATAGCAAAAACGGGCTTAGCTGATTTTTCTTTCAAATGGAAATTTTAGTTCACTAGCATTTTCTCTCCTGTTGGGAAAATTACATTCTAGTTTTACCACATTGGGGCCTGGGTTGTTTTACATTCCTGAAGTTTCCAGCTAGCTCTTATTTAGCTGATCTTATGATTTGATAAGTACGTTAAGTTAAAGAAAAGCCAAATTCTCTTATCACGAAATCAGAATTTATTGGTTTATGTAAAGTCCAGGAGTGACTCAGTGTTCCAAGATGATACCAGGGACCCTGTATTGGTTTTGTGTTTTTGTTTGTTTGTTTTTCCAATCTGCCTTCCGGTGATGTTGGCTCTGTTCCATGTCTGGTTCAGTTTCTATTTGCAAGATTGCTGTCAAAATTCCTGGGCTCATCTATTTTCTTGTCCAGCTTACACAGAGAAAGTGTGACATTTAAGGGGGGAAAAAGGAAAGAAAAGGAGAGAAAAAAGGAAGAAAAGAAGAAGAGAAGGAGGGAAGGGGGAGGGACTTTACTCTGGTTGGGTCATTTTAGGTCATTTGCCTAATGGGCGTTGCTTTGGGTTCAGGTGGGAAGTCCATTCCTGAGCCTTTAGACCAACTGGGGATCAGTTTCGGAGCTACTTCACAAGGGGGAGAAATGGGAAAGTTGATGGCAAAGCACCCCTAAGCATAGTGCCCCGAAATTCCAAAATAGCTGTGTCTCCAGAAAGTACTGTGTATCCATAAACAGGCCCCTCTCGCCTGTGGGGTCAGAGGTGAAGAGAATGATGACCTGTAGGGACAGGGGGCCGTGACTGGAAATGGAGCCTGAGGCCTTGTCATCGGGTGTTGGTAATATTCCGTGCCTTGATCTGGGTGGAGGTTACGTGGGTCTGTTTCCTTTCTAGCTCTATAGGTATTCATGATTTGTACACCTTTCTGTACACAAATCATGTTTCTATGTTTCTAGAGAGAGATTAAATATAGACCTTAACTGGGAATAGAAAAGACTACAAAGTTATTTATGCAAAACACTTTACATGATGTGTAATGATTATACTCAAGGTTCCCAAACCATGCACTGAGGCACCCCAGGGTACCACTGCAAGCTCTTCATGATGCTGTGTGCAAATTAAAATTTTTGAATGAAACGTAACAATTTGCCACGTCTATTGAATATTATAAACTACTACTTGAGGTAGTTTATAGCTCCCGTGTTAGGTCATGCCAGCTTCCTTTCAGTAATATTCCGTCTTTGAAAACCTGGTTTTTTGGCAGTTGCTTTGACTAAAAGCAAGTATTGCATGAAAAATTAATGAGAAATAGGAAATGAGAGTGACACAGTGACCAATCTGATTCTAAGGCTTAAGAAGTTGTGCAGGAGTTCCCGTCGTGGCACAGTGGTTAACGAATCCGACTAGGAACCATGAGGTTGCGGGTTCGGTCCCTGCCCTTGCTCAGTGGGTTAAGGATCCGGCGTTGCCGTGAGCTGTGGTGTAGGTCGCAGACGAGGCTCAGATCCCGCGTTGCTGTGGCTCTGGCGTAGGCCGGGGGCTACAGCTCCAACTGGACTCCTAGCCTGGGAACCTCCATATGCCGCGGGAGCGGCCCAAGAAATAGCAAAAAGACAAAAAAAAAAGAAAAAAAGAAGTTGTGCAGGGCCCAACAGTTCCCATTCGTCATTGTGGCTATCAAAAAAATAAAATTAAAATATGATTATATAATTTTTTCAATTGACTACCAAATTGTCAGCATCAATGCTTATTAAGTTATTTGAACTTGATTATTTAATAAATGTAACTATAAGGTATTCCTTTTAGACTAGAGTGGAGTGAAAAAAACTACTCAGACACCTAAGATTTACTGCGAATTGTGAAAATTTGTGAATCATAAAATACAATTTTTGGACTGGCCGACGGGCCTCCACTGTGTAACTGCTGTGTAGTTAAGCCAGCAAATTTCTGAACTAAGAAAAGTCAGTTATGTGTTATGTGTGGAGTTTGTTTCTGCCTTCTAAAGCAGAGCGTATTAGTAAGTGAACATCCTTATAGTACCTATAGGTTCATAGGTTTACACAGCAAAAACATCACTCCAGACTTTAGTACAGGTTTCTGGTGCTTTGCCAGAGAATCAGGCTGTAGGTGGTAGGCCTTGGGGCCCAAATATGGCTTTCGGGAGTTATTGACAGTGAATATTTTGGGCTAATATTAGCAGCTCCCTACTTCATTTAACTGACTTTTATTTCCCACTGAACGAGGCAGAAGAACAGAAGGATCATGGGCTTTTTTGATGGGCCCATACTAGGATTCTGGTTCTGACACTAGCCTTTTGAATGTAATAAGTCTCCTTTCTTTCTTTCTTTTTTTTTTTTTTGTCTTTTTCTAGGCCTGTACCTATGGCATATGGAGGTTCCCAGGCTAGGGGTCTAATTGGAGCTGTAGCCACCAGCCTACACCAGAGCCCCAGCAACACTGGATCCAAGCCACATCTTCGACCTACACCACAGCTCGTGGCAACGCTGGATCCTTAACCCACTGATTGAGGCCAGGGATTGAACCTGCACCTGCATTAACTAGTCGGATTCTTTAACCACTGTGCCACGATGGGAACTCCAAGTCTTTCTGAAGCAAGCATCTTTACTGCAAAAGAAGGCCCCGCAGGCCTGTGTTAAAATAAAAGACTTTGCATGAAGCCTGGCACGTGACAGGCATTTAAGATGCCATCAGTGCAGAGTATTTATAACATAACACCCACGTGTCTGACCTCTGCTCAACCCCAAGGAAGCTAAAACCATGATTAAGACACAGCTCTGTCTTTCAGATGCCAAACCAGGTCATAAAGGTGGCTGGGGTGTGGTTCAGTAATTAAGACAGGAAGTGGAGAGGGGTTCCCGGGAGGCATCAAGTGAAGTGAGAACAGGAGGGACCAGAGAATGATTCCTGAGTGGAGAACCGTCCCTGGGGGAGAAGCTCCCCTCGGTGGGGTTTGCGGCACAAATGGACTCGATGAGGAGGAGGTGGAATCGACCCACCCGAGTTGGAGGGAAGAGGGTCAGTTTGGCCGAGGCTGAGGGGGAGGGCAGGTGTGAAAAGGGGGCGGCGCACCAGGCGGGAGCAGCTGGTGGGTAGCAGTTGATGCCAGGAGATTGTAGGAAGGCAGAGAAGAGTAGCTTGAAACGAGGCTGGGAACACAGCTGGAGCAACATGGGGCAACATGGCTGTGAGTGATGGTTTTCTTGAGGTTGGGTTTAATTCTGTAATTGAGGATTTGAAGCAGAGTCCAGGACGGCTCTCACTCACTCTCTCACTCTTGCCTCTTGCTTTCTCTTTTTCTGTGTTTCGGCTTGTTTCCCCACCACGTCTCCTGCATTTCTCTGCTTTCACCTCAAGAAATTTGATCTGTTTATCCATCAGCACTCCCTGAAAAGTCTCTTCTTCCTGGTCTATAACACATTGAAATAGATTAGTAAGATGCATGATTTATTAACTAGACTTTAGGGTTGTCCGTGGCACTCAACGATTGTAATAAATGATACTGAATGAGATTTTTTTTAAATGCTGATAAGTAAAATGAAAATTCAGACCTTTAGAGGGATAGCTAAGGACGTCAGTGTGATGAAAGAGCAAACAAATTAACAACAGCCACCCCCACGTTGGGGCTTCTGTATCAAGTATAAAAGAGAGAGTGAAATAATTACTACTGCAAAGGCGACCATCTCCAGGCCAACCTGCATTTTTTTCATAAAGTATTTATCTTTGTAAATGATGTTAAAGTTTTCCTTTGAAAGCATGGCCATATTTTATTTAAAGGTATTAGAAGGTTTCCATGACTACGACCTCTGGAGGAAGGGGATAACTTTTTTTAAACATGCGTGTGTATTATACAGCTCACATTACGTACCAAGCCAGCTGGTCAGATGCTTTCTCAAGAACTTTAAAAAACAAAAATAAAGTAAAATTAAGTGTATTTTTGATGTGTTCCATCAGCTAGAGATAGAACGTCTAAGAAAAGTGAAGATAGTTTTCCCATTTTAAAGGGAGAGAAAATACCTTGCTAAAGGGTCATTTGCCCAACCCACCTGTCAAGTCAACAATATTTCTGAAAATAAATATTAGATCTCCAATTAATAATTTTCTTCGCCAAAGCTTATACATCAAATCCACTGTTTGTCAATACAACTGAACCTTTCCCCCAGCAAAAGAATCCCTATGCTCTTAGTTTGGGGCTTGGCTTACCCCTCCCAGCATAAACCCCCAGAAATCTTTGAAAGACTTTATCAATAAAATTGCAATGAATAATGAGCATGAAAGGAGATTTTTTTCTAGAAGTGTGAAAGGGAAAGCCGGATTCAATGATCTGTCAGGGCACTTTTATTTCTGAAAATTACAGAAAAATTTGAAGGGAATCAATGCTATAGATGAGGCAGTTAATTACACTGTGGCTTCTGAGCTCTGCCTTTCTTATACCAAAATATTGCAGCCTCAGGCAAAAATAGCTGTGAAATCTATTGCCGATCCTCACATAACTAAACAGTGAGACCTCTGAACTTGTTTTAATAATTCCAGTTGCTCTAATCGTTCCAGTTGCTTTGAAACAGTTTGAATCAGGTAGAGGTTCATGGGGCTTCTTCAACATCTGCTCTTGTGCCAACAACTTCCTTTGCTCTTGGGAGTGCAGGTGAGACAAGATAGAAGTAGACGTATCATGCTCACTGAAGAATAAAGAGAGCACCATGGAAAGCAGACTTCTTTTTATTTGAAGTATATAGTCTTATAGTCACCTGTCACTGTATTGAGTCCAGTTCATCAGGGATTGATACCAGAAGCTTAAAATAACATTGGTAGAGGAGTGGTCCCCACTTCCTTATCCTTTATGTCTTCAGCATTAAACTCCCATTTTGGATCCCTATCTCCTTGGAAAATGTGAGGGGAGGAAATGTGGCCAGGTTCTGCTGTGTAGAATGCACACTTCTGTGTATCTGATGTGCTAAACAATTTCAAATTAATGTTTTTTGCTGCATTGTATTATCACTGATCTGATTTCATAGGAGAAGCCATCTTACAATGGAAAATAACTTTTGTGTTAGACCCTCTTGGATAAAACAGCATTCCTCCCAGCCTAAAAATGCTATGTAGCTTTAAAAACACATAATTGAATTAAAATTTAATTTTGCATACAAAATTTTTGTACATCTCAGTAGGTAGCTGGAGACATCATTATTTTGTGATTTTTCTCATCTAGGATTCCAGTATCCACATATTGGATTGACCCCAAGTCCTTATATGTCGCTTAGAGGAGCCTCTAAGCAGAGAAAATCACAAGAGACTCTCAAAAATGTTTTTGCAGGAAGGAAGGGCCACATGCAAAGCGTAAAACCCATGATGTGTAGGGGGAATTACTTTCAAGAACATACCAGGGACATGTTGCATTGAAGAACTGTCTTTGGGATGTGCTGAAGATAGACATGGAAAAGAAAGCACTTGAGGTCAAGGTCTGCATCTCCAACCTATTGTCCCTTGAAAAAATTGACAGCTATGTAGCTTCTGTGAGCTCAGTTCCCTTATCTTCAAAATATGAGACCCCAAAATGGTCCCCTGGAATTGACAGCCCTTGGAGCCAACTAGAGAAACCTGTTATACTGTATTTATTTAGACTAAAGCAAAAAATAGTCAAGAGAGATTAAGAGGTTGTTAGGAGACAGATAACAATAAAACCAGAAGAAAGGGCATAAAGTGTCCTGATCCATAAGTAATGCCTGTAACAAGATGAATAATAGGGGACAAAAAGAACGATTTGGCCTTTAAGGTCACTCTTCGCCAGAATGTGGGGTGTTTGTACACTAGCACAAAGGAACCACCTCTGCCAAGCCCCTGCTTTCATCCCCAGTCATCCCAACTCAGTGCCTTTTTCTCCTATGTCCCTAATTAGATGCTGCTTTTCTACTCTAGGCAGAAAGTCTTCTGTATAAAAACTAACACAAAATTTACAATATGTGGAAATATGCCAGTTTTGAGTTTAATTCAGGATGACAAATAGTCATAAAAACAGTCACATGGACCTACTGTGTATAGGGGCATAAGGAACGAGGAAGGGGTACCCCAAGTGGACTGCTTAGGATTTCACAAGGACTGATTTAAACCCCTATTCCTTACGTGCATTGGAAAAGGATATTTACAAGCTGCCAGAGAGCTTCAAAGGCAGTGGATTTACTGTGACTGTCCAAATGAGGGCAGCCAGAAAAATGAGGCTACACCATTTCTTAGCCTTCGGCCAGAGTCATAGGACTAGATAAATTTGTTAAGTTATTTATTAACTTAGTAATACTTTTAGTGCCAACTGTAAGCTAAGTATTGGATAAAAGTAGTTAAAAAGACCTCCGCAGTACAACTGTTTACAAAGGAAGGATCATTTCAAGGTCAAGCAATGGGAACTCTTATGAATACCTCCAAATATGGCACCCATTGGTTAAATATCCCCCATCCTATCAGCAGTTCTTTTATCTGTCAGATAGTGATTCTGTGATAACTTACTTCTAGATATGTTCTTATCTCTTGTCTAGACTGAGGGGACCCTCAGTTGAAAGTGTGGATGGAAAGCAGCCAGCTTTATAAACCCATTTCCAGAAAGTACCTCCCCACTGCCACTTTCAAATTCCCAGCTCTGTTCAGCGGAAACAATGCCCAGATCATAAAACCATAAAACATCTGCCATGGAATGAATGAATGAATGATTAGAGAATGAATGAGAAGGGAGATAAGGAGCAGGGAGGAAACTTAGTTTAGCAGCTGTGTGCCTGACTCTTGCCTTTAGGATATTCTTAAATACTAGAAATCTTAAGCTATGGGGCCTTCATCTGTATTTTCTCTTTTGATCTGAAAAAATGTGTGCAATAGCTGTTATGACAAAACTGTTGTACATCCAACAGTTAAAATGTTACATTTCAGTTTGGTAGGTTGGAAAAAATATTCAGAGAGACGTTTTTCTGACTTCTTGTGAGAATTATGACAACACTCCTAATAAATTAGGCATGGCCATGACGTCACAGTTTCACCTTTATTCACTTATTCTCATTTATCTTCATTTCTGAGACAATATTTATCTACTTATTGCTGCACTTTCACTTGTTTGAGTAACAGAAATTGGTCGTAGTATGTAATCAATTATAGTTTCTGCTCCAAATCATCAATCTTAGCTAATAAAAAGCAGTCAGTTTAAAAAAAAAAAAAAACTTAAATGTTAGCAGAGAGTCACAAACTCACAGTCTGATCGTTGACCCAGTGACTCATCTTCATTACAATCATAGGTGAGCTTCAAGTTCAGAAAAAGTTGTCTTCTGCCACTAGTGTGCCACCCCATCCTATCCCAAGAGGGTTAATTTATCAGATTCCTCTCCTTCTAATTGGGCCCTTAATATGTCTAAGGCATGAGATAGATTTTTTGTAGAAGATTCAAAAAGCAATTCAAAGACATCACGAGCAAGACGTGGTCTCGTCCCCAAAGACGGTCATCAAGAGAAGGTAAAGCACAGGTATGTAAACAATTCCGTGCACAGGATCTTTGAAGAGACAACCTTAATTTAGAAGAAGCTATGAAAGGAGAGCATTTAAAGAACAGATTTGCTTAGTAATGACTTCTAGCATTTTCATTGTTTTTCTTGCAGCTTGCTTGAGTTATTCACAAGAATGAATAAGAGATTTCTCCCACACGACATGAGTTCCCATTGTTTGACCTTGAAATGATGCTGCCTTGCTTGTGCCACAGAGACTGATATTGGCACACCTTTGAACTTGAGCACAGAGGGGACATATGATGAAAACAGTCAAGGAAAATATAGAACAGTGGTTTTCAAACTTAATGCATAGGAGGATTATCTGAGAGTAATTAGAAAACCCCTTTGGACATTCCAATTCAGCAGAAGAGGCTTCCCCACTCTCAGATATTGTGTGATTCAGTAGATCTGAGATGAACAATGGAAATATGAATTTGAAGAATCATTCTCTGTGACTTTGATGGAGGAAATCCATGGCCACACCAGGACGTGTTCTATTAAAAGAAAAAAAACAAAAAAACAAAAAACAACCTAATGAAAATCATAGACACGCTGGGTTGGTGCTCTTTTTCAAAGAACAACACGTTATAGCATTGTGTTGATGCTTGGTATTCTTAATCAAAGACTGGGTTAGTTAGCTCTTAACTTGAGTTCTGACTAACCAAACTCTTACAGTCCCAGAATAAATGATTTTCTCAGGCATTCCTTTAAGTTCTCTACTTTTTTTTTAACGATTAAATTTTATTTATATTATTTAAAATTTTATTTCATAAAATCAGATTTTATTTTCCAGCTTTATTCCAGACATATAACATGTAAGCTAAGGTGTACAGCATAACCTTTTGGTATACCCACATATACTACGAAAGGATTACTACGTTAAGGGTGGTTAATACTGACATTACCTCACATAATTGCCATTTTGTGTGTGTTGGGAGGGGTAACTTTTTTTTTTTTTTTTTTTTGGTCTTTTTGCCTTTTCTAGGGCTGTTCCTGTGGCATGTGGAGGTTCCCAGGCTAGGGGTCTAATCGGAGCTGTAGCCACTGGCCTACACCACAGCCACAGCAATGCAGGATCTGAGCCACATCTGCAACCTACACCACAGCTCACGGCAACGCTGGATCCTTAACCCACTGAGGAAGGGCAGGGATTGAACCTGCAACCTCATGGTTCCTAGTCGGATTCGTTAACCACTGCACCATGACAGGAACTCTGGGAGGGGTAATTTTTAAGACCTATTCTCTTGATCCAGAAATCCCACTTCTGGGTATGTATCTAAAGGAAATGAAACCGTTATGTCAAAGAGATATGTGTACTCCCATGTCACTGCAGCATTATTCACAGTACCCAAGGTCTAGAAATAACCTCAGGGCTGTGGATTAAGCCTCCCACAGATATGTATGAGGTATATATATATGTGTGCACACACACAAAATGGAATATTATTGAGCCTTAAAAACGGAACTCCTGCCATTTGTGACAACATAGATGGACCGAGAGCACTAGGCCAAGTGAAATAAGTCCAACAGAAGAAGACAAATACTGCATGGTATCACTTATGTGTGGAATCTAAACAAAACAAAACATAACAACAAAAACCAAAGAAGGCAAACTCATAGAAACGGAGAATAGAACAATCACTGCCAGGATCTGGGAAGTGGGTTCAATACAGAGAGGTTGGCAAAAGGGTACATTTTTCAAAGGTAAAGAAATAAGGTCTGAGGATTTATAGTCACCATATGGTGACTATAGTGGGTAATACGGTACTATGTAATTAAAATTTGCAGAGAGAATAAAACTTAAATGTTCTCACCTCGAAAAAGGCAAAGATGTGAGGTGATAGTTGTGTTGATTATCTCAGTGGGGGGAAAATCCTTTAACGTTGTGTGTATGTCCAACCCTCCTGTTGGAGACTTTAGATATCATACAATTTTAATTATCAATCATACCTCAATAAAGCTGGAGGAAAGAACAGATCTACTCTCTGAACAACCTTCTGGTGTAAAATAACTCTTCATTAGAGTCAGCAGGCAACACATTAGATTCCTCAGGCTGTAGTCATCTTAAAGCTGAAACGTGCACCCCCTGGCCGGCATCTCCCCATTTCCCTCATCCCTCAGCCCCTGGCAACCATCATTCGACTCTTTATTTCCCTGGGTTCTTCAGCCCCTTGTCTGATCAGGATCCCTGATGCAATTGGCAGGCAAGGACCAACTGTCTCATAATCCTTCTGTATTCATTCCCTAACGAAGTACCACGGACCAGGTGGCTTGAACAACAACAACAATCATTATTCTCTCACAGTTCTGGATCCTAGGAAACCAAATCAAGGCCCTGGCAGGGCTGTTCTCCCTCCTTGTCTCCTCTGGAGGCAGTTGCTGGAGGGGCCTCTTGATCCCTGGCATCCTTGTCTCAAAAGCCGCCCCCATCTCTGCCTTCATCGTCACACGCTGCTCTGCTTGGGTGCATGTCTGTCTCTGTGTCCAGATGTCCCCTTTTCTGAGGTTGCCAGCTGCGATTCTTAAGTGAACTTCTATATACTTCTCAGAACTTTCTAATTCAACTCAGATATTTGGAGCCTCAATTACCAATCTTATTTAGCAAATATTTACTGAAATTGTATTATACAGCAGACAGAGAGCTGGGAAGTCATTAGGGAAGAGAGAGGTGAAGGAGGCATGATTAGAATTCTCCTCATGCTTCTCAAATCTAGTGAAGAACAGTACACAACTATAGTGCAAGATAGGGTAAATGTCAAAATGAATTATAAACAAAACACTGAGCAGAAAATGATAGGTTTTGACTGCAAACATCAGAGAAACTTGTTTGTAGAATTTAACCTTAACTTTGAAAAATAACGTTTCAGTTGTTGGGAGCGGAAGGAAGGAAACTCCGAGTTGAAATAGCATCTCAGCATGTACAGAGATGTGAAAATACAGTGTGTTCTGGGGAAAACACAAATTGTCTCATGAGCTGGATCTGAGACTAGAGAAGTACTACAGGACCAGGTCCGTGTCCCACCAAGACTGTCGATGCCCTTCAGCAAAGACCCCCAGGAACACACCTGTGGATAAATGAGTTGTGTTACTACACCTTGCATCCAGAGAGAACACACAGCATGGGGAACCATGGGTGTCTTGGTAGGAAGATGCTAGAAGGAGCCAGTTACAGGATTTGAACAGTGGTTGGGTGACTGGGGGGAGGATCTGTGCAGTGAGGGGTGTGCTGTGGTTTGGAGGGTATCAGAGAGTAGGGGCAAGTGTGTGGTTGGGTATCACAATAAGTCTCATCCACGGGGAGGGGAGACTAGAATGAGGATGCAGCTGCAATTGTAAAGCAGTAGGAGATGCTCATTTTGTCCAAAAGGGGACATTTTATTTGGGTGGCACTGTGACCTTGTTCTTGTCAGTGCTTAGGTAAAATTATGAGGGACCCTTGCTTTGTTTCATTGTATTATGGTTTCAGAGTAATCTTTATCTGGGGTGGGTGTTCTGCGAGATTGTTCATGCCACAAGAGAATACCATGGTCAAGTTCTGAGTGCCAGGCTGGTTTCTTTTTTCATTTTTATTTTTATTGAGATATTGTTGATTTACAACATTGTATTAATTTCAGATTACAGCAGAGTGATTCAGTTACGTATACATTCTTTTCAGATTATTTTACGTTACAGACTATCATAAGATATTGAGAAGAGTTCCCTGTGCTGTACAGTAGATCCTTGTTGGTTTTCTATTTTATATATTGCAGTGTGCATCTGTTAATTCCAAACTCCTAATTTATTCCTCCCCCCTTTCCCCTTTCATAACCATATGTTTGTTTTCTATATCTGTGAGCCTATTTCTGTTTCATAACTTCATTTGTATCATTTTTGAGATTCCATGTATAAACAATATCATATATTTGTTTCTCTGAAATTAGTATGATAATCTCTGAGTCCATCCATGTTGCTACCCATGGCATTCATTCATTCTTTTTCATGGCTGAGTGATATTCCATGGTGTATATGTATCACATTTTCCAGGCTGGCTTCTAAGTGTCAGGGATGCTCTTTTTCTCTTTGTCAACACTTGTTCTAGCATTCTGCAGGTAGTGAGAGTTATGAAGGACTTGTGAGCTGAGGATGAGTATCTTCTGACTGCATTTTGCCTTGGGGAACTGCAAGCCCAATATGGAGAGAATGGTGGACAGGAGACCAGTTGAAATGGGCCACACAAGACATGCGGTCCAAACCAGACTGAAGGTACAACAGACCCACTGGGGTCCGGGAGGACCACAAGGGCCTTGGACTCCAAAGTGGGACAGAAAGAAGGAAAGGCACAGTAAAGGGGGTGATGAGACTACTTCACAGTTTGGCCAGTGACCAGCACCCCAGCTTACTTAACGACCTAAAATTCCCTCCGACATTAGGAGCTGCCAATCATGGCTGGCTTTTGGTTAACCTCCTGCCTCTATTTCATTCTAAACATGGCTTCTGAATCTCATTTTGTATATTTGCCAACCTTACAGATGCAGAATACGCTTTAAGGAAGTTTCCCATTTCTCAGGAGTGGCTAGAAAAAGACATCATTCCCAACTTGTAGCTATTCAAGTGAGAGTTGTTTTGCCATGTTATCAGACTTGCCCTCTGCGTGGTTTTATTGATTATATTTTAATTCATCATTTTGGACCCACTCGTCACTTCCAGTATATGTCTGTCAATTTAAAAACATGCACAACCTGAAAGATAAGTTTTATTGGGGGCAAAATTGGGCTTAAGCCCAGGAGACAGCATCTCAAGTAGCCCTGAGAAACCACTCCAAGGAGGCCAGGATATATAGGAGTTTTTGAAACAAGGGGCAGGAACAGGAACAAAGAAGTGCAGGCTTCCTGCAGTCATTCCTTTGATATGCACCTCTGCCATCAACTGTCTGGGCCGGTATCCCAAGTTTTCAGAGCCCTGGGGGCTCACCAGCTCACCCTTGGAGGTGGCTGCATTCGCAGACGATTGTGAGATACTGCCCCACAGAGGCAGGGGGAGAATAATATCAGTGTCTATGATAAAGGTGAAGGGGACATGCAGGCAGTCAAGCGCACTTCTTAAAAAGTTTATCGCAGGTCTCGTGACGGTTACTACCAGTCACAAGGAGCAGACATCGCCATGAAGGATTTTAGTGTTTTTCTAGATATGAGGACATGCAAGAATGGGGCACGTGAAATCTGCCGAAAAGATCTGAGTATCCAAAGACCTGTTCTTCCAGTTTTCCCAGAGCCCAGAGCACCTCACGCCTGATCTCCACCCAGTGCTCAGCTCAGAGGGAGCGGCGGGCCAGCCGCTGCAGTGGCTCATGATTTAATCCCTGTAGAGGCTGATGGCAAGTGCCAAACTCCAGGTCACGTGTCCTCTGCCAGTTTTTTTTCCTATTACAGTCAGATGGATGGGGGAACGACCCCGTGAACATCCATGTAGTTGTAAGCCGTAGAGATTAAGCCAGTGAAAATGATTTTCCTTAAGCCGTGCCCCACATCCCAATTTAGAATTGCATCTCACATGCATTTGCATCTAAACAATTGTAGGCCTGGGTAAACGCATAAAGATTGCCTGTGGGGAATGTTTATCTGGTTATGAGACAATGGGATGGAGGAGAAGGAGGAGCTCAAAAGAACAGACCAAAAACCTGCCTGTGTGTGGCTCCCCTGGGGAGCTTGTTAAAATGCAAATTCTGACTTGGTGGGTTGGATAAGGACAAGCTGCTGTGTTTCTAAGGAGTCAGGGAGTGAGGCCAGTGCTCCTGGTCTGGGGACCACAGTTTGAGTAGCAAGAGGTTTTATCTGTACTTAGGTTTTTTTTTTTTTTTTGATCATTTAATGCTCTATGAGCTCTCTTTCAGTTTCTCCTAAGGTTCTGTATTTTCTTTCTTTTCTCATTTTCCCTGCCTGCATCTAACATGTAGGGTCTCACTTTGTTCATTTCTTCTACCCTCACCTCTGTTTTCTTTGCCCCCAAATGATAACCTTAGTAAATCCATTTACTTTTGCACTTCATTTAAAAGAAAAACTAAGTTTTGAAATGAGACAAGTTAAATACATCAGCCCGGGAATATTGATTCATATCTCTTTTGCTTATATTTTGCTTGGCATCATAATTCTCCTCTCTAAATGCAAATGTGAGTATCTGGAAGGAGACATGGAACTACCAGGCCTCTTTGGGGCTCCGTGTCTTCTAAAGACAGGTTGGAAAGACGGCTTGGAAACCATCTGTGCTCCTGAAGCAGATTTTTAATTATATTCGCACATGCTATCTTGATTATCTTGAATATATCAATTACATTTAGCTATAGTATCATTAGTCTCACAATTAAATGTGTCACTGTTGCAAGAGTCTAATCTTCTACATCGAAAATGAAATAATAAAATGTGTAACACAGAGGGGAAGGGAGAGGAGAGGAGAGGAGGAGAGGGAAGGAAAGGGAAGAGAAAAGAATAACAAGAACATAGGAAGAGTATTTCACCTCTTTTTCTCCCTTACTGGGAGCATTTTGGCAGCTCTGCCTCTTAGTATTATAAGATTATGAACAAGTTATCTTCTTATTCTTTTTTTTTTTCATTTTTTAAATTATAGTTGATTTACAATGTTCTGTCAATTTCTGCTGTACAGCAAAGTGTTCCAGATATATATATATACACACACATATGTATATATATATATTTTTTTTTCTTTTTCTTACATTATCCTCCATCATGTTCCATCACAAGTGGTTGGATATAGGTCCCTGTGCTGTACAGCAGGACCTCACTGTCATTCCTAATTTCCTTATCTATGAAGTAATATAATAATATGTAGCTTGCATGTTTATTTTAAGGATAATTTTTTTTTGGGGGGGGCGTCTTTTTAGGGCCATACCCAAGGCGTATGGAGGTTCCCAGGCCAGGGGTCAAATTGGAGCTGTAGCTGCTGGCCTACGCAATCAGATCTGAGCCACATCTGTGACCTTCACCACAGCTCAGGGCAATGCCAGATCCTTAACGCACTGAGTGAGGCTAGGGATGCAGCCTGCATCCTCCTGGATGCTATTCAGATTTGTTTCTGCTGAGCCAGGATAGGAACTCCCAAGGATAAAATTTTAAAAGGCACAAAATATAACTCCATGTTTAACATAGTAGGCACCCCATAAATGTTGACTAGATTTAATTAAATAAACTGTATCAAATTTATGAAGCAGAAGTTATCAAAGTGGAGCAGTTTTATTAATGTAATAACACTCTGATATAAAGTATATTTTTGATATATTGGCTGTCATCAAATATTTAATAGTCATTCAGAGAAATTTAATATGACATATTATTCTCCTTTGGATATTAAGAAAGTTAAAGAAGAACCAAAAAGGATTCAAATAGTCTGGATGGCTAATGTTATTATTTTCAACAATATGATAAATGCATAGTGGTGATGACACACCTCACTGCAGTGAGCACAGGTCACATGCTTATGAATTGTGGATCAGAATTCTCATTAAAATCCTTGCCATTATTTGAAGATGATGTCAAATTGTGTATTGGTGAAATCTAGAGGCTTGAAATCGACAAGTTTGAACACAACACATTTGAACATTCATGCGAAGATGATTATATATTGGAATTCATCTCTTTGGAAGAAACGGGGTATCCATCTTCTTGGGGAATATAAGCTGAGTCTAATTCTTCTCCTCCATTCCTTAATGTTTCCAATTTCCAAGACCCCGTTTACTGTGTGCAGACAGTGATTTGCTTATCAATATAATTTCTGAAATTGTTCAATTTACAGGTCATAATTGGGTACAGGGGAAACTGAGAAAGTGGAATTGAATTCTTTCTTTTCCTACTTCTGCTGCCATGGTCTATGCTTGGGACTTCCATCCCTCTCTTCTTAGGCTGGTAAAGCCTCTCACCTTGAACTCCACACTGCTAATAATACTACCTCTTTACTAGCCTAGGTGTGTTCTACAACATGCATCTGATTCAGTTAACGTGGTTATTGGATCACAAACTTGGGCGACTTTGCATTTTTTCTCTCAATGAAGAACAGTGGTCTTAGCCTGAGCTGTAATGTCTTCTATGATAGGATCTTAAATCTGTTTATCCCCTTCTTTCATATTTTTTTTGGTCAAAAATCCCTACGGTTGCTCTAGCTATTCTCCTTGGTTGGAATCCTCATTCTTTACTTCCACTTGAACTGAATAGATATGCTTTATATTTTGAAAAACATACTTAACGCTCAAAGCAGAGCTCAACTTCTTCCCCTTCATTAGAGTGAGAACATTCCAGTGAGGAATAACCCCTACCTTTTTCTGCCTTTTTGCCATTTTAAGCCACTGTTTTCTTTTTACCATGCAGCTCTCCTCTCCCATGAGCTTGAAAATTCCTCACAGCGGAACTGTGTCTGTTTAGTCTCATAATCCAGCATGTTTTTAAGGTCGAATTAGGCATTCAAAAACAAAACCTACTGAGAACAAAGACATTGCTCAACTAGCTTTCCTTTGGAACTATGAGATATTTTGAGGTTGTGACTGAATAAAAAGATATGGATAAGAAGCTGGGTCCTGAGATCCTAAATTGTTTGACATTACTGGGTTGATAGCTACTCAAATTTTAATTGAGTATTTCTCAAACACCTCACTCTAGGTGTAGTGTTTACAGATGAGATATCATAGGTCAGTGAAAGGCATGCTTTTGACTACTAAGAACTTCACTAATTAATGGAGAAGGTGTAAATGACACAGATCAACATTAGTTAATATAATATTATATTATATAGAATGATAATGTAATATTGTTCACATCTAGAAAATACCTATGTGTATCAGCTAGGAGTTATTTAGTAACTTAATCCATAAATATGTGATTTTTTTTTTTAATCTGGAAGGAGGTCATCGTAGGCTTGTTCAGTGGCTTCATCCATGACTTAGAAATGCAGCTCTTCCTGTGCTCATTGGGCAGCTCAGAGCCACAAGATGACTTCCAGAGATGTAGGCATCTCTTTCTTATACGGACGTCCCAAAGAGAAAGGAGGGGGCAGAATGGGGTGTTGTTTATCAAGGAGGAAAAACATGAGAATCTTTCCTAGCGCCCCTCCCATCACGCTCTCTCCTCTCCATCAGGAGACTTCCCTTTATATCTCGTTGGCCAAGAACTGGATCCCACAGCTGTACACTTCTCCAAGGAAAGCCGGGGAAATGAGTTTCTGCAGAAGGGGAGCGGGCTAGCCATAGTTAGCTCAGAGCAACTGTGTTTTATTCCTTCAGCTTAAGCATATCGCCACTGCGAACAAAATCAGAACTCCCTTGACCAAAATGAGTGGGATGCTGTTAGGAATAAACTTAGTGTCCCCCATACCAAGCACTAACTTTTGCTAACTCTTTAAGGGTCCTTTACAATACCTAAACATCCTTCAGGGGTAAAATTTAGGCCTTTGGGGAGGTACATGAGATTTAAAAAAAACCCATGATACAAGATTTAAGCACCAGTGTGCCTTTATTGAATTTCTTTTCTGTTTACTTTTCAGCACTTACCAAATTAATAGTATTTGAAAATGGCATTCATTTGCTCAATAGTACCCAAATGGCCCCAAAGTGCTAAGAATGCATGCAGTTCCTCAGGTTTCTGCTGGTTTATAATTGAGCAGCTGTGGCAGGCATGGGGGAAGAATATTAAAGAAACTTTGCAGATAGGCAGGACTGCCTACTGGTATTCATCAAACAGTATCATTGTAGAGGTTCACGTTGGCTAAGGATTACATTAGGGAATAGAACAGAAGTTCTGGATTCTTACTAGGAAAGCTTCCTCGAAGAGGAAAATGTTGGGCCACCTTCCCAATATACGGCCAGAATCAAACCTCAATACAGGATCCCTGTGCCATTTCACAGAGGGGAAAACTGAGGCATAGTAATCTTAATCTAAATGTAAGATAGGGAAACCACTGATAAGGTAGGAAAAGTGCCCTTGTCTTGTGTCCTTCATATAATTCCTGCAACAGCTCCCCTCTCCCCCAAAACAACACACACACAAAAGGAAAAGGAAATGAGTCTTTTTTCTGAGTCTTCAGATTCTTCCAACTGCAACTATCATATACATTTGAATTGGACTTAGTGTATAGACTACTGAGTCAAAAACAAAACAAAACAAAACAAAAACAAAACAAGAAACAAAAACCCTCTTGCAGAATCGGAGAAAGGTTATGTTTGTACTTCAAAATTTCAGGGCACTTTAGAGCTGGTATATGTCCTAGAAATGTTTGGTGATTGTATTAATTATAAAAAACTTTTCAAGATGTGAAAATTGTGTGCCAACCTTTCCCCCACCCTTTTTTTTTTAAAGAGAAAAACCCTCTAACTTTGGCTTCTTTGTCATTAATGAGGCTTGTGCATTGGGAACTCATTTAATATCATTACTAATAAGCTCATTTTATGTCTGACTTCATTAGAGAAGTCTGAAGTCTGGCCCTTTGACGGTGAGGATGTTACCCGGCTGTATCAACCACTTCAGTTCCCCCCCCTTCACACACACACACACACACACACACACACACACACACCCTCTTTTTCTAGGTCATTCCTATAGATTGTTTAACAATATGAACTTTCAGTGTGTATTTGGCATGCTATATATTGGGCAATGAAACTTGACATACTTTTAATTCATTTTGGTAGTTATTAAATTAAGTACTGATTATGAAGATAAACTCCGATAATAATGTATAGTATGTCCCTCCAAAGAGGCATGTCTTTGCTTCCTCTTGACTTCTACAATATACAGTCATATCACTGGTAAAGTTTAGCATATTTAAAACACCTCTTGCGCAACTCAAAGTCAACAAAAGATAAAACTCTGTTGGAAATGAGTGCTAAAGGCCTGTTTGGACATCATTGCCTCTCAACAAAGCTTCCCTCTCTTTAAAAGTGAAGCTTTAAAGGTACATTTGAGTTAATATCCATTCATTGCCCTGGAAGAAGTATGCTATTTACAGAGGTCTTTTTTCCATCATTAAATTGCCAAATTATTGCCTTTTTCACAATACTTTTATTTTTGGAGACAACTCATTTTAAAGAGAGCTTTATATCTAGAATTACTTTATTAGAGAATCTCAGCATTCAGTAAGTGATTAAAAACTCTGGGATCTGAAGAGTTCTCGTTCTAGGTAGAATATATAGTAATTTTCACTATGTTCGATACAGAAAAATGTCTGTAAAAGCCAGCTCTCTAGATAACATCATAGTATATTATCTGTCATAAATGACAACATTATGCTGGTTAAAGAAAGTGATATATAGAACAGATTTTTAAAATCAGATCTGAAAAAAAAATAAAATAAAATCAGATCTGTATTTCATATGAGTGGACTATGTTGACATGATAGGATGTTAACTCCTATTTCTAATGTGTAGCAGTTTGCTTTTTAGGGCAATGAACGGAACTCAAAATAGAGCAGACATTCGGCCTGATACTTCTTACTTGTATTGAAGACATATAATTTTTCTTTTTTTTTTGTCTTTTTAGGGCTGCACCCATGGTGCAGCATATGGAGGTTCCCAGGCTAGGGGTCTTATCAGAGCTACAGCTGCTGGCCTACACCATAGCCACAGCCACTCCAGATCCGAGCTGCGTCTGTGACCTACACCACAGCTCACAGCAATGCTGGATCCTCAACCCACTGAGCAAGGCCAGGGATCGAACCCACAACCTCAAAGTTCCTAGTCAGATTCCTTTCTGTTGTGCCACGACAGGAACTCCATGAAGACAAATAATTTTAAAGCACAAAAATTAAAATGTAAGCTAATTATCCGAAATATAGAGTCCAACCATCTCTAAAAGATTCATTCTTAGTGACCATTGTAAATTTCAGGGACCCTGAGGATGATGAAATCCACCAGCAGTTCCCAGTCTTTTTCGTGCTCTTTTTGTTTGACACCTTCATGTATATGTATATATATATGTGACTGGGTCACTTTGCTGTGCAGTAGAAAGTGACAGAATGCTGTAAATCAACTAAGTGGAAAAAATAAAAATCATAAAAAAGGAAGGCTTTCTCAGAGGGAGCGATGCACTTGAGATTGAGTAGAGGGCCGCTGGTGCTTGGAGAGGCAGAGGAGGAGAGGGAGGGAGCGTGGATGCTATAGATGCCCGTCCAGGGAGCTGTGGTGCCATCTTTGGAGGTCATTGGAAACTACCAGAGTTCTTAAAGCAAACTGATGGAGTAGGATTTGTACTTTTTTTAAAATTACTCAATGAATTTTGTTACATTTATAGTTGATCAGCAGAATTTGTATTTTAGAAAACTTACTCTTTTAGACTTGTAGTTGATGCGGCGTGGGCAGGAAGGACAGGCGGCAGCAAGAAAGGCAGGAGATCAGTTATAGTCTCACTCATCAAACACTGTTTAGACCAAGAATTAGCAAAATTTTCATGTAAAAGGCCAAATCTGTTAGGTTTTGTAGTCCCTGTGGTCTCATGGTAACTGCTCCACTCTGTGCCATAGTGGGAAAGCAACATTAGGCAAAATATAAGCCAATGAGCATGGCTGTGTTCCAATAAAACTTTATTTATAGAAACAGACACCAGGCTAGATTTGGCATAGGGTCATAGTTCGTCAGTCTCTGGTTTAGACTATCAAATAAGCATTAAAGATTAAAAATTGATTGCCAGGGAGTTCCCGTCGTGGCTCAGTGGTTAACGAATCTGACTAGGAAACCATGAGGTTGCAGGTTCGATCCCTGGCCTTGCTCAGTGGGTTAAGGATCCGGCGTTGCCGTGAGCTGTGGTGTAGGTTGCAGACGTGGCTCGGATCCCGCGTTGCTGTGGCTGTGGTGTAGGCCGGCGGCTACAGCTCCAACTAGACCCCTAGCCTGGGAACCTCCATATGCCATGGGAGCGGCCCTAGAAAAGGCAAAAAGGCAAAAAGACAAAAAACAAACAAACGAACAAAAAACTATTGATTGCCAGGTTAAAACTTTCTATTTATAACCATATTATTTCAGCATTTTTCACACTAGCCAAAAAGTAGAAGCAACTCAAATATCCATCGATAGATGAATGGATAAACACAATGTGGTGTATACAGGCAATGGAATATTATTTAGTCTTAAAAAGGAAAGTAATGTTAACACATGCTACAACATGGATGAACCTTGGCTAAGCAAAATAAGCCAGTCACAAAAGAAAAACACTGTGTGATTCTACTCACGTGAGTTTCCTAGAATAGTCAGATTCATGGTGACAGAGAGTAGAAGGGGGGTTGCCAGGGTCTGGGAGGAGAGGGAGGTGGGAGTTAGTGTTTAATGGGTATAGAGTTTCCGTTTTACAATGTGAAAAATCTCTAGAAATGAATGGTGCTGATGTTTGGATGACAATGGAAATGTGCTCAATGCCCTGAACTGCATACTTATCCTGAATAAAAGAGCAAAATCCATTCACTGTTGCTCTATTCCAGTTCCACTTTATACTGGCTGTTAGACCAGCTGCCCACATCCAATTATTGCGGGAGACTGAGTGAAACCTGTGCTGCGGTGATGGTGTCAGGGGACTCTGACACAGAGGGAGGGTCCTGGGCTCATTTATGACTGTTTGGATGTTTTTTGACTGCAGGAAACAGAAACTCTGAATCAATCTGGCTTAAGCAATAGGAAAATGTATCCTTAGATACTACAGGACGTCCAGAGGGAATGCAGTTCTCAGAGCTTACTTGGTTCAATTATGATCTCAGACTATATCCTTCAGAGCTGCCTCTTTCCTTGTGCTGCCATCTGTGGAGTGAGTTTCCTCCTCCGGCTGGTAGCAAGATGACTACAGCAGTTACTAGGCAAAAACACTTCTGGGGAAAAAAAATGATATTGTCTCTTCCAGGGACCACTTCTTAGGAGTGAAAAACCCTTTCTCCCAAGTCCCCTGAATTGATTGGCAGAACTAGGTCACGTGGCTGGTGCTGAATTTATCACTTGTGCAGGACATCCGACTGACCTTGGATCATTTTAATGGAGTCGCATTTCTAAATTTGCAAGGTGGGGGTCATTTCCCCAGGCACTTGGTTGCCTGAGTCAAGGCAGACATCTGCACAGAACTGGGTTGGGTTTGGCAACAGAGGAATGTCGTTTGCAGAGAGTGAGGTTTGCATACTAAGGAGACGAGAAATACCAGACGCATGCTTTGGAGAGTGGAAAGAGTCCCTTTTAGGAATAGGCTGTGTGTCGGACAGTATAAGAGCATCTTTGCGTTACCTCATTTAACCCTGAGGAAAACTGCCTGGCATAGAAATCCCTCCCTTTTTTTTTTTTTTTTTTTTAAGTAGATGATGAAAACTGGGGCTTGAAAGGTTTAAAAACTCATCTCCCCTTGACTCCAAAACCTCTGCTCTTTCTACTTTCTGGCACTGGCTTTGAAAATGTATAAATAACTCCACAGCTGAAAAGCATTCAGTCTTTCCCACAACCGTATTGTCAGGTAGATATTATTTTTTTACCGTTTGTTAGGGAGGATACTGAGAGACTCAGGGAGCTTAAGCCTGTGGCTCACGTTCACACAACTGGTAGGTGTTAGAGCTGGAATTCAGACCCAGTCTTTTACTCTAGAGCAGTGTTTCCTACCATTGGTACCAGCGACAACTTGAGCTGGGCCATCTTCTGTTGTGGGGGCTGTCCTGAGCCTTGTGAAATGTGTGGCAGCATCTTTGGCTCCTCCCCACTAGACGACAGGAGCACATCTCCCTCCGTTGTGACAAAAGTGCCTCCAGAGAGTTTCAAATGTTCCTGGAAGGTGGAAATAGCCCAGAATTGAGAACCACTGGTCCATACCCATGTCTTTCTGCCATGCTGCTTTCACTTTCTATCCTGAAGCAATTCACAGTCTAGGAGATGGCAGCAGACATATGTAGAGTCTTCTACTGGGAGTCAATATGGAACCCAGAAGGGTAGAACTTAGTAGTTTTAGGAGCATAGACTTTCCAGTTAGACTGCCTAGATTCAAGATTCAGATCCAACATTTCCTAGCTGTTATCCAGAGACTGTCACTAACTTTCTGTGCCTCAGTTTCCTCATCTATAAAATGGGAATGATAATAATAACACCGACTTGGTACAGCGTAAACACCCTGATTATAGCTAGTTGCAGTCCCTCTACTGTGCAAGGAAGAAAGTTGAAAGAGGCTTTCTATTTTGAGCCCACTGCCTGATTTCCATTGGCTTTGCAGGCTGATTTCTGCGATGCTTGCCCTGAGGGCTGGCACTTATGCTTCTGGCCTCATTACAGAAAGAATAGCTGTTTTATAAGAGTAGTTTGGGGATGGAGATTAAATAAACACCTTAGCTGATTATACAAGTGTAGCAAAGGCTTTTTGCTGTAGTGTCCCCAGAGAGAGCCCTAGAAACAGACCTCAGGGTAGGTGAGAGCTGTTGACAATTTGTGAGTCTGGGTACTTCCTTTACAGACAGGAGATGGCCATGATCAGAGAGGGCTGATGAGCTGCCTGGGGCTGAGCTCGTGGGAACCCAGAACTGGGACTTGGGCCACAGCTGGTCAGTTGAGAGTGTTTCTCGTACCGATTGTCAACATTTTCTTGCAGACTGATCTTTCACAGATGCACTTGAGCGTGCGAGTGATTGGCTGTTCTGCAGCTAAGAGAGGTGTTATGTAATTTAAAAAAAAAATCAAATGAGAACCATATTTTTAAATTCGAATTTGTATTTCTTAATAATCTTTGGGCGCCCAAGAGTAACTGATTTTTTCATCTAAAATTCATTTTGTTTTCTAGAAGAGGCGCCCCTGTTGCTGTTAAAAGGAATAAAGAGCAGGCATTTCCTGAGATATTAAGCAGGCTTTTCCCTACTCACTCTGTGATGATAACTAGAGTAACAGTGTCCACTGCTGGCAAATCAGATAATTGCACCATATTTTTACATAGAGCTACTCTATGTGCAAAATAACATGCTTCCTTCCCTTCATCAGAAGGCATTTTCAGCTAAGGCATATGATCCCGAATGGGTACCACTATGGTTTAAAATATATATTGATGTTCATTTTCAACTAGGCCAGTAATTAATTAATGATTTGCCTCTACAAATCTAAGAATACAGCAGAGTAACGGTTCCTATTTTAAGATAGTTGAGGTTTAATATATTTTAAAAGTAGAAAATATAATTTCCACAGGAGGTTTGTATCTAGTGGCTTCAGTTAAGTAAAGTAAATCATTTCATGGTGATGCAGTTGAATTTTTTTCATCATTTCAAACAGTAATTCACCAAAAATGTATCTGGGTTTATTCTCTTCAAGACATCCATTGTAGGCTTAGAAGATGAAAAATAGAAGTCTATTGGAATGGGATTTTTTTCCTTAATTTATTCAAAATATTTAAGGATAACTCAGTTTGTTAAACCTGTGAAACACTATATGTAATCCAATTTAATTTTTTTCACTGGGCAGTTGGATAAAAGCCTAACTAGAAATGGTGTCTTTGCCAAGATTTCTGTGTGCCTTAGAAAGGCTTCTTGGATTTCAGTGCCAGAAACAGGCAGCAGAGGGCCTAGCAACTTGTAACTCTGAGAAGATTTGTTGAAACCAAGGATAGATTTGTGCTCCTTTTTTATATTTCTCCTTAAGAGTGTGTATTTGTATACGGTAAAAGCTAGAGATTTTATGTATTTATTTTTGCTACAGGGAAAAAAAAGCTTTAAGGTACATGAATAAAGATAGTCTTATCATGTGGGTACAATTTGTGGAAATCATCAAATAGCCATTTCTTCTAGTAGAAATCTAGTTTGGATAGTTAAGAGCTAGGGTGGAATTAGTGTTTATTAGTTTTGCGATTGGATGGTTATGGCTGTAAGAGGGAGCGTACAGCCTTGGAGGCAACTGTGCACACTGATGAAGCTTGTTAAATTATGAAGAAGTGCCGCAGCCCCGCGCCCTGCTTCATGATGAAGCCCAGCTTTTTGGAGATTTGAAGCTGTGGGCCTCTGGGCACCAGGACTGGGTATTCCCATAACATTCATCTCTCCACCCTTTGCCACCTTTAGTTCACGTGGTCACTCCTGTGATTCTAAAGGATCAGACTCTGTCCCCTTTCTGGGTCTGTCAACTGCCCTCCCCTGGGAGTCTTTTCTCCCCAATACTTCATCTATTCTTACCATATTCTGTCCCCATTTTCTGTTTTTCGGACTCATCCACCTGCACATTTTATTTGCATTATTTCCTGTGCTCAGTTTTCACTAAGTCATTCAACAAATCTTTTTTGGCCATGAGCTTCAGTGTAGGTCACAGACACAGGTTGGGTCTGGCATTGCAGCTGGCAGCTGCAGCTCCTATTGGACCCCTAGCCTACGAACTTCCATATGCTGTGAGTGTGGCCCTAAAAAAAAAAAAAAAATTACAAAAAAGTCTTTTTTTTTTTTGAATTTTAGTCTGCATCAAGTGCTAGAAACAGAGCAATGAGTAAGACGTACGAAGCCTGTGCTCTCGTGGAGGGAGGTACATTTCAAGTATGTAAAGACAAATCAGAACAAGTTATCACACTGAGAAAAGATCTCCGCAGACAAAATCCAGTGAGACTTGGGCGGTTGTTTTGATTGGACGGGATAGGCAGGAAGAACTCTGGGCAGGTGATGTTGGCGTGGAAACCTGGATGACAGCAAGGTCAGGCCCTACCATGTATTTCAGGTAGCAATTTATTCCAAGGCCTCCAGCTTTGGGCCTTGGAAGAGTAGGAGGCAGGCTGCTCTATCTCCCTGTACTGCTTTTCCATTTCACCTTCGAAAGGTCAGGTGAGCACAGGAATCCTTTTTCCCTTCATCTCCCACTGGAGAAGGATGCCTCCCTTAAAGGCTTGCGTGTCCCTCCCTTTCTCCTTAACCACTGCCTCCCTGCATACCCCCAGAGGAAGAGGACACCCCCGTACCCTCCCAGTCACGCTTCGCCATGGCTTTTCTGCACTTTGTGCCGTATATGGAAGCTTCCTTATCCAGGCAGGCTGATTGTCGAGGTTCTTGCTGGCCAACCCAAGGCACAAGGCTCTAGATGGAGCCGGACAGCTACACCTGGAAGGGCTCAAATCAAGATCATTCAAAGTACATCCTCTATTTCGCAGGTCCAGAGAGGTTCAGTGACTCGGATAAAACCCTTCTGCTATTTTAAGGAGGAAAAGAACCCAGGAATTCTACTTCCCACTCCAGAGCTCTTTGGGTTACCTTGTTCTCTCTGCTGTAATCCATCCTCCTGCAATGTTCTGTTTCCCCCACATCCCCCCGCCCCATACTCTTTTTTTTTTTTTTTTTTGTTGGCTGCACCTGAAGCATATGGAGGTTCCCGGGCCAGGGACTGAACACGTGCCACAGCAGCAACTCAAGCTACATCCTTAACCCGCTGTGCCACCACAGAACTCCCCCTCCACTGCCGTCCTCTTGAATCTCCTGGTTCTTTCACTGTCTGACCCGTCCCTTCATACTCTTTCCTTCCAAAGCAAGCCAGTTCTTTGCCCTATTTCCATTTAATAGGAGCACTTGGTAGTCTTTGGACCCAATAGCTTTTCCCCCATAAACTAGATTGAATATAAGCAGGTTAAACTCCCACTGAATTCTCTTACCCTGAGACTACTTCAGGTGGACAGTGCAGTTGTACAAAAATGACTGGCATTTGCAGTCTATGAATCCAGAATAAAGATGATGGAAGACTATTCCGTCAGTGCATAGTGAGGATTTTGACAAAGCTTTATTACTCAAGATGCGAATCCAGCCAGGACCAGTGGTGTATTTAAATGTCCTGAGTTCACTCCCAGGGGCCTTCCTGGCCAAATTCTAACTTCTTCACTCAGCTTTTCTAAAGGTCAGAGTCAGGCTTTGAGTCTCAGACAATGTACAGAAAGGATGCACTTTCACTCTTGGGTCATGGAAATTAGACAAAAATAAAGGAATGGGTGGACCGAGAGGGTTTAGCAAGCTGGCTCCAGCTTCGAGCCATTTCTAATCATTGTTCAGTGAGCCTGTGTACAGGTGCCACTAATAACTCTAAAGCTTTTTTTCAGGAAGGTTTGGGAAGCCCTGCCATCCACACTCAGAAAAAGAGGTCAAGGTCAGAGGCCTATGAAAGGCATAGGATTGTACTGAGCAGTTACTTCTAGAAGAAATAACTAGAAAGTCTAACTTGGGAAAAGTTAGAGACCCATGTAGAACCTGAAACTCATCAGACTTTGTTAATTCTTCAAACATTCAGCATTCAGCCACAGCCTTGCTAAGCTATCCAATTATTGCAAATACTCCAGCTCCAAGGCAAGCTTGCTCAACTTTGGCTCTGTTCACATTTTTGGTGGATAACGTGTTGTCGTGGGAAGTAATTTACAATATTTAGCAACACTTCTGGCCTCTGCCCACTAGATGCTCAAAGCACCTGCCACTCCTAGTAGTGACAACTGATAATGTCTCCAGACTTCATCACATGTGCCGTGGGGAGGGGGCGCGTTTTCCCAGTGGAGAACCCCCGACTCCTGGATAAAGGTATTCCTTTTCCTTCAAAGGATAATTCTTATTTATTATTTATGTCCTATCTAATTCTAGAAAAGGATTTGAAGAAGCTCATGGGAAAAAAAACAGAGCTTGGCATATTTGTTAGCTTAATGACTGAAGATCAAATACAATATAGTGATAAGGGAGAATGACATGCCAGAAATCTGGGCTGAAGACAGCAATTATATTTAAAGACTATATTTAGCCGTGAGATTCCAAGGGGACAGACAAATTTAAAAGGAAAATAAGTTACATAATTCTTAGTGACAGATAAAAGGCAAAAAAATACTACTTACACTTGAGCGAGATTATCTTTGAGGGGTTTATTAAGAAGTATACTATGATGTTATTTTAGTAGCAATATTTATTAGGCACTAAATATATATTCTTCTTATGTTCATACCCAATATTACCCCAAAGGATAAGAGCAGAGGGAATAATTTTCAACATTAATTTTGCAAAGACATTCTTCGCCAGATGCTCATCATAATTAATTTTAACAGTACTTGATTAAGAAAAATCATTCTGGGTAAATACACTTGATCAGCCTTTCTCTATGCCGGTGGATTTTATTGGTAAGCATTTAGCGAATGGCTAAACATGGTCTCTGGCTGCATGGAGCTGGTACTGTGTCTGCACAAAAGGACAAAGGGATTTGCTTTCCAAGACCAGACTATGACGTCACGAGTGAAACCTTGATGAGTCCTCGTCCCCCTCCCCCCACCATGGGAGCTAACCCAGCAGCGCCTTGCTGGCAGAACCCGTGAATGACCTGGCCTCGGTGGTCAGAATTCCTGTATAAAGCCATCCCTGGTCTACACAGTGTCCCAGATGTGAAGGCTGGCCTTCTTGGCGTCAGGGTTTTTCCATTTAACAGAGGAGTGAGTTTATTTTCATATGGTGTCTTCATTTTCTGGGGCTGCCAGAACAAAGTACCACCGGCTGGGTGGCTTAAACCACAAAAAATATATCTTCTCACAGTTTTGGAGGCTGGGAATCCAATATCCAGATGTGGTCACATTGGGTTTCTTCTGAGGCCTCTCTCCTTGGCTCGAAAAATGATCGCCTTCTAGCTGTGACCTCGTGGGGTCTTTCTTCTGTGCACACACACCTCGTGTCTCTCTTTTTGTCCAAATTTTCTCTTTTTGTAAGGACACCAGTCAGAGTGGATTAGGACCTGCCCCAAGGGCTTCATTTTAACGTAGTCCCGTCTGTAGAAGTTCTACCTCCAAACACAGTCGCATTCCGTGGTGCTGGGTGTTAGGGTTTCAACTTTGGAATTTGGGGGGGAACACAATTCAGTGCATAACAAGGAGCTTGAGCATAATGACCTGTAAGCGATGGATTGTTCTCATATACATTCGTCATCTTCACTTGGTTCTGTTGATTCACACAAGGAGATGTGAAGAGAAAACTTTCTACACAGTGAGAGTGAGTTTCAAACCTCAGATGTCCTTCGGGGCTGAGGAAGGCTTGGAGGCGCTGTGACTTGTAAGTGCCACCTTTCAAGCCAGGGGAGTTTCTGTGTATTTCAAGTAGTTGAAGGCAGTCTTCCTGCTGCTGGATTCTGGGAACGCCCATCCCTACCCCTTCAGTCTGACCCTTCTGATCTGATTTATTCATATATGCTCACTAATTTCCCTGTTTTGGAAAAGAACATGCATTTGCAAACAGCCCATGGAAAGTAAATCAAGGCTTTGTAGCAACTGTTTCAATTACGTGGTTTGGGATATTCTCTCATTCATTCAATCATCCATTTATTCTTCCAGCAAATATCAGGAATGTCCCCCCAGCACTAAGTATTGAGGAGACAGTGGTAAACAAACAACATGACTCACTTGCTCTGGACGATAGGAAATATAAGATAGGAGAAGCACAGGAGGAGAGCAACTAAGCTCCCTGAGGATAGATTTCACCTACTGATTTGGCATCGTGGCCCCCATTCTGTCTTTTGCATCAGACACTAATTAAAAAATTTTATCCCATGATTTCTGCAGATGGCTGACATACCCTTGAAATGCCAACATTTTGCTATCCACAGTGATCTGCCTCTCGTATTAAGAAGGATGAAAACCTATTTAACAATCTGTAATAGCCTATAAGGGAAAAATGTAAATATTTATATAACTGATTCACTTATACCTGAAACTAACACAACTTTGTTAAGTCAACTCTATTCCAATAAAGTTTCTTTAAAAAAAAAAAAAAAGAAAGAAAAAGAGAAAAGGATGGTAACTGGGGACTGGTGTCCCTCACTTGAGTTCTGGAATTTGTGGTGACTGTATTTCTCAGCCCTGTGTCAGCCCTGAACCACAGCCTGGAGTTCCACCAGGGGCAAGTGGCAGGATTGGCACATCCCTCAAAACTCAGCTCTTCCCAGGAAATTGCTGCTAGAAGTGACCTTCTAAATATGTTCTTTTCATCCGTTTACCACCTATATTCTCATAGGCTTTCTGGTGTGAGCAACAAGAAGCAGCACTGAGCTAGTCTCAGGGGACTCAGATGCCGTCTCCCTGCAACGTTCTTGCTTCCTCAACTGGGGAATGGAAGGGTCTCGCCTTCGTAAGGCTGTCTCTAGATCAAGAAAGATAATGTATGTTAAGGGTCTGCCCCTTAGCCTGGCACGCAATAAATGTTAGTTTTCATGCAATAAATGTTAGTTTGAGACCACAGAAAGACCTTGACCCCGCCACCACCCAGCCTTCAAAATCTCCCCTTCACTGACCTGCTGCAGAACTACCAGCATCTTATTCTTTTGAGGCTACAGACTATGTTTAAAAATCTCTCATCAGGAATTAAAACATCTTACCTGAGAAGGAAAAGAGAATGCACGTAGTGCTTTTTTTTTCAGATTGATTGGTCACAGTAGCTAGATGACAGCTCAGAAGCCCTGTGAGTAAGAGACGGTATGCTGGACATCTGTATGTCTTTCGGGTTTTGTGTATCTTGGGGCTGGGGACTGCTTGAGCATCCATCAGGCTGCAAAACACTGGGCAGGTCTGTTGGTTAGGTTGCCTGTTAGTGGGCATTCAGTAGTGGGCATCAGGGCGCGGGTGGCTGCTAGACTTAGTTCTGAAAGGTTGAAAGGAAGACACTGATCCCGTACTGACCTCATCAGGTCAGTCACGATTTGCTTGAACCTGATTCTGGAAAGTTATGAGCTTCAGCTTTAGTAAGGAACGTTTTATTAAAACGTGTTCTCAGGAGTAAGCGCCTTTCTAGTTGTTGCAGGAGACGTAAGAACCAATGTTTCCCCAGAACCATCCCCATGAACTTCTGATGACGTTGCCTGCGCTAGGCATTTATGATTTTCTTTTTTATAATAATGAAAAAGAACAATGTACGTCTTTTCTGATGGGCTCAAAATAAGAACCAGGCAGTCTTCCATTTAAGGACATTTTTTTTTTCTCCCCATAGGCTGACAGAAAAATTGCAGAGCAAGGCCTCAGGTTGACATGAAAGAAATAATATCCTTCCAGAACATCTTTTAAAAAATATACTCTTAATTTTAATGGACTGTTCTGATCATTTACATGATACAATATTTGAAATGGATCTTGAAGACCTTTCAGAGAAGATTCTTATACTCAGGACTCACCCACCCCCAGAGATTCTTTTGAAAAGTTTCTAATGTAATTCCCATGAATAGCAGCTGTGGCGCTATATTGGACTAAACTAATTAAGTAATTTGTAGTAGGAAATGATGTGCAGAAGACTTGAGGTGCAAAGGGAAAGTCCAGGCTGGGTTAAGCTTGTTCTTCAGACCCTTGGCACAGTGAAGGGTCCAGACCCCCTGAGATCTTGACCCTACATCTCTGCCGTGTGCAGGTCTGGTCTGAAGGTGTAACATGGTTATTAGTGCCCTGACCAGCTAACCCAGAAGAAATCCACCTTCTAAAGTTATGCAGCAGCTGGTCACTGAATCCCTTCTGGGGCCAAGCCTGATGCCAGGCTTTGGGAGCACCAGTCATGAGCAGTGACCAAAACAGATCAGGCTCCTGTTTTGCAAAGCTTGAAAATCTCTCTCATCTTTCAAACTCGGTGGAGGAAGAGAGGCGAGCAGCCAGTCCAAAGGTTTTAAGAGAATTAAGATCATTGCAGTCTTGTTTTGAAGTCTCCGTATTTAAACGTGTACTTGGAACAAGAGCCAAGGACAGTGGGTGTAAACTACTAACTGAATGGCCAATGAAAGGGCTGGAGATGTAGGTGCTGAGACTTGGGACTGAGACGGCGTGAGGGTGGAGGTAAGGACTTAGGAAGAAGAAAAGGCGAGAGTGAAAGTGTTCAGCTGTGTTCTAGAGACAAGCAGACAAAGTCAGCAGACAAACAGAAAAAACCTCTGGGTTTGTGTGACCTTGGCCACAGCTCTCATGGGGGGAGAGGGTGTCAGTGTCATTTAAAAGGAAGAAAACCAGAGGGACAGAAATAAATAGAGGGTGTGTGTGTTATCATAAAATACTTACAGAGGGGCATGTGGAAAAGGGAACCAGACTTTGCTCCTGTGAGTGGTACAGAATCAGGCTTCAGGCTCACCTCTGGCAAGGGCCTTCTAGAACTCCAGCCATCTGGAGAAGGAGAGGGTGACTCTGGAACCAGTGGGTCTCACTCACATGAGGGCGCACGTGGAAATCAGACATCCTCCCAACAGTGTTGTTAAAATAAAACAGGTCCCGACGGCAGTTCCGAGCAGAAGGGTAGATGTGAATTTAACAGACTGGTCTTTGGAACTCTTGGGAGAAGAAGGTATGTTTATTTCCTTGACAGGCCCAGAGGGTTTAGCAATATTTATGTGGGGGGTGCGTCCGTGCGCGTGCACGCACGCGTGTGTGTGTGTGTGTGTGTGTGTGTGTGTGTGTGTGTGTGTTTTAATCTAGGCTAAATTGGCAAGGACAGTTACAGTAGAAAATAATTTACCCTCCGGGAAGAAGATGAAATTGAACTGCTGATACCAAGTAGGCAGGAAAGTTGATGGGGAAAACGTTGCAAGTAACTGAGACCCTCTAAGGTAAAAAGAAAACGAAAGATTCTATAACCATTCAGAGAGGGCGTCGTGAGACCTGTGTATCCCACTGATCGAGATGCATTTCTGTGATTATCCGCACAGTATTAATACCTAGATATCGGGACATAAGTGTGTTATAAATAATACTGGGTCTGTCTATCCAGGAGCCAAGGTAGGGCCATAAAAAGAGCAATACTTTATTGCAGGAAATTAATTTTGTTCTTTATGACACCAGACCTTGTATACACTCTCAACCTTGAATTATATTACTCATCTCCTAAAAATCTATATTGAAGGTCTTTTTTTTTTAATTGCAACTTGATTTTCTTCAAGGAAAAAAGATGTTACCGTTTTTGTTAGTTTTTTGTTTGTATTTTTTTTAGAGTGATCTTATTGCAGCAGTAAAATTTGACATCTCTGAAAGCAGAAAGGGGAAAGATTTTGATGTTTAAGAGTTCTAAACACAAGGCTTTTGATACCATATAAATAGACTATGCTTTCACCTTAAAAGAAGTAATAATATTATAGGCAATTTAGAAGAAAGAACAATCTAATCAGCTGATGAAATCCAGAGCTGGATTAATGATACTCCCTCAACAGAAAGACAGTCTCCTTTGTATCTAAGTTGTCCTCTTATGTCTTCTATATCAACATCTCTGTGTTTGAAAAGGCAGCCTTTTATGGTTGTAAAGTTAGCACATGCTCTTTGTGAAAAATTGGGGAAAAAGTACAAAGACTAAGACATAGAAGCAGTCTATTACCCACCACCCACTAGTAAACACTATCAATGCAGCCCTCGCGTCTACCTTATGTGTGTGTGTATGTGTAACAACGTATATCACACATATACACTGTCTTCTGTACACTTGAACTCCAGGGACCCTGGCTCTCAGGATAATAGAAAAGTGGGGGCAAAGGGCAGCCTGAGAATGAAAATAGTCAGAGAGGTAAGTGGGTCACATTGCGACCATCGCTCCGTGAATCGTTACATAGTATGTCTGTGCTCAGCTGGTCCTAAAGCTGGTGCACATCTCCCCCAGATGCCCCCTGACACGGCCACCGACTAAGGTGCTTTGTACCAGTTACCCCAACGCAGGTTGGGCGCTTTGGGTGAATGAAACTCTTTTCACTCAACTTCACATGTTGTGTCTTAACGGGATTTCTCTCATTTGACATTTTCTCTCTGGAGTCCCCCTCTTGTCTGTGGGGTGGACACCTCCCATCTTTTGAACCTCAGCTTGCTGTGATGCTGTTTCCAGGAGACCCTTCCTGACCCATCCCAGGTAGAACTGGCTCCTGTTTCCCCTCTTCTTGTGCAAGTTGCATACCTCGCGTCTCAAATACTTTGGCCCACATACGTGTGGAGCCATCTTCCTCTATAGTCTGCTGCTTAAGGGTAGAAATGCTTTTTGTTAATGTCTGAACACTGGATCAAGCGTAGAGATGAAGCCTTCGTGCTTGAAGGATTTGTTAATTGAGTCAATGAAGGAATGAATGAATGAAGGCCGAGTATGGAAATGAAGATATACGCCTGTATGAAAATCATCTTCTTATGAATATATCGACCAAGGGGCGCCTGTTTTGCAAATGTCAGATGAACTAATTAGTAGACAACTTAGGTTATTTCAGAATGTGGAGTTCCCGTTGTGTGTGGAGGTCCCGTTGTGGCTCAGCAAGTTGCAAACCTGACTAGTATCCATGAGGATGAGAGTTCCATCTCTGGCCTTGTTCAGTGGGTTAAGGAGCCAGCATTGCTGTGAGCTGTGGTGTAGGTCACAGACACGGCTCAGATCTAGCGTTGCTGTGGCCGTGGTGTAGGCTGGCAGCTACAGCTCCGATTGGACCCCTGGCCTAGGAACCTCCATCCATGTGCTGTGGATGCGGCCCTAAAAAGCAAAAAAAAAAAAAAAAAAAAAAAGAAGAAAAAAAGAATAGTGCGTGTATCTGCCTAGAAAAACATCATGGGCTGCACTTAAGAAAAGAGAGAGTAGAGTTCCCGTCGTGGCACAGTGGAAACAAATCCGATTAGGAACCATGAGGTTGCAGGTTCGATCCCTGTCTCTGCTCAGTGGGTTAAGGATCCAACGTTGCCGTGAGCTGTGGTGTGGATCAAAGACATGGCTCAGATCTGGTGTTGCTGTGGCTGTGGTGTAGGCTGGCAGCTATGGCTCCGATTGGACCCCTAGCCTGGGAACCTCCAAATGCCGAGGGTGCGGCCCTAAAAAGAAAAAGAAAAAGAGAGGATAGTTGTGTTCCAGAACCGTCTGGGGATGGTACAGGGGACACTCTTCTCCAGCACAGCCAAGCTTTTCTCAGAAGTAGTGGTCCTTGCAGGCAGGATTAGGAGACTCAGGATCCAGGGGTGTTGCTTGCAGTGAACTTGTTAATGAACTTACTAATTACCTTAAGTAAGTTAATTCACCTCCTTGGGATTGAGTGTATTGATCAGTAAAACTGGGGAGTTAGACTAGATCGTCTTAAGGTTACTTCTTGTTCTACCTTTTACAGATAGGGAATAACAATATAATATAACAAAATAAGATTTCAGTTTAAACCCATGTAGGTTTGGAATTGAGGAATAAAATATGACTCTGATGCACATATTAGTGATTTCTCTGTTTATTGAGATCAGTTAAAATTGGGGGGATCAGAGGACCTCCACAAACACTGCCCCTTGGACCTCTTTCAGTGCTTCAAGAATAAGAGTAGCTTCTTTCAGAGAAGGTATTGTGGTTTGTTTTTTTCTTTCAGATCCTCTGAAAAGTTACACTCAACCATAAAAAAAGAATGAAATAATGCCTTTTGCAGTGACATGGATGGACCTAGAAACTATCACACTAGATGAAGTTACTCAGACAGTGAAAGACAAACATCATATGATATCCTCTATATGCAGACTCTTAAAAAAAAAAAGGATACAAATGAACTTATTTGCAGAACAGAAACAGACTCACAGACTTTGAAAAACTTATGGTTATCAAAGTGGACAGGTGGGGGTGGGGAGGGATGGACTGGGGGTTTGGGATTGGCACGTGCACACGGAGGTCTGTGGAATGACTGGCCAACAGGGACCTCCTGTCGAGCACAGAGAACTCTACGCAATATCCTGTGATCACCTATATGGGAAAGGAATCTGAGAATGGTTATGTGTATATACATGACTGAAATTATCACGGCCTTGTTCATTAACTATAATTCAATAAAACTTTTTTTAAAAAAAGAAAAGTTACAGTGTGACCTGGGAGGAGAGAGGAGGTGGGGGCTGGGGAATGGAACCCGAGGGCAGGTATCTTATACTATTGGATGGAAAATTAAAGAGACCAGACGTCCAGAACCCGAGGGTCTTCCTTTCTTATTCTCATCCTTCCACAATCACTGCTTGAGAACCTGCAAAGTGCTGACATGTGCCAGACCCTGGGGGGCGAGGCCCCTGTGGTCCAGAGCACCACCCTAGGGTGATGGGGAGTGTTTGGGAGGCAGAGAAGCTTGAGAAGCTGGGAGTTGGTGGGCACAGGTAGTCTGCCCCTTCAGAGAGCATGCAAAGAAGTTCCAGCCAAGGTCTGGGAATGAGGACGCCTGGGTTATCTCTGCCTGAGTGACCTGAAAATTAGAACGCAGCCCTTGAGTATCTGCTTTGACTCTTGCAGCAGGGCACCCACAGCTGAAATCGAACTTTTCTAGTATAAAGCTATGTTACATTGCTGTCTCCTGTTTGTAGTCAAAAATCTCGGCTGTAAACTCCTCTGGCCCTTGTCCTGCTAGAACTAAATCTCTGGAGAGGATCACTAAGCCTGCTCGATGGGGAGAGGCACATGGGTCAATGAGTAGGGCCACAGCCCCCTCCTGGGCACTGGTGACTGCACCACTTAGGTATCCGGAAGAATAATTCTGCTTGGACCGCTTATCCCTGTTCATTGGGAAGAGATCCATTTACTGGTATGTTTTGGTGTATCAAATTATATATATTTGCCTGCGAAGTAGAATAGCTGCTACTCTGGACTCACAGCCAAAGATTTCTTGCAACCATTGGGTACCCTCATGTCTGGAAACCAATTTTAAATCTCTGTAGGGATTCAGAGGAAGACAAAGTGAGTGGCAGCATGAAAAGGGGAAAGGGGTCGAAGGAGTGAGCTTAGACATTTAGAGGCCAGGCAATAGAATTTGTTTCTTTGAAACTCTCCGTGACGTTTTGCCTTAAATTATTTTTTTTTTCTGAGATACCTCTTCCTCTATCCACATCAAACTCAGTAAAAAATATGTGATTCCTTTAAAAATCTTTGACTTGAAAGGTACCTTTCATTTGTAGTCAGTGTCAAGTCTACAGCGAAGGCAAATTCTTACCTAAGGGGCTAGTCTGAATTTCTCAAGGAAATAGCAATTATCAATGGCCCCTACAGCTAAATAAAAATGAAAATGGAATGGGGAAAAAAGACTTTCTGAATCTATTTCCTTCATTTGGTGATAGCCTTGGGCCCTAAATCTCATCTTGTAGAGTATCACACGTCTAGCTTTAGTTTTATTCAGCTCGATTCTATGGCCATAAATCTCATGAAAGCCGTGTTGTAAACTCAAGAAATTAAATTCTTCATGGATTTATGTGGGACTCAGAAAATGCATCCTCACAACCCAGAGGGAGAAAATGTCTCTGTTTCCACAGCCTCTGAGAATTGCTGTACTTTTTTTCCCCCCTGAGAGTTCCAATAATTAAATTCATAAGAAATTCACATAAGCAGGTGATATCAGAGAGACCCAGCCAATAATAAGCCTAAGCCATCATTCTGAGTAGGGAGTGAAGCAGCAGGGGTGCAGAAGCAGGCAGCTGTCAAATTCAATCAAGTAAACAGCTGGAGTTTTTTTTTAAAAAATTATATTTGTAGGGAACAGTGGTCTAATTTAAAAACTGGCATTCTGTCCATCGTTGTGGGGTTGGGGGTGCTAGGGTGATTATCAGATGCTAGGCAGAGCTCTCGTTTCTTTTTTTCTTTCATTTGGCTTATTTAAGTTTTATTGAAATAGAGTTAACCTCCAGTGTTGCGTTAGTTTCAGGTACACAGCAAAGTGAACCAGTTATGCATATACTACATCCATTCTTTTTTCCCATAGAGGTAATTACAGACTATAGCAGGGCTCACTTTACATATGCTGTAGAAGTAGGTCGGTGTGGTGGACTGAATAACAACCCCCACCCCCAGTGATGTTCAAGTCCTGATCTCTAGTCCTGCAACTGTGAATATGTTTACGTGGTAGAAGGGACCCGGAAGACGTGATTAAACTGAAGATCGTGAGCTGGGAAATGATCTGGGTTATCTGGGTGAACCCAGTGTGGTCACTAGGACCCTTAGAAGGGGGCGCAGTAGGGTCAGGTCAGTAGCAGTAGACATGACAACAGTGGCAAGAGGCTAGGACGGTACAAGGGAAGGACCACAAGCCGTGGAGCGAGGTTGGCCTCTAGAAGGGAAAACAAGCCAACAAAACAAGCAGATTCTTTTTCGGTGTTTCCAGAAGGAACCAGCTCTGCAGATATCTTGGCTAAAACCCAGTGAGACTGACCTTGGACTTCTTACCTCCAGAACTGTGAGAAAATAAATGTACTGTCTTAAGCAACTAAATTTGTGACACTGTCAGAGAAGCAACAGGAAACATATAGTAGGTTACTGAGGAGGACTCAGAGAATGACTTATGTACAAAGTAGGGAATGGTTTCAAGAATAAAGCATCAATTTATACTAATAATACTTATTAAGTGCATTGAACTTTGGAAATTGCTTTTACATGCTCCCCTGACCCCCACCCCCCGCACCCATGGCGTACAAAAGTTCCTGGGCCAGAGATCAAATCTGAGCTGAAGCTGTGAACTACACCACAGCCGCAGCAATACCGGGTCCTTAACCCACTGCACTACAGCAGAAACTCCTCACATGTGTTTTTCAGAAGTAGATCCTAAAGTTAGAAGGAGGTTGATACCAACTTTTTCAGATCCCTAAGGCTTACTTTATTGATCTAGACTTCCTAAAGCTGAAAACTAAGGCAATGATTGGTCCTAGAAGTTAAAACCTTTAGAGCATGACTTGGAAGGAAGTGATGTCTGAGCTCTAAAAAGACATGTGGAATATAGTGGGTTTTGATGGGCTTCCAGGCCGTGTGCTTTAAGTATGTGAACTTTCACACACGGGCTTTTTCTTCAGTTGCATCTTTTTAGTCATTAAACTGTGGCAAAAATATGAGAGCAAGTTTTCATGTAAAATGATTTTTTTTTTTTTTTAACTGGGAGAACTACACCGAAAGTTTTAAGGTCAGGATTACAGGTGATTTTATTTATCATTTATTTTTACCTTCAAAAAAATTTCTTTTATTGTCTTTTAGGGCCACACCTGTGGCATATGGAGGTTCCCAGTCTAGGGGTCAAATCAGAGCTGTAGCTGCCAGCCTACGCCACAGCCATAGCAACACGGGATCCGAGCCGTGTCTGTGACCTACACCACAGCTCATGGCAACTCTGGATCCTTAACTTTGAGCAGGGCCAGGGATCAAACTTGAGTCCTCATGCACGCTTGTCGTGTTTGTTAACCACCGAGCCATGACGGGAACTCCCACAACTTTTCTCACTGAGTGTGTATTACATTCTTAGGGAGAAATGTTGTATTGGGTGTTGCATGCTCATTTCATCTGTGCTTCCCTTTACAGTTGTGACTCTTCCTCTTGGTTTGGACCCAGGTGACTTTGAGAATTGGATGAAAACTGGGAACTCGGTGCCATAGAATTTTTTTTTCCTTTAGTATGAATTTTATTTTTTTTCCTTTAGTTTATATTTTAAGGGAAATCACAGATAATCCTAAATACACCCCTGGAACTGCTGAGAGTCTTTGAATCTCGTTTAAGTGTCCCCATCCTAGACTGGGTGTTATGACAGATAGCTGCGTTTTAAATAGTGGGGAGGAGATAGCTTGGTAGAAGAAGGATGTGCTTAAGATCTGTTTCCTCCACTTTCTAGCAAGGCGAACATAAGAATCATTTACCATCTCTGGGGCCTAACATTTCTGTTAAATGAAGACCATGGCCCTCACTTCCATACATGAAAAAGTTCTTCACAAACGATTATACCAGTTATTATTTAGTTGTTTTATAAATTGAGAGAAACATAGTCTCCGTTCATGTTGAGAGAATTATGACTAAAATCTATACTCTAATTTATCCCTAATTTGGGTTGAACTGGTATTGAGAAACACTTCAAAAGTGGATTTAGCTAAATAGCCCACACTTTTATAGGGTGGTAATGACAATAGTCTTCTAAGATTGTCGAATGGGGTGTTTGCAAGTCCCTTTTCTTTGGAAATCACTAATGCGTCACAATTGTCTTTCCCAGAGTCAGGAGTTTTGTTACTTGTTTTGGTACAAGCCCGTGTGTATATGTGTGCATCTGTATAAAGATGCACATGCTTGTATATGTGTTTAGCCTGTATACACTAAATGCAAAGAACATAATTAACCTACAACCTTTAATTGCTGTGAAAGTGACCATTCTAGTCATCATTGAATAGAAATCGGTTATAATGTTACAGATAAGACTATATCATGTGTGCACATAGAATCTTCACATGGAGGATATAAATGAAAGTCTATTTCTCATTTTGGGGGAGAAATTGAGTAATATTTTTGATGTTGAAATATTCAGTAGTCCTTTTAAAAACCCAGTTCACTGATGTATTGTTAAATTGATGTTATTATCATCTCCCACTAGTCCTGTAGAATGAGGAAAGGTTAGTCAATATTCACAGCTCTGAAATAAATGCTGTGCACATTTTGGGTTCATTTTAATATAGAAGGTTGGAAACCACTGAGTATTTTTCCAACATATTAGCCAGATTTAAAAAATACACTAGATTTGTAAAGCTAAGCCATCTGCTCGTATCAATCTGGTATTGCTTCTATAGGGAAGAATGTTCATAAGTTTTTGGTACCAATAGTTTCCACTTTTTCTTTATTGAATCAAAATATTAAGCAACAATAAAATTCCTTCCAGGGTTTTTAATAGATGGAAATCTGTTCCCTACTAGAAATAAATATATCTAGTGTAATTAATCAATGAGCCTGGTATAATACCAATACAGTCAATTACTTCTTGAAAATACAATTTAAAACACTTTTTCATTTAGGTTAGCCTTTGAATCTAAAATAAAGGTCAATAATACTATGACAGAAAAAGTAAAATAAAATTTTGAACTTGAACTGTAATGAGTGGATAGGCACTCAATCTTAATTAACGACCTGAAAATTTGTCCCAAGGGCATCTTAACATTACTTTTGGATGTTCTTCCAAATGAGTAAAAAATGAAGAGTCATCAGTATTTCTAAGAATTATCATACATTTTCAAATAGAGTCAATTTAAGCCAAAACAAAGAATAAAAACATAAATGTCAATATATCCTTTTTAACCCTACCCAAACTCACCCCTAATTAATTTATTAGTGACAAAATGTTGAGCCCTCGATTTTAAATATTCAAAAGTGATTGACTCACAAACAGAACCACATGACAAAACAGAGTGAATCACTTTTTGTGGGGCGATGATCTCATAGTGGGAAATACTCGAGGTATCCTTGTTTCCACCCTATGGAGCCTTCCAATTCAGACCCACCGGGAGATAGAGGAATTAAAACAACATCAATAAGAATGAACCTAAAGATGTTTTCAGAACACAGGTTCTCTTAAAAAATCTTTTTAAACCAACAGATGTATGAAGACTAAGCAAAATACAGAGTGTGATAGGGTTAATAAGGGTTCAACTCCCACTGAGAGACCTACATAGTCCCATTATAGCATATTTCATTGGTTCTAAGATGCACATAATTTTTTGTATAGACATCTCTAAAACTGGTATACATCTTGTAATCTATGACGTGATGTCATTTAATAAAATGTTTTCCCCCCCTTGGCACCTAAATGATGCCTCTTAAAGTCACTGGCTTCATACTGATGAATTTGGTTACATTGATATAATGCCTGTGGCAATGGAATATATGAAGAAAAATAGGCAGATTGTTACTTTTTGAAAATAAGACTGTGTGAGCATTTAATAGAGACATCAGCGTCACGAAACATGTTCTTTAGATTTTTTTTGTTGATTTGAAGTTAAAAGAATGTAATTCTTTTTTAGTAAACCATACAAAAACATATGTATTTGGAATGTAAGCAACCTATTCAACAAAATAACCTAGAATATAACAAAAAACTCAGAAGGCAGGGGGGGGGGAAAGGCTCTTTTGATAGTAAAATCTGTATCAATAAGGCTATTTCTTATAAATAAGATACATATTAAAATACATTATATGCTCTCCTCCCTTCGATTTCATTTACTTTTAGATTTGTAGGTGATTCTAACAGATATGTTCCTCTAGCTTTCAATGATTGATTCAATGTAACAGAGTTGAAAGGAAGCATATTACCAACCGGCAACCTGAAAGCAGGGGGGGGAAACAGGGTGTGTGTGTGGGTGGGGGAAGGTGTTGTTTGTCACAGGATCAGTAGTCTAGTCCTGTCCAATCCAGGTGGAATCTGTCTCCCCTCCTTTAGTAAGCCCCAAGCCTCACTGTTGGCATTCAAAACTCAAACCGCATGCCATGTTAGGTTAAGCTTAACTGATCAAGCAAACTCTAAAGAACTCTCTGTATATCCTATTTATGGGGTTGAGATTGTGTATATTCCAGATAGAATTTTAGATTTCTTGGTGCTTAAAGTGATCAAGCACCATGGAGTAATTTATCCTTGACAGATTGGGCTAAGCAAGATTTTCTATTCTCTTGTTCGGTATTAACTGTTTGGCTCTCTATGTATCCAACTTCTTAATTCTTTCAATAAACAAGTATTTATTGAGCACCTACTCTGCCTTGCACCATTTTAAGCACTGGATATGTGGCAGTAGATGAATGGGACACAAAATATAGCTTTGTATTTTAAAAGAGCAAGATAGTCCAGATAAATAAATATGTATTAAAATACATATATAAAAATAAAGCGAAGCTTTAGAAGTTGTTAAGTGCTGTGTAGAGCCATAAAGCAAGCAAGGAAGAAGGGGTTGGGTGTTTGGAAGTCGCAATTTTAATTAGATGTGTAAGAGAAGATCTCAACTGAGATGACAGTAAGTGAGCAAAGATTTTGAAGGAGGCAAGAGTGGCAGATGGAAAAGCCAGCGTAGCAGTCCTGCCATAATAGCATGCCAGGTGGGTTAAGGAACAGCGATGGTGAATGAAGAGAGAGAAGCTGAGATGATGCCTGATAACAAATGAAGGTAGATGAGGGGGAAAACCATATGGGGCATTGTAGGTGCCGTGAGGACTTTGAACGTGTAGGATTTATAAACAGATTTCTATGTTTAACACTTTGGTCCCAGCATTGAAGGCATATGGAGGAAGATAAGGGTGGATCCCAAGGGACCAGTCAGATCCCTCTTATAATTGTCTAAAAGATGACGGTGGTGGGTAGCAGTGTAGACAGTGGGAAGTAATCATATTTTGGACCTATTTTGAAGATAGAGTGAATACATTTTGCTGAGGGGTTCCATATGAGAAAGAAATGAGATTGGTACAAGGCCAAAGTTTTGGGCCTGACAAAAAAGAAGAATGGAGATGTCATTCCAGAGATGGGAGAGATTGGTTGGAAAACAAGCTTGAGAGAGAAGAATGAGAGTTTAATCTTGGCCATGTTAAGCCTGAGATGCCTATTGACATCTTCATAGAAATATCAGTGTAGGACTTGGTCATGGAAAGAATGAAGATCTGAATGGCGAGGAATTACCAATAGCTGCCATTCATTGAATCTGCACTGTGTAGCAGGCACTGCTGCAGGTGTTTCACATACATGTTCTCATTTAATCCTCATAGTAACCGTATTACATTATTATGACCCTTTTCTCAGAAGGGGAAATGGAAACTTCGCGAGGTCTAGATGACTTGCTCAAGGACAAACAGACAAGTCTATGGTCGCTTTACGCCGACTGTGATTTTCAGCACTGTTTTATATCACCAAGGGGAGTGTGGGCAAGAGGCAATAAAAATGCTCCAGGCAGAAGGAACAACATATGAAAAGTGGAGAGGCAGAAGGGAGCAAAGGAGCATAGCATCTTCTGGAAATGTGCCCGCACTGGGAAGTGGTTGAATAATCAGCTTCCAGTGAAACAGTGCTTGTGTGGTATTGTACAGTTTTAAAACTGTTCTCTCATAGGCAAACACATTAATTCCTGTGAGGCAGGGAAATGCTTTTATTATTGCTAGTCAGTGAGTGGGGAGAAAGGCTTACTTACAAAGCTAAGTTCACAGACTTATTGAATGGTGAACCATGGTTTAACCTCAGACTTCTTTTGCCAAAACTTAAACTAATTTTTACATTTCTGATTATTTTAAATCTTTTCGTGTTTAGGAGGTGAGGACATAAACATGCACACACACACATACATGTATACATATGGAGGTTGAAGAAGAATTTTCAAGAAAGAAATGAGTGATGATCTGGAAGATGATAATAATAGCTGTCAGTTTTAAGCACCGAGGATGTGCCAGACCCTAGATAAAGATCTTTACATTCATCTTCTAAATTTAATGTCACGAGCATTGAAAGGGAGATTCTGTTATCATCTCCATTTTAGAGATGAGGAAATCGAGGCTGAGAGAGACTAAAGCAACTCACTGGGGGTCATTATATAGCCAGAAAGTAGCAGTCAAGAAATGACCAGAGACTGTCAGAAATCAGAGTTCAGTATCTGGTGCACCCGGTCAGTACTTGTTTTTGTGAAGCCTGAGGTGAAATTAACGACATGAGGAGGAGGTTCTTATCAGTGTGAAATTATTTTCTGGATTACAGCAAGGTATGGATTTGTGTTCACCCACCCTGAACGGGTTTTCACCATGGTTTTGCACATGCTTTTATCACAGCTTAAGACAGCAGATGGCTCTCTTGCGTTTTCTTTCCTTACCTCTGTCTGTAAACAACTAAACAGTGGTTTGGAGAGGTGAAAGAAAAACGCAGGGATTAAGCTAAAAGACCTTGATTATCCCAATGTTGCCCCCACCCCGTGCTCCCTTAAAACAGAAACCCCCGTAAAATAGAAGCGACCTAGGCTTGTGAAATTCACAATCTGAGTAGACACACAACTGAGATTGGGGAGTCCGCTGTTTCAGGCGCTACGCCAGGAGTTCGAATGCATCAGGAAAGAAAGTGTTTCTCGGTTATCGAAAAGCTGAAAGGCTTTATGCTCCAAGGTGTGTTATTAAAGACAGTGGAAGCTGTGAGGATTAATTTCCTTTCTGCCCGGCGGCGGGGTGGGGGTGGAAAGCTGCTTTTAAGGAAGGAGAGTTTCAGAACCTCTCAAGAGCCAGCCCTCCCACACTCTGGGGAACTTGCTTTAGCCCAGAGGCTAAGGCTGGGGCAGAGTCCCTGTCCGCGGTGCTGAACCTCAGTATTGTGTGTAGGTTGCTGAACGTTAACGAGAGGGGTCTGAAGAAGCCAAAGGGGGGGGGGGGAGACTGAATTATAAGAAAATAGCAAAGTGTCCTGAAAGGAAATAATGAACACAGCTATAGTAATAAGAAGCTTAGTCTCACTCTGTTCACATTATTATATTAGACACATATATCATGAGGGTAACAACAACAAACATTTCAAAGCAAACTAGGTTATGTTGTTTGGAGCAGTTGTACTAGATTTTAAGGTCACTATACTTAACATTTTGCTTCTTTATAAAACTCATTGCTAGTTTTAGGTAAATATGTTTGCTTCGGTCGTAAAGTCATTCAGAAATTCCAGTCCATAACATCTGCAATGTTCAAATAGCCACTCTTCAATAATGGAAGGCAGGAGTAGCTACTCTTTCTGTTCAATACGACTTGAATTTAAAAAAATTTTAATTGCCTTTTATTAGATATATCCATCTTTGCAAATGGCCTTTCCTTTAAGCAGGAACATGACAACACAAAATACATACACACTTAGTAAAAACGTAAGAACAAAAACATGTAAATTAGGGGGGGGAAAGGGAAGACTTAGAGCAAAAGAGTTAACAAAACTTTTTCCTTCACTTTTTCTATCTCATGGGTGATTAAGGATTGCAAATTTCTGGAAAAATTACTCGTGCCTATCCTTTACTACTCGTAGTTATTATATATATATATATATATATACATTTCACATAGTATAATGTGGATATAACATAGTAAAGTGGGGGAAATAAGCTTACAGAAATTGTTCTTTAATGTTAAATATTATATACATTATTTATCCTAAGGCCAATGATATCTTCATTGGACCCATATCTCCACACTCCTTTTAGATTAAATTCTCTTCTCCAAAAGAGACTCATTAGTAAATATGGAGTAAATACAATGAAAAACAGCTGAGCAGTAGTTGCTTACATGGAGAGCTGGTGTATAAGTTCCCTAGAGTGGAAGGTGTCTAGATTCCCTGTAATCAGCCCTTGCCTGAACTTCTCCCACTTTCCTGGTTGCAAGTCGGTGTAGTACTTCCTGCCTGTTCCTGAGACAAAGACAAAGCGTGTGTTGGTTGAGAACTGCTCCCAGGGCTGCTTGCAGAGTGCGCCTCCCCTTTGCAGCTCTAAAGCAGTCATCAGAGAAGTGACTGTGGCAAGTCTCGGTTGCCTAATGAGTCTTCTTTCCCCCGTTCTTCACACTGGATTGTGGGGAGTCTAGTTTTTGTATTTCTTTTCTTAACCTTTCTGGAATAATAAGCAACGCTGCTTCAAGGGGAGAGGAAAAAGTGAGAAGCTACAGGAGCAAAAGCTGTATTGGGTTCAGTCACTTGGAGTGTATCCTAGAAACCACGGATCTGTATTCATCCAAGCACACGGTGTTTCTCTTTTCTGGGGGTGCCTTCGACTTGCTCCCCTCCTCTCGGCCCTTCATATTTTCGGTTATCTAAGAGAGAACGCTGTCGGGACCCAGACAGGAAACAGCTGCTGTATTTGAATTTCAGACAGTTCGTATGCTTAGCTCCCTGGCTCTCTACCCAGGGACACCAAAGACAGCAGTTCAAACTGGAGTGTCCCTCAGTCTGGTTGCTTTTGGTTGTCCCTGGACTGTGACAACCTCCTGCCCTTAATATTCTGCAGTGAGTTCTTCAATATTCCATTCCCTCTGCTGTTTTGTAGCAGCTACAGCCGCTGCCATCTCTTCCCCCCAGTGCTAGAGGGCAGATTTGGGACAGAGGGTCTTCCCACATCCCTCTCCTCCCTCCTTCTTGCTCTGCTCCTTTCAAAAGGACAAGCCTAGCCTTCTTGGTAGCAGAAGGGAGTCCAAGCAAGTTTGGGTGGACTAGGTGGGGAGTGGAGGCGCCTCCCTCCCAGCCTCCCCCTTTCCCCCTCCTCCTTCCCGGGGCGGAGAGGCTCCGGTGCTGAAGGGATTACGGGGAGGGCGGAAACCACCCCGCGTTGCAACCGCAGCTGAGAGTTTCTGTGGACCAGGAGGCACGTTAAGATTCATAAGCCCTAGCTAAGCCTCGGAAGCCTCGGAAACCTGCGAGTGCCATCCAAGAAAAAAGCGCACTGATAATTCCTTCAATTCCACCTGCTTTGGCTCAGCCTCTTAGCACCCCACCCCTGCAATCCATTTTAGCTTTCTTTTCTATTATTCTTAATATTTTAACAAGTCATTATTATATATACCTTTTTTCTCTCTGAAGACTGGCATAGGAGGGGGACGGGAGGGGAGTGCGGTGGGGTGGGAACGAAGAGCTTTGATTAGAGATCTCCGGGGAGAAGATTGCGCTCTCCAGATGCTGATTTCCAAAGCACTTGACAATCACCGGCAGAATCCGAGAGCGGGCGGCGGCGGCGGCACCGGCCAGGGGGCAGCTCGAGTCAGGCGCTGAGTCCTGCCCGGCGCGCCCTGGACGGACCCACGCGCGAGACCTGGCCGGGACCTGCCCTCCATCCCGTGCCCTGGAAGAAGGCGGCCACCACTACCTCCCGCCCGGGAGGCGGGCAGGGCAGAAAGGCTGCGCGAGTGGCGGTGGCGGCCCCGGAGAGGGCTCCGGCGGCGCTCGGTGACCGGCGGCGTCCGCAGCCCCGGCCCCACTCCCGGCTCCGACGCGGCGGCGGCGGCGGAGGAGGAGACGACCTCGGGCCCCCCAGCGCTTGCCCCGCCGCGCCCTGGGCGCATCAGCGCGCCCGGCCCCGCGCTCCGCGGAGAGGGCGATGGGTCCTAGTCGGGACTGAGCGCCCCACTCCCTCTCCCTAACCCCTCCGGCCTCCCCGCCTCCGCCTCCCCAAGGGCGAGCCGCCGTCTGCACCGCCCCTTCCCGCTCTGGTGTCCCCAGCTCCCTTTCGTCCGACCCTCCCTCCTCCGGACCCGGTCCCGGGGCCACCATGGCCGCGGCCATCGCCAGCGGCTTGATCCGCCAGAAGCGGCAGGCGCGGGAGCAGCACTGGGACCGGCCGTCTGCCAGCAGGAGGCGGAGCAGCCCCAGCAAGAACCGCGGGCTCTGCAACGGCAACCTGGTGGATATCTTCTCCAAAGTGCGCATCTTCGGCCTCAAGAAGCGCAGGTTGCGGCGCCAAGGTCTGTGGGGGTCACTGTGGGGAGGTGCGCCGGCGGATCTCTCCCGTCTCCCCACCTGCACGGGGCCCTTTCGGGCTCCCCCGGTCTCTCCTAACCCACCCCCGCCCCCCGAACAAAAGTCTCCCTTCCCCGCGCGCCGAGCGCCTTCGGCCCTCGGGAGCTGGGAACCTGCTCCCGGCAACCTGTAGCCACTGAAAACTCAGCCCTCCCGGAGCCGGCAAGTTGGCCCGCTCCCGCCACTGCCTCTGGCAGAGGGAGACTCTCTCCTCGGAGGGTCTTGGCTTTTCCTGGAGGGTAGAGTCCGGCTGCAGAAGGCTGGGCGGGCTGGGGGGTGGGGGATCTGGGGTCGCGCTGGCTGCCTCCAGGGCTATTTCTGGGTCTGGCCTCCCAGGTCTCCGGGGAACCTGCTGGGCTCCCAGACCCTGGCGAGACGCGGCGATCCCCGCCTTGCGCTCAGCAGGGGCTGCTGTAAGAGAAGTGAGCGGAGGGTGTGTTTGATCTGAAAGCTAGTTCTGTCGAGGTTTACCAGAAAGCTGCTTAGTGGGCAGCACGGGTCACTCTCAAGCCCTTGGGTCACATCTCTGGATGAGGAGAGGGGCTCCGAGTAGGGAGAATGAGCCGATTTTGGGGCTGGCGCTCATCCCTCCTACGTGGTAGTTTTAATTCAAGGACTCGCGAAGTACAGGAGGCAAAGCAAGCGGTTACTACATCCAGATGACTAGAATGATTGCCTTACTAGACATGGTGGGGTTTTTTTGTTTTTTTGTTTTCTGGGTTTTTTTTTTTTTTTTTTTTTGGCGGGGGGAATGGAAGAAACAACTAGTGCCCAGCATGACCTTCCGTTACTGCCTTTAAAATGTCAGGGTCTGGGAAAGCAACTCACTCCTGAGCCAGAGCCCAGCGGCTTTTGTTCAGCTCTGCTTGTCTCCAGCCCAGTTGCTAGGGGTGGTTGTTTGGAGAGCATGTGGGGTGTTTTGTGGGAGAAATGGGGCTGGCTGGCTTTCCATTACTAAGTGGGCTCGGCAGGAAACACTGAAGAATATATTTACGTTCATGGGAGTATATGTTTGCCCAGCAGTTATAGTCTCAGTGCCCAGCTGTATTTATTTTAAATTCTCTGTTGTTCCAAAGACGGATGAGAGAAGCATATGTGGTATATGTGTATCTGTGTGAATGTGTGTGTGTGTTCCACACATTTGCAGATTTAGCACCAAAAGTTTTCATGCTTCTTTAAACAAAGGCTAGAACTAAACGTACACATTTTAAATTCGCTTATTGTCACAATTAGGAATTGGAGTTACCTGTGCTTAAGATCGAGCTTAGAAGACAAACATCTGAGAAAAATCAGAGTGGACATTCTAAGGTAGATAAATTAAATAGCTATAAAAGAAGGAACTTCTTGACGAAGTATCTGGGGACGATGGCATTTCCAGACCCGTGTAGGAGCCATTAAGAAAAATGCACTTTAATTTTCTACTTTAGCCTAGAGCTTGATCCAGCAAACCTTGACCAACTCAGTTGTTTCAAACATTTGATTCATAGAGGGTTACAGTATCTTGACTTAAAGCCTGGACTTCTCCCCAGATTTCACCTGATCCTCTTTTAGAACAGTTCTGATGAGGTAGCACTCCAATTTCACCATCTATTGGAAGTAAACATTTTCTTCTAGGTAGGATTATTTTAACATAAAGGATGATTTTAAAAAGCAGTAGATTATTTTATGAACAGTAAATGTTCTGTGTCATATTGGGTGATGAAGGAGGGTGTGCTTTACATGTGTGAATTTTAAGAGGAGAGTTAAACTGTCTCTTTTTGGAACCAGTTATAAAAAGACATCTGAACTTTCTAATAATCTGCTTCACCATCTGCAACCCGGACTGATCTCTTGGTATTCATGAGTTTGCAGTGATATGCGTGCCTCAGTGATCTGTAAGAAAATATATATTTGAGGCCACTTTTGCTACCTTATTTTTGGTAGGAGAATGGAAAAGAAGATAGGCCAGCAGGAAATTTCATCAGAACCTTTTCTTTTATCCTTCTTATACATCTTATATATAAAGAAATACATTCTTTAGTGAAGAAAAATATAGATATATCCCTTGAGTATCAGCAAGGAATTCATTATTACCAATTAAAGCAAAAGAGATATTAATACTATATTATGTGAATTATACATTGACATATACACATGGTTTTATATTTTTGCATATAACTATATATCACGATCTTATTATTTATTTAATTATTCTTCTAGAAAATATTTTTAGCATATTTACCTTTTCCATCTATACACATTCTTTGCATAAGAATTGACTCCAAGACATTTTAAAATTTCAATTTGTTCATTTAAAGATATAACTTTTAGCTATGACAATTTTCTCTATCTTTGTGTTTGAAAATTATTAATTTGACAAATAGTTTCTGAATCTTTATAATATGTCAGGTCCTGTTCCAGGTATTATATGTGGAGTGTTGAAAACAACAGATAAATCTCCTTCCATCATGGAGCTTCCAAACATGGGTAGAAAGTCATTGCATATGGAAAGGAACGAGTTAATAAGAAATTACAAAACTCAGAGTCCGGAAAAGCACAAAGCGGGCTGAGGTAGAGAACCACAGGGGCAAAGATAGTAGCGAGAAGGACCTAACTAGATCAAGTGGCAGTGTTGGCCACACTGAGCGCCACAGGTTGAAAGCTCACATCTGAGAAGGATGCAGAGATTTGCACAGTAATGAATGTGTGAGGCTCTTGAGGTGGGAACAGTTTTCACCTGTTGGGAGAAGCAAAGGAGGTATAGAAACCTTAGGTACATTCTCCTTTTATATAGCGTATATTCTATCCGAAGTTTGTATTTTGGACATGGAAATACAGGTATATTTTTTGACATGTTTGCAAACAAGATAAAGAATAACTCAATATTTTGTCTTTTTGGGAAGAGTAATATACATTTTTTTTATCCTCCTTTAAGTGGTAATTTATTTCATAGAAAGAGTATGACATATTTATTTGTCCCTTTTGGATTAACCTTACCCCTGACTCTGATTACCTCCTAGCCCCTGGAGAAGGGTGGTTTTCGTACAGTGAGTTGGCTCCTGTAAAGAACAGAAATTTGCAAGATGGCTTTTAGTGATGTGGTGGGCTCCACACTCCATCTCACCTTTCTGGATTCATCTCCCTCTCCCCTTCCCCTAACTCCTTAGACTCCAAACACCATTCAGAGTCCTTCTGAAGCAGCCACATGATTTCAGATCCCTGTGCTTTTGTTTGTGTTTTCCTTTGGGCATAGAATCTTTCTTCTTTCTTCACCTGTTGAAATTTGCTCCATTTCTGAAAGCTTGGAAAGAATGCCCACTACTCAAAGAAGTCTTCCCTCCTTGCCAAGAAGTAACAATAATCCTCGTATGGCATTTTATACCGCACAGTTGTTGTTTGTGCCCAATGATAATCCAGTACACACATTTGTAGATTGTAGTTAGGAGCGAAGTCTCTGTTTTCTGCACTTTCATAGGCTCTTAAATCTTGACAGACTATCTGCTATGCCCTGAGTCCTTGTCACTGCCCTTGGGTTGAAGTGCAATAATAAAGGTCAGCATGTCTCAAGCTGAAAGTGTCTTTGAACCACAGTGTTCTAACTATACCATTTTAGCAGCAAATATACTTTTCGAAACTTTATGTCTTTATTTCTTTCCCTAAATATACATATATAATCTATCCCTTTATTAAGGGATTGAAGTGTAATGACATACTTGGGAGTTATTCTCAAGGATGCAAGCATATAACCAACCTCAGTTTAAGGCTCAGTTAATTTATGAAAATAGATAATTGGAATATCTGTTAATTTAGCTAAAGAGAGAAGAAGGAACAAAGAAACCAACACTTTGCAAATAGTTTATTATTTGGAATCTCAACCCCCTCCAAAAAACTAAAATAGAACCTACATGATGTATATGAACATTTTATCCTAAAAGTGTTACATTTTTGTTCTTAGTTTTTAAACCAAACAAGAACTTTTGTTGTTGGAGGATAATAGCCTTCCGAAGTCTTTAGTATAGCTAATGCAATTGTGTTTTGAAATCTGGTTTTTGTTTTTTTGGCTACTGTCATAGGAGCCATGGTGTCATGTGTTTTGTATGTTTAATCAGTTGTTGTGTGGGTTTCTTACTAACACATTTTACCTAAAATAAATTACAGGATGTGAAACAAGGAATGACAAAATGAGCTACCTAAAATTCGTTTTCAAATTATTTTGTCATATAAAAGGCAGAAATGTATATACACCTATATTTAAAAAAAAAAAAAGTATCTGTGGAGTTTTGCTCCACAGTGACAAGGAAACCTATCAGCTATCCTAATAAAAGAAAAGTGGTCTTCTTTCTACAAGGCCCTATGTAAGGAAAGCCAGGCCCACCCCCACAGAAAAATTCAACAGCAAAGAGGAATCAAAAGTCCACCATTGTTTGCGATACTGTTTTTGAGCCATTACCATCAAAAATACAAAGACCACCTACTTATGTGTGCTCTTTAGGTAAAAATTAAACAAGAGAGTGTTTTTCCCCAAAAGGATAATCCTTCTTTTCCTTTGTTTTGTATTTCTTTTACTTTTTAAGGGTCATGGCTGTGGGCGTCTTCCTACATATTTTTGGAGAATACTTGTTGTTAACTTTTGAAGAATCAGAGTTTTATTATTGGTTAGTTGTATTAAGGCAAGACAAAATTACAGTTTTTCTAAATTTAAATGTTTTATTTTTTTCACAAGGGCTATTTTGTCAAATGCAGGGTTTCTAAGTGAGAGATACTATGGGGCTATTGCTGGATTGGTACATAAAACACCATTAATGATTTTTTTTAAGTTGACCTTGCTTGTTTAAATATTTTTCTCTGTGGCTTAGTGTGATGATTTCAAACATACCACATTTGCCATAGGCTTCTGAGAAAGGTGAATACCACTCTGGTGCAATAAACTGAGTGATGCAATATACAACGTAGAGGAGAGCGTAGCAGGTCAGGTAGGATGTACATAAGGTTATGGAAGATGGCGTGCTTTGGGTTGAGTTGGGCTCAGTGATTGAGTTGGGTTTACATATATTGAGAAAGTAGCACTATTAGCTGGTGAAGAAATCCTTTGCGATTTCCTCATATAAGATTTCAGAGGCACCAACTCTCCTGAAGCCCCCTCTGAGGGTACCTTTATCAGTTCCAGATTTGACTTTCTATTTCAAATTAGTAGGATTTTTAGGGTAGCCCCTCTGCAGTTAGCTCCCCAATTCTGTTTGTTCATTATTTATTATATCCTATGTAGTATTACTATAAGAAAATTATTTTAGGAAGTTCTTGTGTGGCACAATGGGTTAAGGGGTTAAGGATCTGGTGGTGCTGCAGCTGTGGTGCGGGTTGCACCTGAGGCCCGGGTTCAGTCCCTGGCCCAGGAACTTCCACATGCTGCAGGTGGGGCTAAAACAAGAAAAAAAGAAAATTATTTTAAAGCAGGTATGAACTCCCCCTCTCTTCAGTGTCAAATGATGGCTCGTAAATTTTATTTACTTAATTTTAAAATGGCAGAAATCGAAAGGGAGAGGTAGATGAAGTATTTTTCAATCTGTCTTATTTGGTTCTGAAATCTAGTTTTTTTTTCCCTAAGTATACTTTGTTAATTTCTCTCCAAATGGTGAGGAATTTTAGCCCCAAAAGGCTATGATATTTAGATAATGCAAACATGTATGGTGTTTTAAATATTGTCATTTTAGCACTCAAGGTCTAAGCAAACCAAAACCAAAAGCACAATAGTAAACTCAAATTTTGGCGGGGGCTGGGGGGAGAGTGATACAATTTAAAGTCAACTGCATTTGACCTGACCAGAAAATTAATTTAGTAATTTTAGCCATACTGATTCCAACATTCATTTTAAGAAACTCAGATCGCATGACCATAATATCACTATATCCACTCTTTACTGGGGGTGAGAGGCTAGCGGTTGGGCATAGTGGTAGGAATCAAGGCACCTTTTATAAAAAAATGTTTTATGATAGCTCTTTGTCATTCAGGAAAAAGAGATTGTTTTCATAAAGCTCTATTGTATGGACTATTTTTATGGAATATATGTTTCACCCTCTGCTTTTATAGTTCTTTGATATCAGGTTTAATAGGGACCCGTGTGGTTCAGTGTTGGGGGAGAGCCACTTAAGTCATTGCCTCACCAGTGCCTGGCATATAACTAACTCCACAAGCATGTAATGAATGAATAAAAATCCTGTATTTCCCAGGATTTATGAGTAGCAGCGGCATAGAAGGGCAGGTGAGGTCACTGGGCACGTGGCAATGGCTATGATTGACTGGGTACTTATTAATGCGCCCACAGCTACCTATAGGACACTCACTCTGTGTCAGGCACTGTGCCCATGAGTACTGTTTCATCCCCACAACAAGCCTATGTAGCAGGTACACTGCATTAGCCATGAATTTGATGAGAGACTAAAATATGACCCATCCATCATTTTGTAAATACGATATCTGAAAGCAAAGAAAAGAATGAGCAAATTGTCCAGGTTCACATAACATTAAAGAATGGAGCTAGGATTCAAACCCAGGGCGCCAGGCTGACTCCAGAGTCCCTGCTCTTAACCAATGCCAATTCTCACTGCCATGCATTTCATTTCATTACCTCAATTAGTTTCATAGCAAAAGAAACTAAGGCTCAAAGAATTTGTGTTTTGCCAAAAGACTTAACACCTAGCAAGTGACACAACTGGAATGCAAAAGCAAATCTGTCCTTAAATCCTCTATTTTTCTCATTATTTTACACTCTTGGTTCTCCATGACATTGACAGCCATTATTTCAAGGCGCATAGTAGATGCTCGACATATATATCAACATCCATGTATGATTGGATGCATGCAGTAATGTGTTATTTACTTTTTAAAAATTGAGGGTGTGGAAAGTTTTGCCTGGAAGTAGAGGCTTTTTTGTGGGATTTGGGAGAAGAGATAAAAATATAAATACCTTATTTTATGAAGTCATTTTTTGACCTAGGAATGTAGCTTTGGTTCTCCTGCAAATGTTTGGAAGTGACACATGTTTGATGTTATCTTCTTAATGAATTGCAATGTCGACCTGAAATTCTGAAAAGGATTAATTTGGAGTGTTTTCATTAGCATGTAATGACTTTCATGTTAGGTCTTTCATTAATTTTTCATTAATTTTTTTAGATTATATATTTTTTGAAATGTCTTATTTCTGTTAGGAAGGTCTATTGGTTACATTCCTTATTGGCTTTATAGTACATGATAAACTGTAGCAAACCACCAAGGTTATAGAGTCACAAATTAATCACGAAAACTGCAGACTGTTAGAAATCAAGATACTGTGTGTTTTATGCTGCTTTTTGAATTCACACATTGGTTCATAGTTCTTTTCTAATAAGTTCTTAGATCTTTCTCTTAATACCAATACCAGGAAAATGTAATGAAGCCAAGGCTCATTTGTTTGTAAATTGCATTATGAACTTCATAGAGATTGCACACAGGTGAATATGTAACTCTTGGGGAGCCTTACAAATCTGGTGATAGGTTATTTAGATATTTTATTGACTTATACTATCTGACTCTTTTCTTGTTACCTCACTTACATGGTAAAACTAACTGGTTAATCCAACTACTCACCTACTTTGTGCCTCACCTACACAGCTGCTTTTGGCTGAAGGAAAACACACATTGCATGGAATTTTCTAAAGGGCCTTCATGCGTGGATTGGTTTTTACGTTAAATGCATAGTCAATGACATCAAGTGGGCCCTTAGAACATTTTTTGAAAAAAATCTGTTTCCACTTAAATAGATTATATTTCTTATCTTGTTTCTCTTCACACATCTTATCCCTCTTCCCATCCCCACTATCAACTATATTCTTACTTCTGTTTTTCTGAGGAAATAGAAAGAATAAAAAATAAATTTCCGTATACTCCATAGCTGCTTTCGCAAACCCATCAGGGGATCTGTCCATTTTCCCGTCTTTTTCCTCTGAACGTGGGAATGAACTTGGTGCTCTTCTTTAACGTCAAGACCGCCACAGTTTGAGGAACAGATCTTTTCCCTGCTCAGGGACGTCGTCCAGTATCTCTGTCTTCTGCATCATACAATTTCTGTGTCCCACTGTATTATTCTCATCAGCATGTAGATAGGCTATAATATTTCTCACTTTTAAAGTTAGTTTCCTCTTGACCATGTCTTCCTCTCTCGCTGTTAAACCAATTATCTTTTATTGGCAAAACTTCTTGAATGAGAAATCTCTAATTTCCCTCCTTCCACTCTCTGTAGAACTGTTCATTTCTAATCACTTTTTTTTTTGCCCCCCTCACCCCCACCCCAAACTGCTCTTGTCAAGGTCACCAAGGACCTGCGAGGGGACAGTGGGCAAACCCAAGGGTTTATTCTCAGTCCTTGTCCTACTCGTACAGCATTTGGAATTCAACGTTCACAATCAGTTTGTATTTTTCACTAAAATACGGATAAAGTTAGCATCAAAATACTGTTAAAATATCATTTTTACCACGGAAGCCCTTCTTGTGACCATCTTTTCAAGTTATACATGCATATTTGAACTTCTAATTACATTAATGTGTTAACTGTTGCCATCATGTCACATGATGCCCGGCCAATCACCGTTAGTACTCAGTTGGTCCTCGGGTATCATTAGAAGGCAATGGTGTTTTCTTACTTGGGAGAATATTGTTTTCATCCCATATATTTGTATTGGGCCTGAGTAGACTTGCCTCTAAAAAGTCAAGGAATTTGAATGGTTTTTCCAAGGGTTTTTACATTTTTGTCTTCATAGTCAAATGTAGATTTGCGACTAGGCAATCACTGTTTTTCAAACTCTTTAATTGCTAGCATAATCACTAATAATTGGAAAAGTAAAATACTTTGCTTCCTGATAAACATCATTCAAATTCAAGCACTGTTTGGGAAGAAACAGTCATAAATGTAAGAGGGCTATTTAACAAAATTTATTTTGTATGTGGAATATTTTCACTGATAATATTTGATTTCAGTTAATGCTAATATGTTCTTTTCTATATCTATATATCAAAAATGGATGCATAATTATTAGCTCAGTGACAAAGTTAAGGTAATATCTTTATATTTTTGTTTTTGATTAAAAAAAAAAATCCTGGAGTTCCCATTGTGGCTCAGTGGTTAACGAATCTTACTAGGAACCATGAGATTGCGGGTTCAATCCCTGGCCTTGCTTAGTGGGTTAAGGATCCGGCATTGCCGTGAGCTGTGGTGTAGGTTGCACACGCAGCTCGGATCCCATGGTAGCTGTGGCTCTGGCGTAGGCCGGTGGCTATAGCTCCGATTGGACCCTTAGCCTGGGAACCTCCATATGCCGCAGGTGTGGCCCTAGAAAAAGCAAAAAGACAAATAAATAAATAAATAAATAAATAAAAAATCCTATTGGAATAACCAAGGACTTCTGAGGTATGGCAAATGTGAAGTTGTGGGAATTAGAATTTAGGAATACATTTGTAAACAGGGTTCTATTATCTCTTCTTGTTGGTTTCTCCAGGTTGAGGTATGTGAATACCAGGTTCAGTGGCTACTACCTGAGTATGGTGTCTTCTCTCAGGAAACTCTTGAATGCTAGATGGCCTGTTATTTTCTTCAGAATTCAACACGCTTCTCCCTTTTAAAACGGTCTTGAAAACAGTCCGAATCTCACTGCTTAATGTCTTTTTATTCCACTGCATGCCTCGCTGTAGCTCTCTAAATTTCTGTAAATAATGCCTGCCCAGCCTGGGCTACATTATGCCATTCAAATATTTGTTCATGGCTTTTTATCCTCCTTACCATTTGGCCAACTTACAATTGTTTAACTCTATTAATCTTTCTGCATAAGTAAATGCCACCAGCACCTTAATCATTTCTGCGGCTTAGATTGTTCAATAATTACCTCATCCATATTCCAGCAAATGAGATCCCTGCTGTTATCATGAAGAGAACCTCATGCCGAGGCCACCCTTGCCGCAGAGAAGACTGAAGGCCCGTGCTGCCTGCCTCTCCCCGGGGATAGGGTCTGGCGAGAATGGAGGCATGAAGAGCGTAGACAGATCTGTGCAGGTCGGAAGTCTCTTGTCCTGGCATCGTAGGAGCCTGACGCATTAAAGGGAAATATAGGCAACATAAGCAGTCTCTTCACTGAGAGTAGAGACGTTTATGCCACATCTCTTATTTCTCCTAACCACAGGCAATAGGTAGCATTATTTTTCTTTCCACGGGTGAGAGAAAGCGAAGTCATTTTTCCAGGGACCCATACTTGGCAGAAGTAGTACTTGGATGCCGATCAGACTGATACGGGGTGTACATTTTCAGCATTACCTCAGTGGATCTTAAGTAATCAGAGAATTCAGCATGACATTTCAGTGTCTTTCTGGATCCTTCCTCGGGATGAACCAGAATGTCAACCACAAGGTTTGCTTCTGTTCCTTCTTCTGGTTCTGAATGTGCTGTCATGGGTGCTCCGGGCACCACTGTGCCCAGCAGTGTCACACACAGGATAACCACCTCACTCAGAGGTGGGTCCCCAGCCCCATCTCCATTTTCCATTTTTGTCCAGAGCTTGGGAAGCCAGGGCTCTGTGCTGAACACGACAGCAGAGCCCACACAGGTTCATCCGTCATTCCCTAGACTCTCCTTTTGGATGGTGTGGCAGTGTGAGAGTTTTCCTGTACGAGTTGGAGTAATTCATGTTTGTCAGACTTCTATATGCTTTATCCCAAGGTCTTTGAGGGAGGTTATAAAAGTACTAAAATTTGCTGAAGTGTCGAGACTGTGCGGTTAACAAGCAAAGCTTTCCTCTTCCTGCTGCTGCTGAGCTGATGTAGTTTTTATCATTAGAAATGGTACAGGTATCCAAATGCTCCCAGGACTGTTGTCGCTTTACCTTCTGGATGATTATTGGTGTAGGATCAAGTGAATCTCAGACTCCTAGCTGGAAACAATGACGAGCCTGGAAAAAAAAAAGGTGTAACTACTAAGATGAATTCACAGACACACACACAATATGGTCTGCAACTTAAATGGCTGTTAAGGTGCCCGTAGGAATTTCAACCGTCAATTTTAAGTCCTTTATGTAATATTGGACACACTCGTCAAGAGTGGCGTACTGGATGAGGCGCCCCTAAAGAGCACTTAAAGAGAAGGGAGGAAGAAAGGAAATACGAACGGATAATGGGAAGAAGTAATCTACTGAGTAACCACTCGGAATTGACAGTAGCAGCAAGCTTTCTTTGCAGGAGAGGAAGAAACACTGGATCATGACGTTCTCAATTTTATGAAGTTGAGTTAGTCAAACATAGGGCTAAAACTATTGGATTTGTATCAAAAAATTCTGGTTTTGAAAGTACACCAAACGAATGCATTTCTGATTAGCGATCGGCCAGTGAAACTTCAAGATTCTCATCAACCACGACAGGGTCTGGAACAGGAAAAACATCCTTTGGTAGAAATCTCAGTAAATAATAATTTTCCTAGTGAAGAAAATAATTATAAGTCAAGAGGATTCCTTTGTGCTTAAGGGGGTTGGTTTTTCTGTGGTTGTTAGCACTTGTATCCAAGGTGATTCCGTTTAAAGGATCCATTATACACGACTTGTTTGATTAAACATACTGGTTTAATAGCTGCTCTATTAATATTGACTCCAAGGATCTTATTTCATGCATATCCTGCTGTCAGATTTCAAGTTACAGCTAAGAAACTACATAATACAAATAGGGATTTCTCTTTCTTTTTTTTTTCTTTTCCTTTTTGTCTCTTGGGGTTGCACCTGCAGCATATGGAAGTTCCCAAGTTCGGAGTCCAATCTGAGCTGTAGCCACTGGCCTGCACCACAGCCACAGCAATGCCAGACCCCAGCCATGTCTGCGACCTACACCACAGCTCATGGCAACGCCAGATCCTTAACCCACTGAGGGAGGCCAGGAATCGAACCTGCATCCTCATGGTTACTGGTCAGGTTTGTTTCTGCTGAGCCATGACAGTAATTCCAGGAATTTTTAATACTTGTCTGTCTGGTTTATTCTGAGAAATATATGAGCCCCACTAATTCAAGTGCATCGGTACACCATAAAGCAAACCTTAAATTTAAACATTTACCATCAGGAACCTAAAAAATGAGGACAGAACAAAAGGACAGAAAAAAATAATGGAAGAGAGGGAGAGAATCCTCTAAATGTAGAAGGTATAGTCAACAAGCAGAATTCTCAAGGTTGAGACCTTGTCTGTTCTTGGATGTATTCTTCTGGCAACATGGCTGTTTATGGCGTGTCCTCTTAAGCACGTGTTGCCTTGAGTAATCTAAGGGTGTTGCTGTACTGATACACCTGAAACACTCTCATTCTTGCAAGTAAATATAAGGTAACCGATATCCTAGCTCATCAAATTTTACCATTATCTGCATTGAAACTCATTAAGAAACTCAAACTCAAAGAAGACAATACCATGCCTATTTTTTTAAGGGAAAGAATGGGAGCTTATGGATATTAGTAATTTTCTCTAGGTCATAGCATCTCTACTATAGGAGCAGTAGGATTAAAACCCTGTATTTTGGATTTCCAGCGTGAGGTCTGCTCTTTTATGATACGACTACCTTCTCCCTCAAAGTTTCTTGATAATGAAGAAGAAAAGTGTACAGAGCACATTCTTTCCAATTAGGGTACAGTTGCAAGTTTCAAGAACATGTTTCCCAACCCGTGTTGGAAATTACCTAAAGAGAAGTGGGGGAGAAATGTTAAGAATTATGGTTTTAGTTCATCTTCTCCTATCTCTTCTTTCTCTTACATACTTCTCTTTAATTATGGGCAATTTCACTCCATTTTTTTTTTCTTTTCATAAAGATTTTCTTCACTTTTATTGCTTCATAAATTTTGCAAGGCTATAAAATCTAGGAGACACCCCAACAGAATAAGTGTTCTTCCCCAAATTTGAGGAAATATTAAAGTTTTTTTTTCCATCTCTGCTTTCCTTTTTTAAAAAAGGCATTTGTTTTTCTGTTGACTAGAAAATCCTCTCAGACTACAGTTGAAAACATTAAAAATTCCTAGAGTGAATTTAGGAATTAGATTTGTCATCTAATTAGAGTGTCATCTAATTCTATTTAATAAATATTTAGGAGTGTTTACATTCAAATTGGTATCTTAATTTTAAAATAAGTATTTTATTGAAGGACAACATGCACATGGAAAAATGCACAAATCGTGTACAACTTAATGAATTCTCACAGGATGAAAGCTCTAGTATAAGGACCCATTGGATCGAGCATAAAACACTGCCCTAGAAGTCCCATCCATATGCCTTTACAATCAATAAACCAAACTTAGACACTGTCTGTCTTAACTCCCAACACAATATATTAGTTTTCTCTGTTTCAGAACACTGTAAAAATGATACCAGCCTGTGCTTTTGTGCCTAACTTCCTTTCCTTCACATTGTATTTGGAGATTGATTAATGTTATCTCTGGGAGTAGTTTGTAACATCTATAGCAATATTTCTCTTTTTCCTGATATTGACAATTTGTGCCTTTTCTCTTTTTCTCCAACACATATAGCCTATACATACAAAAACACATTTTGTTAACATATGCTACACTTTATTAATCTTTTTCAAAGAAAACACTTTGGGGTTAGTTGATTTTTTTCTTTTGCATATTTTTTATTTCTGTTCTTAACTTTATTTCCTTTTATTTTCTATAAACTAAATTTTTTTCAAATAGGTTGGCTCTTTGCCCAACCTATTTGATATTTCTTTTTTGTTGTTTTCTTATATGCTTGTTTTCTTATATTTATTTACCATGTCAAGAATATTTTCTCATTACTCCCATTTTCCACCATTATTAGCCTGAAGTTTATAAATCCATTGCAGATATTTTAGTGGTTGCCCTGGATATTGTCACATTTAATATTGACTTAATGAGTGTAATATAAGTTTGAATCCTTTCCACTTTTAGTACAATATTAGAACCTTGGAATACTTTGCCATTTAATCTCTCTAGTTTTTTACTTCCCATTGCCATACTTTTATTTTTATATAAAATTCATAAGAAATTATTTTAAATTTTAGGTGTATTCAATATTTATTTAGATAATTGTGCTTTTCATTGCTCTTTATTTCTTCCTACATTCTTGTGTTTACACCTGGGGTTTTTTTTTCCTTTTGCCTAAACATCTTTTGTAGTAGTAGTAATAGTAGTAGTGGTAGTAATAGAAGGAGTAGAAGGAGTCATAATAGTAGTCATAGTACTAGTAGTAATATTAGAAGCAGTAAAAGTGGTAGTAGCAGTCATAGCAATGGTAATAGTAAAGTAGTAGAAGGAGTAGTAGTAATAAAAGTAGTAGAAGGAGCACTAGTAGTACTAATAGAAGAAGGAGTAGTAGTAAAAGTAGAAGTAGTGGAAGGAGGAGGAGAAGTAATAGTAGAAGGACTAGTGGTGGTAGTAATAGTAGAGGTAGTAGCAGTAGAAGTGGTATTAATAATAGAAGCAGCAGTAGGAGTTGTAATAGTAGAAGCAGTAAAAGGAGAAGTAGTAGTAATCGTAGGAGAAGAAGGAGCAGTAGTATTTTAGGGTAGTCTGTTGGCTATGCATTCTGAAAGTTTTGTTTGTCTGCAAGTTTATTTTGTCCTCGTTTTTGAATAGTTATTACTTCCTGGTCATAGAATTCTAGAGGGGAAGTGATTTTCTGTCATCTCCGATGATGTCCTGTTGTTCTTTAGCTTCCATTATTTCCTCTCCAAACTTCGACCGTCTCTAATTGTCATTCATTTGAAGGGAATCTGCATTTGCTTTTTCAACGGCGTTTTAAAAAGATTGGGTTTTTTGGTTTTTATTTCAGCAAGTTTATCATGATGTGCCTATAGGTATAGTTTTATTCGTACTTCTCTTGCATGATTTCTGCACATTCTGAACCGGTACAAAGTTTTATTCCAGCTTCAGAATTTTTAAAAGTATTCTCAGATATTACCAATCTCTCACGTCTGTCTTTCTAGGACTTCGGTTGCATTTATGGTTGTCCTTTTCACTATGTCTCACGTGGTCTTACTCCCGTGTCCAGATTTTGTACATTTTCGTGCTCCATGCTTTAATCTGGAAATTTTCAAATTGAGTTATTTTCCAGTTATTTAAGCCTCTTTTCTTTTGCTGTTAAGCCCATCTATTGATTTTTTTAATTTCCATTATTATATATTTTTTACAATTTTAGAAATTTCATTTGATCATTTCAGTTCTTAGATTGCCATTATTTCTTCATTTCTTCTATTTTCTTGAACATATTAATCACTGTTATTTTAAAGTCTGGGTCTGTTAACTCTAGTATCTGGAGCACCTAAGCATCTGTTTTTATTTCCTGTTTCTCTTGTGGATCTTGTTATATTTTCCTTGGTAATTTGGCAATTTGTATTGAGTATTGAATATTTCGAATACAAAACCATAGAGGTTGTTTTATGATCTTATCTTTGTCGGTGAGGATATTTTTTTCTTTTGTAGGTAATTAGAGTAGTGGCAGAAAACCAATTTATTCTAGTATGCAATATATTTGAAGTTGGTTTTCAAGTGTGTGTGTGTGTGTGTGTGTGTGTGAGCTTGTCTATTTCTAGATTGTATTTTGGCTAAAGTAGAGCTTTATTGGGGTTCCACTTGAAAGCCTGGATGTTTACCAAGGCTATTGTCATTGGCAAGCCCTGAGCTCTGTTTTTATCTCCTTAGCATTGTGGATGTCAAAAGCTCAGCTCTGAATTTCAGCCTTTTCCCTCCTCTGCTTTGAAAAAGCAAATTCTGAGTGATAAGAGATGTATAACACCATGCTCAGCTCCATATGTTTTCTTTCTTTCTTTCTTCTTCTTTTTTTTTTTTTTTCTTTTTTAGGGCCACATCTGCGGCATATGGAAGTTCCCAGGCTAAGGGTCGAATTGGAGCTGCAGCTGTTGGCTACAGCCATGGCCACAGCAATGCCAGATCCAAGCCACATCTGCCGGCCTACACCACAGCTCACAGCAACGCAGGATCCTACTTGCCCCTGCAACCTACAACACAGCTCAGGGGCAATGCAGGATCCTGAGCAAGGCCAGGGATTGAACCCACATACTCATGGATACTAGATGAGTTCTTAGCGCACTGAGCCACAGTGGGAACTCCCATCTGTTTTCTTTTATTTGGGATGTTGGCCCCTCAAGTTCTAGTTACCTGGGAAGACCTCCAAGGCCTTCAACCGAATTTCTTTCTTTTATTTTTTTTTTCTTTTCTTTTCTTTTCTCGAAGTATCTAGCTTTCGTATTTGATTAGAGGTGGTCTTGTACCGGTTAGTTGGTCATAACTAGCAGTGAAACTGTTTCCTTATTTTAAATCCTAACTCACAGAGAAACTGGCAGTTAAGAAATACTATTTTTCTTTGTGGTCCCCATTTCCTGACTGTGGAAAGAAAATCAGTATCTGGATAAAAATTGACAGAATTGTTGGGATACATAGGTATGATCAATAATTCAGTTACAGATTTCCTTGTAAGTAAATGGCTTTTGTTGGGAGAAAGTTCTTGACCAGCTTTTTATTGTATTTCATCTTTTGAAACATTACCCACTGGCTAATTTCATTTTCAGCTCTAATATTTAATAAAATCTAGAGGCAAATATGGATTATTTTTGTCAATAGTTATTTCTGGATATAAGTCTTTTGTGTATTACATGTGTCATGCTATTATACTTCTTGTATTTGTCAGCTTGAAGTATTTTAAGCCTTTTGTGTTCTGTTGTAAAAATTGGGTTATTTTTTCATTTTCCATATTCATTTCCTGGCAGTTGCTAACAGCAACAAAGTTGTAGATTATCAAACCACTTTCCAGAATGTTAAAAACTTGTGGGCTTACCTTGCAAAGCATATTATAAAGATGTGTTTGTATCCTCATTTTGGCTTAGTACTTGAAGTTTACAAGAAAGATTAAATGGCAGATCTCATGCTCCAGGCTGCTATAGCTCTGGGAAACAGTTTTATTCTTATTTACAAACACCCTGACAAGACTGGCGTACACTTGACTAGAAATCCAAATATTTCTCTTTGAATCCTCTGGTACACTTTGATGCTGGTGCTAGCTTAGACCCAGATTAGAACTGTGTAGTTTTGAATAAATGACTCCGTTACTCTAATTTTTATTTGTCAAGTAAGTTCAGGTAAATTATGTCTATTTTGCTTGCCTCCTAAGACTCAAATGAGATACTGCATGTGGACGTGCTTTGTCAATTGCCAAACCCTATCTATGTGCAGTGAGGGGCAAACCCTGGACCTGGGTAAAATCTTTCAGTACATCTATTGACCAGGGCCTTCCTCTTCTATAAGCATAACACATCTTCCAGCACATGAATGTTCCTAATTTCACTCCCAGAAATATGAACCTAAGTCAGTTTGACATCTGGACTGAGAGGAAAAGGAAAAGGCTACTGGTTACTTAACTTCACAGTTATCTTTATTTGTGCTAGAGTGTATTTTCCTACATCTTTCCTAGAAGAAATTTTAAAAATCATCCAGCTCAATAATCTTACTGTATAATAAGATAACTCACAAATATAGATAACGTCCGAATATGTAAACTTTCCTATTACAGTCTCCTGGTTAGTCATTGTCAGAGCCAGATAAGAAAGGATTCTCCTAATTCATTTTGTTGAGGTCCTATGCGTGCACAGCACCGCACCATTTCAGGTAAAACATGCAGATACACACATGTCTGCTTGTGCGCACACACATACATACAGAGAAAATAACTTTCCTCCGATGTGTGGAGGGATCTGACTTCGTCTCCTATCCCTTCCTTCATGCCAAAGTGGCTTTCCTCTGCATTCAGATACCCCTCTGTTCAGGCATTAGTTTCTTCGTGTTGGAATCTTTCGCTGCCTCTGTGTGATGGTGTTGTATCCACTGTGGAGTCGCGTTATGAGACACTCTGACTCTTGGAGCCCGAAGTCTATGGATGGGATCCATGATACTGTTGAAGAATCGTGTGATGGCTGGAGAATGGAGCTGGGTGAGCAGGAGTGAAATGTGCAAGAGGGTGGACATGGCGAAGGAAACTCTGGAATGTGGTCAAGTGCAGAAAGAAAAGACACAACATCTTAGTGTGAGCCTCGGAGCTGTAAATTATGTACTCCAGGCTCTGAGGGAGGATTGATTTGAAAATAAAAGGCAAAATATTGAGATGAGACTGACTTGGTGACATGAACACAAATGATAATGCCTGGGGACCATCCCTGCTCTACGTCGATGGTGGACAGTGTTTGCCGCAAGGCAGCATGCTTGGCAAAGGGGTACCAATACTGAGGAACGGGGCACTATACGGGGGTGAGAGAGCCCACAGGCATCTCTTTGTGTAGCATCAATTTTAGTTAAGTCATTTACATATTTTATATCACACAAAACCAGATGACAGACTAAAATTTCAAAATTTTGAGTAGAATGCAAGATTCCAAAGAAACTCTTGCTTTCTGGATGCTATTTGAGGCTACTTCCCTCGGACTCACCAGTAAACTTTGCTCTGCTCTTAAAAGTACTTAAATAAAAAAACAATGTTTGAGAATCACTGGAGCATTTGAGTAGAATATCTAGGCACCCTATATAGTTCTCACGAATCTCTCCTTTCACTTTCTCGCCTTCTGAATAGCAAATGTCAGGGTTTTTTTTTTTTTTTTTTTTTGGCTGTGCCCAAGGCATATGAAAGTTCCCAGGCCTGGGAGGGAACTGCGCCACAGCTGTGACCTGAGCCTCTGCAGTGACAAAGCTTGCCCTTAACCCCCTGTGCCACCAGAGAACTCCCCGGGGGGATGTCCCTTCTAGTTCCTAGTGCAGAGTGGAAAAAGTTGATTTTTTGCACATGGATGCCTTCTTGCCTCCTGCGTTTTAATTTGTTAAGTTCTCTTGGACAGCTTGTTTGTACCTCATGGCCCTTCTAATGAGAGTAATTATTTTCACTTGGCTTTAAAAGGTTTCACAAATCTGGCTAATGTGAAAAGAACATGTTATATTCACATCCAGGATAAAACAAAGCATTTTTACTGTGCAAAACCAACCTTGGATGATGAACAGGGGGAGGAAATAAAAGAAGAAATGGAGATGAAATGCATAAAGCACTTCACCTAAGAGAATTACCCACTGAAATTGATGACCTTACTTTGTATTTGTAAAGGACTCAAGGCATTTGAAAGGATATAACATTATCAGACTTCAAAAACTGTTGAAAATCCAATGGCGTCTTTGAAAATATGACTTAATGTGCTTTGGCAAAAGTAAAACGATCCTTCCTAAGCAGTTGTTAGGAGATTAACAGCATGTGAGATCTCTGAATCATATACCCACACTAAACTTATGATGAAAGGAAGTATACTTAGACCTTGATTTAAGGAAATTCAGAGATAGATACTAATACTAACAGAGTCTCGGAAGTTGAATTATCAAAAATATATTCAAGAAAGAATTTGAGTCCCAGATTTAACAATTTTTTAAAAAATTTCGTACCAGATAAATTAATATTCTTTATGTGGCCCTTAAATGGGAAAAAAATAGTTTTATCATCAACTTGAATTTGTTATCTTGGGCTACAGTACAGTTAATTTTTTTTCTTTTTCCATACTGGGTTCTCAATCATTCAAGTGCAAGTTTGTGCCGGAAGTGTAAACTTAAAAGATTATTAGTTGTAGAATAAAGAAGTGCAAATATTTTGGCAATCTTCCTTACTGACGTCACTGTTATTGAGCAGAATTCCTTTCCTCTCCCTTACTTCTTCTTCTTTGTCTTAAAGAGAAACTTATTAAATATCTAGAACCATTATAGGAGATTTGAGGAGCTCAATTTCCCAATTGATACCAGCTCCAACTTAATTAATAAGAGAGTGTGTCAACAGGTGATGTGTGTCAACAGGTGATGTGTTATGAAGAGCATCTTCACACAGGTAGTAAATGAGAGTGGATATTCTTACACCTTCACAGCAGCAGCCCTGGGGATTGGGCAGGGCTGAGCTTCTCATTCTGCTTCCTTGTACTCCAGACAAGGGTGGGTCTCAGTTCCTCTGAAAATTGTGGGGTTCATTGCCCTAACTGATAATCCCCAAGGAATTGCCTACCATGACAATGGCCGATGAAGCTGGTATTTCTTCAGTTGGTACTTCCAGCAAACGAAACAAAGTGTCAGTACAGTGATCACACAGAGTGTGATCAAAGCTTTACTGCTCTCATGCAACTACTTTCATTTTTCTATATTCTTTTCCATATTTGTACATTATTTTAATTGTAGTGTGGATACAATCCAACCTTCGCTGGAGTTAGTAAATCTCGATTGAGTTAAGGTGTATGAAAGCACCTTTAAAACTCTACTGGGCCATTTCAAAGGCCAAGGAAGCCTATTGTTCAGACTCTTTCTTAAATATCTTTCCCTATCTCTGCAAGGTGGAAAATGCTCTAAAACAGGACAGGAAAGATTGGGAGAGGCTGCAGGATTCGTAAAAGTGCTTTCATAAACAGAGAAGGTCTCCTTGTGTGATGCCTCAGGGAGTCAAAGATACAGCCTCACCCTTGAAACATGAACACGCTAGTGCAGGTGTATTAATTTTGTACTGCTACTGCAACCAGTTACCACAAATTTGGTGGCTTAATACAACACAAATTTATTATCCTACAGTTCGGAATTCTGACACGGGTCTCACTGGGCTAAAACCAAGGTGTCAGTAGAGCTGGATTCCTTTCTGGAAGCTCTGGAGGAGACTCCATCTGCCTTTCCAACTTTTAGAGGCCATCTGGATTCTTTGGCAGATCACTTTTCCTCCATCCTCAAAGTCAGCAGCGTTGCATCTGTCTGATAATTATTCTAAAGTCATCTCTCCCCTTCACATTCCTTTTAAGGATGCTTGTGAGAACATTGGACCCACCCAAATAATCCAGGATAATCTCACCATGATCCTTAGCTTAACCCTATATGCAACAGCCCTTTTGCCATTAAAAAAAGGTAACATAGGAGTTTCCGTTGCGGCTCAGTGGTAGCAAACCCAACCAGTATCCATGAGGATGCACGTTTGATCCCTGGCCTCATTCAGTGGGTTAAGGATCCAGCATTGCTGTGAGCTGTGGTGTAGGTCGCAGACATGGCTCAGATCCTGCATTGCTGTGACTGTGGTGTAGGCTGGGAGCTATAGCTTGGATTGGACCCCTAGCCTGGGAACCACCATGTGTCATGGGTGAGGCCCTAAAAAGACAAAAAAATGTAACATAGTCATAGATTTCAGGCAATAAGATGTTGACCTCTTTGGGGAAGCATGCTCTGTGGACCACAGCAAGGCCACCCCATGAACAGACAATCACAACCAACACAAAGCGACAGCTGGCCATAAGGTATTGTGAGAGCACAGTGCAAGTTGACTTCATGCAGCTCTGGGTATATGGGGAAAGGGAGTCCTGGGGAAGGTGGCACTGGAAGGAGTGATGATGGGGCGAATAGGAAGTAGACATTTGAAAAGATGCAGTATCCTTACTTTACATAGCAGGTAGCCGATGCAGAGAGAAAAGTTACCAACCTACCATATTACCAAGATAAAACTCATTTTTGACCCAATTAACCAGGCCTCCCAAGATTTGGACACTTAACCATTTCTGCCTCATTCTTGATTTTGCTCCTCACTCCTTTAAAATAATGTCTGAGGTTCATATAGCATCCAATGACCTTGGCTAGCCAAGTAATGTTTATGCCCATAACATAGATTTGAGAGGCTATGATTTACTTCAAGCCACGTTGCCAATAAGTGTCTGACCTCCCAGTGTTCTTTCCATTGCCAAGTGCTTAGGCCAAGTTCTTCCGGCAAACTGTAGATTTTCTTCCTGGAGGTTTCAGGGATACAGGGACAAACCACCTCATTGTTATCTGCAGATTTATTTTCCCTTAAACCAGTTAATACTGAGATTGGGGTATTTTGGGGGCATGGTAGTGAGTCATAACAAGTTTAATTCCTTTTACTTTACATGTTCAATGGCCCACATAATTGCAAAGCATAGACACTTTCTCTCTGCTGTTAAGAGAATTACCACGTTAAGAATGTCTTAATCTTAATTAGCTTTTACTAAGCCTTTTCTGATGCCCAAATAATATATGTGGTTAAATGGTAAACAGTTGGGGTGAAGACCATTTTTCTTTGTTTCTGAAACACTTTTTAAAGAATGGGCAAAGGGAACTTATATGAAAATATTCACATTAAAATTAATTTTTTTTGGTCTTTTTTATTTTAGGGCTGCACCTGAGGCTTATGGAGGTTCCCAGGCTAAGGGTCCAATCAGACCTGTAGCTGCTGGCCTATACCACAGCCACACCAATGCGGGATACAAACCGTATCTGCAACCTACACCACAGCTCACAGCAATACCAGATCCTTAACCCACTGAGCGAGGCCAGGGATCAAACCTGTGTCCTCATGGATGCTACTCAGATTTGTTTCCACTGAGCCATGACAGGAACTCCTAAAATCCTTTATATAATATATAACACTTTTCCTGAGGGAAAAATTATTAATTTGAATAATGGGCATATTTTTTAGCAAATAAGTAAAAAAAAAAAAAAGAAAGTGTTTCTTTTGCCTCTTAGTATTGACTATGGAGTTGCCTGTTTCCTTATTGTTGTTTTCACTGCTGTGCAGATTCCTGATATCTTAGAGGTTATCCATTGATACTATGAACTATTATACTGTAAGTTCTATCACTTATCTGGGTAGCTTTCCTTTGTCTGTGTCTCAGTCTCTTTACCTCTGACACGTACACACATGTCACTCCCTGTCCACAAAGCTTTCATGCTGCACTTTCTCCCTCTCTTTCTGATATGCTCCATCAGAAGTGTAGCTCAGAGGGTCCCTCTGTGACTGGTAGGATAATGAAAACTCTATAATTATTTCCTACTACATTCAGCAGCTTCGAAGACAAGGATCAAAGCCTGGATTTCCAACTTACCATGTGAATATTGTCAAATTTCTTCTTTAGCTAAGTCTTAAATTATGCATATGTATTTAAAATTTAAAAAGTAGAGTAGTCATAATGGATGTGTATGGTATTCTGTGAATTATGTCCTGCAATGTTTATAAAATACTTAGTATTTTACCTGACACTACTGAGCGAGCAATGACTAAATGATGGCTGTCATTATACTTATTGCTATAGCTGCCACCCAAACTATTACATATCGGAAGATACAGGGCAGAACAAAACAGAGAGAGGTACAGAGAAAGAAGGATGCCTTCTGGTATTTCCTGGCAAGAGGCTGTTTTCCGGAAGAAGGCTGCCATGAAATATTCATTGAGATGCTCCCATCTGAACGCTGGGAGTCAGGGGGACCCATTTCGTGAGGGAGCATCTGGAATCGGGATAGTTTCCACACAGTCAGGGAGAGGAGTGGGTGGGGGTATTGGGAGGGTCCAGGTGTCTGGAATGTGTCACCAGAGGAGCTCTTGGGGAAGAAGAGGCACAGAACAAAGGGTAGAGTGTTTCCGATTTTACCAAAGATTAGGAGATTGGGGAGTCTAATTTAAATTCCTCTACAAGGGACAGAGGAAATAAATGGTAGAAGAGGAGGAAAATGTAACCCCTGCTGAACATCTTCTAAAAGCCAGATGCAGTTCTCAAGCCAGTATACCCCTGATCTCACCAGTGGTCTTACCTTGATGGTTAGACATTACTCCACGTGTCTTCTTACAGGTGGGGAAAGGGGCTCTGAAAGCCTAGGCCCTGAGGCAGCTCACCAGTTAGGAGTGGTCTCCGTTGATTGGGTCTGTGTCCCTGATCATGCAGAGGACTAAACTCTTCTCTGACTGGGAAGCTTTTTGTTCTGGCTTATAGGCTTGTGGGAGAAGAGTGCTGTGGTTACAACTTGTAGAGTTATAAGTTTTATGCTGTCCTATGTGAGATTTGAAGGTTCATTTTTTTTTAGTTCCAACTTTAAAGTTTTGCCTTTTGGGGACGACCTTACGGACTACAGATCTCATTTTAATAGAGACGTAAATGAACGGTAGTCGCCCAATGGCTCTCCCTGGCACCGGCAGAGTGAAACAGATGTAAATATTTCATACAGGAGTCCTGACAAGTTTGCATTAGTTCATTTCACAAGATCAGTGTTTTCTTAGGTGAGTCAGGAAATGTTTTTTGCAAATGGGACTTAATGGCACTTACTGGTATTCCACAAATATGGACTGGAAACAATAGAAACAAGCCATCGCACAAGAATGCCCCAAAACAGAAAGCCTCTGAAATCTGCCCTTCGGTACTCCAGACCTTGGGGGGAACCTTGGCATAAGTCAAGATTTGTGAACTTAACTATAACATTTTTTCAGTAGAGAGAAGCTATGTTTTGGTTTTGTTTTGTTTTGCTTTGTATTGTGTAAATAAATTTAGCTTTAACACTCAGCGCAAATGAGTTAGTAAATTATTCAAATCAGAGAAACAGACTGTTTCTCCACAAGAAGAGTAAGAGACCGTTTCAAAAACAGGGAGGTATCTAGACAAGGCCTGGATGCAGAGCGGTATTTTGGCAGGTGGAAGAAGAGGCAATAGTTGGGAGAGAGATGTGTCTCAGAAATACGTGTATATGTAGCCAAAACAGCACCACAAGGCAGAGGCATGTTCAGATCCCAAAATATTTTAGCATTTAGAATCAGCTCCATCTCTAGTTCATGCGGCAGGAGTGGAAAAATGTTGTACATTGTCAAATTCAAGTTTTTGGGGGTGTATCACACAGGTTAAGCTAAAGATTGAAATAGCATGCATTTGTTTCCACAACAGATGAGGATACAGGGAAGCTCTATGCTCCTCGTCTTTCAACTGGTGAGGCATCATCTTCACATTGTCTTTTTGATCAGTGGTTTCTTTCCTAACATGGAAATGGATGGACTTCCTCAAGTGTGGTTGTGTAAACATGGTCAGTTGTGTCTTTTTTCTTTATTTCTGTATCCACGATTTAATGTGGGGGCATAAGATAATGCTACAGTTCCTTTAAACTTCAAACTCTGGAAAACACATGACAGTTCTGATATTGAAACACAACATTTATATCAAATTCATTTCTTCAAAGGTGTTGATACATGAAAAAACATGAAAAAAAAGACAATGATTATTTGGGGAGGAGGAAATTGCAGCTCAGATTTTTTTTTTTCCCATATGTTTCTACACTAAATCAATAAACGTGATAGTTAAATTTTTTTTTTTTTTTTTTTTTGCCGTGCCCTTGGCATGAGGAAATTTCTGGATCAAACCCAAGCTACAGCAGTGACAATGCCAAATCCTTAACCGCTAGACCACTAGGGAACTCCAAATTTTATTTTTTGATACTCCCCTTGAATTTTTCCACCTATTGTATGTAAGTAGAAATATATCTTTTAAGACTTTTTTTTATTGCCGTTTTTCATCCAAAAGTAATCTAAAAAAGACATGGCCTTTTAACGGTTGTCTGCTATTGAGTTGACCAGGGAGATACTAATATATTTAATTTGTATGGACACATTCAGAAAAATATTGATAATTATTTAAGGCTTTTTCTATGTTAATGATCTTGTTAATTTTCTCCCTTCTGAAAGCAAATGAGTAAGCTTGCTTAAAATATTATTTGAATTAATCCCCTGTGGAAATGTCAATAGGAGTGACCTTGAATGACCTAAAGTCACAGCATTTAAAAAGCCTTCCATTACTAGACCATGACAAGCCTTTAAATTTCATTACACACACACACACACACACACACACCTAACATGTTAACATTCTCTACAGCAAAGCTTAGAATTTTGGATTTGGAAATTTCAAAACACAATCAAAAACATTTCTCAGGTTAATTGTTTGTTTGTTTGTTTTGGCCTCCAAGGCATATGGTGTTCCCAGAACACAGATCAGACCCAAGCCACAGACATGGCCTAAGCCACAGCTGCTGCAACACCAGATCCTTAACCCACTGTGCTGGGCTGGGGATTAAACCTGCATCCCAGTGCTCCCAAGATGCTGCTGATCTTGTTGTGTTACAGTGGGAACTACAAATTTTTTAAATTTATTTTACCCAGCTTTCATTGTGAGTAAGAATAATAGTTTATAGTTGACAGCATTTTCTAAACTATCATGTTAGATCACTTTTCAATTACAAAAAAAAAAAAAAAAAACCCACAGATAAAACATTTCTTCTGTCTCTCCACTATTTATCATACCACCTGCTCACTTTGCATTTCATGGATGCCTGGAGCTGCCTGCAGACTGCCATCAGCCTTTATCCCCATACCCTTGAAACCCAAACGCTTGCTCAAAATGTCTTCAGAAACGATTTCTCCCATAATGACATTCCTCAGACCTGAAAAGCCCATGCCTCATACCCTGGCCATCCCTGACTTGACTCGCACCTCACTTTCTCTCAGAAGCCTTCCACCCACCACGTGCATTAGAAGGACAGCTCTCAGGATGGATGTCTCCATGTCTCCATCACACGTTTCACCAGTTATCAACGATGCTATTTTCTTTGGCCGGTAGCATTTATATTAAATTAAATTAAATTCTAATGGGAATGTAAATTGGTACGACCACTATGGAGTAGGGATGTTCCATAAAAAACTAAACTAAAAATAGAGTCGCCACATGATCCTGCAATTCCACTCCTGGGCAAGTATCCCAGGAGTGGAAATGTATAGAAAACTGTAATTTGAAAAGATACGTGAGTCTACAGCCAGGCCATACCACTCTGAACGCGCCTGATCGCATTCGAAAATATACATGCACCCCAGTGTTCATTGCAGCGCTATGCGCAATGGCCAAGACATGGAATTCGCCAAAATGTTCTTTGACAGATGAAGGGGCAAAGAAGGTGTGTTGTGTATCTATGCAATGGAATACTACTACTCCGCCATCAAACTTGGAGTTGGGATTAACATATATACCCTACTATATATAAAGTAGATAACCGACAGGGACCTACTGTATAGCACAGGGAACTATATTCAATGTTTTGTAATAACTATAATGGGAAAAGTATCTGGAAAAGAATCCCTCCCCTCTATAGGTATATATCCTGAATCATTTTGCTATACATCTGAAACTAACACAACATTGTAAATTGACTCTACTTCAATATAAAAATGGTTAAAAATAAATACACGAATATTAAGTCTTTTATTATTGTCGATCTGTTTTCTGTCCAGTCTTCCTTGAAGTCCACATAAAACTGTAAATTCTTTAGGGATAAAAACATCTTAAACTTTCTAGTAGACTTGGATCTTAACCCTGTCTTTTGCACAGAGTTGGAATTAAATGAAGAGTTTTTAATTTAGTTCCATAGCTGTGTGCTGAAGGGCTGAACCAGGATTTTAACAAAATTGGTAAAAGGAAGTTCCTTCCCACTGTGGCTCAGCAGTAACTAACCCCACCAGTATCCATGCTCAGTGGGTTCAGGATCCGGCTTTGCTGTGAGCTGTGGTGTAGGTGGCAGACACAGCTCGGATCCCCGTTGTTATGGCTGTGCTGTATTATGCCATGGGTTGGGCCCTAGAAAGACCCCCCCAAAAAAAAGTTGGTCAGCAAATGTTGGAATTTCTGTTCAGTATGAAATTATATTATAAAAGAAAAAGCACAGGACACGCATGGGCATGCCCATACTTAAGTGGTGTTTCTGGGGCTAGTATTGTAAGGCATAGGTTTTGTTTGTGCTAGTGTTTGTCATCTGAAATCAGGCTCACTGAGGTGTGACTGCAGATCTTCCAGATCTTGTCCTCTGTGCCTTCAGGCCACTCTGCCTCTCTGTTATACCTCCAGGGTACATGTGATTTTTTTTGTTTTTTTGGGGGGGCCTCTGTCCACTGGTGCTGAATAGAAAAGCAGAGACCAAGTTTGGGGTGAAGGAGAAAAAAAAATAGCTTTTATTGCTTTGCCAAGCAATGGAGGCCACAACGGGCCAATGCCTTAAAGACTGTGCCCTGGCTTGGAGAAGAATTGTTGGGAGTTTTAGAGTCTAAAAGGAGGAAAAACAGGATTTCTGATAATAATCAGGGTGGGGGAAAACCTGCATGCCTTCTTCTTTCTTTCAGGGAATCTTAGTCCTTGAAGCGAAGTCGGGACTCGGTGGCCTTCTGGGTTACGGCCTCTTGACCTTTCCTAGAATGACAATACTTGCCAGAAGGGCATATTGATCAGAGATTAGAACAAACCGGGAAGGTTCCGGAGAAACATCAGATGCTGGTAATCTTGAATTTACAGTTGACTGTGTTCAGGGTGCCTGATCCAGTGAAGGAGAAACACAAGGAAAGGCCTCCCAGCTATTGAGTTTTCAGCTATTCACTTCCAAAGGAGCATGAGGAATATAATCTTTTCTTTTAGCTGATAAGATTTCTACATCTTTATGTCTATCCCTGGAGGGAGAACCAGGACCCTGCCCCAAGGCTGCACTATTGTTTCTTGACTGTTCCTCCCTAGTCTTTGCCTCCCCTCCCTTCCCTGGTCAGCAGCCATCTGAACCTGCCCCTTGGATCTCAGGGAAGGTCGTGGAGGCTGAATGAGGCTCATTTCCTAAAAACAAGAAATGGGGGACACGGAGAGGCTTTTGTGCGCAGGAGCCCCGCAGGGCCGTGCTTGGTTCCAGCAGATCAGCTACAGATCAGGACGGCTTTGGGGTGAAGAGGAGTTTTCTGCCCTGAAGCGAGCAGGAAGGTGGGTGTGAAAGAACAGAACCCATGGGGACCAGGAATAAGTGGGGCTGTGCCGATGTCTGCTCTCTGAGGAGTGCCTTTCCCAGCGCGTCTCTTTTTCTTTTTTTAGAAATTAGAAGTATGGATCTGATGCCAAAACTGCAAACCACAAATCCAATTTAGCCTTCAGTGTGCATTCGGGTGAGGTGGGGGAGGGCGGAAGGAGGCACTGATTCTCAACCAGCTCCCCCACTTCTCTTCTCCCACTCTGCACCCCAAAAACACATCCAGACGGCAAGATGGCTTATTAAATTAGCACACCATGACTCTGTAACTATACGTGTGAAAGAGTTAAAGTGGGATTTAAAGAAAATGGAAATACAAAAAAAAGAAAATTGAATATATAATCCAGTGCAAATTTTCTCCCAGACTTGAGTAGATTGAGCTCCCTTTAGAATACGCCTGGCCTGATTAAAAAAAAAAAAAAAAAAAGGACCAGCTGTACAGCACAGGGAACTATATTCGATATTTTGTAATAACCTTATAATGGAAAATAATCTGAAAAAAATATATAGATATATGTATCTGTCTACCTGTTTATCTATCTATCATCTATCTATCACTGAATCACCTTATTGTACACCTGACACAGTCACAATGCTGTAAATCAACTGTACTTCAATAAAAGAATATGTCCGGGGGAGTTCCCATCTTGGCTTCGCAGATACAACTATTATCCATGTGGACGCGGGTTCGATCCCTGGCATCATTCAGTGGGTTAAGGTTGCTGTGAGCTGTGGTGGAGGTCACAGACATGGCTTGGACCCCACGTTGCTGTGGCTGTGGTGTAAGCTGGCAGCTGTAGCTCCAATTCAACCCCTAGCCTGGGAACCTCCATGTGCCGTGGGTGTGGCGATAAAAAGACCCCCGTCCCCCCAAAAAAGAAGAAGAAGAATGTGTCTGGCTTGTCTACAGCTCCATACCTGACATTTGCTTTATAAGGTGTGAAGCATTCTCAGTCCTTCAACTGCTAGCGATGTCCTCTTTCTACCCCTGGCTTAATGAGCATGCTTTGTCTGCTTTTCTCTAACAGCTTAGTAAGAGATAGCTTCCTTTCCTCCTCCCAGCCCTTGCCCAAGTGCTCACTCTTCCTCACTTCCTGGTTACTCCCAACCGAACCCCCAGACCACAGAGAGAGGAAAGCGTAGTGGTCTCTGCATACAGGTGGAAAAAGAATTTTCTGGATTCAAAGCAAGGTGTAGAAAAGACAAGTTTATCGAGGCAAGAAACCATGGACACAGCAGGCCGACTTCCTGATAATCAGGGAGAGCAGACCCTGGGCGCATGGTCATGTCTGTTTATAGCCCAGAGACAAAGGCGTGCAAGGAGAGGTCTTGTCGTACAGCTGATGCCCTGCTGGCTGGTTGGGGGAGGACGGGGTCTTCGGATCCACTTGCTCGTTGGTTGGGACGGGTGAAGAGTGGGCCACATACCTTCCTAGTAGGGGCAGGAAGGAGTGCCTCAGTTTCCTCATGGGTGAAGTGAGGCTAATAATACCACCTCTCTAAAAATCGCTGTAAGATTAAATGAGTTACTGTAGATGAAGCACTTAGAGTGCTCCCGGCCCAAAGTACATGCTCAGGAAATGACAGCTGTTATCCTTACTGTTGTTATAGTTGGTGTTACATATTATCTTTCTGTTCCTGCAGCCCAGCCTCCTTATTTCAGGACTGGAATCATATGCAGGCTTACTGATGCTAGGATTAATTGACAGTAATTCGTTTGGGCTGTAGATTCCTCTCAGCTCCTAGCAAAGAGTCTGGGCCAGAGTAGATGTTCAAGAAATGCCTGTTAAATGAGCAAGTTAAATATCTCAGCTTTTGAAAATACTTTTAAACAGAACATACGAAGGATTTCTCCTCTTATTTTCCAATGTGAAATGATATATTCTTATAGCTGTATTCTCGAATTTTAGTGGTTGATGTGCTGTTAAGGATTCTTTGAAAAAAAAGTTATGAACTGCCATCCATTTTGAGACAATAAAAATCGTGGAAAGACATCCTTTCTTGTGACAAAATATGCAGAAGGTTTGAGTTGTCAATATGCATATATCAGGTCACAACTGAACTCTAAATTCAAGACCAAATTCTACATCGTGCTTCATAGAACTTCCACATTCGTTTCCAGAAGGGTGTGTGGAGGGGAGGTGCTTATTTTTATAACCACAGGCTTAAATATTTTCCCTCCCTGGTTGAAGGTGACAGTGTTGACACGAATGAATAAGTGTCTCTGAACCCCTTCCCTTCCTGCGTCTTACCCTGCTGCTCTGGAGTGTCTGGGAGGGGTCACATTGTCAACAAAGAGTTTTTATGACTCTCATCTTCTCATAGAAACATCTGGGAGGCAAAAGTCTGGGATCAATGGCTAGAAGGAAGCAGACCTCAGATATTTGCATCTTCCTTCAATGGAAGTAAACTTAAGAGTAGTTACCAGTACCATTTTCAACTCTTCATACCAGCCAACTCTAGCCATTGTGGGGAGGGCTCCCTGAAGTTCTAGATGTGAACAGGCCAAGTGGGCTTTCAAAAGAATGAACCTCAACTCTGGAAAAGGTATTGATCAGTCCTTGTTACCTGTAGTTATTAAAAAAAAATTTTTTTTCCTACTGTCCTGATTAATTTCTTGGCATAATACATTTAGGGAAATTCTTCCTGGCTCTAAAGGAAATGCATGCTAAAGAATGGAAAACACCATTTTTTTAATGCAAAGTTCTCAGTTTACTGCTTGCTTTGCACCTTTGCTAAGGAAAGCTAATAAAACTACACATCTGCTGTAATTCTTATTTTCATGGTTACTGCAAAATGATGCATCCTGATTACAATGTAACTTTCATAGAAAGGCTTTTGTTGCTAAATTTTATTCAACAATATTGGACTTTAATTTCAACAGATGCCCTTGATTCTTTCATATTATAATTTTTGTTATGCTAATCCCCAGCTTCTAGTAATGTAATTTTAGCTGGAGAGAAGTTAATATGGCCTGCTATGGATTTGACTGGCCGTAAACACATTCTTCTGTGAGTCAAATAGTAGTTGTTTTTCAGATTCCTTAAATTTAGGGAATCCCATTTTTAGTTTCTGAAAGGAGAAGTGAATCATACTTTCTAGTGATTTAACTGAGTCTGTTAAATTTAACATACAATACTCTAAGCCTTAGATTTTTTTTTTCTATTTTTTCCCTCTTTTTCAAAAAGCAGATTCTCTATTTTGTGGTATATAATTTTGAGGGTAGAGTGTAAACGTCTGACCGTAATTTAAATTTTTTCTATTTCTCCCTCAGGTGCCACTTGTTTTTGCTTCATGTATTTGAAGCTCTGTCATAACCGCAGAAGTATCCAGGGTCATTATATATTCTTAGTAAGCTAACGTATTTATGAAATTAATGTAATTAATTAAATTTAAATTTATTTAAGTTAGGTATGAAAAGATCTCGCCTTATATGTTGTAAGATTCTTTGCCCTGAAGTCTATTTTGTCCTTTATTAATGTTGTTTGATTATTGCTAGCATGGTATATTGTTTCCTATCCTTTTAGTTTAATTTTAATAGCCCTACTAAAGTAATAGAGTCATAAAATAACTATCTCTATTTAAAGTGTACAATTTCACAATTTTTAACCTGTGAAGCTATCATCATACTCGAGATTAGAAATATGTCTGTCACCCCAGAAATTTCCTTTTGCCCTTTGTATTCCTGAACTCCTGCTCCTCCCTGCCCCTTCACCATTCTCTAAACAGTCACAGATCTTGGGGGTGGGGGTGGTGAGACTCTCTCTTTATCACTGGTTTTAAGTATCTTCAATATGATGTTTCCTGGTGTCCTTTCCTTCATGTTTCCTGTCTTTGTTATTTGTTAAGCTGTTCGGATCTTTGATTTTATTGTTTTCACCAATTTGGAAATGTGCCCGCCATCATTTCTTCAATTATTTTTTCTTTCTTGCCCTCTAGATACCCTCTCCTGGGGTCTCCAATTAGACGCATCCAGCTGTTTAAAGTTATTCCATAGCCCACTGAGGCTCTGGCAATTTTTTTTTTTTAATTCTCTTTTCTCTGTGGATTTCATCTGGAATCATTTCTGTCATTGCATCAGTGACAGAAAAAAGTTCACCACTCTTTTTCTGCAAGTAATCTAATCTACCATTAATCTCAATTGATGTCTTTTTTTTTTTTTTCATTTCATAAATTGTAGTCTCCACTTACAGAAGTTTGTTGTGGACTGTTTTTATAATGTCTATGTCTTAACTTTTGTCCATACACTTAACTTTTGAGTGTATGGAATTTATAAGGTTGTAATGGCTGTTTGCCCAATCCCTGTCTGATATTCTAACACCTGGGGCAGTTCTAGGTCAGTTTTGATTTATTGATTCTTCCCCTCGTTAGGGGTTGTATCTCCCTTCTTCTTTGCTTGCCTGTTAAATTTCTCATTGGACTCCAAATAGTTTTACTTTCACCTCCTTGAATGCTGGATATTTTTGTATTCCTATAAATGTCCTTGAGCTCATTCGGGGATGCAGTTAGGTTACTTGGAAACAGTATGCTCTTGCTTTCAGAACTTGTTAGGTGAGACTGAAGCATTGCTCACACTAAGCATTCCTCCCCCTACTGAGGCAAGACCCTTATTTATACTCCGCTCAGTGTCTCAGGAGTTAAGAATTTTTCCAGCCTGACGAGCAAGAATGGGCACGGTTCCCAGCCCTGTGTGTGTTTGAGGCTCTGTTTCCTCTCTCCTTCTCAGATGATTGTCCCAGCCTTGAGTGTTTACTTGCAGGCAGTTGTTCCTTAGCGCTCCTCTGGGTTCTTGAGGAGACCCTCGGCAGATCTTGGAAGTTCTATCTAGCAGCTCTCTCCGCTCCAGTGCTCTGTGAGCTGTCTGCCTTCATCTCCCTGGACTCAGCTCCATCTCAATTTAGAGCCTCTGCTGGACTCCCCTTCCTTCACCATGTCCTGGAGTATCACCAGGGCTCCAAAGCCAGGCAACGGTAGAGCTCACCTTCTTTATTTCCCATCTCCCAGAGACCTCTGCCCTTTATTTCTTCATGTCCAGTATCTCGCAAAACTTGGTTTATCAGTTTTCTTTTGTTTCTTGTGAGAGACTGTCTCTGGACCTTGTTACTCTATCTTGGTCAGAAGTAGAAGTCATTTAGTCTTCAAAAGAATGTCTGGGAGTTCCCGTCGTGGCGCAGTGGTTAACGAATCCGACTAGGAACCATGAGGTTGCAGGTTTGATCCCTGCCCTTGCTCAGTGGGTTAACGATCCGGCGTTGCCATGAGCTGTGGTGTAGGTTGCAGAAGCGGCTCAGATCCCGCATTGCTGTGGCTCTGGCGTAGGTCGGGGGCTACAGCTCCACTTAGGCTCCTAGCCTGGGAACCTCCATATGCTGCGGGAGCGGCCCTAGAAAAGGCCAAAAAAAAACAAAAAAACAAACAAACAAAAAAAGAAAGTCCGCTAATTATGAAGCTTTCTCAGATTGTGGTGTATGGTTCATATAGCATTCACACTTTTTTCAGTCCTATCTCCAGCATTGAAACCTGCTGGTTTTGGTGTTTGACTACAAAATATTAGCAAATGTTAATAATACTCTTGGGCCTTTGTTCCTTAAGCCATCCAGTTGCATTTGATTAGCCTCAAACATTATGAAGAGTAGAGTGAGAAGCAGGATTAATATTTATAATATGCAACTGCATTTTGTATTATAATAAGTAGAAAGTGGCTTTTGTGTTGAGCCGCAGGAAATGGAATGATTGTCTGTTAAAGGTACGAGATGTGATTTTGGCCACACGTGTGGCAAAGTAAAAACTTTCTTCACTCTGTGCTTCTGGGGTGTGTGTGTGTGTGTGTGTGTGTGTGTGTGTGTGTGTATGATGGCAGGTATCCTAAGTTAAACATAGAACTTGTGAGTGTTTCAAGATGGTAAGATTTGCTTTCAGAATCAGTCATTCCAAAGGACGTCTGCAGCAGTTCTTGCCACACTGATTTTCTTAATTAAAAATAATCCTTTAATAAAGAAATAGAAAGAACGTTGTTATTAAATATTTAGAGACTGGCTGAGCAAACATGGAATATTCTAGTAATTTAACATGTTTAGTAAAATGTAGTTACTGCAACTGTGTTGCTAAGATTTTGTATAGTATTGGAATGGGGTGCTTTTCTAACTGAGCTTCAAAGGTTTGCTTCCTTCTAGAGCTGTAGACCCTGAATATTTGAAAAACTAGTGAAGTTTCATGCTGCACCAGGAACCTTGAGATACCTAGCTCTAGGTCTGTCCAACGTCTGGCTGCTCCTCAGAGCTTAGGGTCTAATATTAAGTAGGATCTTCACTGCCTGCCTTCCTTTTAATAATTTTCTCAAACATTTCCCCAAGAAGAGGCTTTACCCACTATTGTTTTTTTAATATATTTTATCCAGAGGGAAATTTTTGGTTGAAATCATTTTTGGAGAATGAAAGTTATAAAATTTGTAGTGTTTTCCATTTCAAAACCCACATTTATCTTTATCTCAAGGATACTCTGCTCCTCTAATTCTTAAATAAGATATCAAAAAATGCATTTTGCCTTGAATTCGATTTAGAGCTTATATAGAGATTTTTTTAAAAAACAAAATGGATTCAGTTTGATAAATATTTGTTGAGCAGCTGTTCTGTAAGCATGGTGACAGGCAATTTTGAATAATATATGATGTAATGTATCAAAGGATTTATAATGCATTTTCAGGGCAGGCAGACATGTAAAACCCAATAATTTAACACATGATTAATTGATATAAAACCATATTAGAAGTTCTCCTCCTCTTCCCTCAATGAACAGTAAGCTCTTTGAGAGTAAGAGCTGTATTTTTGTGCAAGATTATATCCCTAATACCTACAGGCGAAAGATTCTGGTAGGTAAAAGTGGAGAGGCTGTAGAATTAGCAGTTAAAATACAACAGATATGAGAATGCGTTCAGTTGGGGTGGTGGGTTGAGCAACAACTCTGAAATGGCTGAAACGAAGTGGGGTGAGGCTCTTGAGGTGGCCTAGGGGCAGTTCCAGGAGGAAATTGAATGCTAATGAAATTGAATGTTAAGTCTCAGGAAATACCAGATATAGCCGATTTTCACAGCTTCAGTTTTATTTATCATTTTCCTTAGTGCCCTTGTCCCACCCTTTTTTTCCCCAACCCTTTGGAAGAATTCCTGGGCATGGTTTATTTTTATGATGGGATTATATGATAATTTATGTCTTTGAGTAAATTAGTCACAATACTATTTTCTGCTACTAGGAGTGCCAAAATCTAATTAGATCTACCACAAAAATGTATATTCCAAAAGTTGCTTTTTACTCTGTTATAAAAAGCCATGATTTTCCGTAACTAATAGAAGAGTGACATTTAAGAACCTACACTGATAATTAGTAGTGAGATTTGTGGGTAAATATACATAGGATGTGTGTATATACATTTATATATTTTCCATATAAAAATCCATGCCATATTTACATTTTTCAGTTTAAATAATGATTTTAAATGTATACATCATTCTAAGAGATATCCTGATTTCTCTTTTGTCATTCTGCACATTTTGTGATAATAATTTGTGACAGCGATTTATTTAAATGAATCCATTTTTGAGAAAATGATTGTTTTAATTAAAAATGTTGAGTATTTTTTTCCCAAGCACCTGAAAGCAGTTGGACTGATTTGCATTTCTTTCAGTTTTAAGTGCTGGGGCTGATATATTATGAAACAGCTTTTTTTCCCTGATATATGTGCTTTCATTATTTCTATTTTAATTAATATCAGAGGGTGTAGTTAATCTGGAGTTTCACACAAGGAGTATCCTCAGAACATTTTGAGTTAGAATGTGCAGGTACAGTAAATATAAAAGACAAAAGGAAAAGATAGGCTCAGTTTTTATATTTTCTTAGGCGGAGTAGATACTCTGAATGCCTACGTATTTCAGAAGAGAATGAACTCTAGCAATGTTAGGAGTTGAAAAGTACTTTATATTTTTTATGTGGCTAGCCAAAATATTGGTGCAGGACTTCAGATATTTATTTACCCTTCAGTTATTAATTGAGAATTCAAGTTGTAGGAGTTTGGGATATATTAATAGTGAAAACAAAATCTTTGTTCTCGTAGCACTTTGTCACCAAACCTGCTTATCCCAATAGTTTAATGAACGTGCACATGAGTATAAATCTGTTTCACAGAATTAACATTTTCACTCTTTTATATCTCAAGGCTTACTATTCATTTAGGGTGAAGTTCCATTTCTCTCATAGTTGGTGTATTTCATATTGTCTTCTAAACATTTAAAAATGTCTATTGACCGAAATCCGAATAGATCATTTTGTTACTTATTTGCATGCTTATTTTTAACCACATAATCTACAGAGAAGATATGTAATCTATGCTGTTTTCTTTCTTTCTTCCTCCTTTCCTTTCTCTCTTTCTTTCTCTCTTTCTTAATTTCTTTCTTCCTTCCTTTCTTTCCTTCTTTCTTTCTTGGCCATGACCAAGGCCTGTCGAAGTTCCTGGGCCAGAAATCAAACTGGCTCCACAGCAGCAACCCAAGCCACTGCAGTGACAATACCAGCTCCTTAACCCAGTACACCACAAGGGCACTCCGTCTTTGCTGTTTTCTTAATATTAGCCTTTTCTTGTTTATTCTTTTTAATCACCTTTAGTCCACACATCTCTGGGATTCTTTTCCCCAAGTCATCCTAACTTCAGTTAAGCTAGATAATATCACTCATACGCTCACTTAACCAGGCATGCATAAACCTCAAGATACCGAAAAGCATTCAGTGGGAATATGTACTAGACCCATGGTCTCTGTGTCAGGCCCTCAGCATTATGGGCTCCCCACCTGCCCCAGTCGCTCCAGGACCTAATGTGATACGATACATGACTCTGAGGACAGTGATGTCAATTTGTGTTAAATGTTAGCAAAGCCTAAGTTCTTTCTTGTTTTAGGAGATAATGAAAGGTAGGAGGTTCTAACACTGGGGGGCACTGTCTTGCAATCCCCCTGTGGGGAGAGGCCCCCACTTTGGATGCTCTTACTTTAAATAGCTGCACAGTCTGGGTTCTTTCCGCTCCAGCAGTCGTGAGAGATTTTCCTGGGTCCTTGTTTTCATCAACTTTTATCACACAAAGTCATGAAGGAATACATGGACGTGATCTGTCCAGCACATATGAGACTGAAGTCGCAACTTGCACTTGACATAGAGTGAGAAAAAGAAGGTTTACTTCCCTCTGTTCATAGTGGATCTAGGTTAGTCATCCCTTTGTCTGATGGCACACCACTCACGTGGTTGTTTCTCAGGAAGACTGTTGTTTTGTTTCCTTTCTGCTGTGATTATTTGGTTTGATGCTTTAGGCTTGGAGGGAAAGGTTATGTTTTTTATTTTGTTTTAATTATTTGAAAGACTGACTATAAGCTGTAAGAGGCCACATTGCACGATGGCCAATTATATAAATAAGGATCACAGTAAAGGTTTTATGGACACGTGATGATGCACAAACAGAAAATATTCAGTGGGATTCTTGAAAATTGTAAGCAACCAATTAATCTACAACTGTAATTGGCATTTAGTTTATTTGCATATATGCATGCAATATTATTTGCAAGTGTGTATTACATGCTATTTTTACTCACTCTCTCTCAAAAGCACTAATAAGTTTATGACAATGTCTGCATTTGCATTATAAAATTAGCATGTCAATGATAGGACATTTTGATAATAATAAAAATATTGAAAAAGGGATGTTTCCATAACCATCAAAATACAGTTATATTTAACATTTTGGTGTATTGTCTCTTGTTTTTCCTACAGGTAATATTTTTTTACATAGTCACTCTCATGTTACATGCACATATGTTGTTACACAAAACTTTATAACACAGAGGATTGATTTTTGAGTTAGAAGTCCAGAAAGTACAATTAGGTGGTTGAAAGGTGTGCACATTTTTAAGGCTTTACTGTGATTGCCATCTTGGTTTTCGTGTTTTTCCAGTTTTCACTCTTACCTGGAGTATGAAATTACTGGAAAAATTACACGTTTGTCAGTATTCACTCAAGAAATATGTATTGCACAGCTCTCGTTTATCTGGACCCGGGTGGTGCCATGGTGAGCAACAGCACACATTTCACTTATCCTCACAAAACTCATAGTTCAGCTTGAAGACAGACATCAGTCGTATAAGTCACAAATAAATGTGGAATTAAAGCTATGACTTTTAGAGCAAATGTTAAGGTCTGTTTAATCTCAGTGGTGGGTACATGGATGTAAAAGCTGTGTTGCTTTCTTATCTTTCAATGTGTTAAAATATTTCAAAATGAAATCATTTTGATGTTTAAAACATGCGGCACCTGTTAAGAATGCTGCCATACAAGAGCGCAGAGGAGGAATCGGACCTTGTCTAAGGTGAAAGGAAAGTGCCCCAGAGGGAGTGCTGATGGAGCCAAACTTGGGAAGGAGAAAGAGGAGTTAACAAGGCAAAGATGTGTGCACGGGGAAGTGTGTGCACAGGTGTGCAAGGGGCATCTCGAGGCAAGTGGGAGTATTTGAGACAGGAAAGGTTAAGGGAACGAGATAAGTGTGGAAGGTTATGGGATATTTGCAGGCAGTGCAGAATGGCCCAGGTTGGGTTACATGCTCAGGATGGCGTGGGGATGGTAGAACCAAGGTCAGGCAGATGAGATGGGCTGCACTGCTGCAGGGTTAGAGTAGTTCGGCCGGTGTTGGAGGGATGCTGCATATTTTCTGATCGGATGGGTCTGAACAGGCACACTGCAGGTGGGAAGACCACCTAGGAGAGGTCACGAGGGGCGGAACTGCTGGCGGCAGAGGAAGTTGAAAAAGAGAAAAGAGTGAGGGAGATAGTGAAGACAGCATCTGTACACATTAGTGAGCTCGTTTTAGATGGAAGAAAAAAGGCGAGCATGGTGTCGCTCTTAGGGGACTGATAGGGTTAACACAAGCAGTCAGGATTGATTTTTGGGTGGAGTTGGTGGGGATGGGGGAACTGAAGTGAAAATGATATGGTAGGAAGTTTAGACCTATATACTGTTAGGTGTATACTTTTAATGAGGGTTTCATTGGATAGAAACTTATCGGAGATGTGGCCACTGGCAAAGTGGGATGGATCTCAGAAGAAAATTTCAAGTAATGTGATCATTTCTAACTTTATGTCGTTGCTTTACATCGTAGATTCAACTCCAAGTATGTGGGATCGGAGTTTAGACAGAGCTATCGATACATCTTTGAAAACCTAGTTTAAAAAACCGATCCATTTGCATTTGATGTTGGTTTTTAAGATGGTTGGGTTCGATTGTGCGATTTTCTAGGCCACATAATTTATAACCATATAGTAGTTAAGCGGGAAGGGTCATGCCAACCCTACTTTTGCACTTGTTAGTCGTATGCTCTTTGTCAAGTTACTTCATTGCTCTGTGTCTCCACTTTCTCTTACTCGAAATGGACTTCCTATAAGTGAGCTTTGGTGCAAATTCCGTGAGTTAATCCTGGTACCTGAGAAACATGCAGTGAATGTTACTATGATTTCTAAAAAAAAAAAAAAAAAAAACCCAAATAATGTGCAACTAGAAAGATAGAAATTCATTTGGTTTTCTTCTCTTGAAATTAAATAAGAACTCAAAAATAGAATTTCATGTTTTACTTAGAATTTCTTATCAGACATGAGGTGTGATGAGATATTAAACCCTTAGCCTAATGTCTTCCAGCTTCACTCCTATTGTCACAAATGGCAGGGCTTCCTTCTTTTTTAAGGCCAAATAATATTATTCCATTGTGTGTATACACCACATATTTTTAAAATCTATTCATCTATTGATGGACACTCTGGTTGTTTCCATGCTTTGGCTACTGTGAATAATGCTTCAGTGAACAGGGGATTGCAGGTACCTTTTCGAGATCCTGATTTAATTTCCTTTGCAAACATGCGCATAAGGGAGATTGCTGGATCAAATGGGCAATATTTCTATCTTTAATTTTTGGAGGAACCCCCTTCCTGTTTTCCACAGTAACTGCACCAGTTTTATATTTCTACCAGCAATGCCCAGAGGCTCTCTTTTTTTTCCACATCCTCTCCAATGCTTGTTCTCTCTTGACTTTTTGTTACTTAGAAAAAACACAAGAGAAAGGATCACCCTATAAGTGTGAAGGGACTTGGGGGGGTTCTGTGTCCTCTGCCTGCCTTGTCTGACCTACTTAATTCAAGTCCAGAAGATGCCATAGCGAAAATATAGGATTACTAAAATAAGTGATCCAGAACATATAGTTTTTATAGTAAAAATTGTCAACCCATAAAATGCTCTTATGTTTTCCTGGCAACTAAGAATCCCCCACCCCTACCCCTCCCTTTTTACTTTTGGTCCCTTCTCTTTTTGTGCTATTTATTTTCAATGACAAATGTAAATATGATGCAGTAAAACCAGGAAGAGTCCTCAGTACTTAAAGGGTCCACAGCCTAGTCAAGTCTTATTGAGTGATGAGCACAGTAAGGCATAAAAGTAATTCTTCCCCACCAAGGCACATCTTAGACGTATGTGATTCTTTAAGTGATACACTAAAGAATATGGAGCATCCGCAACACAATCCTAATAATTCCTTAGATGTTTCTTTTGAAAATCCTTCTTTTCCAAAACTCCCATATTCTAACATGCTTGATCACATGAGTGTTCTGATCCTGTGGTGTTTATGCATTGTTTTCCAGATGTTTCTCCCATATCATAGTATCTTTATGGAACATCTATATGCCATGAGGTCATTTTTCAAATTATCAGATATATCAGATGTACATAGAAAGAGATGCTGTCATTCTTTTTAATTTCTTGAAGACTCAACAAAAGGCTAAGGATATTCTGCTTTGAATAGCTTTCTTGTTGGTTTTTGCGTGGGGTTTGTGTGCGTGTTCACCTGTTTGCAAGTCCATAATTTTTCTGTCGATTACAGGATGCTCGGTTTCATCCTTCTGTAACATCCTCCTGTTTGCATGTCCCATCCGGGGGTTATGGAGAGACGCCAGTTGCCATGGGGAGGATTCTGATGTTCCCCATCAATCTAGTCATGAGACGAGGGTAGCCTTCGAAAAGCCACATGCAAATATGTATTTTCAGATGGCTCTTTGTGCAGCACTGGATCACTAGAGTGGCTGTCTTTTCGATGATTCATCTAATGAAAAGTCTGTTACTATATAATTTCCCCAGGTTTTGATAAACTTCCACCGTCCTTGACCTCCAGCCACTTTTGGCCAAGAATCAAAATCCGTACAGTATAATTGTACTATCCTTTTTAGTTCTATAAATCAGTCGGATTGTCTGTTTCTTTCATCTAATTTGTCCAAATTATGGCCAGAGAGCTGAGGCTTGTTATTGTTCCCACTCTGAGTTCTCATGTTGCTGTTCCCATTTTCCTGTGGATCACGTGCAAGTACGCAGGTGCTTCCATGCAAGTTAGGGTGACCCTTTAGACGTCAAAGACACATTCTTTATATCGGGGCTTTTTCTAAGAATGCGCACCAATGTTAGTACGACTTTTTTTTTTTCATGGCCGCACCCATCGCATATGGAAGTTCCCAGGCCAGGGATGGAATCGAACCAGAGCTGGGACCTATGCCAAAGCCGTGGCAATGCTGGATCTTTTAACCCAATGCACCAGGCCAGGATTCGAACCTACACCTCTGCAGCGACCCCAGCTGCTGCAGACGGATTCTTAACCCACTGTGCCACAGCGGGAACTCTGACTTTTTTTTTTAATACAGATTTTTTCACATGTTGGGTTTACCTGTCAAATTAAGCAAAAAGAACACTCCATTAAAAAGCCTTTAATAAGGTTTTTTTAGTCACAAGTTTGCAAAACACTTGTCCTGCCATCCTGAGTAATACTTAACTGTTAAACTAGTTCATTTAGGTCTTAGCTAATAAATAAACTAATAGATGAAATAATTTATTAGTTAAACTAATCATTTAAATACACACATGTTAGTTTCATAAAATTACCTGTTATCTCCAGCTGATGAATGCAATTTATGGCTGTGTTTTCTTCACCTTCTGTGATTAGTATCGTCCACGTTTGATAAATATGAAGGACTCTGGGAAAAATAAAAACGGGTACTACCTCTTTAAAATACCCTCTTACCTTTGAAAAAGAGAGAAAAGAAACAGAAAAGAAAAAAGAAATGTGACTGTGACACATTGTGAGGCTTATGATCACTATGTTTGCCTTTCAGATCCTCAGCTCAAGGGTATAGTGACCAGGTTATATTGCAGGCAAGGCTACTACTTGCAAATGCACCCCGATGGAGCTCTCGATGGAACCAAGGATGACAGCACTAATTCTAGTAAGTGACAACCTCAGGCCACCAGTTCACACAATTGGTAGAAGATATGCTGCTGCTTAAATGACTTTTAGAAATACATTTGCAGATATCGGGATATGTTTGTTCATTTTCACAAATGTTTCGCACTAGAATGCCTTTGACAGTTTCACTTGGACCACGTGGATGGAAATGTTCATAGAGCTGCAAAAGGAACCTGTCATTTTAAGAGAATTATAAGTTAATCTTTTTCACACAATTCTCATACGCATATCTTATGGTTACTTTAATCTCATGGTCATGAAGGTCAAGTAAGCAGTCCATTCAAATGAAAGTTGATTGCATGTTTACTTTGCAAATTTTATCTTTTTTAGGCCCATAGCTTCTTAATGATAACTATGGAAATTCAAGCGCTACCCGGATTAGTTTTTTTTTTTCAAATAATAAGAAAGTTATTTTTCAAATTCTTTGTGTTCAACAAGAAAAATTAATATCTTTATAGCGAGGACATGAAAGAATTATTTAACTGTTTTATAAAATTTGGTCTGTGCTTTTTTTTTTAATTAGAAAGCCACCCACCTTTCATGGTTTTAATGTCTGTCTTTATTTTACTAGTTCTTTGTATACAACTTTCCTTTGTATTTTTATTCTGCTCTCCCTCTTATTCAGATATCTGTGTTTTCATTCCCCAGTTTTTGTTCCTACTGACCTCTGATTCCCTTTGATTTAGCACCTCGGTTCTAAAGTAGACACACTTTTTATTGCTCAGGAGAATTAGTGAAAAGCAAAGACTGATTTTTATTAGAAATATTTGATAACTATTACGAGTAGATGTGAATCTTTTCATTGATTTATCATTTATCCTTCATGCATGGAACATCATTCCATGGAAAGAAGGGAGGTTTTGAATACACATAAGCAAATTACAGACACTTCCTGTTTTTAAATTTTAGTGATCAACTGTTCAGAATTACTGAACACTGGGAGCAGCTGATAATAGAGATAATTTTTGCCTTTGGTGTTGCTAAGTGAAATGTCAGTATTCTCCCAGCCTCTGTTTATGTTTTAGACTTTGCACCTTGCTTCATTTTAAAAATTTTCTTTCAACTTAAAATGTTTTCCTTTGCGTTTTCCTCCTATTCAGTTTTTAATCTTTTCCTCTCTTTGTTTCTATTATGTCATCCTTTTGTCCTTTAAACTTTTCCCTATCTTATTTGTTCATTGATCTTGGGGGTTCTCTTGCTTTATTTCCTCTTTTGATTTAGAAAAAGAGAGGGTAAAGCAATTCAGACACAGGGGAAAAAAAGAAGACACTTTTTTAATAAGACTGAAGTCAAACATTGTTTACTTGTTGTGGTTTTGATATTAGGCTGAACTTTTAAAATCAGCAGCACTTGACCATTTCTGACCTGCAAATGTCAGTTTCTTCTGGTTCCTGTTAATGCATATATACATCTGCTCATTTTCGTTTCCCCGCTTTTGACTCCTTACAAATTCTTTGACAAAAGGAGTTCTCTTTTCTTGTGTCTTGCAGCTGTGGGGGTTATGGATGTTAGAGATTCATAAGTTCTGATGTCTTCAACGCCCTCTGATTTTCTTTGGCCAGAGTCTAGTAGAGAATGAGAACACGTTTCCCATAACTCATCACAATATGCAGGAGCTATGACCTTCTTTGCCAGACTACAGGCTGATGTCATTCATTATGACAGAAGTTTTCAAGAAAGGAAATAAACTATAGCATATGAAATGCTGCTAGTAGGACTTCTTGGAAAAATAATTTCAAACAAATGTTTTATGAGTTTTTCCAACTGCCTTCGCCTTTAGTTTTTGTAATGCCGAACAATTTGGTTATTTTTAACGATGGGATCAGTATCGAGTTAAGAAGTGTTACATAGACAGTCATTTAAAAGCATATTGCTTCAGAATTGAATAAGCAGCACAGTATTTTCCAGATTGTGAGCGTGCAGATGTAGACATTACACACACACACACACACGTGACTACATGTGGTTACCTGCATGACATTAAACACGAAACAGGAAAGCTGGGATACTAAGAGATACGGGACCTTTTTTTCTCTAAATGTATGAGGCTTCTTTCCTCTCATTGTGTGACTGCAGTAGAAGAACAGGGGTCTCTGGGTAACTCAGGAAATCCTCTCTAATCCCTTCAATGCTGATGAGGAACAGTTCTGGGAATGAAGCAGGAGTGGGAGCCCCGGTGGGCAAGCAAATAAGAACCAAATCACAGAGACCTCACTGCAGAAACAGGTTCCTCGGCAGAGATCTGGTCCGCAGTTCCTTTCCTTTCATCCTTACGTTTTATGTGCACTTTAAGCCAGTTAGGTTCATTTTATTACCATTTCAATATTTGCAAAAACAGTGTAGAACAGAATAAAACAGCCTAAAATAAATGTCCCCTCCTCAAAAGGTTATAAAAATGGAACAGCTATAAATTTAATCAAACTTGGCAGGAATTATAGCAGCTTTATGAAAGCAATGGGATTTACTAATTAACTCTACTTTTGTGTACTATCACCATTTTAATTGAAAAACACAGGTTTTAGGATGAATTTTCAAGGTATTTTCTTTTCTCTGGTTCATCACAGTCATCTTATAAGTCCTGAGGAAATCGTTAGCACTGCAAAGTGTTCTTTAGAAATGGGAGTGAAAAAAAATAAAAAGAAATGGGGGTGAGCATCAGAGATGCTGGCAGACAGGTCCTAATTAGAGCACTGCCCTTTCTGCTTGAGGAAGGCTGTGATGTAATAACTCCCAAACACATTCCAGTTGTTAGATTCTTCTCTGACTACAGAACAAGGATTAGTCATCCATAGATAGGAAAAATAAAGAGAAATAACCTAAAAGTCCCCGGATGACAAAACTGAGACTTGGACTTTCAAATCTTCATGATTTGAGCTCCGTACATACCCCACTACTAAATATGAGACTCTTTAGAACTAGATGAAGTCAGAACCACCCTGCTAATAAGCTGCCTTTGTCAAAAAAATTTAAACGTGTTGAGAAGGAGAAAGGCTGGCAGACAAACCTGATACTGATGTCTTCCTGAGATGCACAACCTGAGATGTAGGAATACCTGAGCAAGAAACTGGTGGACGATGGAGAACAGGTCCCTCTAGAGAGATGCTGCAGCAACACGCCTGCTTATCTTGGCTCCCACATGCCCCCGGAAAGATCTTTCACAAAAGGAAGTGAGCTCCCAGGTTACTTCATCATCACACTCATTTGGGGAGCATATCCCTTGAAAATTCTTAGAGCTCCCCATCTATTTACTGAAGGTCAGCATTACCATAGACTCTGATATTTGATTAGGGGTGATTTTCTTCCCCAGTTTGCTTTTGGGGATGCCAGTGAGGATTTCCTGTGCTCCTCATCGTTCCCATTATCAGATACTGTAAGGAGAATATCGCTATAGAAATATCCATGTGTTAGTAACTGTTGCAGTATTAAAGCCCTCCTCAGACACTCCCTCTCACCTTACTCATCCCCAGGGTCTGGGAGTTCCTGCTGTGAGCACAGTGGGTTACGTATCCAACTGCATCAGCTCAGGTCCCTGTGGAGGCATGGGTTTTGATCCCCTGGTCTACACAGTTGATTAAAGGATTTATTCCCTGGCCCAGGAACTTTCATATGCCATGGGGTGCAGCCATTGAAAGAAAGAGAGAGGAAAGAGAAAGAAAGAAGAAAGAGACGAGAGAGACAGAGAGAGAGAAGGAAGAGGAAGGAAAGGAAGGAAGGAAGGCCGGAAGGAAAGGAAGGAAGGAAGGAGGGAAGGAAGGACAGTGAGGACTAGGCAGAGGAAGACAGCAATAGAAGAAAGACAGCAAGAAAGCAAGAAAGACAGAAAGGCACAGCAAGAATCCAGCACAGAAAGACAAGAATGAAAGCAAAGAAAGACAGAAAGAACTGAAAGAAGCAATGAGTGAGGGCGCGGAGGAATTGAGTACAGAGAAAAACTCCCAACCTTACAACTTGTATATAAAACTTGCTGGTTGCCCACAGTGCCCACTCTCCCACAGGCATTAGGTAGTTGGTTCTCACCTTGGCTGTAGGTTAGGGTCACGCGAGGAGCTTTTTAAAAAAATTCCTAATGCCCTCAACCTACTACCAGAGACTCTGACTTAGTGTCATTGGTCTCGGGTTGGACATGGCCATCCTATTTTATGAATACAGCTAGTTTTAAAGTACAGCCAGGGTTGAAATTCACTATTAAATGGAGACTAGAGTTTTCTACAGAATAAACAAAGTAGCATGAACATCTTCATTATTCTTACTCCCCGAGGCTTTGTGACATTGTTCTATAATTATGTTAAATTAAAAAAAAGTGAAAAAATATAATGGTGTTTCAATTAACGTGGGTCTCTTTGGCTAAATTAGCATTATGGATCAATCATGGTCAGCTCTGAATGGGGTTCTCCATTGCAGTGGTGATATGGATTCACTTTCTGTTATTGTCCTGTAAGGTAATAACTCTTATTTTATAATTCAGGTCCCAAACAAAATCCTGGGGAAGGGGACAGTATTTTTTTAGTAGCATCATTTTAGACTATCTTCTCTGAGTTTACTCTTTCCCACACTACACTGTTTTAGTGAATTCATAATGCACTTATTTCCTAGAATTATCCTGTTTGGCCTATATCAAATATATGGCACCTGCAAATACCATTAGGAGTGCATATAGGTTAGAATAACTAAGTTTGAATAAGTTATGTTAGAATGGTTTTCATGGACAGACATAAAATTATGGATTTCCCCCCCCCAAAAAAAAATTCTGCGCATAGATCAAGGATTATCCTACGGGGCCCACCCTTTCAAAGACAGGGGAGGTGGGACAGTTCAAGCAGTCTAGAAAAGAGTGCAAATGGCCAATGACTTTCTCCCATGCAGCAGGCATACTGAGAGTTACCGTGACACCAATAGTTCAGGCTATCAATAACTCCATGCTAATGTTCAATATTAAGTAATAGAAATAAGCAAACATAAGCCTCATTCCTATGTAAGGATATCATAAGCCCCAGAGTCCAACAGAAGGCAGTCCAATGTTAGTTTGCATCATGAAAGCTAATATCCACCTGACTACATAAGCCCCTGAGTATTCGCGTTGGGATAATTATCTAGGGCCATGGCCTGCCATTTTCCTTTCATCATCTGGATAGCACAGACATCTTGAGGTCGTGTGATCAGTAACATGTAATAATTGGAAGAGAGGGTGTAATTTTCCCCTACTCGATTCAGATAAAACATGTGCCTCAGAATGAAATAGAGCACAATTTATAAAGTCCATTTGAAATTATGCACTAGGTAGACCCATAGATGGAAGCCAAAATTGCCTGCATTTTTTTTCAAATTATTTATCTCTTGTAGAATACCATCGAAAGCCTAACCTAAGACATTTTATTCATACGTTGACTTTGACATTTTAGTACTGCCATTACTTTTTCTGACCTGGTCCTATGACTTAGAATTAGTCGTGAATTAAGAGCTTGAATGGGAATGGATAACTTCACTGCAGATAATGAACAGTTCTCTTATAAATGTATCTCTGATAAAACCTCCAAAATCATCCAGCAGTTACCACCAAGAATATGCTAAAACATCTGCTACACAGCCGCATGTAACCCTGGCATGGAAATGCATTTTGAAGGATGTTAAGACTTTTATAAAAAAAAAAAAAATCAGCAATAATATTGCCGTCTGCTCTATATGAAATACACATAAAACTACTTTTTTGTCCATAAGAAACAAAATACAGAAACACGAGTTTTTATCCTTTAAGCAGGTACTGTTGAACACTTTTCCCTCTTTATTTTAGTTTTCCTTCATGGCTTTATGAAATATTAATATAAAGAAAATTATATCTCAAAAATTTGCCTGCCGGTCGGTTTGATTCATTCTTTCTAAATTTAGCACGTTGGCAGGTGCACTTCTTTTCTGGGCTCTGCCAGCATTTCCTGTTGGTTCTGCACAACTAATTCAGTCTGGGAATTACCTTTTTAACGTCTGGCCTGTCCAACCCTGCAGTGATGGAGCGCATCTTCTGCCTAAAAGACCAGAAAAAACACACTCTACCTGGGCTTTTAAAATTCTCCTCTTGGAGACTCTTCACCACTGATTTCGTCTCCTCTCAAATCTGGTGGGAGACTGTGATACGAGAATTGTGATTACAGGCCTGACTCTGCGTATCCCGCTGGTCCTTCCGAATGCCAGAGGGAGACGCCCACGGTCTACCCACTGCCGCTCAAATGCCCCTTTTGCTCGTAACAGGAACTTCTTAATTATAAAGAGGAATAAAAGCTAATGAAGTGGAATGGCTCAGAAAGTTGTCACAAAGGTCATGTTTCTTTAATAGAAGAAATGAGAGAGAGGAAATTGATGGGATGCTTTGCTTCTTCCTGCTCGTTGGTGACAGACCGTGCTTCTCGTTACAGCTCTGTTCAACCTCATTCCAGTGGGGCTGCGTGTGGTTGCCATCCAGGGAGTGAAGACAGGGTTGTATATAGCCATGAATGGAGAAGGTTACCTCTACCCATCAGTAAGTGACACGCCCGAGATATTGGCCATTCATTTGATGCCTGCAAAATAGCCCTAGCGGCGCCATAAAAGTGAGAAAGTTCTGTGTCTACTGACTCTTTCATCTTTGCTTTAGTATCTGACCTTTACTGCATTGCTGTAGGAGCTGTTAACTTATTATTCATCAGAGTTTGATAATATCGGTCTATCAGGCAGAAGAGTAATATTATCTCCTAAGACTGTGCACTTGCATGTTTTTTCAACGGCCCAGTTCATAGACGATTGATCAATTTTATGAGTTGATGTTAATATAAACTTTTTTATTTCTACTGCAAAATATACTTGTCTGAGAGAGTTTCTTGTAAAAATTATTTTATGAAAAGAAACAGAATGAATGGGAATTCTGAAAAAGAAAATTTCAGGCGAGAGTAGTCCTTTTGAAAGTAAGAATCCAAACTGTGTTAACTGTTTTGCTGAGAGAATACTTCTAATATCAAAATGTATATTGCCTTTAAATCTTAAGCCAATGTCAGTTTTGGATTAATGGACATCAGAAGTGGAGCACTTTCCCAGCTTCTTTGAGAATATTTACTGTTTGCAAATAATTCCCGTTCAGATGTGCTATATCCATCTGTTATTATAATGCAGTTAAAATTCAGTCGTGCTCCAGGTCCAAGCAATAGAGACTAAGATGAATACACTTCTTTCCACTCTCCCTTGAGCAAAAATTGATAGTCTTAGAGCCTCAAAGAAAATGCTCTTATTTGGGTTTGTGTGGCATCTTCGTATAACTTCTTTAGAACTCTGCTGTTGTTAAATAGCATCAAAAATCTACATGTAAAATACGTACATTTTGGGTACAAACACACACGCACACACGCACCTAAAACTTAAGTAGAGAAGTATTCATTGGGACCTCCCATGAAATGTGATATATTGTCTTCAGCAAATCTGGGAAATCCTGTCAAAGAAAATGAAATGCCAGCCAGCCGTGGATTCCCTTCGTGGTGAGCTTATTCTGGAACCTTCAGTGTTCCCTGAAGGGTGTTCCCTGAAGGGTGTTCCTGCTCACAGACCTGAGCCACACATTATGCAAATTGTGTTCTCTTGCACAAGATGAACATTCCACATATTGGGAACAAGAGCTAGCTAGAATTCCCTATCTCACCTTCAGGAAAAATTCGATTTCAATCAATCATTTTCCAGGGGTGCCTTATTTCAGATTAACGTCAATTTCATTGATTTGACATTTGTTCTGTTATTTTTGTTTCTTCCTTTTCTCCCCGGAGTCATCTCTGAGATGCCCACAGATGATGAGATGCAGTCGCTGCTGTAGCCTCTAGTTCTGTTTCTACTGATGATTTTATCACGGGTTGTGCTCTAGCGTGCGCGTTGCTCTCAGGGAAAATGTAAATGTTTTATCTCTTGGCTTCTGAGGGAGATGTTTTCTGTTGTTTTGGGATGAGGTTGCATGCATGTGCCATTTTTGTAAAGGTAGGGAATTTCACCCTAAGCATGTGTCTTGGCTTAAAATACAGGTGCTGGTTGTGTTCAGCGCAGTCTAGGAGGAGCAGAAAGAATAGAGAGGAAGGCACTCACTGCGGGGCTGGTCCTTAGCCCCTTAAGAATGACCTTCCTGCCCAGGAATGAGATGTGTGGGCAACATCAGCTGCCCCTGGATTTGTCCCGGGAACAACATCAGGTTTATCTTCTGACCCGTCGTTTTCTGCTCTCGCCTTCCAGATTCTCCAGGGCCTTGGCTTCTGGGCCTCCCTCTTGGTGCCTTGATTCTCTGACTTGCAGATTTAGCTCTCTCCTCTTCTCATTTGTTTGTTTGTTTGTTTGTTTTCTTTTCAGCCGCCCCACAGCATATGGAGTTCCCGGGTCAAGGATCAGATTGGACCCCCAGTTGAAACCTACACCTCAGCTGTGGCAGCCCTGGATCCTTAACCCCCTCTGCCAGGCCAGGGATCAAACCGGCATCCCTGAGCCCCCCCAAATGCAGCCGATCCCATTGGGCTGTAGCAGGAGCTCTCTTTTCTCATTTTTGACTTTTTGCTCCGAACCCGGAACCGGGTAAGGGGCACTCTGTTCATCCAGCCCTCCCCTAAGCGGTCCCCTGCCCGGGCCAGGCCTTCAGAATCCTCAGCATCTTGTAGGAAAAGGATTTAGATAAAAATTAAATTTCACTTTCCAGTTTTTACTGATATTCTCTACTCTGTTTATTTCAATATAATGAAATTTGAATTTCAGATATCTCAGTACAAAAGAATATTTTCCCCCCTTCATTCCTTTCTTCCATAATTAGTTCCTGAGAACCTACTAACATAATAACATAGCACAATACAATGTAACAATTACCATAATGTATAACAATAATAGGGTTAGTATTTATATAGTACACTCTGCCTAGCACCAGTCTAAGCACTTTGCAGTCTTAGCTCATTTAATCCTCCCATCCTATTAAGCAAATACTGTTAAAATGACAATACTGATATACAGAGGAGCTTAAGGATCTGTGCAGTCACCCAGGTAGTAAATAGAGAAAATAGGATTTGAGTATTTTCACTCTGACTCATTAGCTTACAGTTTTAACTGTTTCACTGTCCTGCTTTGGTGTGCCAGACATTTTTCATAATATGGTCTGGCACCTATTCTAACACGAAGTTAGAAACACAAGATGATGTAATGAAGGTCTTTAGTGAATTGTTACCTAGCGAAGAAACTTAATTTCAATTATGAGGAAGAATGATTTGAAACAGTCTGTTTCTTTTGGAGATTCTTGAATTAAAAAACCGAAAATTTTAGAAAAGTATATTTATCAGGGAAAAATTTGATATTATATGCTGTTTAATATTCTTAAAACTTACCATGTAACATTTGAGCTTAAGTTTTTAAAGCCTACATGGTTAATCCAACTAAGAAGTTTCGAACTAAGGTTGAATAGCTTCTTTAAAAGGAAAACCCCACTCAAGCTAAGATTTAAAGGAAAAAGTTAATAAAGATCTAGGGCTGGGAAATGAAGGAATCTGTTTTAAGCTTATGCCCACTTTTACTTTCTTTCAATTATAGTAAATATTTAATAAAAAGGTAACTGTTATTTATTTCAGAACTGAGTATTTGCATTTTAATGGATTTTATTTTAATCTCTTGTTATAAAGAAATTAAATTTAATTTTTTGTGATCAAGAACAATGACTAGATGATTGGTACATAAGTAGGCAGAGATAGTAGATAGTGACATAGAAGGAACAAACACATACCACTATTAATTTCTGTCAGTTTTGAGATTTCAGAAAACTATAAAGTAAATATACATACATCCATAAAATACACTTGAATTTTGTTATATTTCCCCAAACATATGCTCATGTATAATTTTATGTAGACTTGTTTTACAAAGCTCATTTCCAGGTAAAATATTTTTTCTTTCTATTTTTAACAACCCTATCAGAGAATTTTTAAAACTATGTAGGTACTTAGGATTGAAAACGTAGAAATACAGATGAAAGATACACAATGTCTGCAAATATATGTGCAATGTAATTATTAATGTAAATGCTGATAATGGGAAACATTATTACTGCGATTAATACACAAGTTTATTAGAGAATTGTCAGGAAGCGTATGTCCACTTTTAAAAGATCAATTTAAACTAGTGTCTGATATGAGGCCACTTTCATGAAGATCTATAGATTTACGATGTAGACAGTAAAATATTCAGATCATTCAGAGTGAGCTCTGCTACATGAAAATCGTGCTGGGGATTTACCTTCAGGTGTATATTCCTTTATTTGTATTTCAGGAAGCAACTCTCATAATCCCTTGCCATCCAAATAAAGATATTTAATTTGTCAGATAATTCCACCTCAAGGGGATGAAGAAAGGTACTTTGCTGGAGATGTAAATAATCACATTTCTGATGCTGAAGGCACTTGTTCCCTGTGGAATCTTTTCCTCAATATGACAACAGTCATTTCTTTTGTGGTCATAATGATTGTAATATGTTACTGGAAGATGCCTCTCAGGAGATTTGATGTCAGATACAAGCAGTTTGCTTGAAGGTAGAACTCGGGGCGGCAAGGTCGCAGAACAGAAACTGACAAGGAAATACTTTTTTTAAAATAGAATTCGTTTAAAAGGATGTTTAGAAAAAAATGCATTTTGACCAACTAAAAACTATTTATAGTGCTGTGAGGCACAGTGAAATTTTGGTGTTTTTGTTTGTTTGTTTGCTTTTGTGTCTTTTTTTTTCTTCCAAACAACCGGTGACTTTGAAAGACTAAGAAAATCCTCCGTAGAATGGTAAAGTTTGAATGTAAATTCTGAACACTGAAAAAAAAAAAACCAAAAACTTGGAATGAAAGAAAAATATCATTCATAATTTGGGCAGAGATAAAGAACAGTTGAAGACCAGATGCGTTTCTGATATAAGAGAAGAAAGGGGAAAGGGGAGAAGGAAGGAAAAAAAGTCTGATGAGACAACAAAGCCCAGCATCTTGGATCTGAGGTCAAGACTTGTGTTATCATGTCCCAGGCTCTCTGGCCCTCCTTCTGCTCATCTGCTCAAAAAAAAAAAAACAGGAAAAAAAAAAGATGTTTCCCAGATACTTTAAGATAATTTAGGGTTTAAAATTCTGGTTTTAATCTGGTTGATTTTTCTCAAGGGAGAGGTAAAAAAAATAAGGTGCATAAATCATGTAAAGATTCATCTTTGCTCTTTTATCCCAGGCTGACGTTTATGAGAATATTCTTTTCCAAATGGGGCTTTGAGTGTTTCTATTACCCAGGCGTGTGAGGAGGAGGAAGCCCTGGTGTTCTCCTGAAATTGGTGTCTCATCTCAGTCTCTCAGCCAAGGGATATGTCCCTTTTCATGCAGATTTTTAAAATGAATCCAGAAAGCCCACTGTAAACGTCAAAGCTCATAAAAATCCCCTGGCAAGATAGGGAAAATGTAGATTTCTGGTATCGACCTCTAGATATTTCAGTGCAGTATATCTGGGGGAGACTCAGGAATCTACAGTTTCATAAGGGTCCAGACCTCCTTCTACCCTCCTCCTGGTGGGTGATTCTCCAGCTGGTAGCCCAGCACAGAAAGCAGTGTTTCAGTGGCTATTGAGGAAGCTGCTGGTAGCTGTGGATCAAAATGGTCAGAGTGGAGCTGGTAGAGAATTACTGGACAGAGCACCCAGGCACAGAAACCAACATGGAGTAAAATAAAATACTTGGTTTTCCTCACTGCATCTACCACTAAGTTGAACTTGACAGAAATCTGAAGCAGTTCTGTCCTCTTCTTCTACGAAAGCAGTGAACTTCTGGGCAGTGAAACCCCCGTACACTGACTTCCATTCACCCAACACTTGATGCACATTGAGTGTGTGTGTGTGTGTAAGGGGGGGGAGTGAAATATTCTTAGATGAAGGAAAAGAAAAGCTAAATGCTATGTATTGTGCAATTTTCAAGGACGTCAAATCTTACCCACTCTGAGTTTTCTGATGTTACGGTAATATCTTCCAGAAATATTTTCGTGAACATCTTCCACAAGGGTGGCTCCTCTGTGCCTCCTCTGTGCCAGCAGGCATCTCTTACTTACGTGTCTTTATTTGTGTTGCTATCTCTCCTCAACTTTCCGAGAACACTAGACAGGAAATTCTCAGAGCTCCCTGCCTCCTTCTGCCATCAAGGGTACTTCTTTCTGCCCACATCTGTCCACAGCTAGCAGAACAAGCGGGGACAATGTCATTTTTCAAACTCTTGACATTTGCTCCTCTATTCCTTGCTCGAGTTTGGGCATAGAGGTGCAGCTGCTCTGTTAGTTCACAAGGTGGTATCTAATTCCCTTCAAACTCTTTCTATTCTTGCCCGGAAGTTGCTCATCCAAAGGCGTACGCAGTCACTCACCCGTATTTCTACACCCGTGGAATACGATGTGAGTTCTTTGCTCATCCCTGACACTCATTCTGTCTCTGAATAACATCTCTGGACATCCGTCTTCAGGAAACTATATGTCTATAAACTATCACTATTTATCTCATTGCTGGTAGGGTGCCCTGGCCAAGGCTCCCAGTGTCTTCTTTTTTTCTTTAGGTACCAGCCAATGCCTGAGATTAATCCAGTAGTCTGAGCTACAGTTATTGTCACGGGTCATCAGTACCCACTGCAGGTGAGCCAAGGGCCTCAGTAGCATCTGATGGCTGCGTATCCTGGGGACCAGCCATTCGTTCTCTGATATGACCCCCTAGGAGAAGGGAAGCAGAGCTATCACTGAGCTGGTTACATGGAGGTACCCCTTTCAGAATGGACGTTCTTCTGTCTTTCATCCTCCCTTCTTCATCCCTCTGAGTGGGTCGGTTTGTTTGTCTCAAGAGGAGTATTGGATTTGAGATGATTGTTAATGTCTGTGCTATTCTAACACTCTATGACTCTCTCTGCGTGTACAAACAATATCTAACACCTTTTGAGAATGTGTATATGTGTAACATATACGTGTGCATATATGTATATATCGTTTGCATATAATTTGTGTTTTTCAGTGGAATTACACGTTGCGCTTAAAGTACACATACATTTATTCACATGGATATACTTCTGATCAGAATGTTTCCGTTTCTTTTTACGAAGTGTTAAATAATGGTTTTTAAATTTACATCTATTCTACAGATTTACTTGCTATAATTAAGATATATTTCTTTTTTATTAAGTTTTCTTTTGGTCTCTTCCTCATTATGACTCAGTTGGTTATATCATCTAGGCCAAAATGGCTATTATCCTTTCTTAGTATGTTGGATAAGATAAATTCTAGTAATAAGGATGCACGTATGGTAGTTGGGTTGATTTTCCTCCAGTATTGGTATAATTCTCATGACCCTGAATACTGACGCGTAGAATACGACTGATTATGACAAAGGCAAGAATGCCATTATTCTACTTGAAAAAGACAATTTAGAAACAAATACAAACGGCAGACTACGTATAACTAATTTTAAGCAGTCTTTGGACAAAAGGAAAATATGAAACAGCCTGTTTTTCTGTTGTTAGGTTGATGGTAGGCTATAAAAATAAATTCATGTACTTGTTCATTCAACCAATATTATTGTGCACCTTTCATTTACAGCTCTTGTGCTCTATGTGCTGGACTTAAGATGCAGAAAATGACAGATTTAAAAATAAATAAACAAAAGTCTCTGAAGTCCACTAGATACAAGGAAATCATTTGGAGGGCATTTGGCTAGATGAATTCTAAGAATCTTTTCTCCTGCCTTTTCTCAGAATTTGACTCCATGATTCTGTCTGTACATTTCCTATCATTTCTTCAATAGTTATGGATATGTAGGAAGTCTTCAGTCTTTAATTCTTGATTGCTTATTGTTAAGGCGGAATCAGTTTCGCCAGCAAATTTTATTAATCTATTCCTTGAGTGTCTTCTGTGTTCACGATATTTATTATGCATGCCATTTATCTTTTTTCTCCATGAAAAACATTAAGCATCAGCAAAGAAGATGTGAGTCTGTTTATCTCTCAAGTTAGAATTGCAGAAAAGCACTTATGTACACATTTCCTTTCCTGAAAGGGCATGATAAACCCACAGAGGCAGAACTCAGAGATGCAGTATCTGATTCTAACATGGTCATATTTGCATTCATGAGGTGAGGGGTAATGCTGTCTTCACCTTAAAACAGAATCTCGGGGCAAAAAGGTAAGCCCTGATTTCTAGTAAATGTTGCGGCCATTCAAACTCCAACAATTGAAAGCAAGAACATGAAAAATAATTAGAGAAAGTATTTTCTTTGCAATTTTATTCTACTTTTCTCTTGGGTGAAAACTATAAAATACTATAGATAGTGATAAAATGCAGGTTAGATCTAAATGGTTCAATCTTTAAAAATCTATGTTTGTAGAGGATGGATGGTAGGTGGTAGATGGTGAAAGAAATTTTTATGAGTAAGGACGTTCAAAGATTACCTGAAAAGTTGAGTCCTAAATCAATAGATAATGGTGGTGAATAAACAGCCTCTTTGCTTTCATCCGACGCACCGTGAAAAAAAATTGGAAGAAAATCAATTATTTATATAAAGCATTTTTAAATTATATTTAATTTATATTACCATATGATGAATGACAAATCAGCTCTAACAATAAACCAGCAATTAATAGCTACTAAAATTGGGGGCAAGGTTGTGTTTCTTTAAAAATTGTTTGTCTGTGTGAGAGGCCTTCTGATTGAACTTGCGACACACCGTCTACCCAAGTGGAGTTGATGGATTTTGCTTCTGAGAATATATTTTACTTTTAGAGAATTCTTCTTCCTATTTCTGGGAATGGAGTTGTATGTGAGCTCTGAGAAACACTGAACCGTGAGTTCATGGCGGGCTCTGAACAGAAACTGGATGTTTCCTCTCAGTTTCCTCAGTGCAGCCCATTTCTTAGTAATTTACATTCCATTTCTTACCACTTGGGAATTGACAAGAAAAGTAATGTATGAAATCATTCATAAAGGAGTTCCCGTTGTGGCGCAGCGGAAACGAATCTGACTAGGAACCATGAGGTTGCAGGTTCGATCCCTGGCCTCACTCAGTGGGTTAAGGATCCAGCCTTACCATGAGCTGTGGTGTGGTAGCAGACACAGTTTGGATCCCGCGTTGCTGTGGCTGTGGTGTAGGCTGGCGTCTACAGCTCGGATTCTACTGCTAGGCTGGGAACCTCTATATGCCATGGGTGTGGCCCTAAAAAGCAAAATACATAAATAAATAAAATAATTCATAAAAATATGACACTTTTGTTCAGAGAAACAATTATAAGAACCATTATTTTTTTAAAAAAATGGCTGTTTTTCTTCCCCTTATTAACTAGAATGGTCAAAATTCTTCCTTTTAGGGTAATTTTCCTTGTTTCCTCTTCTTTATGCTGTTTGTTTCCACTGATTTTAGAGCTACAGTACAACTGAAAGAATAATGACCATTTCTTTGACTTAAAGTATTGACCGCATTTTCTTTCTAATTTTACTTGTCAATCAATATTGATCCAACGCATGCTAGAACCCAGAGAAACAATGTTGAAAAAAAAACAGACATGAGCCCTGGCCCCATGGAACTCAGAGCTTTTATATATGTAAGCTCCATGTGCAGTTTATTTTAACTTTGAATTATTTCTCCACGTGATGGAAGGGTGTGTTGTGCTCTGAGCTACTTAGGGTTTCACTGAATGTTGGCTATTTGTCTTAAGGAAGGCGATGTATTCAGTTTGGAATGCAAGTTCATGAAAAGGTACAAAATGTACTTCTCAGTAAGGACATAGTCGATCTCTTGAGGGTTTTATTTTGAGTTAGATATTGGTTTAAAGAGCTGACAGCTATACAAAATGAAGAGAGATGAGTCATTTGTTAATAGGCACATCCCAGCCCATGCGAAGGCTTCATAATTGCTTGTGATTTGCTGCCCTGGTAGAGGAACAGCCTGAATGGGACCAAGGTATCTTTGAGTGGCTTTGGAAATTGCTGCATCTCTGACAAGGTGGAGATATTTTATTGGGTTATTATTCCTGGGTCCAAGCCACTATTTAGTGGAAATAATGATATGGACAAACAGGAAATGTTATTCTACTTCACTCTTACGCTGATACAGATGGTCCCCAAAGTTCCTAGTCTGGCAAACCCTGAGTACTGGTGTGTGTCACGAGAGGAGAAGCTTTTATTGAAATTCGCTGTGAATGCGCTTCGCAAGGGCTTCCTGACAAAGGGTTAATCTTCAGCAACTCCCCCGGTACGTTAACTTCTCCAGTTAACTCATTGGTCTCCCCACTTTGAACCCTCGACAACAACGTTGTTTCCACCACCTAAACCTTAGAATGAATGCGTAAGAGGTCCTTGTCATGGCAAAGTATTTCCTATAGTGAGTGAAATTCTGTTAAGGGTTCAAGTGTGTTGGTTTCCTGGGCTGTGCTTGAGAAATGGCTTTGAAAGAAGCAGTATTTTCTTGCTTGCAGATAGTAAAGAGTAAAATTATGGCATTAAGATACATTACTGTGAGAGTTGCGTATTTATTGTGGTGTGAGAACAACTGTTTTTATTGGAAGAGAAGCTAAATGGTCACCAGGCAAAGATGCAGATTCGTTTGCAAGGACCTCCTTTGTGACCTCTACCTTTTACTCACAGGATTTTTGCTTTGTGTTAAATGGTAAAATGATGGTAAAAATTGTATGACTTCGGAAGAAATAATGGATGCATTATTAATTATTCATATACTGTCATTTAATCTTTTGTTTTCTATCCTATAACCATGAATTAATGTTATCAATAGAAGCAGTGGAAGGTTTTGTGTGAAGAACTTGCAATCTAAATAATTCTACCCGCCATTTAATGATAGCCAGTGTACCTAACTCCTACACGGGTTTTTATTCCAATTTTAATTAGAATTCTGTATTTCTAACAATATTAATAACAGAAAAATCAACTTTTAAACTGTTCAAAAGTTCTATAGACAACTTTTTATCTAGAGACAAGGAAAGAGGCACTCCCTTAATGTTTATGGAGAATAAACTCTAATGTGAAATATATTAAAACAAGAGAGGCAATTATTAAGAAATTGTTCCGCAGGTGCCATAAATGGGTTAACTATTTTTCTAAGGCAGTTTGAGTCCTTAAAAGACTGTTTTATAGACTTAGCAAAGCCAAATGTGTACCCAGGAGAAATAGCAGTGAGCCTTTATTTAATTTAAAATTTCATTACATGAGAGGGTTTGCACATTGAAATGGGTAGACAGAAGAATTGCCCTGGGCAATTGCTCCCCTGAGTTTATCTTTAAAAAAATCAAATAACCTTGTAGCAATTTGAATACAGACAAAGTTTTATTAATTTTAATGCATCATTTATGCAATAACAATAACCAAAAAAAAAAAGAGGAAAAGAAATCATGTCAGTAATATGTGATTGCTTAAAAGCACAGGGTGTTCAGCCATGCTTTGGTTCTCTGAGCCATGAAAGCCAGTCCAGATTTTATTATTTTATTCTTGATGGTGGGTCTTTGGGACCAATTAGAAATTCCTCAGACTCATTAAGCCATTAACTACCAAGACCACAATATCATGTTATTTAAAACTTTAATGAATAATAACTTCATTAGACATTATGTTTCTGATATGACCAGGGGAAAATACAGAATGTGGTACCTTGTAGCACTTACTGTCAACTATCTAATATCCCAATCATTTGTTTAACAAGAAGAAACTTGCCCCAGGGTGTGCTGAAATACTGAGTAGCTGGCAGATTGCTGTGTACTAATTGATCCAAGAGTTGCATGTTCAAATTACCTTAATCATTCTGTTCAATTCTTCATTGTGTATTCTATTGATGTCAGGGTTCTACATAGAAGCATTTTATGCTTTAAAATATTTTTTTTTTACCCTGAAAAAAAGTAGTAGAATTACATGATCGGTTACTTGAGGTGATTTTATATTTGAGGTGGTGATGGTGAGAGCAGCAAGATAAAGCTGTAGAAACATAATTCCCAAGGAAGAGACTTTGGAGCCCCAGAGTTTTCATGTATTAATGAACCAATCTTGTTAATTCCACTTCACAGTGAGTTTTTCAAGGATAACTCAATAACCTGAAGGGTTCACTCCATGATACCTGAGGGTGTTACCATAGGGAAAAAGTAGAATTATTGCAGCGGGGGCACTGTGGTGTGTGGTGTGTGTGTATTTGCATATGGTTATATTGTCTATAACCATAAACTCCTAAGACATACTCTTTTTCCACACCATGGAAAGGGCACACACATAGAAATTAGTATTCTGATATGTAAATGTAGGTGCTTTCTCTTAGTTATCATGTAGGCATTTTTCTGAATACTCATTGTGAAGTACTATCAACATAAAGTCCACCTTTAGGGAGCGTGTACAGGATTTATAATGCACAACTCCAGTTACTTTTAATTCTTCATGGGCAAATGCGTTATATAATTCATTTCTCAGGTGGACAACAGAGGGGGAATGGTAGGTGGACATGTGTAAAAAGAGGAGAAAATTCCCAGCTCAGAAGACTGAATGAAGGCTGGCAATGCCCACCAGCAGTAATTGAAGCCTTCAGGCTCTCAGAGTAACCTTGAGACTTCTGAATGACTTTTTGAAATGCTTTCCAAGAAATAGATGGAACACTCAATCATGTGTTCTTTCACCTTCAGATATTGGGACTGTGTTCTGGCAGAATGATGGTAACTAATTACACAAGGTCAGCAAACATCGCCATGCCTGTGGTAGACACATTGCAAACAAGTCAGACTTCCCCAGCTGTGCAGTTGGCCCGGTGGGCACAGTGCCAGCCATGGCATTCTCCTTCTGACACAGAGAGATTCCAGTGAGCTTCCAGTGTGGAGACCCTGGCTTGGCTTATCTTGTCCCAGGATCTCTCTTCCAAATTTTAAAAAGACTGAAATTATGATATCTGCAAAGGGCATTTCTATATACATACTTGTTGTATATAGAACTCAAGCAGAGATCACAGTTAAATCCATGATTCTTCAGAATAATGCTCACACAATATCAATACTTATAAGAGATCTGCAGGAATGGTTTTCTAAGTCTACTGAGTTTTAAAGAGAATGCAACACCTTTCTCAGGTAGTTTTCCAATTATTAAAGCAACAAGCTCAGAGGAAAGAAAATCTGGAGCTTTATTAAAAAAACCTTTTTCTTTTCCTTTTTTTTTTTTTTTTTTAAGATTTACAGCTCAGTTCACTTCATTGGTAGACCTCAGGGTTTCTTTATCTCATGTCTACAATTGTTATTACTGTCTTTCTCTTAATGTCAAATTGCTTTCATTCTGTCACTGAAATGACCTAGAAACAATCCTGTGAAAGTATATCCTGTAAAATGCCATTTCCTTGTCATCATGCTATGTCTTAAAACGAGATAAAATGTCAATCTAGTATAAGTAAGTGCATAATAAAAATAAACAGTTTATGCCTTATTCTAAGGGGAACTTGTTCCTGCTTCATAAATGTGTTTACTTGAACACTGAATTTATTCATTCTGAAGGTTGTATGGTTTCTAAACACAGAGTATAGCTTCAGTTTGATTGGTATTTAGTAAAACTTTTTTTTTTTTTTTGTCTTTTGTTGTTGTTGCTATTTCTTCGGCCGCTCCCGCGGCATATGGAGGTTCCCAGGCTAGGGGCTGAATCGGAGCTGTAGCCACCGGCCTAAGCCAGAGCCACAGCAACGCGGGATCCGAGCCTCGTCTGCAACCTACACCACAGCTCACGGCAACGCCAGATCCTTAACCCACTGAGCAAGGGCAGGGACCGAACCCGCAACCTATGGTTCCTAGTCAGATTCGTTAACCACTGCGCCATGACGGGAACTCCCTAGTAAAACTTTTATTTGAACTTGCAGTAACATGTACCTTAAGGGCTCTTTTAACGCCTTTTTGGAAAGGACAGACTGGAAAGGTACATGTATTTTTATCACATTGATAAGTTTTAAAATATAATTTATTTAATTACGATGCATTTCTGGGTCTCCAAACAGTGATCTTCAGTTAAAAAGTTAATCATATTTCTACTCATATTTGTATGAGAGAAATAACAACACTGCAAGGAGAGCACTAGCATTCAAGGTGCTGATACGTTATATATATTAGGAGAAAAATATTTCATCCATATTTAGCTGTGAGGTTGGTTTCAGTCTGTTTTCCATTTAACATGTATAGTTCTGTGATAATGAAGAAGTATATAATTATTGGAGCTCCCCATTATGGAATTATACACTGACCTACCAGGTTAAGGACCCCACATAGTGTCCTTGAGGAGGCAGGTTCCATCCCTGGCCTAGCTCAGTAAGTTAAAGATCCAGCGTTACCACAAGCTGCAGTGTAGGTCGCAGATGCAGCTCCATCTGACTTTGCTGTGGCTGTGGCATTGCTGTGGCTGTGGCATAAGCCTCAGCTGTAGCTCCAATTTCACTGTTAGCTTGGGAACTTCCATTTGCCTCAGGTACACACACCCCCACCAAAAAAAAAAAAAAAAGTATGTAATTATTTTATCCTATTTAATGTATGTGTAACAATCGGGGATTTCTGGATATCCAGATTGCCGAGGTGAATGAAAAGCTAATGTTTTCTTTGTCAAAAATGCTGAAAAAATTAAAGGGAAGGACATATAGCAGCTCTACTCCCTTCAAGTTTGAAGAGTTTGTATTGCCCCCAATCGTAACATTTCAGTCTATTTCCATTTTCCTTCCTCCTAAGACCCTTGATGAGATTGCTTGTTGTGCAGTTAGTCTTTGTGCAAATTTCTACTTCTATATTCTTCACTAGTGATTGTCCATATCCTGATAAGTTTTTTGTTTTTTGTTTTTTGTTTTGTCCTTTTGCCATTTCTTGGGCCACTCCTACGGCATATGGAGGTTCCCAGGCTAGGGGTCTAATTGGAGCTGTAGCCGCTGGCCTACACCAGAGCCACAGCAATGCGGGATCCGAGCCACATCTGCAACCTACACCATAGCTCAAGGCAACACCGGATCCTTGACCCACTGAGCAAGGGCAGGGATCAAATCCGCAACCTCATGGTTCCTAGTCAGATTCATTAACCACTGAGCCACAACGGGAACTCCAGATCCTGATAAGTTTTTTAAACAATCATAATATTCACAGGAGAAATAAAGACACTACTTCTGATTATGTTTAAATTGTTCTTCTTGGACCATGTAATTTATTTTTAATGTCCTTTCTAAAAAATATTTTGCTTTTGTCTTGGGTATCAGGTTTGCACTATTAATGAATTGTGTACACTTGGCAAATAAATTAGACACAACTCCTGTTAGATCAAGCTGCTGTCCACAGGATTTCAAGAGAGCAGCCCAGAGCACTATAGGGAAATGCTGGAAGGACACACCTGGTTGCAAGCTGACCAGCTTGTTTGCAGGTTGACCAGACATTCCCGCTCTCTGAGCTCTTTTATAATTATACACTGACCTCTGCCACCAGCATCGCCCCCATGCGAGACCATCAGGACTCTTTGCCCTGGAATTCAAAGCTTTCTGCCACCCTAAACTTGGAAGCCTTCCTGATGCATGGCCCCTGCACCCACCACCTACCCAAACAAGGAGAAATCTTTTTCTTCTTTAAACACCCATTTATGTTACTTGTACCTCACTAACGGCTCTGATGCCATTTTTCTTTGCTTTGAGACAGTTGTTTCTAAGCCTCCAATTTTGTCCAGTTACCTTTAAAAAGTCACTTTCTTTTTCATCCTTGATTTCTCTTCTGTCTCTCTCAGCATGCCTGCACCATCGTTTCACTCTTTCCCTGCCTCTGTATCATGACCTTCACCACTCCCTCCAAATCTTGATTTGTTTCTTCCCCTGGATATTTTCAAGTTAATCGTTCACCTTTACATGTATCTTTGTAAATGGCCATTTTAGGGTCTGTTCTTTTCCATGCCAGCAGCAGCTTCCCCTATCCAGCTGTTCCAGTCAGAGGAATTGTTCCCCAAGTTTTCCTATCAGATTAGAGCTGTTTTATTTGTTGTTTTATAAGTCACATGCACATAAAGACTTATTAAGCAAAACACTTAAGATCTTCTATTAGTAATACTTTCAACATGCAACAGTTTATGAAAGCCGTTATGATGATTATTGAAAAACTCAACATATCTAAATTTCCATTGACTTTAAATTTTTTTGGCCACCCCTGGGGCATACAGAAGTTCCTGGGCCAGGGATTGAACTTGCACCATAGCAGTGATCCTAGCCAAAGCAACGACAATACCAGATCCTTAACCCACTTCACCACCAGGGAGAACCCGACTAAATTTTTAAAGAAATTTTGGTTTTACCAAGATTGTATTAGCGACAAGTTCGATAGCAATTGTTCTTATCCCAGACATTTAAAAATATCACTAAACCCTAAAATATCATATTTATTACTGCACAAGGAATTTCTTTGTAAATTTCCCCTATCTTCTGCTTTGCTGCATTACATGAAGTTTGCAAAGTACTAGCAGACATCTGGTGATAAGGACTTCAGAAGACCAGTTCTGAAGACAAGGCTGAGAGTTCATATTTTAAGTAGATCATACAGATCTTCCATCATCCTGCTAAATGCTAGAGAGAATCAACCCAACAAAGATTTGTTTTTTTCTTAAGTCCATTCCTGTAAATGTCTACAGTGTCAGAGGGGGTGGGAATGTTGGCACCTGCAGTACCGTCTTCCAGATTGCCAGCATCATAACTCTGCTCTGAGTTAATTGTGTTGGATTTGCTAAGGTACGTTCAAGTACACCGATGTACCTCCCTGGAAGTATTTCCCAAGCAAATAGCCTCACACGATTTAGGGAACATTTATTCTTCCTGAAACAAGTCAGCGAGGATGTGCATTGAGAATTATGTAATAGTTAAATGTCATCACTCAGTGTTTGGGAATTGCAACAGGGAAGAAGCCTAGCTGTGACACCTAGGCTAAGCGCAGAGTACCATGTGTTATAAAATGGATAGTTCTGTTCTGCCACAGCGCAAGGAATAAAAAGCAAAGGTAACTCAGCCACACAGCAAGAGATAAGAACTGACACATGTTGAATAAAAGGCTTAGAACATGTAAATATGTGGTTATAATGACAAATGAGCTTTCGTTATATGTCCTTTATTCAACAGGACTCCAAAGCAAAACTGTTTCTATGGAAAGGGACGTTTTCGTGCATGGTCTTCAAGCTAGTTTCAAGGAATGATGTCCTTTAGTGAGGATGAGAGTGAACACAATATTTTGAGACAGTGAGGATGTGTGAGTGACATAAATGTCACAAATCACCAGTTACAGTAGTCTTGCTATGTATCTGTTTTTCCTAGTTTTAATAAATGGACTTCAGTTGGCAGCAGTTAAGTGGTCTTCTTTCTATGACTTATTTGTCATGGTTTTAAGAATGCTGTGTTTTAATGGCTTCAGTTTGCATTCTGGAGCTTGTGGTGGTAGACTTAGAAGACATACAAAATGATTGTCATGGTTAAAAGAGCTTAGACCTTTGAAATTCACCATCTCTGTATATCCACGTAATTTCTATTATGTTCCTGTCTTGTCTATGGCAGACCGTTGCAATAGGACACTATAGGTTAGTTTAAAATTCTTGTATTAGGGTCCTTTCTTATAACAATTCAGAAAGCATAGGTATAGGTAACTGACATTTATTTTTATGTTCTGTGTTCTTATTCTAAGTCCCGTGGCGTTTGAGAGAGCCCATTTTCACATGAAATTTACTCTCTCTCAATATCCTCCTCTTCCCCCACACCCGAAAAGCCACTTGTCATTTCCTGTACCATGACAACATATATATTGGGACAAAAGTTACCTCCACTGAGCCTCCTGAAGCCCATTCATTCAATCATTATATCTTCCCTACTCACTTACGTCTAGATAAGTAATCCTTTTGTTCCTTATTATATTTCATTGTAAGGATTTGTGGACAGTGCCATCTGCTCCTACAACTAGAGTTGAACTATTTAGGTACATATCATTCAGCTGTGTGGGTAGCAGCAGATTCTACATGACTTAAACAAAGTCCCCCACACAGGTGGTGACGAACACGTGAGCATGTGCCCAGAATGAGCATTGGTCGGAGATGTTGATCTACTTTCCTTCTATCAGATTCAGCTCATAACATAAGTGTCTACACAGTGACTACAATCCCCTGGACAACATACGTAGCAAGAAGAATCTGTAACATACGTTGGCCTCCGAATGCAAGCCTCCTGGTGCACAATGAGGAGATCGGAAGAGTGACTGGTTTTAATGCTGGAGGAAAAATGGGTCCTGTTGAATATATTGAAATGGTATATTAACCTCCCAAGGTGTTATAGCCCTAATGGGTGTTGAAGAGGAAATTGAGTTAAATTTGCTTTCTGCCTTGCCTGCTAATTTCAGACCCTGCTCATGCTTAGTTCCAGATCCCACTCTGTTGTACATCCAGCGTATCACAGGCGCATAATACCTATTGGCTGTTGGAAGCCTCGGTTCTGCATCTGTCTCCATGTGGGAAGATCACCTGTCTCAGTTTGCCCCAGGCAGTTCTGGTTCACGCAAGTCATTCTGGTATCAACATTAATACTGCTCTCTTTTAGTCTTTGAGGTATGTGAGTTTACAGGATACAATTCATGGTCACTTTAAGTGTGATTATATTTGAAATTGCTTTTGTAATTTGAGTCTTGGCATGCATGAGGTGCTAGAAGTGAACAAAGCTTCAGTCAGAAGAATCACTTCAGCTAAGACTTGCCGGGCGATGCTCATTGCTCTTTGAGCCACACTGGTCAAGACCTGCCTACTTGACCACTTTCTCTCCGCACATGGTCTCCTCCTTCCACGGTGGAAAGGTGAGCACTATTACTTTTCTTGTGCGTAATACTGAAAGAGTACTCACGTACAGCCCTTGTCCTTCCATGGAGCACTTTAACCGTCTCCTGTGTGGTCATCCAGGAGCATTGACTCTTTGGCCTCCTGAAGATGTGCTGACGTTTATTCATCCATCCTTTCTTCTGAGTCTGGATTGGGCTTACTCGAATTTATCGGTATCCCTGCCCGGTGGGGTTCTGTGTCCAGCAGCAACTTTATTGCTCCATTTCTTACCATTTGTAAAACTCATATTTCACAGGTAATAACAAGTAAAGCTTACCCTTATAAAAAAGAATGGCTTATGTGCTAGCAAGAAGGGAGGGAAGTACCGAATATACTCTCAAGATGACGAGAGGATGCAGAAAGGAGAGGAGACCCAAAGGCGAAAGGAGGGTGGCCAGAACAGCCACCCCCTGCCTGGGCAGGAGGAATTCGGCGCCCGGCAGGGCTTAACTGCTTTTTTCCAATCACTTTGTATCCAAGGTTCCCCAGAAAAGGTGGAATGTAATCCTAAAACTATACCCAAAGAGCAATCAACTCTGTTGCTAAGTTACCATAAACAGATCATAATGTTAACAAAGAAAACTTGGAATATGAAAAAATGGATGTGTATTTAACTGTATGCGCACTTGGTAAAGAGGTGGTTTGTACCAGTGACTATAGTGTGTATGCTTTTCACACACACACACACACACAAAATATATTTCTGGAATCTGCTATAGAAAAAGGTGGGAGGTTCAGAGGAGACCTGGAGGAAGCAAACATTCTATGTTTGTGACTCACAGGCACTCAGGTGATCAGAATATCTGCTGGTCCAACATAGAGTCTGACATTTAACTCAGAGAGAGAAGTAACAAAAATGATTGTGTGAGCTACACAAAAAGGGGTCGTGGGAACACGGCCACCTTGCAGCCGCAGTTGGGTGATCATTGATTTCCTAGCGGCTCATTCTAGGAACACCTTTCCCCTTCCCAGTGCTCAGTAAATGCTGGCCTCTGCTTTCTTTCTCTGGACACTTGTCTTGCTACTAATCTTGAGTTTCATGATTTCATGGGAAGAGGCTCAATTTGTTTAGGATTGACATGATAGGATTTTGCACTGTGTATGCTTAAAAGTAAATAGTATGTGTGCTTAATAATGAATTATTTTGTAAAAAAATCTATGAGCTAAAATCTAACTTAAAATGGTCTAACTCAGAATTCCTTTAACTTGGAAAGCAGTGCTAGATGATGGAGGAAAACATATATGGTGTGTACATATCTCGAACGTGCGTCCTCATGGATACAAGTCGGGTTCCTTACCTGCTTAGCCACAACGGGAACTCACATCTATATTTTTGATTTCTTGAAACTAGTCTGAGACTCCATGGGATTATCTTACTCAGTTCAGTCAGTGGCCCTTTGGGTATTTTCTGGTAAACCACTATCCCCATAGATCACACCCACAGTGTATTCTTAGTGGATAACATAACGCACAGGGACAAGATAATAAAATAAGCAATGTTAATGTCCTTTTCCTTATCATCAGTCTTTTTTTGTGTAATGCCACACAAAATGGTCTTGGGGAGTTCCTGTCATGGCTCAGTGGAAATGAATCTGACCAGCATCCATGAGGACACCTGGCCTCGCTCAGTGGGTTAAGGATCGAGCGTGGCCATGAGCTGTGGTGTAAGTCACAGACGTGGCTCAGATCTGATGTTGCTGTGGGTGTGATGTAGGCCTGTGGCTACAGCTCCGATTTGACCCCTAGCCTGGGAACCTCCATATGCCTCAGGTGCGGCCGTAAAAAAAAAAGAATGGTTTTGAAAATCAAAGACTAACTTTCTGATGGCAAAGATAACAAATACCAGTGGGATGCAGTGTCTCTACATATTACTCGGACTTTCTGATCTCCTAGTGTCTGTGCTGAAAAATATAATTAATCTATGATTTTTACCCAGTAGGACTTTTCTGATTGAGGCCCATACTTGAAATTGTGAACAGCCCCACACTGGAAATTGTAGGCACCTTATTACATGGAAATCCAGATGATAATTGCCCTGTTAATAAAATATTTGTATATAGAGTTCCCATCGTGGCTCAGTGGAATAAGAACTGACATAGTGTTGGTGAGGATGTAAGGTCTGTCCCTGGCCTCGATAAGTCAGTTCAGGATCTGGCGTTGCTGCAAGCTGTGGTGCAGGCTGCAGATATGGCTCAGATCCCACATTGCTGTGGCTGTGGTGTAGACTGGCAGCAGCAGCTCTGATTCAGCCCCTAGCCTGGGAACTTCCATATCCCACAGATGTGGCTCTAAAATATACAGACACACACACACACACACACACACACACACACACACGGGAACTCACATCTGTATATCTGTCTCTTATCTAGAGGTAAAAAATTTAAAACTATTGAACTATGGTTAGAATGGTTATTAAAGCAGAAAAGCACATATTCTTGATTGTCTTTGGGTATAGATAGGCTTGAAAAGTTAAGGTTACGACAAGAGAAATGTATAAGGCATTTAGAGAAAAATGCTGTGCGATTACCTGTGTGTTTTTAAGCAAATATTTATCTGATCATTACATGCATGTAAAACACTGCATTTGCTACTTTGCATGAAAGACATAAGTACAGACAGCAAAATATTTGACTTAAATCCATGACTTCTGTCGGTGCTGTTTCAATAATATCCATCTGTACATCTTTTAAGTATCAATTTATAAATGTACACTTATACATGTGCATCTGTATTCACCTAATGGAGTCAGTCAACTTACTAGAAAGTGTATCATTATATTAGTAGGTTAAGAGAGTTATTATACTTCACTGAAAAGACATTCATGAATATTTTTAAATTGTGAGGGAAATTAAATAATTGACACTTAAGATGCCTATTTAAAGTAATTGAGAAATAAGAAAAAGCTGCCTTCAAGCAGTGAAATAAGAGACAAGAAATTATGAATTGCTTCTCCATGAAGTATTTTAAAATTTCTACATTATAGAAGTATTTTAAAATTTCTACATTATATCTACACACACACACACACACGCACACACACACACGCACACACACACAATGACTGCATTAATTTTTGTGGAATTGAACAGAATAAACTAAAGGAACTGCCCATCATTCCACAGTTTAAAACAAATTTAGAATCTTTTTCAGGTAGATGTGGAAAGTCTTTCTTCTATAAGTAAAACCAGATTCAGAATATCAACAGGAATCCACTTTACCTTGGAGTTAATTGAACTGATATTTACATTTTAGGACAATTATTTCTCATTTGCCAAGAACAGACTGAGACTTGGTTTTCCTTAAGTAATATCTTCACGGGACCGAGTCACGAGTATTTGTAAAACTACCAGGGTTGGAGTTCCCGTCGTGGCGCAGTGGTTAACGAATCCGATTAGGAACCATGAGGTTGCGGGTTCGGTCCCTGCCCTTGCTCAGTGGGTTAAGGATCCGGCGTTGCCGTGAGCTGTGGTGTAGGTTGCAGACGCGGCTCGGATCCCGCGTTGCTGTGGCTCTGGCGTAGGCCGGTGGCTACAGCTCCGATTCAACCCCTGGCCTGGGAACCTCCATATGCCGAGGGAGCGGCCCAAGAAATAACAAATAGACCAAAAAAAAAAAAAAGAAAAAAAAAAACTACCAGGGTTAAGGGGACACAACATATCAGCCGTTATTCCTGGGAGAGCTGATTTTGTCTGCTCCCAGCTCTGTGGAGGAGGGTAGATTTGTGTCTTATTTATTTTGACAGAAACATCCAGAGTGAACAGTCTGTTACGTTTTCCACCTTCCAGCAAACATTAAATTTGTTTCATTTTGTGTCTATACACATGGAGTGATATTCTAAATCATGCCTCATTTACCCACGGCTCTCATTACTATTCCATGACTTATAATTCACTTTAAACAATGCATGGGAACAACTGAGAAAACACAATAGACAAAACCTAGCCGAGGCTTTATATTCAAATTGTTTTTTGAGTCTATCCTGAACTCATCTATCAGTTTGCCGAGGCCTTTATTAAGCTGGAAGTGCGGAGAGTTGAATTTTACTTTAATTTTGCCTTTTTTGTGTGTGAGTAATAATTGTCTTTCTGTTTATTTCCAAGTATCCTCTTCATATATTGAATTTTTAATTTCTTCAAAGTCAGAAACCAAGGCTCTTCTCTGCATCGCATTTGTACTATATAGGCTACAAATTCAATTTCACATGGTATTTCATGGGCCGTTATTGCTAGAAGGAACCAAAGGGGACCTAATTCTCCATTCAATGTAAAGTTGATAAAAAGCCTTTCTAATAGCCAATTAAAATTGTAGATTTCATCAGCTACGGCGCAGGGCAGAGCAACAGAGAAGTGTTCATTTTGAAGGTTCTATTTATTAACAGATATACACCATTACTGTTATTCTATCTTTCATGTTCCTATAAAGCAGTGTATTTCAGCCTTGGCTACCCCTGGGACTACTTTTAAAATATATTAAAGTCTGGCTGCAGCAGCTGAGGATATGAGACATTTGGCCTGGAAAGGGGTATGGGCATTTGAGTTAATCCTTTTGAAAGTTCTCTAAATAAATTTTCATAGTTATCTCTCGGTTTTCATCTGCGCATAGCTCTAACAGTAGACAAGCTCAAAAGCAGACAAACAAAATTTTTTTTGACAACAATTGGAAAATATAAATTCTTGCCCCACTGATCACCCACATCCCTGGAATTTTTGCGTGGATATTCCTTACTCCTCAACTTTCTCATTATTTGGGAGTGGTAATTAGGTAAAAACCATTTATACCATCTGCAGTTTCTCCTGCTGAATAACTCTGTTTCTACTGAGTTGTTTGCTTTTTTAAGCTCGTTATGCCAAAGTGTGTTTATGTAAATAGCCACAACTTCTTGCCGGCTTACTTTATAGCCTTCTAAGAGCAGAAAATGCTTGAAAGTAATTTTACCTTCCAAGAGTTCCTTGGAAGGTTATGTGATTACCACACAACCAAAATTCTTTGCATAAGCCCTCATTAGTCCTACCGGCATTTCTCTTTCAAATATAAATTTTAATTTTCAAATAGTGATTTCCATGCACAGTCTGGCTTCAGGCTTCAGGATGAATCACTGTGTCTGTAGCAAAATCTTTGTCGGGGGAGAAACAAGCATCCGTAAGAGCGACCAGGAATCCCTGGGGAGCCCACTAGTTTCAGGTCTCCTCTTCAGAGAAGTAGAGCTTCGTGGAACAAAACTCAGAGCTGCGAAAAGTTGAGAATCACAGATGTGACCTTTTTAATTTAGAATAGGAACAGAGTTAGGATGAACTTCTTGTTGAGGACAAGTAGAATGTATTTCAGTTTATTGATAGAATTATATATAGACTGTTCTCATCTTTGTTCAAAATAAATTCTTTTCAATACTAATTTTTGAGTTAATCCATGAGGAAAGTACTTTAAAAAATACCGTGTGGCTCCTTCTCTTTGACATCCTGATTTAATTGCTCTGCATGCCGCCTGGGCACGGGGATTTTTAAAAGTAACCCGAGGTAATTTTCACGTACAGCAAACTTTGGGAACCATTGCTTTAAACCTTACCCAGCTATTGAGTCAGAATCTCCAGATGGGTGTGGCGTCTTGGAGTTTGCATTATGAGATGCACTTCAGATGACACACACTAAAGTTTGATAACCACTAGTTTTATTACATGATATTTTCTTCCAAGAAATTTTGACTATTGTTGGACGATTTTGTCCTGGCTTCCATGATTCGTGTTTTAGGTGTAATTGTTTATGGCACTGTTTTTTTCTGATTTAATCACCATCTGTGTTTATTTGCTTTGTGTAGGTTTAGGCATATACTAGGCATTCTTGTTTCCACTGACTTCTCCACTAGAACTAAGGTAGTATCATAGAGTGGAAGTGGTCTGTAATTTAGTATGTGCTACAAAATAGATTGGCAGTGTTTAATCCCTTACTGAGATGTAACGGTAAACTGCTTAAGCTTAATCTCAGAATACGTAATATTCTGACAATTGCTCTTTGTCTAGCCTAGGGTAGGTTTCTCCACTGCACTTTCTTCATATGTGAAATGGTAGTTTTTAACATCTGTCTCTTAGGGTTTTGATTTGGATAAGGCAATAATACATGCTAATACTGTGTAATTTGTAAAGTGCTATGCAAATTTTAAGTATGGCTGTTTATATATATGCAGAATTAAGAACTTTCATTTGTAAGGTCATTTCCATTTCAAAAATCAGTGATTTTTCACTTCGATGTGTCCAACAAGTTATTCATGTCCCCCAAAACAATTTATGCAAAGAAAGTGGTCAAAGTGTGTTCTTGGTTGATCATGAAGTTTGGGGTGATGAAATTATTCAGGAAAATAAAGAAATTTGGAAATCAAAAGAATGATGTAGTATAAATCTTTGATCCAACACTAGAAATTTTATATCTCCATGTTTCCTTTTCTTTTGTTTTGTTTTTGCTTGCTTGCTTTGTTTATTTTGGTGAAGGGAGTGAGGGAAATGGTTTTTGTTCTTCCTGTGTCCACCTTTTTTGCAAATTAGGTCATCTGAACATTACAGCTCAGACAATGTTAGAAGCACTCAGTGCTTTTAGACGATTTCTATTAAAATAGATGTTACTGAAAAAAAAAATGGATGGATGGTTCCATGGTATAATTTGGATTGTTTGTTTTACAGCATATTATTGTTTGTATTTTGTTTTGAAGCGTGCCGTGATAAAACATTCTGGTTTTCTCCTAAAAGAGGGTAAAGAGGGATCCTACTTATGTTCATGAAGGGCACTGGCAGGCTGTACCTGAACATTTCGTTACAAACTTTTCTGAAATGGGAGGCTGACCCATGTTGGGAGCCTAGAGGGCTGTATTGATCCCAGCTGGCAGTAACCGAGAATTATTCCTTAGATCTCTAATTACTTCGGTGGTTTATAGAGTCCTCATAGAGGTCTGTATTGACTTTTCACTGCATGTTTTTTAATATGCAGTGTAATTTTTATTGATAAAGAATGTGAACTCAGGTGTTCTGTCTTAACATAAAGCAACTGATGAACCGACAGTATAAGAATTATTGAAATTCTATGGGTTCTTAAAATATAAGATTCCTTTGGAGTTCCCGTTGTGGCGCAGTGGTTAATGAATCCGACTAGGAACCATGAGGTTGCGGGTTCGGTCCCTGCCCTTGCTCAGTGGGTTAAGGATCCGGCGTTGCCGTGAGCTGTGGTGTAGGTTGCAGACGTGGCTCGGATCCCGCGTTGCTGTGGCTCTGGCGTAGGCTGGTGGCTACAGCTCCGATTAGACCCCTAGCCTGGCAACCTCCATATGCTGCAAGAGTGGCCCTAGAAAACGCAAAAAGGCAAAAAAAAAAGTTAAAAAAAATAAGATTCCTTTATATATGAAAGTTTATACAGTCCCCACAAATGCAAGCTGTCAGTATTTTACATAAGATCTATTTTATATACCTTATTTATTTGATCAGAATAGATGGATGGATGAATAAATGTAGATAGATGATAGGTAGATAGATAGATAGAAAGAAATAGAAAATATAGAGAGAAGCTGACTCCCTGGCACAGAAATTTTACCTTAATTGTTCATTAAGATTGGGATAAGATCATGAATACTGTTGCTGTACTTCGGCAACCGTAAATAGTCCCAGGATTTCCAGAATGTGTCTTGGTTTTGCAATGTATGTACTAGGAATGCTGCCTCCTGGCCTCAGCTATGAGAAGTGCCATGTGGAATAGGAGTTCTCTCAGAGGACAGGACTGGGTGAGTATTTTAAGAATTGCCTACATTGGAGTTCCCTCTGTGGCTCAGTGGTAACAAACCCAGCTAGTATCCATGGCCTCATTCGGTTTAGGGATCCAGCATTGCCGTGAGCTGTGGTGCAGCTCACAGACTCAGCTCCAATCCCAAGTTGCACTGCACTGGCCGTGGTGTAGGCCAATAGCTATAGCTCCTATTTGACCCCTAGCCTTGGAACTTCCATATGTTGTGGGTGTGGCCCTAAAAAGACAAAAAAAAAAAAAAGAATCGCCTACGTTAAGCTGAGTGACAGTCAGTGACAGAAAGAGATGGAGAGAGAAGGAGATTTAAAAAAACATTTCGATTAATGGCAGCATGATTAGAATTGAAACATTGTCTTCCTAAATGACTACTTAGAAATGTAAACATGCAGCATTTATTTGACATAGTTTTTAAAAAGTTTCATTAACTCTATGCTAAAAAAAGGAAAAAAGATAAAACCTTTTAGATATCTGCTGTTACAGGAAGTTAAGCAAGTCAAAATAAGCTCTTGCCTCTTTTCTTGAGTCAGCACCAGTGAAACATGGTGCCATTTGCATACAGACAAATGTGTATGCAAGTTATGACTTTGTGCAGACAAACGTGTTCCCTCATGCATTCACCAAATATGTATTTGTATTGTTTATGTTTGTGTAACTCCTATCTGTTGGGCCCTGGCCGTCGTGTTGAGGGTTAAGTAGAGACCAAAATAGGCAGGTCACTCTCCTTACCACCCTAGGTACTAGTGTTGAGTAGTGGGTGTGCACAGAGGCGGGGAGATACCAACCCAAAGGGAGGGTGTGAATTGACGTTGTAAGGGTTATCACCACTGCACCTGGTTTATGAGCTGCTGGAAGAGTGGTGTACATTTATTTTACTATTTCCACAGTCTTCGTCTGAGTCTTTCCTTTTGTCGTAAGCTTGGAAAACATTCATATGTCTCCACTGAGTCAGTCGTATTTGGCTTGGCAATGCCTTTTGATTTCTTGGAATCAAAAAGGTTGTTCTCTAAATTGATCCTGGCTCGGTTAATTTAGAAATAGTTTGCTTAAATATTAAGGATATTGAAAAGAAGAAATTAAATCGCACACGTATACTCACACACACTTTGGAAGGCTGAGTGGAGGCCACCTTATTCATTTATCTTCAGAAAAGTTTATTGCCAATCTAAAGAGCAAATTTGAAGCTTTCTTATTGTGAAACAGTAAGAAAGGCTGAATATAGATTCATCATCAGTGATTTAAAGTACAATGCTTTCTCACAATTAACATAACTCTTTCTCTTGCTTCCAAATGTCTATGTGCCATTGTAGTTAAACTTTGATTCTCCTTGTGGAACCAGCAGCAAATATTTTTCTGCCTAGTCCGTGAGTGGCTTGGGAATACAAGTACCGTTTATGGGAATGCTGCCTATTTGCTTGGGCTTGATCAAAATTAGCAAGATAGTTACAGTACCAGGATCTCATAATCAGTACATTTGTGTCCCTAACCTGTTTATCGTATATGATTCTTGTGCTGGTAAACTTATGGACTCTGATTCTTATACCTTTATTTGTGCCTTATCACCTTGACATCGAGGAGGTTTTGAGTGACTAATTGCCTTCTACAACACGCTTCCAGTCCTGTTCTGTCTTGAATTGTCTGTAGTGGAAAGAAATGATTATATCCCACGCGGTGGTTCCATGGAGAATAGAGATTTAAAAGTCCTCAGTTCTTTGACCAAATCTTTCTTTGAAGTCCCACTTGATGATGAATGGAACTCAGTCTTATTTTACTGTTGAGAATAGTAATTTATACGACCTACCGCATGGTACATATGAGTGGTCTTTGGAAAAACCTTTTGACGTCATTTAAGGAATCAATTCTGAATTAATGAAAAGGCTGTATCTACAGTAGTGCCTGTCTGTAGCCATGAACCACCATGTATGTACCATCTTTTTGCTTACTGTTTCGTTAGGAATGTCTCATTTTGCTTGTGAAACTAGACATCTCCAAGGTACCCACATTCCCAAACGCTTAGATTACGGCAATGCTTTGATACCAGTGTAGAAAGTACCGGGAGATCAACACTGTGATATGATAACCGACCACTGCAAAACAGCATGATGAATTTTGTGAAATCAGAGAGATTGTATATTAAATAAGATGTACTACCTGCAGGTCTACTTTAGCATTTCAGTTCGAGGTTTAGTATTTTACATCTTTCTACCTGTGTCTTACTCTCACTTGAAGGTAATTGTTTGATCACTGGGTGAATATATTCTTGATTTGGGAAATAACGTAGTTACAGTGTTAACTTTTGAAGAGCACTGCTTATAAATTAGGCCTATGACCTTGTTTGGGTAGAACATTCCATTAAATTTCTTGAATTTATATCAGAATATAACAAAGTGCATTCATCAGCTGAGGTGGTTTTCTCACTTCTGCATTCAGCGTAAGCTTCGTTTCCCCAAGTCTACAATTAAGCGACAAAACACAATAACAGCCTTTGAATTTTAATGGCAATTGGCAGGGTGCTGAGGTTTGTAATTAAAGCAGCAGAGATGATGAATTACTCACAAATCTAACCTGTGTGCAGACTAGCCAACATAAAGCAAATAGTCTGTGGTTTCCTATTCATACCTCAGTAGTCCTATATATACTATAAACTCCCATATATACTATAAACTCCTATATATACTATATATACTATAGTATATATATATATATATATATATATACTATAGTATATATATATATATATATACTATAGTATATATATATACTATAGTATATATATATATATATATATATACTATATTTACTTCATGGTAATTTAAAAAATGCACGTATGTCAGGACTTTCCTGGTGGCTCAGTGGGCTAGGATCCTAAATTGTCACTGCTGTGGTGCAGGTTTGATGCCTGGCCCAGGAACTTCCACATGCCATGGGAGTGGCCAGAAAAAAAAAATTAAAAAATTAAAACTTTAAAAAATAGAAATGAAAGTATCTCATGTAATTGAACAATTTTCAAGAGACCGTCTTCGGGTCTTCTAGTTATAAATTAACTCGACTTACATACCGTCGTTTTTCTGGAGAACAAGACCCTTCTTCCTCATCTCCATGTCCCCACGCTGGAGTAGTTTATGTCCATAGTAACCTTTCAGTCAGTGCAGTTGAAAATGATTCTTTAGGAGTTCCCGTTGTTGCACAGCAGAAACGAATCCAGCTAGGAACCATGAGGTTGTGGGTTTGATCCCCAGCCTTGCTCAGTGGGTTAAGGATCTGGCACTGCCATGAGCTGTGGTGTAGGTTGCAGACTCGGCTCGGATCTGGCGTTGCTGTGGCTCTGGGGTAGGCCAGCAGCTACAGCTCCCATTGGACCCCTAGCCTGGGAACCTCCATATGCCGCAGGTGCAGCCCTAAAAAAGAAAAAAAAAAAAAGAAGAAGAAAATGCTTCTTAAATAGGAATACTGCCTCTCTGCCCTCACAAGTTAAAAAGAAAAGTCTTGCTAAATGTCTGTCTTTATGGGCACTTATCACCCAAAAGCTTCCCATTCTAAAAGGTATTTTTATATAAAAATAGTTTAGAACCTAGGCAGGCATTTATATATATATATATATATATATATATATATATTTTTTTTTAAATAAGCTTTTAGTGCTGTGCCTGTTCAGAACAATAGGAGAAAAGGGTCTGTGTATTCTGGAGCAGGATTCTACCTCCTCCCCACATTGGCCTGTCGCAGCCATCCTGTGGAGGGCAGTGACAGGACATGCCCTCTGCTGTAGGGTCACCAGGCTGGACCCCTGCTCCAGGGACAGTGAACCGCTGCTCTCTGGCAGTGGTGCCAATGACATGGGGCAAAGTAGTCATTCATTTACTTATATGGAATTGACCAGAATTTTCAAGAAAAGCACAGGAGAACGGCACCATTGCAAAGTTCTTTATATCAGCATCAGATTCCCAACCATTTTGTTAATAACTCAGATATTTCTTCTGTATCTTCATTTTTGTGATAGAACTCATCTCACATGATTCCTCCAACCTCCCCTCAGAAATTCTTGTGACTCCATATCCTACTATTTATTTGAAAGTGACATCACTTATATGTGGAATCTAAAAAAAATGATACGAATGAGCTTATTTAGAAAACAGAAATCAACTCAGAGACAGAAATAATAATAACTTATGGTTACCAAAGGGGAAAGGGGGAAGGATAAATTAGGAGTTTGGGATTAACAGATACACACTGCAATATATAAAACAGAAACACTGCTGTATAAAAATAGATACACAAGGATCTATTGTAGAGCCCTGGGAGCTATATTCAATATCTTGTAATGTCTTGTAATGGAAAATCATCTGAAAAGAATAGACATGTGTATGTATAACCGAATCACTTTGCTGTATACCTGAAACTCACACAACTATGCTTCAATTTCAAAAAAAAGGAACTAAGAAGAGAGAAAAGCAAAAGGAAAGAAAAGGAAGAAAAGAAACTAAAAGAGAAAAATAAGAAAAGGTGCGCATACCTAATGTCTGCTCCCAGTGTCACTGTCATGGGGCAGTGGGCTCCTTTCTAAGTGAGAAATTAAACATCGCCTGCCCTGTCACTGAACAGAGGATGTCACAGTCCTCAGCGACTGCGGCCACCTCCCAGGGTGAGCAGGTGAGCCCTGAGGAGACTCAGGAAGGAAACAAAGAAAACCTGCCAGCCAGCAGCCAGCAGCCTGCAGCCACTGCCGATGGTGAGCCCCGAGGGAACTCAGGATGTGCAAACACAGGGTTCTGGCCCCAGATGGCTGAGCTGCTTATCAAAGGAGTGACTTCAGTGAGCCCCCACCTTTGCGTCTTTCCATACAGGGGAGACCGCTCAGTTCCTTAACTCCATGTGTCTAGTTTTCTTTGTTAGCAGCAATCTTTTGTTCCTACCTACCTGCCCTTTGCTGTAAATCTCCTATACAGCCCAGCTTGCCCCTCGCCTCCTCGGGGCAATTTTCTCAGGGTTACTTGAGATGCTGCCTCCTGGACTTAGGTCCTCAGGGGGTCCACCGGATAAAACATAGCACTCAACTTTTAGGTTGTGCATACGTATTTTTTAGTCTACACAAGTTAAACAGAGGCTGGAGAGGGTGATACAAGTTCAGCTTTTCTCGGCTGCTACTCTAAGTCTACTTTTTTCCTTCCACTTTTCCTTCTTTTACTACTTTACCACTTTTACTTCCACTCTGTTATTCAGGTCTTCTAATTTCTGTGGGTAAGAAATACCAATCAGGAGTTCCCATTTTGGCTCAGGGGTAAAAAACCTGACTGGTATCCATGAGGATGTGGGTTTGATCCCTGGTCTCGCTCAGTGGGTTAAGGATCCGGTGTTGCTTTGAGTTCTGGTGTAGGTCACAGACACAGCTTGGATCGGGTGTTGCTGTGGCTGTGGTGCAGGCCGGCAGCTGTAGCTCCGATTAGACCCCTAGCCTGGGAACCTCCATAAGCAGTGGGTGAGGCCCTAATAGACCAAAAAACAAAAGACAAAATAAATAGATAAATAAATTACTAACTCAGTCTTCTTACTCCTAGATTTAGTGACACCCCCCCCCTTCCCTGTAAACATCTAAATTCCCCATCAGATCAATACTGCCTGTGATAGTTTCCTGCGGCTGGTGTAACAAATTACTATAAACTTGGTGTCTTAAACCCACAGGCATACATCCCCTCGTACTTCTGGAGACTGAAAGTCTGACATCTGTTTCCAGGCGCGGTAATCAAGGTATTCACAGGACCACCTTCCCTCTGAGGGTCTAGAGAAGAACCGATTTCTTGACTGTAGTTTCTGGTTGGTGCCAACATCTCTTCATCTGTGGCTGCATTGCCTCAGGCCCTGCTCCACGGGCACATTGCCCTCTCTTCTCTGTGCGTGTCTCCTCTGTCTCTCTCCTCCAAGGAGACATAGCATGGAACTTAGGTCTCACCCAGATGAGACAGGATACTCTCCCCATTTCAGGAGCCTTAACCTAATCAGGTCTGCAGAGTCCTTTTTTCCTTATAAAGTGACATTTACAAGTTCCAGGGGTTAGGACCTGGTGACTCTGATGGGTGGTGTTGCCATGCTCAAGCAAACGCTGTCATGCCCAATATTGGACAGTTAATTTCTACCAAGCCTTCTCGAGCAGCGCTGGAGTGCAACCACTCTCCCCATAAGCCTACAGACTTTACTCTGGGGCAGATCAGCCTTTCCATTAGAGTTTGACAACAGAATGTACTGATAACTGGCCTTTTTTAATCCAGGAATTGATTGTTCAACTTTATAGGTAAATCTCAGGTGAATTGAGGAAAAGATTTCATTACAGTAAATAAATGCTTATTAAGTGAGCCAATGAATGAATGAATGAATTGCCAAATCCGGAAAATTCTTGGGACACTGGAGACACGTTATATCTCCCAGGGAAGTCCATTTTTTAGTGACCTAGGATCCCAGGTTGGTCTTAGACCTGCTGAATCTCCTGTGCACGCTTGGCAGTGTCCCTGAATCCAGGTCCTTCTTTTAATGAGGCTGGGTTTTCTGCAACAGGAAATGTTCAGGAAGCAACCTCTAGAAGATGCAATTAAATAAATATTCTATAACCCTCTCTGCTGAGAATTCAGTAGGAACTAACATATATAACACATACTCTATGTCTAGCTCTCTTCTAAGTGCCTGACATATTAGCTCGTTTGATTCTCACAAAACCGTCTGAGGTGGTGGGCTAGGTAGAAAAAAATGCTCATTCTAAGATGACCACAGTCTGATTCCGTAAACCTGTGAGTGTGTTACCTGTCATGGTAAAAGAGACATAGCACGTGTGATAAAGGACCCCACGTCGAGATCATCCTGGATACTCCAGGCGGCTGAACATAAGCAGAAGACTCTTCAGAAGGGGAGGAGAGAAGCAGAAGAGGAGTGTGATGTGTTGAGAGGGACTTGACTGCCGTCACTGGCTTTGAAGATGAGGGAAGGGGCCACAAGCTGAAGAGTGCAGGCAGCTTCTAGAATCAGGGAGAGGCAGGCAGGCCGATTCTCCCCTTGAGTCTCCAAAAACAGCCTTGTTTACACCTTGGCTTTCACCAGCGAGGCCTTTGTCAGACTTTCAAACTGCAAAACTGTGCGGGGAGCTGAGAAGATGCAAGGAGCCGAGGAAGGGAGCTTGCCTGAACGGTGCAGTTCCGAGGGCAGATTCCTAAACAAGGAGACGTCTGCCTCTTGGGCGCAATTCCGAGGACAGGCCTCAGAAGACAATAAGGCTCGCCTGCTGACACTGGTGGGGAACTGATTTTTCCGGGAAACAGTTTCCATTTTGTGTTACTGAGTGGGGATTGTTCCATGCATGACTTAGTCTTTTCTGTTATTCACTTGTTATTCAGTTTTCCTCAGTCTCTCCTGACTATTTACTTATTATTCTTATTTTCCATTCTTATTTTCCTGTGGTGATTTGTGATTTAACAAAGTTACAACAATAATATAATAAGAATTTCATCCTGAAGGACTTTCCCCTATTCAAATCCAGCTTAATTAAAGCATAGTGTTTATCTACTAACTAGTTATACAGTAAACTTTAGAGTTAGGATTTTTAAGGAGGTTCATAGAAGTTCGACATATGTTATCCAAGAAACCTAGCTGTGAGTTTTGTCCTTGATTTTAAAAGCTTTTAAGTGATAGCTAGTTAAGTTGGTTTATATTTTCTTACACTGTCTCCCTGCCATAATGCTTTAAAGATAAGCACCAGTCTAACAAGATTTGTGAATGCCAAATTCTTGTGTCTGTGACCTCTTCAAATTGTAGAGACTGGCTGGCCATGAGATGATTTGTACTGAGTTTCCTCCTTTCCACATGATGTATTGTGCCTAATTGCCCTTAAATTGTACTCACTAGGTTTAGTTAAGATAAAGACCTTAAAACATGATGTATAGCTGCCATACCATGCAATAGTTAACCAATGTACTTTTAACACTATGATGTAATCTGTAGTTGAAAAGCTGTCTATTTAATCAACCACCTATGCCAATGAAATTTGAGCAGTCCAGCACCCTGAAAGAAGGGACAAAGAGGCTGTCTCTGTATGTGCATTCGCCGACACTGTCCATCTCCTATCGGGAAAGTGTACACCCCCTGGCCGCCAGAGCTGGCCTCTGGCAAAACTGTAAGATACATTTGTGTTGCCCCAAGTTCATGTTACAGTGCCAGTGGGAGATTAATCCAGGTGGCAGCTGGTTTGCCTTGACTTTATAAATTAGGAGAGTGAGTCACAGTGGGTGTAAGTGCCCAGGTTCAGACAGCTGGGAAGTGACGGAGGACGGATACAGAATCCAGTGGTCTGCTTCTAGGGTCATGTCCTTAGCCTCCTATTAATTTGTCTCTTAACTCATCTACAACCAAGAAGCAAATCCATGTCCTGACGTTAGGCCTCCGGGTCTCGCGATGGAAATCACTCGCTGCAGCTGTCGACTTTGAGCCCACGGGGAACTGCGTGTCCCAGGGTACCTGGCAAATAATGGCACATCCGTCTCTAATTGGTGCTGCTGACATAAATCCTCTGCTCATCTTCTCCTTTCATCCTTCCTCATAGCAGTTCCTCTTGACTGCTGGCTCCTCCCCAGTCCCCAGATACCTACAAGAGCCTCTTCCAGAATAATGATGCTGCTGCTGCTGACGATGCTAACGATGTGGAGGGAAGATTAAGCCGTGATGCTCTACGTGTACGCAGCTCGTGTTCGCGTCCCCAGGTTTCTGCTGTGGCCGCCATTTTATTTCGGGTACCACGAGTCTGTGCAGTGAGCACATACACATTTCACGAGGAATGTATGTTCAAGGAAAATTAGTAGCTTTTGCCAAAGATCCTTCAGGGAGTCAGAGCTGGAGATGGGGACTAGCTGTTCTCCTCACCCTGCGCTGCAGGGTGCTACAGGGAAAAAGGCAAAGATTTTGAAGCCTTTCAATGTGGTTGGATTCTACGTCAATGCTTAAAGATCGTGGAAACATCACTTAACTATTTTGAGTCACATTTTCTATACCTACAGGAGTTCCCTGGTGGCCTAGGGGGTTGAAGATCTGGTGGTGTTGCTGCTGTGGCCCAAGTCACTGCTGAAGCATGGGTTCAATCCCTGACCTGGGCATGGCCTCCCACCCCCAAAAAATACCTGCAAAATGGAGATAAAGATACTACGTCGTGTGTTTGTTATGAGCATTAAATAGGATACTGTGCTAAAAAGTTTGCCTCATAGTAGAAGTTAATTGAATGTTAATAGTTTTTGAAATCTTATTCTCTAAAAGATCTAGAATCTACTCTGGGTTAGTGATGGGGCCTTTCAACCAAGGCAGTTGTTTCTAAAATTCTTCCAATGTCAAAAGATCCTGGTGTTTCTTTTAGCCCCAGGTCATCAGTTTCTCTGACAAACCATGACTTTTTATGACACCAGAAATGGGTTATATTTAGGGTAGACTCTTATTTGTTCCCAAGACCTCCAGAACAATTGAATAGTAAACACTGAAGAGTGTCTGGAAATGCTGACTGGTTAATACACTCTTAACTGGTATAATAAAGGTAACTCACTACTTTTTAAAGCACTATTAAAACACTTGTTTTCAGGCTTTCATTGATTGTGATGATAGAATTTCTATTCTCTCCTGTTGTGGTTGGTGTTTCTTTATAAGTCAAACATAGGAGAAGCCTATGCTTACACCTTGTGTTACTACATAAAACTGATTTTACACAGATTCAGTCAAAGTTGATACCTCCTGGCTCTTTGACACCTGCATTTAAAGGCGTTTCCCTCACAGGGATGTATAAGAAACAGGCTGGCTGTAAGCTAGCTGGTTCTTTTTTTCAATTTGATTCATCTGTGCTTTCTGTAAAGAGTTTTGGATGGAAATAATATTATTCCTTAATTCTGCTTTTTTTTTTTTTTAATTTTGATGCCCACTTGCAATTAGATCTATGTCTCAGCCCAGGGATAAATTAGCAAAGGTTTCAATCTGGAAGCACCAGGAACAGCAATGCAGACCCTGAAGGGCAGACTGCAAATGAGTTTCCTTGAAAATGTTGCCATTTTCCCAGTGTGACTCTGGTATTGATTTTCTAAGGAGAAGACAGGAAAGGCATGAGAGAACGAGGGTGGGGTTCCATGCTTTGACTTCCCTTCTGAGCACATGTCTAAAAATAAACACAACAAAAACAAATCAGTAGATGGAGTTCCCATCGTGGCTCAGTGGTTAACGAATCCGACTAGGAACCATGAGGTTGCGGGTTTGATCCCTGCCCTTGCTCAATGGGTTAACTATCCAATGTTGCCATGAGCTGTGGTGTAGGTTGCAGATGCGGCTCGGATCCTCATTGCTGTGGCTCTGGCGTAGGCCAGTGACTACAGCTCCGATTCGACCCCTAGCCTGGGAACCTCCATATGCTGTGGGAGCGCCCCAAGAAATGGCAAAAAAAACCCAAACAAACAAATCAGTAGAGAGTTCTTTAAAATGTGTTTCTTCTTTTTTTTTTTTTTTTAAAGCCAGAAATATTTTTATCTCAACCCAACAAGCATGATTGGGATAAAATTAGAGCATGTAAGGAGTTGAATTAATCCATGATTAAATCCATCCATTCAGACTAGCAAGGTTATTACGGATCTGATCTGAAAATCGGTGTTGGCCCTGCGGCTGTGTAGGACTCGGCATGCTCTACTGAGTACTAAGGATATTGGGTCGCCTTGCATCCTCAATTTGGAAACACTGGCATAACTTTGATTACCTGGTAAACTCAGAAACAGTTATGATGAGGCATGCTTTCTCTCATCTCCTTGCCAAAAAAACCCCACAAAAGTCTGTTTTAGTTTTTAAAGTCTTTGAAGTAGCTCTAGGAATTGTTCAACAGTTAATGGGTGTCAAATGGTGACAACAGCAATTACCAGGATTTCATGTTCACACTTTAAATGACTTGGAGGGTCTAGTGGGGATATTCAATTCTCAATGAGCAGCTTCCAAGTCAGTCTTATGGAAATGATTTATGGTACTAGGTTTGAATCCGCCACGGAGAAGCAAAACTATTGGCATTTGGGGCACATTGAGGTTTGCAATTTGAAAATAAGTAGGTAGTTCAACTCCTGCATTAAAACAATTGCCAATCATCTCATTATGGCTTTAATCTTTTTAAAAATATGAATAATATACATATATGACATAGAGATACATAATGCCTTTCATTTGTAGTATACAAATGATTTGAGTTATACTTGCAATAAAATAAAAGGGTAGACTTAATAATTCATATGTAACACTGAAATCTGTATTTTGACATTCCTAAAGTGAGCATACCACACTTTAGGGTGCAAATTTTTTTTTTTTTTTTTAGTAAATAGCCAAATTTGCAGGTGATTTGCTTAAATCAACCTATACTTATTCAAGTTAATGTCTCTAAGGTGTTGAAAGTGACTTATAATAGTGAAGATCAATATTGGCTTGATTTAATCAAATCAGTGAAGCTAAAGTGAAACAGGTGCACCTCGGTTTTACTACAACTAAGCACACAATAATTATTTTTCTGCTCCATAATTAAGGTTCTCATGAATGGTCTCAAACTCATAGACAATCAAGATTGTAAAAAATTCTAGGTTAAAACATGCAGTTTTTATTGTTCAACTTTTCTTTACAAACAAGCTATACAGAAATAATTGGAATAATGAATGTAATTTTATGCTTTCACAGATATTTGCATATATATCTTATGAAGAGATTTACTCTTTCTGGAGATTAAAATAAATATGGAAAGTACCTATAGGTTTATAGAAAACCTTAAATTGTTATTAAGAATTATAAAATGTATTTTAAATATAAATATGAAACTGCATTTCACTTGAAATGTCAAGTTATTGGAACAGTGAGAAGTTGATAGAATATTTTATTATCCTTAATTAAGAATTGAGTACTTATTAATGTTTGTATTACTTCTGATAACTGTTTTGTCATCAATACCAAGCCATTTGCATTTTAAATATAAAGAAGGACATTTTCTAGTGCTATACAAAATCTGCTTTTTAGAGTTGACATCTTGGAGTTCCCATTATGGCTCAGTGGATTAAGAACCCAATTAGTATCCATGAGAATGCGGGTTTGATCCCAGGCCTTGCTCTGTGGGTTAAAGGATCCAGCCTTGCCTCACACTGTGGTGTTGGTTGCAGAATCAGCTCGGATCCTTTGTGGCTGTGGCTGTGGTGTAGGCTGACAGGTATAGCTCCAGTTTGATCCCTAGACTGGGAATTTTCATTTGTCACAGGTGCGACTCTAAAAAAAGTAAGAAATAAATATGATATCTTTTACTTAAAAGTGGGCAAGTGAAATGACATTTTGCAAGAGAGGACATGCAAATTACCAGCAAGCTAATGAAAAGACTCTCAGAATCATTACTTATCATAACAATGGAAATTAACTAATAAAGTGATGCCCCTTGGCTCTGACCTGAATGGCTGACATTAAAATGATTGAGAATAACAAGTGTTGGCAATGAGGTAGAACAGCAACAACAAGAAAATCCCACTTCCAAATATTCCTACTGGCGTGCCACTTGGTATAACCATTTAAGAAAACTTTTTGACAATGTCTACTCCTGTTAAACCTACATATTTCTTAAAGAACAGCCATTCCATTCCTGAGCATATAGCCAGAGAAATGAGTGTTAATTTCTCTTAAAAACATAAATGAAAATGTCAATAGCAACATTATTAATAATAGCCCCAAACTGAAACAACCTAAATGTCCATCAGTCGTGGAATGGATAAATAAATGATAATATATTCATATTAAAGCATACCACACAGAAATGAAACCAAACACACCAGAATATGGATAGATCACACAGCTGTAATAAGAAGCAAAAGAGGGCAGATGCTAAAGGGAATATTCTGAAATATCTATGAAACTGAAAATCAAGTCAATCTAGTTTTTGATGACAGAGGTCAGTGTGGGACCTACCTTTGGGGAGAGATTATTAAATAGAAGAGAGTACAAGTGAGTCCACTGAGGTGCAAAAATACTTTAAACCTTGATCTGGTATCTGTGTGTATGTATGTTTTTCTGTTTGTTTGTATGTAGTGTATTTGCTGTGTTTATGCATATGTGTGTGTGGTTGTGTATATGCTTGTGTGTATGTACATGTGTCTGTGTATGTGTGTGTTTATATAATGAAACTGTAGAAGAAAACTTAATATTTGGATGTTTTAATATATGTAAGTTATCTTTCAATAGAACAGGAAAAAGGGGTATAAACATGGCTTAGAAAAACGCTTGAAGTGTTCCTTTTCACAATCACCCTTGCGTGACCATTAATTCTTTCACCACTTACATGAAAAAATCATAATATGACTACCGAAAGACTTGATGTGGGAAATAGAAGTTTTTTTTCAAAATTCAAATTTGACTTTTCTTCTAAAATGTTAACTATGACTTTGCTATGACAGCTCAACTCAGTAGCACAAACTGAACATGCAGCCTTCCCTTCCCCTTTGATTTATTAATTTTGGTCATATTTCACAATTTTAACTTTATTATTAATCAGTGCTTACTTAATTTTAACCTATATTCCCTCATTTCCTTTTTCTTTTTTTTTTGGCTTTTTAGGGCCACACCCACAGCATATGGAGGTTCCCAGGCTAGGGGTCGAATTGGAGCTACAGCTGCTGGCCTATACCACGGCAACAGCAACATCAGATCCGAGCCATGTCTCACAGCTTACAGCAACGCTGGATCCTTAACCCACTGAGCAAGGCCAGGGAATCGAACCCACAACCTCATGGTTCCTAGTCGGATTCGTTTCTGCCGCGCCACGATGGGAACTCCCGATAGTCCCTCATTTTCAATAGCAAAAATATTGAAACTTTACAGGACTCGTCTATTCACCATCAATGCTATAACAAAGAAACCATGTTGTTTTAAATAGTCCGTCTGCTGGAAAGTAGTGCCTTTTCTCACTCGTTTCTTATACAACCTCATTACAGAACATAGTGTTCTTTTATTGACATAATGTGTTTTGTCAAGCATCAAACATCCGTTCACTGATGTATTGCAGCTGCAGTTTCTCTGATATTTTATATCCTTTGGGGCCAAGGAGCATCTCTTGTTGGCATGTCCCTTGGTAGCTTTATATCGGTATAATTAATTCTCATCTTAAGTCTTTTCACCCACTGACAGCCAAGAACAAGCTATGAAAAACTGATCTGCCGAAGCTTGTAGATCTTAGATGACAAAAATGATGAGTGTACAGTTGAGTCTTAAGCACCCTCCCCTTTGCTAATTATATAGCCTTTGCCTGGGCACATTTGCCAGTCATATACATTGGGGGGCACCCACATTCGGATGAATGTCTAGAGAAGTAAGGATTTCACGTACCTAGGTGAAAGATGTAACGGCTTCTATTTTTTCTTTCTTACTGTAGTTGATCTATCATGTATCTTCACAAAAAATTTAAAAACCCATTACGATGGTTTTGGGAATGAATGGGGGACAGTACTAGAAGAGGTGCAGATTCCTTCATTTTTTCCAAATGCCAGATTTAAAATTAAGTGTATAAAGAAGATGTGGTACATATACACAATGGAATGTTACTCAGCTGTTAAAAGGAAAGAAAGAACAGCATTTTTAGCAACATGGATGGACCTAGAAATTATCATCCTAAGTGAAGTTAAGTGAAGTCAGTCAGACAATGAGATACCAACATCAAATGCTACCACTTACATGTGGAATATGAAAAAAGGACACAATGAACTTCTTTACAGGACAGACACTGACTCACAGACTTTGAAAAAGTTATGGTTTCCAAAGGAGAGAGGTTGGGGGGGGGGATGCTAGAGGTTTTGGGATGGAAATGCTGTATCATTGTACAACTATAAATGTAATAAATTCATTGAGTAATGCAAAATAAATAAATAAAAATAAAATCAAAATTAAATTAAGCAGATGACTGCATTTGCAGTTGTCTTGAAAGATTCAATTGCACATTCTCAAGTACTGGAATTATGTATTATCTTATTCCATTCCCATTTGTCTGCAACATAGGTTGCCTTTTAAATTATTGATAACTAAATATAATAATAGAAAGATAGTTATTTTTTTACTAAAACATGGATTTCTCTCCACTTCACCCCAAGTCCTTAGACCCAGTTTTGACATAAGGCTTCCAACTGCTACATACAGCTCTCACAATGGACCTCTGGGCTAATCCATGTCACCTTCTGGGTCTTTCAATTGAGTCTATTTGATTTTCCTTAAGAAGAATAACTGCCTTTGAAGGAGGGATCTTGGCTGTTTTTCTATCCCCGCCCCCTTGTTGCCCTTGTTTAAACAATCTAATTTGACACTGGTTAATTTAATAACCTCAGTTAATGTAAGAGCTCAGAGGTACTTAGATGAGTTTCTTAAACTCTGAACTTTGCTTTCCTTTCCTCTCAGTTTGGGATGAGCACTCCCCACCTTACAGGCTTGTCATGAGGAGTTAAGGGGTCCAAAGCACTTGGCGTAGGTTAAGTGCACAGCAAATAGCTACTACCATGTTTTCATTTTTTATAGATGATTTTATTATTATTATTATTATTTTAATTGTTATTTCCCCAATACAGTTTTTTTTTCTGCTGTGCAGCGTGGTGACCCAGTTATACATACATGTACACATTCTATTTTCTCACATTCTCATGCTCCATCATAAGTGACTAGACATAGTTCCCAGGGCTACACAGCAGGATCTCATTGCTAATCCATTCCAAAGGCAGTAATCTGCATCTATTACCCCCAAGCTCCCAATCCACCCCACTCCCTCCCTCTCCCCCTTGGCAACCTCAAGTCTATTCTTCAAGTCCATGATTTTCTTCTCTGTGAAAAGTCTTATCTGTGCCTTATATTAGATTCCAGATATAAGTGATTTGTTTGTTTTTTTTAAATTGATAACTACTACTCAAGACAACCTGGAGAGGAAGGCTTACAGCTGAAGGAGGAAGGGTTATCCACTCTTTTGACTTGGAGTAATAGGTGGGCAGTGGCTGGACAAGCTGGGCCCGGGGGGATAGGCAGACTGGAAATCCTATCAAGAAAAACAAGTCGAGGAGGCTTAGCTCTACAAGGGATAATTATATTTAAAAGGTTCATGTCATGCTTCCTTTGCTAAAATGGACCCTTGTTCATCTTAAATTGATTAAGTCGTGTTGCTCTCTGAAAGCTTATAAACTGTCCTAGAATGGTTCGGAATAGAATGGATTGGGAAATATTATTCGTAGATTGCCATTCTGCCTAAGGTACCCTTTAATAAATATTGATAGAATTCTCCAAACAGTCCAGACATTTAAGAGTGTAGATGTGATACTCAAAAGAAGTCAAGAGGATTTCAAATTAATGTCATGGTTGTGACAGGGACTCCACCATTGTGACAGTCTTGCTTGAACTGACCACAGCATATGTGTATCTCTTTTGCAGTGGCCTTTCACCACCATAACAAAGCTAGAGGATTAACAGGAGCCAGGATGGAGTGTATTATCCGGAACACCCTGTATAGCAGAGGGAGGACCTGCTTTGGCAGGCATCCAAGTTCAAGTCCTTTGGAAGAGCCAAAGCTGACAGAGACATGCATAGTTGGGTTGGGAATGATTTCTTTATCACAACTGCTGAGTTTGGGTTTGGTCCAGGAATATTTCCATCTAAAGAAGTTTTCAGAAAAGAACAAAAGAAGCAAATACTGATCTTTCACTCCTGACAGCCTGACACACAGTATTCTAAGTGGATTCAGGCTTCAGTGAACCTTTGAAGGCTTCCTGTGTCAGTGGATATTTTTCTCAAGACAAAGGCTTTGGTTAGAAGCTAAAAACAAGAGCATCTTCAGGTCATAGTTCATGCCGTAGTCACCTTGGCTTTCCAAGGCCCTTGCATGCAGTTCCTAATGTTTAATGAGCACTTGGTAAACGTATCTTGACTGAGTGATTGAAAGAGCAAGTGAGTGAAGGATGGTGAAGCCCATCTGCAGTCCCTTTAGATCGTCTGTGTTCTATACGTTTGTGCATGACAACTAGTAATTTTACAGTCTCTGGCTCTCCCTTTTGTTGTTTTGATCCCCACAACCATAGCTGACAATCCTCTGTGAGACCAAAGAGTAAAGGTGTTTCTCAGACTATTATTTTTGCTGCACGAATTACTGTTTTTTTTCTATTTTACATAAACTCATGCCCGTGCAGCAGCTGGATCCTGATGGCATCCAGGATACTGATTAAGTTTATAGAAAGAAAGGCAGACAGAATAACTTAAGAGAGCATATCCTCACTCAGAACTTTAGAGGCTAAATTTAACCTCTTATTTCCCCAATTGCTTGCTAGTAAGTGGGAAAAGATGAATTAAAATGAAAAATAAATGATTAAGTACCTCTTGAAAGAAGATACTACTAAACCAGGTAATAGCATCAGTCATGATGAAATTGTGTGCCCAAGGCTGTAACGGACTGGAGGAAAGAGCATTACTGGTCTGTGCCTTGCTCTTCCGAACGTGTCATTTTTTTTTTTTAATATGGAAAAGTCCAAAATAATTAATCAGTGCTTACATTTTAGAGAAAATTTTGTATTTAAGATTTATTTAGGGTTTTTTTTAATTTATGTTCTGGGCACTTCAAAGCTTTCCGTCCATTGATTAAAGGACAGAACCAAAAGTGGCGGAGGGTGGTTGAAACTGGATTATTAAATGAAGTGAGTGTGGCCTGCACATTTGCCAGTCGCCCAGAAGCCCACTGAGAAACCAGGCCCATGACCCTGCGATATGGGGTCTCAGGTTAACTCACATTCATGGTTGGACATAACCACTTACCGAAGTTCTTAGAATAATCGAGCAAGAATGCTTTGTTCATCCGCTTACAAAATTCTTTAAAGATGAGAGAAAGAAGCACGTGAGATGGGACCTCACACATGTTTCTTTGAAAGAAGATAAAATGATTTTACATAGTTTCTAGAATTGCCATTTAGTCAGAGTTGATAGAGAAGTTGAGTTCAGCAAAGTAAGAATTATACTTAAGATTACAATAAGGAATTTTTTCCCCATGATTAACAGTGAAAATCTTTATGTTGTAGGAATAAGGATAATTTTAAAATATACTTTCTGTATATGATTTCGAATGACTTATTTTCTGATAAAAATAAATATTACAAATAGTATGTTGGTTTAACATAGAGTTTTGTAATGAGATACCTATACAATAGAATAACACTTATACATGAGGATCTAATAAGATTAATGATGTACAAAAGTAGCATATTTTTCTTTATTAAAATATGCAAAAATCATGCTGAGATAAACTGATTTTTTAATACAGTCAAACTAAAGCACTGTTTATGCCCTGTAATTTTTTTCACATCTCTGTAGCTGTAGGGCTTTTTACATAATTTTGTTTTCATAAGTGACACATCAAAATGGTGACCCAGGTAATTATATCCTAGAGAATAAATTGATATTATGTTATTTGTTAGACCTATCTTTTCACTTCTACCTGGATTTTTAATCCCTTTCTTTTGCCATATTAGGTGGAAAAGGGAGAGCAAAACATTCCAACAGTCAAAGAGGTAAATGGCAAATAAATTTTTAAACCTTAAATCACCCTTTCAATGTCTGTGGCTAACAGAGCTTATCCTTGCTCTTGCTAATAACCCACCACCCACTGTCTGCACTGTATTCCTTAGCTTCCTTCTCAAGCCATCCTTAACTTCTGCATACTCATGTATGGTGGAACCTTTTCATCCCAGCTCATACCTACCTCACACCCTTTTTTTTCCTTGGAAAAGTGCTTAGGAGAAATCTACAGAAGGGAGTTACCCCAATGGCTACATCATCATCTTCTTCTGGCTGTAACTGTTAAGTACCGTGGGTGAGCTGCCTAGCAGACAAACACATCCTTTTTAAGTCACTCGGAGGAGGGTACTAACAACGTGATATCCTTCATGTAGCCTCATGCATTGCTTTTGCCAGTTTGCTCTTCCCTTGTCTCCAACTGCTTCTTTTTATTTATTTAAGTGGAGTCGATGTAGAATGTTGTGCCAATTTCTGCTGTACAGCAGAGTGACCCAGGCATACACATATATACATTTTTTTTTCTCACATTATCTTCCAACATGTTCTAGCCCAAGAGATTGGATATAGTTTCCTGTGTTGTACAGTAGGTTCTCATTGCTTATCCATTCTTAAATGTAATAGTTTGCATCTGCTCACCCAAACTCTCTGTCTATCCCACTTCCCCCCCCCCTCCCCTTTCCAGGGCTTCTAAAAATCTAAGGTTAAGGCCAGCCTCAAGTATCTTGAGTTACATCCCAGGTAGCAGCAGCATCACAAAAGAATCCCAGGAGTTCCCGTTGTGGCTCAGTGGAAATGTATCTGACTAGTATTCATGAGGACGCAGATTCGATCCCTGGCCTCACCCAGTGGGTTAAGGATCCAGCGTTGCCATGAGCTCTGGTGTAGATCACAGATGTGGCTGGGATCTGGCATTGCTGTGGCCTTGGTGTAGGCCAGCAGCTACAGCTCCAATTCGACCCCTAGCCTGGGATCTTCATATGCTGTGGGTGCAGCCCTAAGACACACACACAAAAAGAATTCCAGGTGGTAGTCTGTGAGCTGTAAGAGGGAGATTCTCTAGGATTCACCCTCTGGGGTGCCAGATTCAGCAAGCATTCTTCACCTAAGACTTGGACACACTTAGCAAACCTACCTTTCATCTTAAAATGACTCCTGAGTCCCTTTCCTCTACTGCCCTTCACAAATATTTGCCATTTGTTTCCCAGACTTATGAGTCACTCCACCCTTTTACCTCCTCGCCACAATAATTCTATTATTGGACTTTCCAAAACCATGATTGCTTAATCTAGACTCCCACTTTCCACCAGTCAAATATCAATGTCCAGATCTAGCAGGGAAGTCAGCCTTGTGGCTTTACGCCACAAGTCCATTCTTTCCTCCCCTCGACATGCTGGGCTCTCTCTTCACACTAGGAGATGCCTGCTTTGTTGGTACAAATGGTTATTGTAAGAATAACTGTTTAGGAGACTATTCAGTCTGTATAGTTGGTTTTTTTTTTGTTTTTTTTTTTTTACTTGCTCATTACTTAAAAATCAGATTGCTGATTGATAATTATCAAATCCATTTTGGAGATAGAAAGACTTATATGCCAAAGTTCATTGCATTATTAATCATAGTAAATCCCAAACTGGAAACAATCCAAATATCCACCCACTGGTGAAGGGAATAAACAAAATGCAGTATGTCCATACGGGGGAATGTCACTCAGCAATAAAAAGAAACACACTACTGGTTCCCTGGGGTCAACCTCAGAAACATCATGCTAGGTGAAAGAAGCCAGACAAAAAAAAAAAAAAAAACCTCAAAATAGTACCTGAGTCCATTTCTGTGAGATTTCTGCAGAAGATTATAGCCACCAAAAGCAAATCCGTAATTACTGGGGGGCAGAGGCCGAAGAGAGGATGGATTGTAAAGAGGCCTGAGGAACTTACAGGGGCAACGGAAGTGTTCTCAAACTAAATCCTGAGGAGTTCCCGTCATGGTGCAGTGCTTGACGGATCTGACTAGGAACGATGAAGTTGCAGGTTTGATCCCTGGCCTCGCTCAGTGGGTTAAGGGCCGTGAGCTGTGGTGTAGGTTGCAGATGTGGCTCAGATCCCACGTTGCTGTGGCTCTGGTGGAGACCGGCAGCTACAGCTCCGATTAGACCCTAGCCTGGGAACCTCCATATGCCTCGGGTGCAACCCTAGAAAAGACCAAAAAGACTACATAAATAAATAAATTGTGGTTCTAATACATGATTGCTTAAATTTACTAAAACTAATTGAATTGCACCTGTCATCGGTAAATTTTATAGTATACAAATTCTGCTTTAATAAAGATGTAAAAAATGTTGGAGCTAAACTTTTTACTGTCCGCAAAACTATGCTTTTGCATAGGTCCCTTTTCCCTTTTTTTTTTTTTTTTTTTTTTTTTTTTACCTCCCCCTTCTTTGGACTATGTTTCTTAAACTTTGCCGCGCACACGACTCCCCTGGGGATCTTGAAATTCTGGGTCATTCGTTCTGGGCCAGTAAATGGGATTCTGCATTTACCTGCTTCCAGCGGATGCCTATGTTTCTGGTTTGGGGACCATGCTTTTGCAGGAAGTGTTTAGTTGTCTCTACTTTCTTGACCTGCAAGGACTACTTGACTTCCAGAAGCAGAAACATGTATCGTTTCAGCCAGCAGCTTTCCAAATGGAAAGAACCTACTTGATGGTTCCATTCGGTAGCTAGGCTGGTATTTAGGTCCCCGGACCTTTAAAGTGCATGTTGCCTCCTTGTGCTACTCTGAGTGGCCCTTTAAATTTAGCCAAATGATCGCTTCAGTCCCTCTGATTCCTCAGTGAAGTCCTATTAACAACGGATTGTTTTAGAAACAAGCGTCTCTGAGAACAGTTTTGAAGGAGCAGCTTACCTACCCACACCTTCCCACTAGAGGTGATGTAGTTCGAATTCCTAAAACCTTTATTTTAATTTTAAATACATGGGTTTTTAGGAGACTTTATACAGAGTCAATTTGAAATTCTTCTTCTTCTTCTTTTTTTTTTTTTTTTTGTCTTTTCTTGAGCCGCTCCCGGGGCATATGGAGGTTCCCAGGCTAGGGGTCCAATCGGAACTGTAGCCACCGGCCTACACCAGAGCCACAGCAATGCGGGATCCGAGCCGCATCTGTGACCCGCGCCACAGCTCACAGCAACGCCAGATCCTTAATCCACTTAGCAAAGCCAGCGGTCGAACCCGCAACCTCATGGTTCCTTGTCGGATTCGGATTCGTTAACCACTGCGCCACGAGGGGGGAACTCCTGAAATTCTTTTTTTTCTTAACCAAACAGTGTTTACGATTCAAAGGCCAAGGACATTGCGATGGGGATTTAGAGGAAAGACGTGGGGTGGGGGTGAGAACACTGGTCTGGCATTGAGGAGATCTGGATGCAGGTAGGAATTCTGCTGCCTGTTAAGTAGAGCTGTGAAGATGGTACCACATCTTTCCACACTAAACTAGAAACCTGTTTGCCATGGACCTCTCCCCTTTGGCAGTGTGCTAGAGCCTTTAGGCCCCTCCTAAGAAAAGCATTTTGAAATGCACAAAATAAAAGACTACAGAATTGCTAAGGAAAACAATTGTATTGAAATACATTTTTCAAACTATAAAAAATGATATAATGATGTCTGTGGTTTTTTCAAGTTAGCATGTTAAATAAGATGTAGTGGCAAATCTAAATAGTGATGAGCATTTTTTTTTTTAGTTTTATTGGAATGTAGTTAATTTACAAGGGTGTGACAATTTCTGCTGTGTGACAATGTGACGCAGTCAAGCATATACACATATCCATTCTCTCTCAGATTCCTTTCCCACATAGATGATACAGAAGACTGGGTAGAGTTCTCTGTGCTATACAGCAGCTCCCTGTTGGCCAGTCATTCCACAGACCTCCGTGCACATGTGCCAGTCCCAACCCCAAGTCCACCCCACCCCTCACCTGTCCCCTTTGGTAACCATAAGTTCTCCAAAGTGGGTGAGTATGTTTCTGTTCTGCAAATAAGTTCATTTGTATCCTTTGTGTTAGATTATTTTGAGATCTCTGCAACACTTTATAAAATGAAAATACTTACAATTTCTATTAATAGCAAAATGTTAGGTATTGATAATACCACTGTGGTTTGCTGCTAATGTATGCAGTAGAAGATGTTCAAATTTAGCAAAAGGTCGATGCGAATAAAGATGCATTATTTCCATTTCAGTTTGCAAATCCTCTGTACCCTGGTCACTGACTGTTTGGGAGTCAGTGGTCCCCAGATTAAGAACAGGTTCCCTAGGAACTCTCCAAGATCTAATATTTAGCCATCGATTGATGATGATTTGAGGAATAATACAAAGTTTCCCATCAGGTAACATAGTTAAATAATTCAGAATGCTATTACACATCTTCCAGAGAACAGCACTACTGGGGAGGTAGAATGTCTTTTAATCCCTTTTATTGTAGGTGAAGAAACTTACGTAAGATTGAAGTAGAGAGTTCCCATTGTTGTGCAGTGGAAACAAATCTGACTAGTAACCATGAGGTTGTAGGTTCAATCCCTGGCCTCACTCAGTGGGTTAAGGATCCCGTGTTGCCATGAGCTGTGGTGTAGGTCACAGACTCGGCTCAGATCTGGCATTGCTGTGGCTGTGGCATAGGCCATCAGTTGTAGCTCTGATTAGACCCCTAGCCTGGGAACCTCCATATGCCGCAGGTACAGCCCTAAAAAACAAGCAAAAAAAAAAAAATTTTTGAAGTATCTTATCAGTCGTGTAACTGGTTAGTTATAAAGCCATTGGTACCAAATCAGACAGTCTTCACAGACCCTTTTTCATGTCATCCTTCAATTTAGGAAACTAAATAACAAATGTACTCATTCATTGTGTAATTCAAACAGTAACAAAAGTACCTGTTAGAGACCTTCAAAATTTAGACCTAAAAGGTAAGCTTAAATATTTAGGCCAATCCTTTCATTTGTAGATGAAAGAGTGAGGCTCATAGAGCCTGTGTCATGCTCAAGGTCACACTGTTAGAAGATGGCCTAGGCTCTTCCAGTGTTGCCCTTCAGAGAGTTCCCTGAAAAAAAGCCAGAAATCTTTGAGAACAGGATTTTTTGGAAACTATAAGATAAGCATACGTCTCTAGAAATGGAATGTGAACCAGCCTGGAGAAAGAGCGCCACTGAAAGTTGGTTAGTGATACCCACGATGACTGAGCAGGTCTGGGATGTGGGGAGAAGGCTGTAAGCAGAGATGAGCAGAGCCGGGTGAGAGAGGGCTGAAGTCCTGTGGATGCCCACTAAGGACACAGTGAACTGGCCCAGCTGAGTGGGAGACTCCTAAACCGTGGGGCACAGTGGAATGATTGGGTCATTGGTCATTGATGATGACAGAGCTGTGACTATTATAATATGTACACTCGAGTGAAATAGAACTGGAGCAATTCTTCAATTTATCAGAAGTCAAGAACTTTAAAGCTTGTACTCAAATTTTGTCTGCATTGTGGTAACTGATTAGAGAGGAAGAGTATGAGTTAACAGCAGAGTATCCAAGATTTGTATCAAGGACTACAATGTAGTTTTTATGTGATAGGGAAAAGTTGGGAATTACATCACACACTAAATAACTTCACTTTGTGAATGTATTTTCCCTGCATCAGTCGAAAAATACCATAGGATATCACTTATATCTGGAATCTAATATATGGCATAGATGAACCTTTCCACAGAAAAGAAAATCATGGACTTGGAGAACAGACTTGTGGTTGCCAAGGGGGAGGGGGAAGGAGTGGGATGGATTGGGAATTTGGGGTTAATAAATGCAAACTATTGCCTTTGGAGTGGATAAGCAATGAGATCCTGCTGTATAGCACAGGGAACTATACCTAGTCACTTATGATGGAGCATGATAATGTGAGAAAAAGAACATATACATGTATGTGTGACTGGGTCACCTTGCTGTACAGTAGAAAATTGACAGACCACCAGCTATAATGGAAAAAATAAAAATCATTGTAAAAAAAAGAAAAAGAAAAGTATTCAAAAATAACTTAAGCTTTTGGCTTTTTCTGTTTGATATCCAGACATCACTGTTCATCCAGTATATGCTCAAAACCTTTACTTGGAAAAAAATTCTAAAGGAATAAGTTAGCTTAATCTCTTCTCTATTTGGACACCAACCTCCCAGTAGGTATTTCCAGAAAATAGTAGATGTGTTGTAATCGTGCTTTTTCCAACAAGAGAGCGATGGCAAATGATAGCCTCAAGCCATATTTTCATTGCTCATAGCTCATTCTGGTTCTGTTAGCAAAAGCTGATTTACTGGACTCTGGATTTGGGGTGGAGACATTATTTCGTATAATTTATTAAAGAATCTTGACTGAATTTCTTACTGTAATTTTTAAGATCTAGAAAACATTAACAGCTTTGTAAAATTACATATGAGATGATGGATTTTTATTAGATTAGAAACATATCACTTTGTTTCCAAATAATTTTTCATTGAGAAATGTGATAAGAAGCACAGAAAGAGAGAAATAAGGAAGAAAGGGGAAAAGAGGAGGAAAGCAGAGGGAATAAGGATGAGAGATAAAGACAGAAAGGTATTCGGTGGATTTACAGATGTGTGTAAAGCGTAAATCACAGTGAATGGGGTTCTCATGTAATTGCTTACACTGGAAATGATTTGAGTGTAACCGCTATGAGTCACCGTTTCTTTTTCGGAGACTTTTGTTTGTTAGTTTATTTCACTCATTCCATAAACACATATTTTAACTACTAAACACCAAACACAGTACTACACTCTGTGAAGGAGGAAATTATAAAGCATATTTCTTGCTAATTAACCATTATTTGCAGCTGTTTAACTGCACCCACCTTTAAAACCTTACATTCTTCCCTCAGAAAGGATTACCTGACATAAATCATTTCTGGGCTTTACCAGGCTTGTGCCAAATAATATCATTTTATTATTTGGGGTAAAACCAAACCGAGGGCCTGGGAATCTAGTATTTTTCTTACCTCTGTGGTTTTTTATTGTGATGGTTTTAAAAAACCAAAATGTGACCTCAAAACAATTGACCTATCTCCCCACCTCCCTCCCTGCAACAAGTACCCATCTTTCCCAACCACCTTCTCTTCAGAGCTGTGATTCCTGCCACTTCCTTTCCCTTCGCTTCCTTTGTTTGCAAGCGATGGAAAATAAGTGGACCTTTCCAGTTTAAAAACGAAGTATATCCAGCAATTATTTCTCCTAGCCTGAGTATTATATACGTACCCTCAGCATGTTCTTCTTCTTTTTTCCAAATGATGAAGTAAAAGAGGAGGGAAGATGATGCTTTAGATCAGAGCCAAACCGAGAAAACTGCACTTAGGGTACCAACAAGACGAATGGAAGCCTGCTTGATGGGAAGGAGTACACGAGGATGCCTCGGCTTTCAGAGAGAATATTTATTTATTTATATATGTATGTATGTATGTATGTATGTATGTATTTTTGTCTTTTTGTCCTTTTAGGGCTGCACCCGCAGCATATGGAGGTTCCCAGGTTAGGGATCCAACTGGAGCTGTAGCTGCCGGCCCACACCACAGCCATAGCAACGCAGGATCTTTAACCCACTGAGCAAGGCCAGGGACCGAACCGAAACGTCATGGTTCCTAGTCGGATTTGTTTCCACTGCACCACGACGGCAACTCCCAGAGAGGACATTTAATATGAGTAGTCTTCATCCAATTCCAGGAAAAATCACTATGTTATAAAACCACCGAGTCTACTAACTTTCTATACTCAAGGAGACCTGAGTTCTGCTTTACAGGATTAGCAACTAGAGGGTATCAGTTTATGGGTTTGCTCAAGAAATAAGTTAGGAGTTCCGGTGGTGGCTCAGTGGTTATTGAATCTGACTAGGAACCATGAGGTTGCAGGTTTGATCCCTGGCCTCGCTCAGTGGGTTAAGGATGCGGCGTTGCTGTCAGCAGTGGTGTAGGTCGAAGATGCAGCTCAGATCCCGCGTTGCTGTGGCTATGGTGTAGGCTGGCAGCTGCAGCTCTGATTCGACCCCTAGCCTGGGAACCTCCATATGCCGAGGGAGGGGCCCTAGAAAAGGCAAAAAGACAAAAACAAAAAACCAAAAAAGACAAAAACAGCAACCAAAAAAAAAGAAATAAGTTAAATGTTTTGATGCAATTCTATTTTTCCTCAATAATTGCTATGGGACTGTGTCATGGTTATGTCCCCAGGAACTGATTAAAAAGTGATTTTATGTTCAGCATTAATAGCTACTCAATGAAAAGGGATGTGCTGTCTGGAGTGAATAAGGTCATGGCGCATCCATTTCTTCCTCTGTCCCTTTTCTTGCCCCATTCCTTCTATTTTGCTTTTCACTATGTTCTTCTCTGCTTCTTCCTCTTTCTGAATATAATGCGCTCTATTAGACTGGAGAGAAGCTCATGGAGAAAATGACAAATGGTATTTTATTCCAGAAAAAGAAAATTAAATCCCCCTAAGGAGGTCTGTCTGTGTATGTTTATGTATGGGTCATGGAATGGTGGTTTAAGTGCAGATGTTTATAAACGGTTTTTTCATCGACGTGAATATCCTGTGGGACTTGAAGAATTGTGCAGGATGACGAATTAATTCCTTCTTGTCCTGGGAGGCCGTCTCGCCCACTGTGGGTACAGCTCTCATGACTCCTATATACTAAATGCCTGGGGCACAGATCTCGTGACTCCTATATACTAAATGCCAGCAGCAGTTACCTCCCATAATGCCTCTAAGATCCATCCATCCATCCATCCATCCATCCATTCATCCTAATTACCACTGTGGTAAATATTTCTTCCTCCACTTCATCTCATCAATGACTAGCCACTCCACCACTCATTTTTTTTTTTTTGTCTTTTTGCTATTTCTTGGGCCGCTCCCGCGGCATATGGAGGTTCCCAGGCTAGGGGTTGAATCGGAGCTGTAGCCACCGGCCTACGCCAGAGCCACAGCAACGCGGGATCTGAGCCACAACTGGAACCTACACCACAGCTCACGGCAACGCCGGATCGTTAACCCACTGAGCAAGGGCAGGGACCGAACCCGCAACCTCATGGTTCCTAGTCGGATTCGTTAACCACTGCGCCACGACGGGAACTCCCACCACTCATTTTAATCTGGCCTTGACCATGTACTCACCTACCCAGCTCAAACTCAAGCTCAAAAACAGTATCAAAACCCTTCTTACTAAAGTCCTACACATTGCAGTTTGCCACATGCTCATCATATTTGACTTTTCAATGACCTTAGCTATAGCTCATTCATTTTCCAACTGAACCCACTTCAGTCACCCCCACAGAATCACACACTTTTATACTCTTCCCTCCTTTCTGCTTTTTTTTTTGCTGGCTTTTCTTTATTTAAATTTTAGATGTTTTTGTTCCTTAGGGCTTGATCTTAGCCTTTTTCTAATATCACTTACCTACATCCATGGTTGAAATTTCCAACTAAATGCCAATGACTCTATATTTATATTTCTAGTTTATATCTCTCTTCTGAGCTCCAAACTTGTATATTAATACAACTGCCTACTCAGAAGTTCCACACCAATGCCTCATATGCATCTGAAATGCCTCAGGTGTTAGACTGCATTTATTTTCTTCTGCCCCAAACCTGGCTTCCTGCCATGTTTCCTGGCTGGGTAAATGCAGCAACATCTGCCTAGTTCCTCATGCCAGAAACCTGTGTGCCATCCGCTGACACATGTACCAGGTCATATAGTCAATTGATTACCAAGTTCTATATTTTCTACCACCTACCTAACTCAGATCCATCAACTAGTCTCCATTTCTGCCAGCAGTAAGGTAGCCTGTCCCAGTCAGCCTCTAGTCTTGTTGGGGTCTCTGTTGTATTAATCCTTAACTGGAGTTCTGGTGGTAGCTTAGTGGTAACGAGCCCAACTAGTATCCATTAGGATGTGGGTTGGATCCCTAGCCTCACTCAGTGGATCAGGATCTGGCATCACCATGAGCTATGGTGTAGGTTGCAGACATGACTTGGATCTGGCGTTGCTATGGCTGTGGCATAGGCTGGCAGTTATAGCTCCGATTTGACCACTAGCCTGGGAACTTCCATATGCTGCAGGTGTGGCCCTATAAAAAGACAAAAAGAAAGAAAGACAGTGAGAGAGGGAGGGAGGGAGAGAGAGAGAGAAAGAAAAGAGAAATCCTTAACTGGATTCTCAGTTGTGCTTACCTTTTACTCACCCTTCTCAGCAGGTCCATCAGAGTGAGCTTTCAGGAACATCCAAATCTCATCCAATTCTCCTCTATTTCTTCAATACAATTAAAGCAGGGATCTGCAAGATATGACCCTCAGACCAAACCCGCGATTTTGTGAATAAAAATTTAATAAATATTTTCTATTGAAAAACAACCACACTCATTTACTTTTTTTTTTTTTTTTGTCTTTTTAGGGCCACACCTGCAGCAAATGGAGGTTTCCAGGCTAGGGGTCCAATCGGAGTTGAGCTGCCAGCCTACATCACAGCAACTCCAGATCCTAGCTCTGTCTGTGACCTATGCCACAGGTCACGGCACCTCCAGATCCTTAACCCACTGACCGAGGCCAGGGACCAAACCTGCCTTCTCATGGATGCTAGTCGGATTCGTTGCCACTGCACCACCATGGGAATTCCCACACTCATGTACTTATGTATTATCAATGGCAGCTTTGTTATAGCAGCAGAGTTGAGTAGCTGTGAAATAGAATTTATGTCATACAAAGCCTGAAATGTACTCTCTGATCCTTTAGAGGAAAAGTTTGTTGACCTGTGCATTTAGCACATATTAAGCATGCAATAAATATTTAATGAATTATTGTATATTCTGTGCTCTGAATACAGCATAGGCCTGCTTGCTGTATGAACTCTGCGTTAGTCTCTAAAATTTTTCTTGGAGACAAGACCTCATGGTCAGTTCAGACTCTGTGTTCTGTTCAGACCTTAACTGTGTGAGGAAAAGCATTATACATTTCGCATCAGTGATAACAGGGCCCGCAAAAGAGTTAGCTTTCAGATGTGTGCTCTTTTAAGGTGTCTGGCTGCTAGAGACTGAATATTCATGCCCCACCCCCATTCGCATGTTAAATCTTAACCCCCACTGGAATGATACTTAGAGGTAGGATCTTTGGAAGGTGCTTAGGTCACCTGATTACATTTTGGTGATGCAGATATCTGTTTTACAGATGGAAGCACTTTTTGTATTATGGTCAAGATCCGTATTATGATCAGGTGCTATCTAGACGTTTATACTAATGCAAACAGTAGTTGGGTAAGTCTCTTTAAGTTTGGATATAATTTATGATTATTATAATATGCATCATTATTAGCGCTACATACATCCCTTGTCACATTAATATCTACATAAATTATTGTTATATTTAGCAGTTAGGTTTGAAGAATAAATATCAATTCTCATTTTTTTTTTTTGGCTGTGTCCACAGCATGCGGAAGTTCCCAGGCCAGGGATCAAACCCACACCACGCAGCAACCCGAGCCACTGCAGTGGCAACACCAGGTCCTTAACCCACAGCACAAGAGAACACCTTCATTAGTTTTTATATTTCTGAATCCTTTTGAGGACTTGATATATTCTTTGAATTATAAATTATTTTGAAAATCATTGAGAAGTAAAGTAAAAGAAAGTATAAGAAAGGAAAGTAAAAGAAATGTCCCGCTGACATGCAGCCCAGGGGCATTTTTGAGATAAAGTTTAAATTCAACACACCCTTTCTGTCTGCAAACCCTAAAACATTAATTCATGAAAATACAAGCCCATTACATCATGGCGCTACTTTGGTGTTTCTGTGGAGGGCTAGTTAGAGAGGATCCTGAAAAATTCTATTTAAATTTTAGCAAAGACTCAAAGCACTTGCCAGTACCGGCTTCTAAGGCTGGTACCATCCGCGTGCGTGCTTCTGTACCCACCATCGTGTGATTCTCATCGTAGCCATGGTGTAATTATTACTCCTGACCATTCTGAAGATCATTTTCAAGAGTCCTCTTCCCCTTGAATGGTCCCCTTTAAGCGTTTCTACAAAGGCTTTGAATGGTTCCCTTTAAGCGTTTCTACAAAGGCTTTATTTTCTAGTGTTTTACTGTATCACTACCCTCCTGCTTTTCTCCTTGCTTTGGGTTGTCTTCTTATCATCCTAAGAATGTTTCACTTTGGAAGGAGATTGGGAAGTGACCTTCCAGGTGGAACAGAATCAAAACTCTGAATCTGGGACCGTGAGAGAAAGTCATGACTATTGCAGAATAATATACACACTATGTACTTCTTCCTCCCCTCCCCCACCAAACACGTTCAGTGTTTCTGTCAGTGCCACACATTATTCAGATTGACATAAAGCCGTGTTTCTCTGCACTAAATCTCGTTTTTTTCCAGCACCAAACTATGAAAAGAGATCTTTGGCTGGAGCAAATCGCCTCAGCAGTGCATTTGCCCTCCCTTGCTTGCATGCACCTCTTTGCTTATCAAGAGAACAGCAGCTGAGTTTGGAAAGGAGCAAAGGAAGGCTTAGGAGACGTCACATCAATGTCACACCAAGGCATTGATGTGACTTCTCTATCCTTTGGGCTCATATATCCTAAGAGACTTCAGATTTGAAAGACAAAGGGGATATCAGAGGGAACAGCTTTGAATGTGAAATAAGGAAGATCAGACAGGGAAGAAAATGTCTCCAGCCTTCCATCCCCAAATGGACTTGAGCTAAAGAAAAGGCCAAATAACACTGAGATTTGAGTAGAAGGGGACGAATTCTGTACACTCTCACAATTAAAAATTAAAAATTCACAGGAGGTCTTTCAAATGCAGCAAATATTTTGCATTTACCGTATCTGTCCAAGGCAGCCTTTGCTGCACATCAGCTCATTGCCAAGTGATTGATGTTCTCATTAGCCGTACCTCTGCCTTGTAGTAGAATGCTGCACCTAGTTTTAGGAAATCATACTTCAAAACTGAAGTTAGCTCAAAATTTTATAAATGGCACACCAAACTCATTGATTATGCTGACTTGCTCTTCACTTCAACCCACACAGTCGTGAGTTACACCACACACACAGACACACACACACACACGTGCGCACAGACACACATCCCTGTCTCCCTCATCCCATGTTTCAGTTGTTCACACAGGTACTTATTTCTCTGAACAGCCCTCCCATAGACACAGGAAAACACAACTTATGTCCCCACACAAAACTTAAAATAACAACTTGCTAGGTGCATCTGATTTAAAATCTGGGTTAGCCTGTTCGTTGCAAGATTGTTCATTGACCTTTAGGTACATTCAATTATTCAATTATATTCAATTCGTTTTTAAAGAAGGTGTTTTTTTTTTTAAATGCAAATAAATCATAAAATAAAGTTTGACTAAGCTACACATATGCATTTCTGTTGAGAAGAAACGTTTATTTTAATCTCACCCTTTGCCAGTGATCTCTGCGCTGTGGCTCAGTCACACGTGGGGCGGGTGAAATTTTACTCTTCACTCTTGAGACAATTACCATAGCCAGTGAAAGGATGGGACTCCAAGGCCAGGCTCTGCTGTGCTGTGATCCTTCACGAATGTGACCTAAGGCCCTGTTTGGAGCTTTGACGGCTGTAAATGTCTCTGAGATTCGCATATAATGCCATCTGAGTGTGGTTCCCTGTGGTTAAGGCATAAGTAGTTGGATATTTTATGATTTATTTTTCCATTTTGGCCCACTTGTATCTGATAGGGTAACATGGAAGAACACCGCGTTTGCCATTGTTTGCTGTAAGCCAAATAGAGGATACCTCTTTAAGGCTTTAGTCATCAGGGTTAAACTGTATAATGTGATGTGCATGTCTAGTTTGGTGGCTTAATTTACTGAAATATGATCGTTAGGCATAGTTTAATTTTGATGTCCAGGAGAATTTTTTAAAGTTTAAAGAGAAGGGAAAAACATGTGTAAGAACACTATGACTCCTTGTAAGAAACAGCAGTAATAAGTACTTTAAGTCATATTTTTCCTAGTTTGTTTCAAGATTCTGTCCATATTGAAGAGTGAAAAACAATGTATGTTTCTGATTTGTGTTAAAGCATAGTTGTAGGAACCTAGTTGGCAGAAAAACCCTTATGTCTTTGAAAAAAATTAAGACCATAATTTCTCAACAGCTGATCAAAGCATATTCAGTTTTGACCATAATTTTCACCCCAAAAGACCAGTTAGACCTCTGAGGTGTGGACTAGTATTATTCAAACTGTAGTTGCATTTTTTTAACCTATTATTTTCTGGACAAATTGATATCTGAGTTACAATGTCAATAAAGTCAGCTATGTATGAATCAATGTAATAATTATTCTAAGATCAAATTATTTTATCACAGGATATTTTTCAGATCAGAGGCTGAAATAAAAACCAGAAAGTTTCCCAGAGCTTTTCTAGAGCACACATACTTAATTAAAAAATGAATCCTTACCTCCTTATTTGTTGGATTTGCATCATAGCAAAACATCTATGTGGAATCAAATGTTCCACTACATGCTCTAAATATATTTTATTTTTGTTATTACTCTAGGGGAAGATGTGAAAGAAATATGGGGACTGGAATTTGTTTTCTTCCACTAGGAAAAAAAAAATAGCCATTCAAGTTAGATTGTGTTTTGTTTTTGTTTTGCATGAAAATGCAGAGGTCCTTGATCAAAAATCAATAGATAGATGGATGGATGAATTGATAGAGAAATACATAGATGGGTGGATGGATGGACGGATAGATAGATAGAGAGGTAAAATGCAGTCCATCCAAAGTAGTTAGGAGATTAAAGGGAAGAAAAATCAGACCAGAGCCTATCTAAGGACGGGAAATGCCTTTAGCAGATACTTTCATAATTTAAAAAAATCTTACCATCTCCTGATAACCATATGCATTTTCTTAATCCAGCCTTTCCTTATAGTTTTCTGTCTCTGAATTAAAAAAACCTCTTTTTGAAACATCTTCAAGACAATGAAAGAACTATTTTGTTTTTTTTAAAGCTGTCATTTCCTAGATATTTTTTTCTTACTGACCTCAAACATCTGAAAAAGAAAGGAAAAATCAATCAAATCAAATCAAATTTAGAAAAAAGCAACTATGTTTCTATTGTGTTTGAGTACACACACTGAACAATTCATAATAATTGCTTTAGTTTATTTCCAGGGTTTGTAATTTGAATTTTCTTTGGTCAAGTCATAAATTTGAAAAAATGAAGAAATGGATTACAATTTGTTTTTGAAGCTGTGCATAACAGTGAAAAGAAAAGGCTGAACTCAAAGCTCAGTCAGCCTGATAATGTGATGTGTTCTCCCTTGACTAATTATCTACCAATAAATATCTGTTTGGTCAGCTTTTGTTGTGGCTTCCACCTGGCAACCTCACTGTTTATTTTGTAGAGATTTTACTAGAAATTTGACCATTTGTTTATGTTTGTCATTTCACCTCACCAGAAAATAATTTCACACTCTTTGCTGGGAGTGGAATAACAAACAATAGTCAAGAGGTGGAAACAACCAACGTGCCCGTCAATGGATGAAGGAATAGAAAAGAAGGAAAATTGTTCAGCCACGAGAAGGGAGGAAATCCTGCCATTTGTGACATGGGTGTGTCCATGGGTGGACCTTGGGGGCGTTAAACTAGGTGAAATTAGCCAGAGAAAGACAGATGGTGCAGGGCATGCTTCTATGTGGAGTCTTAAAAAAAAAAAAAGCCAAACTCAAAGAAGCAGATGGTAGGTCATTGCTACCAGGGGCCAGAGAGTGGGGGAAGTAGTAGGGAGAGGTTGGTAAAAGGGTCCAAACTTGCAGCTCTAAGATGAGTCAGGTCTAAGGACTGCACTGTAACATGGTGGCTACAGTCGATAACACTGTATTGAATGGTTGAAATTTGGGAAGATAGTAGAACTGAAAGGCTCTCGCAGACACACTCGAAGATAAATGTGTGAGGTGACGGGCTTGTTATTTACCAAGATGGGGAGATCCTTTCGCAGCGTATACATGTAGACACTGTATGCTTTAAGTATGTTACAATTTTGTCAATTTTTATCTCAATAAATCTGAAATTTACAAAAAAAAAAAAAAAGACATTGGAGTACCCAGATGAACATGACATGGGTTGTTGCTGTTGTTGTTGCTGTGAGTTCCCTGCTGCTGTGCAGCCTCATCCCCAGAGGTTCAAAGATGGGCCCCTGAGTAGACATTTCAGGCTCTGACCTGCTGATTAAATGTAGAATCATGTAATTCGTGTATTAGCTGGACATGGGTCAAAATGCTTGCTATTTGGCACAGGAAAAAGGAGCCACAGGCAGTCCCTTGTACCTAAGTTGCCATGTTTTGCACGGGGTGGCCATGTATCCTAGTCTCCTCTGGCTGGGACCAGGAAGGGGGCTGAGAGTGTAGCAGCCAAGTACAGGCTCCTCCACAGCCTCTGGGAGAACTCTGGGGTCGGGGACATTCTATCCTGAGTCACACCTGACTCTGACCACAGCACAGGCTCCCCTGGAGAGTCAAGAACTAGAGAGGAAAAAGACAGGCTGCAACGTGGGAGGAATGACTAGAAACTTAAGGAGAGAGAGAGAGAAAACCTGCCTCGGTAGTGGTTAGCCGGAAATGGAAATGCAGAGGGGGAAGGGTGAGGGGAGAGAGAGCAAATACAGTAGGAATTGGTGAAACAGGGAGAGAAACTAGGGCATAAGAATGACAGAGTGGACGTGGTCAGACGCAGGCTGTGCGCATCTCCAAGGAGATGACTGCTCAAGTTGCCGATATGACATTGGAAGGGTGTGTGTGTGTGTGTGTGTGTGTGTGTGTGTGTGTGTGCGCGCGCGCGTGGAGAGAGACACAGGGAGCATCCAGTTCTCAGTATATTTACCTATCACCCTGTATCTCCTCGAAGCTTTCCAAGAAGCCTTATCACCTAAGGTCAACAGAGCTGGAGCATTAGAGTCCAACTAGTATGTACAATGAGTTGGTCATCTTCATAACGAAATGCCGAGGCAGTGAACCACAGACCAGCTCCATTTATGGTTTAGCAAAGCCTTTCCCTTTAATGTCCATAAGCCCAAGCAATTCAGTCTGGGTCTAGGAAGCAATAGGCAGTGGTGGCAACAGAGACGGGCAGCTTCTCAGTTCCATCTGATTGTGTGATAAAGGCATATAGGGCCCATGCTGCTCAATCATCTGATTTTTCAGGAAAAGCTAGAAATCTCCATTTCATGAGAGTTCTCCTGATTTTGAATTTTCAATTGGTTAGAAAAAAGGGGGGGAAATGGGAAAATAAAACGCACATGCTTTGATTTATGATGTTGGAATTACAACGAACAGGCCTGATTTTTGATAGCTTGCTTGCCATGGCAATCTGGGGTGTAAATCAGTACTGTTTTCTCTAATTTTTTTTTTCTTTCACAAAAACAACCTTGATCTTAGCTCAGCTTGTGAAATAAGATTTCACCCTATTGTTCAGAGTTTTCATTTTTTGCTGGAAACTTCCAAGGCCCCTAGCTGCAAGATAGGTAGAGATGAGTTGTGACATGTGTCCTGTATATCAATTTGTCAACCCAAGTGACACTAAAGTGAAAAGCTGTCATTGGGTACCAGGAACCTCTCTGCTTTGTTTCCTGTCGTTTGGGTGATCCAGAGTGAGGGTGGTGTCTGGATGTGGGTCAGGACTCTGCCTCGACCTAAGGATTTCATCTGACAATAGGAAAAGAGCTTACAGTTCACGGTAATTGGTCATCTTTATATCGCCTTCACCAGTTCTGGGCTTCTTTCTTTTTACTTATTCTACCCGAATTCTTCGTAGACGCTCTATTGCTTAGTAAGGTGGTTTCTGGTTTTAACATTGTGTCCTGTGATAATTCCAGTTCTTTTTAGTGTAACCATTTTGAGTTACACTTTCTGTTTCTCATTTGTTATAAATAAAGGCTAAACAAGGCTTCAAGAGCATTTTCTACTTACCTTTATTAGATGCTCATTCTCTAGGAAAAGTTAATGCCAAGGTTCATTTTACCTTTAAATACCGATGTATAAACACAGCCCGCCTGTCATTTGACATCAGTCGCCTCATTTCCTTGATGCTCACAAATCCTAAATTTCTGGATCCCTTGTTATAGTGTGTATTTCAGCGAAGATTTATAAGCTTTACTTGGAATTGGCCACGAAAGTGTTAAAGAATAAGACTAATGGGTGAACGACGGGATTAGCAAGGTCAAGACTCTTGGCTGGATCCAGGCTTCTAGATACCTGCTATACTACTGTCTTTGAGCTACTGCAGAGGGTTGTGAGAAATGCACTGGTAATCCTCCCCTTTCTGGTAGGAGGTCCTGGAGAAAGGGTTGAACATAATACTGGCAAGAAGAAGAGATTTACTAAAGAGGAGGTGTGTTTATAAAATGACTTGAAACATTTATTGAACAACTGCAGACTGCTATATTTTGTACAATCCCCAAGGAGTAAAATGAGATTTCTGATTTTACTAAAATTATAATTTAAAGGGGGTGGGGTGGGAAGGGTTGTAGGAACATCATGGGAGTAAAATTGTCAGCTCCCTAAAGCCTGAGGACCTCATATACTGTGTTAAATCTCACAATGCTTCATGCCCCCAAATGTTAATATCCAATAGTTGTTTCCTGCTCATAGAATCTTTTAGCACATTCTCATTTAATCCTAGCAACCCTTTGAAGCAGAGTGTTGAAAGTGACATGCCCGTATTACGCTCACAGGGGAAGCAAGCTTTGAGAGATGCTGTGTTCATCAAAGACCCTCTAGATAGAAATGGAAGGGCCGGAAATGGAGCCCAGGATGTCCTCATACACGTAGCCACCCCGAGGAACAGCTAACCTGTGTGTTGGTCAAATATTTCCCATCAACACTGTCATCCCATCTCTGCATGCAACTGAGAATGAGCAAAAGAAAAATGAACAAATGCTTTCAAATGCAAAGAATTCTTTGGCACAAATGCCTGCACCAAATCTGCATTATAGTTGGTGTAATAAAGACACATATGACCCGAGTGCTCATAGTCTAAAGATGTGCAACAAACTGCTGTCCTCTAACCCTTTATCAGCGATTATCATAACACTCTCCAAGGTCAAGTTACATCAAAACCATTTCGATATCCTTATTTAGAAAACTTATTCTCAGACATAAGCCCCTAAGAATAGATTTTTAAAAGAAAACAAATGAAGTCAGCCAATAATACTACCCACATTCTAGTTCCCCTCACTCAAAGGTAGCTGAAGGTTTTCTCCAGAATGAGAAGCAGATTGGTTCTCATGCATTTATAGCAGTCACTCCTGTTGGGTATTATTAGAGAAAGGCGGGAACTCCTAGATTAGAAATAGAAAAATAAGAGAGGTAGAGTGGATAGCAGAGAGTGAAAGGAGGTTTTCGGAAAATAAATAAATAAAGCTTTGTCGAGAGGCGATTTGGGGGAAATTAAAGGAAAGTGAAGGACAACTGTTGGAATTTGACTTTTATCCAGGGAACATGCTAAGACGATTATCAGAGCAGATGATGGAGATGTGGGGCTCAAGAGGCAGAATATAAGGTTCATAAAATCCGAATGTCATTTACCATCTGATTAAAGGTCAAAAGCAGGGAAGGGGGGCCTCTTACAGTGCATTATTTGCAATAAAGCTAAAATTATTATTTAGAGGTATTTCACTGAAGCATTCCAGTAGGGAGATTCTGAAAATTATCTGATGATCAGGGATGATAAATATTTTTTAACTTTAAAATTCTTTTATCATTAATTCAATATGCATAAATGTAATTGACATTTTTGAACATTTAATATACTATTTGTTACTCCATCTGAGAAAACTAGTAGTACCTATGAGGACTTCTATGTGTTCATTCCAAAAGTTAGCCTTTCACCATAGTTTTCCATAATATTTTTAAGTTCCTGTAATTCTTAAAATTTTATAGGAATTTTCTAAAATTGGAGGACACATGGATCACAAGCCAATGGTAGCCAGTGCTTTAGATTTTGAAGTGATCCTTGGAGTTCCCGTCGTGGCGCAATGGTTAACGAATCCCACTAGGAACCATGAGGTTGCAGGTTCGATCCCTGCCCTTGCTCAGTGGGTTAAGGATCCAGCGTTGCCATGAGCTGTGGTGTAGGTTGCAGACGCGGCTCGGATCCCGAGTTGCTGTGGCTCTGGCGTAGGCCGGTGGCTACAGCTCCGATTCAACCCCTAGCCTGGGAACCTCCATATGCTGCGGGAGCGGCCCAAGAAATGGCAAAAAAGACAAAAAAAAAAAGATTTTGAAGTGATGCTAAGACAAGAGAAGAATTTAGAATATGGATCAACTCCATGATGGCTGGAGAATCTAAAAGATTTGATGAAGCAAGGATTTCACATGGTGAACAGTAAAGATTATGGTTTTGTAGGTGGTTCACCAGCTATGGTTTGAGCTGGGAAAAGAAAACAAAGTCTTATAGGACTAACACTGAGATCAGAAAATGGGGCATGAGAGTCCATGTGAAACCGAAAAGCTGGTGATGTTGGAAATTGAAAGAAAATAGTATTTAGTCCTTGGTGTCTGTTGTGGGTCAAGAGCAAGGCAGAGAGAAAGAACTCCCACTGGACTCCGGAATTACAAGAATTACTACAGAATTCTGTGTCGGGAGATACAGAAGGGCAACGCAAATGATGGGAAACAGAAAAATTAGGAGACATGTCTTCTTAGGGAAGAAAGCTCCATTCCAGACACACTTAATTCTGGCTGCTGAGACAATGGTATGGAAAAAATCCTGGACATCTTCAGCCACATCACAGAGAAAGAGGACTAGGGGTGTGTGAAATCAGACACGTTTCTGAGTTGTGGTGATTGCAAATGTGGTAATTAATAAGCCCTAAAAGGAGGGTGTGTATAGAGGAGAAGTCCAGCCAAATCATGGGTCCATCTATAGAAGGGAAGAGGAAGATCTCATAGTGAATAGAGTCAGAAAACATATAATCCGAAAGGCACAAAGAACAAGGAATGAGTAGGATTTCTTTGAAACCAGGAAGTACCTTGGAGGTTAAAAAAAGAAGAAGAAAAAAAAGTGAGGAAATATGCAAAACCCTGGACAGGTGAGGCTGTTGATACTTTGAGAACGCCAAGCAAATCCTTCTGGTTCATATTACAACTACAAAATAGGGAATCGGGTGGAAAATGCACTCTGAAAAATCCAGTAAATGTCTCCCTCTCTTGCCCCTTGTATTTGGTTTGAATTTGACCACATTCAAAGTAAGAAAGGAAGGCAAGCATGTAATGTCCCAGTCACATTAAAAGAATTGATTAGGTCTCTGATAACTTCATGCTTTGGGTCCATAATAAGTTAGTTTAGCCAAGCATTCCATCTTCAGACTGCTGTTTTTTTTACACTAGCAGGTATTTCAGAATTTTCCCGAGTGCTTACACACACATATGTAATTTTCCTGGAGGGAAGATGGTGATTACACCTCCCAAATTAATTTTCCTATTCAGAGCCCCAGTTACCAGTTAATTGCCCTAATCCAATGGCAGTGATCTGGACAGAAAATCAGAAGGCAGGCATTTCTGCAACCTCAGATTAGCCAGGTGGTTTTCCCTGATTGTTGAGGCACCCAGCACTAGACTGCCCACACTCCCTGTGTTCTGCGTGCCAGCGAACCGCCCTGGTGATTTTAGAGGGGAAAAGAAAAAAAGGTAATTGGAAACAGGCAGGTATTTTAAGTGATTTAATCTTCTCAGTGGGCAGAAGCGAGCAATGGCTTGAAAACAAACACCAAACCCAATTACAATCCCACACACTGTGGAGAGACTGTATTACAGCATTGGAAGTGGGCCTAGACAACCACGGGCCGATGGATGGATGGATGGATGGGGGCTGTGAGCCATCTGGAGAGGAGGAAGGAAAGAGGACAGGATGTGTGCTCCCCAGAATGAAAATCAGGCTGATGTGTTCTGAAGAGATGCGGTCAGGAATCAGAGAGCATGGAGAGTTTGTACTGAAAACCATGTCAGGTTATGCCTTGAAGAAGCAGAGCAGCTTATAAACTTGATCCTTTACTTCAGAGGTTCATAATCCAGTGGGGAAACGGAAGAGTAAATGTACAATTAAAATATAGTATAATGAATTCTGTAATAAGGGTAAAGGGAGAGCATTGTGGGAGGGGCATCTCATTCATCCATTCATCCATTCATCCATTCACTCAAACAATAGTGATCACAAAAATGGGTAATAATAGCTATCCAGGCTTTCAAACGGCATTTGTATAGATTCTCACTTTCTTTGTTACAACACGTTAGAAAGTTAGAGAAAGTATTTACAATATATTCTTGAACAATGTATGGAAAATTACACGTTAATTAGTAACATGGATGATGTCACATTTTCTAAATTATAGTCCAGTGCTTTAGTCTATGTTTTGAATATTCCCTTGGAGACTGAAAAGCAGAATTAGGCTTGAATTAGGGCGTTGAGATACTATATAACATAGTGTCCTTGGGAAGACAAGACATTATATATTTGCAGATGGAACAGGATTAATTAGCAACATGGCTTGAGCTATCAGTGTTGACCTTCCTGGTATGTCTGTTCATCGTGGAGACAGTTGATATTTATTTAAGTTCCTTAAAAGGCATACCATGAACCTGCTAGCAGCCTATATAAATGCTTTTTCGTATAATAGTCAGTCACTACAGGAGGAAACCCAAGAATCAGACAAACTGGGGAAAGAAAAAGTGTTATGGGCTGAATTGTGTCCCAGGGGAATTTGCATGCTGAAGTCCCAACCCCCCCTAACTCAGAGCATGACTATGTCTGGACCCTTGAAGGAGTAATTACATTCAAATCTGACTGTTAAAGTGGGCTCTAATCCAAAATAACTGCTGTTCTTATAAAAAGAGGAGGCTAAGACACAATAACACAGGAGGAAAGACGAGGTAAAGGTAAAAGGGAGAAGATATCCATCCATAAGCCAAGAGAAGACAACAACCCTACCAATAGCTTGATTTCAGGTCTCAGGCCTCCAGAACTGTGAGTCAGTAAATTTCTATTGCGCAAGCCTCACCAGTCTGTGGGACTGTGTTAGGGGAGCCCCAGCAAACTAATACAAAAAGCATTTTATACAAAAAGTATGTTCTCTTCATAGTGAGAATCCATGAATGCTCTATGTGTCAATAGCTAAGTCTTCGCCTACATAAAATCCCTATTCTTTAGAAAAATTGCTAAAACAGCAGGAATAGACAGTTCATGATGCTGAATGAATACTGCAACTTTTATAATTCTGTGAAATGGGAAAATGCATAGTCTGAGCCAGTGCCCTGGTCTGAGCTATCCAGCCAATGATGGGCACGTTGTTGGGACCTCTTAGCAGCCAGTCCAGTCCAGCTGGTGTAGACTCAGAGTGAGATCCAGTGGCTGGTTATGTCAGCCAGGCTCCTGGACATGGACTCAAAGAGTGAGTCAGATATCGGAGAAGGGGTTTTAGGACCACCGATCCATTTTATGTCCAGTACAGTTCTACAATAGGAAATAATAAAACTTGAGAAAAAGTTGTGATTAGTTCTCAAGCCTGGGCAGTAGTAATTTTATGATATTACTATTAGAACATTAGGTAACATGTTAATGCTAATAGCAAAAAAAAAAAAAAAAGAAAAGAAAAAGGAAAGAAACCCCAAAACAAACAACAACAACCAAAAAACTGCAGTAAATTAACTTAATCTTTTGCACTCAATTCTTTCTACCATCGAGAAAAGACTCAAAAACAATTTATGAAAGGAGGAAGAAGCTCTCTTGACACAATAGTACTATCAAGCCAGGTACCTGGGGAATGGAGGCAGGGAATAGAAGATGGTAGCAATAAGTAATGCATTTTGTTTAAAGATAGATATATTTAATTACAATGCCCAGTTATTAAATTAATGTCGAGAATGGCTTAAAATGCCCCATCAAAAAATGGGCAGAAGATTTGAACAGACAGTTCTCCAAAGAAGACATACAGATGGCCAAAAAGCACATGAAAAGGTGTTCAACATCACTCATTATTAGAGAAGCGCAAATCAAAACTACTATGAGGTACCACCTTACACCAGCCAGAATGGTACACCAGACGGTAACCTCATCTGCTCTACAGAATGGCCATCATCAAAAAGTCTACAAACAATAAATGCTGGAGAGGGTGTGAAGAAAAGGGAACCAATATTGTTACACTGTTGATAGGAATGTAAATTGGTATAGCCATTATGGAAAGCAGTATGGAGATTCCTCAAAAAACTAAAAACAGAATTACCATTTGATCCAGCAATCCCACTCCTGGGCATCTATCCAGAGAAAACTATGACTCAAAAGATACATGTACCCAATTTTTCATTGCAACACTATATAAAATAGCCAAGACATGGAAGCAACCAAATGTCCATGGACAGAGGAATGGATAAAGAAGATGAAGATATACACAATGGAATATTACTCAGCCATAGAAAGGAAAGAAACAATGGCAATTGCAGCAATAAGGATGGACCTAGAAATTATCATGCTAAGTGAAGTTAGACAGTGAGACACCAATATCATATGCTGTCACTTACATGTGGAATCTAAAAAAAGGATACAATGAACTTCTTTGCAGAACAGATGTTGACTCACAAACTTTCAAAAATGTATGGTTTCCAAAGGAGACAGTTTGAGGAGGGGGTGATGGGCTGGGGGTTTGGGATGAAAGTGCGGTAAAATTTGGTTGTGATGATCATTGTACAACTCTACATGTAATAAAAATCATTGAGTTAAAAAAAAAAGAATGGCTTAAAATGACATTTAAATGTGCAAAAACCTATACATCAAATTTTCCAGCACTCAGAAAGAGTGTTACTCTACATTTTTTTTTTTTCTTTTTACAGCTGCACCTGTGGCATATGGAAGTTCCCAGGCTAAGGCTGGAATCAGAGTTGAGGCTGCAGACCTACACCACAGCCATTGCAACGCCAGATCTAAGCCACGTCTGCGACCTCTGGCACAGCTTGTGGCAACACCAGATGCTTAACCCACTGAGTGAGGCCAGGGATTGGACCTGCATTCTCATGGACACTATGACAGGTTCTTAACCTGCTGAGCCACAAGGAGAACTCCCTACTTTACATTTTTGATTGGTTTTCCTATCTTCTTTTCAGCTTGTGGGGGAAGCTGACCTTTGAAACTGGCACTGTGTGAACAGAGGCTGTTGTCATCAGCTGGAATTGCTGACCCCCTTGGTGAATGCGTCACATCCAAAGCAGAGAGAAGCTACACTCTCTGCCTCGGAGCAGATTATCCAGCTTGTCGATATGTAATTCAAAACAGATGAAAACTGCAGATATATCAGTGTCACATCTGTGTGCACATTGCATGTGTAAACTGGGGAGAGGTGTGTTTTGAGGTGGAGGAGTAACGATTTCACGTCTCTTCCTGCTCCCATAGAGCATCCCGGGGGCAATAAGGGAACAGTAGGAATAAAGCTGGAGTGGCATGGGCAAGGGGTAGTGGCTGAAGGCAGTGGTAAAATCAGGTAGGTCCTCTAAGCTAGAATGTGAAGAGCTTGCTTTTCTTTCTTCTTTTTCTATGAGGTATGAGATGCCATTGGGGATTTTAGAGCAGGGCGGTAACCTCGTCTGCTCTGGAGGAGAATTCAAGTTCCTAGATTCAATTAAAGAAATGCTCACTGAGTTTCTACATTATGCTTCTCTAAGCCTCTCATCTCCTCCCCCAGCCCGTAGCCTGTGTATCAGTGCTGTGCTTTGAGGTCTGTTCATGGCGAACCGCAGCAAAGATCCTTCCAGGCCCGAAAGGAGGGGAAAACAATCCACACAGTTTTAAAGTGTTTAGGAAGATTTGATTAAAAGAAAGAAAAGATGAAATAAATTCCCCAGGCACCATGCTGTTCCCCTACCCTGCTTCAAACAAACAAACACACAAAAGAAAATGCCAGGTATATGGTATCATACACAGTTTTCATTATTTAGACAAAGACACCAGTTGTTACAAGTTAATAATGGAGACTTTGATTTCACTTTGATTTCATGTTTAAGTACAAAAGTAGCAGAGACTTTAAGTTGTAGATTGGCGTGCACATAATGAATGCTTTTTTTAAATGTTGCAAGAATTTCTTAGAAAAAATAAATTAGAACATATGCTGCTTCACAAGTGTCTGCTGGAAAACCACAAAATCGGCAGCAGTATTTCTGAGATATTACTTCCAAAAGATAGAGGGGAACAGAGAAACTGAAGGTGCCTATATAATTCCACTCAGTTTGTGGTATTTTGTAGCTTGGTTCTTGGTTAGTAATGGTAATTCTGTCAATCCAATGACTGGGACAACTTATTAGTAATGAGTTATTTTAGCTTCATCTTCAGTTAACTTTGCACCATTGCCACTCAATCCATTCCAGTTACAAAAGCCAGTCCTCCAGGATAGTAAGGGAATAGGCCAGTGCTACTCAGTGAGTAAGTGATTGCGCCAAGACTTAAACTCAAGTCCATTCCAAAGTCTATGTTCTTAATATCGTACCACAGACCAGCAGCGTAGGAGGTCATTCAGGGCATTATATTTACTGGCAATAAAAAGATGCTACTTGATATGCTATACAATGTTTTATTAAAGGAATACATAGCTGGTATAATTTATCTCATCCTCCTCCATAACATTATCATTTGACAGAAAAGAAGGCGCCAGTTTTTCTTTTCGTAAATATAATAGTTAAATGACCGTCGGAGCACCTTAAACAAGCCTGATTACCGCTGGACATTCAGTGAGCATATTAAGAGAATAATAATGATGGGAAGTGTTTTCTGTGGACTATTCAGGCCAACAGTTCAGACCCCTGTACTGGATACATATTCACGTTAGATCCATGCAGAGTCATTGATTTGTATGCCTTTTATACTCAGGATTTTTTGTGAAAACACCTAGGAGATATTTCAAATGGAATTAATAATAATGTAAGCACTTTTTTTATCTAAAAATGTTATTGAGGCATATTTTTCCTTCAATTGTTATTTCTTTGAAAGTATATTAAAGTCCCTGAAGTAGATTAAAATAGTTGAAGCTTGCTAAGACATTGAGTATTGGGTCTGCTCTTGCTTTTTTGATCATTGTGAAGCGATGGTCTGATTTCTAAGTTGTGAGGGAACTTTTATTATTATTGATATGTACAAATAACATTATTGTCTGTCAGACTTTTTGTCCCAGCTACCATCTCTGGCTCTTTTGTTTGTTTGTGTATTTATTTATTGCTTTTTAGGGCAGTGTCCGAGGCATATGAATTGGAGCTGTAGCCACTGGCCTATGCCACAGCCACAGCAACGCAAGATCCTTAACCCACTGATGGAGGCCAGTGATCAAACCTGCATCCTCATGGATGCTAGTCAGATTTGTTAACTGCTGAGCTATGGCGGGAACTCCCTCTAGCTCTTTTAAAGGATTCTTTTTTTTTTTTATTTATTTCCCCAGTACATTACTTTTTTTCCTACTGTACAGCATGGTGACCCAGTTACACATACATGCATACAATGTATACATTCTTTTTTCTCACATTCTCATGCTCCATCATAAGTGGCTAGACATATTTCCCAGTGTGACACAGCAGGATCTCATTGCTAATCCATTTAAAGGATTCTTTAATAATGTATAAAGATAAAAGGGTGAAATAACTAAGGGTACCAGGATTAAGATGCCAGGGGAAGAAGAGATGCTGCTTTGGCCTCTTCTGTGACTTTTTTGGTCATTTATTTTTTGCCAGTTGGCAATAGGATATAACTAATCCTTGATTGTCAGGCATATTTCATGAGAACAAATGACTATTCCTATTGGTCTTAGATATTTCAGAAGAAACACAAAGAGTAGAAGCTTTTTTTTCTTTATGAAAATACTACCTGTCTAAGTAGCTCTAAATATGCCTATATTCACACGTGTATACAAATCCACACAGCCATATTCAGTCTATACACACTTTATAGAGAAGGGGAGATTTGTGTGAACCAAAAGATCTGCAGTTCACAAATGAAGTAGAACTTGAACTGTGCCTTGGATGTGACAATCATCTGATAATGGGGAGCGGGGGAGAAGGAGAAGTGAACAGAGCAGAGCATAGGCAGATGCAAAGAGAGGAGTCAATGAGCACATTATAGGTGAGTGTCGGTGAGTCAGCAAGGAGGTCCGCCTGCCTGTAGGAAGAGGCTGCCTCTAGGAATGGTGTAAAAGAGCCTTGGCTGCAAGCTTGGGCTGCTTGGTGATAGTTCAGGCTTTCTCTGGTAAGGGAACTATGTACACGAGGAGAACCATGCTGACGTGATGCTGTCATCTTTGCAGGATGTAGGTAGCATTGGCAAAAAGTAGATGATAAATTGGCTTAGCTGATGGCAATGGAGAATATTAGATCGGAAAAACACAACTGAGACTTTAAAGGTCCAACAAAATTTAACTGTATTTGATGCTTAAGCTCGTGTGGGCAGACAATTGTTATTAGGTAGAATAACATATTACAACCGCTTCTTAAGTAAATAATCTGGCTGTCTGGACTTTCCTGATTTATGGAAGCAAGAGTCACAGCCATTTGATTTATCGGCTGCTCTCACCAAGGAGCTCAGGGATATGGTTCCCTTCACATGTCTAATCACAATTTCATTACAGTATGCATACAGATTTTCCCCTCGGGGGTTTTAAAGGGCGTTTGGGGTTTAGAGGAAGTTTAAAATCTCTCTAACCTTGAGATTAAATTAATGTTATTTTAGACTCAAAACTTTCTTCTGCACATAGTAGATCATTAATGTAATTGGAAGAGATTTGAGTCCCAGATGTTTATGCATTTGCAATCCCAAAGGTGCCCCTTGGGGAGTCATTCTCTTTTGCAGTTAGAGACACTGTGCACAGGCAGCCTCAAAGCAAGCAGTGTCAGTTAAATTCAGATGTCAGCTTGGCTTTTGGCGACAGCCTGGTCATGTAACGTGGTCACATTAGGTCTCACATAAATTTCTGAATTGTGCCAATTTTGATATGACAAAGACTTTCTAACCGAGACTAGCATTGTAACAAATGACCCCTCCTAATGACTATTCTTCCTTCACTTACTAGTGCAGAACAAATCCTCTTTGTAAGAAAGCAGGTTTCCGCTGAGTCTCATCTAGAGAAATCTCAGTGGAAAGGCGGGGGGGGGGGGGGGGGGGGGGGGGGCTACAGACAATGACGCTCTGCTCCAGGAAGCTAGAATTTAGATGAAGAGATAAAACCAAGTTCATGGCTACCAAAGGGGAAAGGGTGGGCAGGAGGGATAAATTAGAGGGTTAGGACTGACAGTATACACACGAGTATATATATATGATAGATAAGTAACAAGGCCCTACTGTATAGCACAGGGTAATCTACTCCATAGTCTATAATGACCTACCTGGGAAGAGAATCTGAAAAAGAATGGATATGTGTAATTGCTTTACTTTGCTGTACACCTGACACTAACACCACTTTCCAAGTCAACTATACTCCAAAAAAATAAAAAACGCTGAACACCCAAGAAAAGAAAAGAGAGCCAAACCAAAGGGCACAAAGCAGAAGAGTCTCTGGGTTGTTCTAAGTGAGACAAAGGGAGCTTGCTGCCCACGATCTTCTATCAGGAAGAAAGCTGTTTGTCCTCCTGTGTTGCAGACACCAGAGCCATCTATCCAGCTTGTCGGTCCAAAGTAACTGTGGACTTTGGCGACTCAGGAACCAATACAGACTGTTTTCATCACTTTTTGTCCTCCCAGCGTGGCTGACTGTCTCTGATGGTGTGTAGAGAGGAAGCCGTGCTGGCTCTTACACTTCCCAGAGCAGCATTTGGACTCACGGGGAATGTTCTGAAAGGTGTGCAGTGACCTGGCTGTTGAGCTAATTGGGGAAGAACTGGGAGCCTGCTGTGCGGTCCCTGGCCTCGTTCTGAGGCCTCTCATTCTCTACTTCAATGGGAGGAGTGTTGCAGGTTCTGAGGCTTTGGAGCCACGGGGGGATTGTTGGGGGGGGTGCACCCAGAAGCATAGCTTTAGACCACGCGGCACGTGACCAGATCTCAACACAGGGAGGCACTTTGAAGAAGTGGGGGGTTTGATCAGCGGCCGTGTGTTCCTTCCGCTTTCTGCTGCTTTTCAGGGACTGTATCTGGAGCTACGGCTTCTACATTGCGAAGAGGTCAGCTTGAAAGCTGCCTTTTGCCAGCTGAGATCTGACACTGATCTGTAGAAATTGGGAGGGGGGGTTACTGTAATAGCCCGAACTGAAAACGGGGTCCCCGGCTGGCAAGCTTCGGGAGAAAATAAACTCCGATGACTTATCTGCATGCTCCCTGGACACCATCCTGGAGAAAGTGCTCCGCATAATTATGGCTTCAAGTTAGAAGGGCCATCCTAACACCAAGCAATTTTCATGCTGGTGTCTCACAGAAGAACTACCTTTCTGGAGCCCTGTTCTCAGTTTTAATATCTTTATGTTCTGACTGATTAACTGACAAATGCAGTTAAATAACTAGCTTTCAGTCAGAGAGAGAAATGATGCAGAAAGAAAACTACCTTCTGATATTCCCACTGATAATAATGAAAAGCATTGAAGGCCTGAGACGTCTCTTCTGGATACTTAATGTATAATTTCCATCTATATGAATGGAGCTGCCGCATGTGTCGGGTGAATAAGAAAATATAAGTTCAGGACGTAGTTCCTGTCGACTGGGCTGGTTTTTCATGTTGAGGAATTGCATAATGCTTTTGTGAACTTCTCCTTGATCCTGGAAAACATCGCCATGAAATGTATGTTATACTTACTCTTAGAAATAGAGCGTTTCTAATGAACGAGTCTGTGTACAGGGCCCGAACCATCTAGACCATGTGCATAATTGGTAGCAGTGAATAATTGCAAAGGTAAAGACACTTTTTCCCCGTGGCTCACTGACGATTAATATCAGATGAAAGCTCATCCTGGTATCAAGGGGAGCACAGCCTCTTTGCCTTTCCAATTTCATTTCGCATTACCTGTTACTTCCATGAAATCCTTCAGGCATAATTGCACCTGCCCCTAGAATCGTCTTTCTCCCTTAAGACTGCACTCTTTGCTAAATAAACTCATCTACACAGAGGCAAGGAAATAAGTTTCAGTGCATCTTTTTTTCCCCTAAGATATCTTGCTTAAATGTAAGAGAAAACTCCTTGGCAACTCTAACTCCTCCCCCTTTCCCCCCAGCCTCTCAGAATTTCTCGGCTCTTCACAAGTGTGTTTTCTCCGTATGCAGAAGTTGATTTCACTCCATTTATAAAAATAGCAGCTATTTAAATGGGAAAAGCTTTCCCTTATATCATGTTTGAGCCAAATGTTTTTCTAAAAACATACTCCTTTTTTTTTTTTTTCTAGTAGCGAAGACAGATTCTAAGTGGATTCAAGGCTCATCAAATTGCTGAGCATTTTCTGTGGGTTAATGCATTTGATAACTAAGTTCATATAAGTGCCAGAATAAAATATGTGAATTCGATAATAGTCCTATATAATTGTATTATATGTGCATGTGGTTTGCCTGTATATGTATCATATAGACAAACTGTCCTGTTTGTATATTAATACAAAATTATATTCATTTCCTATAAGGAACTTTATAGAGTGATTTTTTTTAGAAAGGCAGGAGGTATAGCCAACATAAATTATTGCTTAAACTCTGTTTTCTCCATTACAGGAACGTGAAAAGGATTTTGCATCCTGTCCTTTTTAAGCTCGTTTATTCATCACCTATTTAAAAATACTTGGTTCTCCAACTTATACCCAGCAACTTGCAATTGCAATTCAAAAGTCCACTCTCTTGACCAGTGCATGATGCACTCTATTGTCCATAGTAGCTTCTGTGGAAACATTCCACCAATGGGGGGGGGGGTCAAAGCGTGGCCACAGAGAGGAGTGAGGGTGGGGGGGGTAGGTGGGACCTCAAAACCAGCGTGATCTTTTTCAGCCCCTTTGTCCACAGTAAATACATGTGAAAGCCAAGCAAACACTGAGCTAACTATGTGATGAATTAGGCTTGCTTCAACAGGGATCTCGTAGCCTACTCCACTCTGCCACCCAACCCGCTCTACCCTCTAAACCCCTACACTGAGAAATTCTGAAGTCTCAACTGATTACCAAGGATACAGTGAAGATTATAAACACACAGTCTAATTGTTACAGATTGTCCATCCCTTAAGACACGTCTGCCTGGCCAGCTGACCCCTGGTCTGCTCCTCTGGAGTAATATACAAAAGTGGGTCCAATCTCTTTTAATACAATACTTTTTCAATTATTTGAAGCAGCTATAACATTCCACTAGCCCTAGTTTTTCCAGGCTAAATTGTTGGTTTCTTTTAGCGTCATTGGTGGCTTTTATCAATAATAGTAGTAACTGCTTATTTATCTACAGCCCTTGGGAGTTTCCAAAGCACTTCCACCTACTTTCTTATTTTATATGCACAGAAGCAACTTTAGGTTCTTAATTTTACAAAGAAGGAAACCAAAGCTCAGAAAGTATAAATCACATACCTTAATAATTGATTCAACAAGTACTTATTGAGTGCCTATTGTATGCCAGGCACAGTGCAAAATCCTGGGATATAGGAGGGACTAAAACAAATATGGCACCATTCCTGTACCACTTGTAATCCAGTGGGAATGGCATGCACTTAAAAAATCAGTACACATGGTCATCAGATAATCGTCGCAATTGTGACAGAGTTAGAACTTTAGCATAAGGCTTCTGCCTTTCCCAAAAAATCAGTAGGACTCTTGCCTTCATTGAAGTGGACACACATTTGTATTAATGAGGTTCAATTAAAGGAGTCTTCCTGGCAACAGTCTTTTTTGACATGAGCGCTTTTTAAGGTTGAGCCTCTCCATCCTGTCACTAGAATTCGGCGGGGGTCTGTATATATGTGGTCAGCTTCGAGGAGAACTTTCCATCAATCTCCATCAGATTTCATCTTGCCATTTTTTTCCTCATCACTCTAACTTGCCAACATGCTTTTAATTTAATCATCTCTAACGTATTAGTTCTTCCTCTCTGTTTCTGTTCATCTACAAGTTTTATGAAATTGCGTTCACCCATATCACTGGCCAAAAAATGTCCACAAGTGCTGGTGTGAAAGAAAAGCTTGCATTTGTCATTAGTTGTGAATTAGATTTCCTATCAGCTAGGTGACCTTGGGCAAATAGCATCCTCATCCCGAGCATCTGATTACTCAGCTGTGAAATGAAGAAATAGGGCTAGAGAATGTCGAAAGGATTTTCCTGCATTAGAAGTTTTATGATCCAATATGTTTTAAAACATTATGCTGAGTTTTTAAATCCTTTTCTTCTTGTGTGGAAAAAAGGAAATGCAAACATGCGCTGATATGAACTGATGGGTATCACCTCTTCCTCTCCTAATGAAAGGACGCAAATTGGTAAATACTGGCCCCAAAGCCATACAAAACAGCCCAAAGACAGTAGTTGCCAAACCTTGCCTTTGTCCTCAACAGTGGCTTCAGGAAGCCCCAGGAGTCTCTTCTACTCTCTGTTTTTTACAAGACTTAGAAACCAACAATGAATAGACATTATAAAACTATACCAAGTTAGTTATATAAGAATAGTCTATGATTTAGGGTCTTCAGTGAGTCCCCTCTTTCTTCTCGATGTAGGAAAATTGTCTTTGATTCTACAAGTGATACCCCTTACTGGCCTCTTGCAAAAATCTGACTGATCAAAGGAAATTCTTATCTTCCAACTTTAATGCTGCAATTTATATCTTGAACTTTGTGGATTCTTTTTGTTTCTTAACATTGCTTCGTTAAGTCACATAATGTATCTGTTTTACAGAGCCCTATTTGGGTTGCAATATGTGCTACAATTTATTCCTGTCATTATCTTAAACTTGCTAATTAGAGAGAATTCAAATTTAATTAATAGAAAATTTCACCACTTTCAACCAGGGATAGATGGGAAGTAATTGCAGAAAACAAAGTCTTTCTATCCTGAGAGTAGAGAAAATAGAGTACCCACCCCCAGATGCAATGAGGAAGTTCCACTGCATGAAAAGTTCTGGCTTCGAACTGTAGTTTAAAGACAGACTGTCAAGGAGTTTCCGTCGTGGCTCAGTGGTTGAAGAACCCAACTAGTACCCATGAAGTTGCAGATTCAATCCCTGGACTGGCTCAATGGGTTAAGGATCCAGCGTTGCTATGAGATGTGGTGTAGGTTGCACACATGGCTCAGATCCATATTGCTATGGCTGTGGTGTAGGCCAGCGTCTACAGCTCCCATTCGACCCCTAACCTGGGAACCTCTGCATACCATGGGTGCAGCCCTAAAAACAAAAAAAGACACAAAGAAAAACCAAAAAACTAAAGACAGACAATCAGAATGTGCATATATGTTGAGCCACATAGGAAATATTTTCTCTATTTAAAGATTACTTTGTATTAACATATGAAGCCATGGAGGACTAATTAACAAATAACAATGAATTAGCTGCTAGATTGTGTACTAAAAATCCTTCTGGCACTCTTTGCTCACTGAGTTCTCCGAAGGCTTCTCATAATATATCCAGGCTGGTTCTGGTCCAGGGAGCTTTCCAGCATCTTCCTCAACACAATGATCCGTGCCCTATTCTGATAATGCCTTTCCTTTCTTGGCGCTGTGAGCATTACTGTATTCAGGTATATTCTTTCTTAATTACTGCCTTTTATTGAAATGTATCACAGGCAGCCATCAAATAATATCTGTTTGACACACCGTTTTTTAATAAATGTATGCGCAAAGGCAGGGGGGTATAAGTACGTAGGAATTTAAGAGTTTTTAAAGTCGATTCCCTTTACGTTGTGTATATTCTTATTTTGAAAAGCATTTTAATGTCTTTTGAAGATAGACGTGAAAGCCAAATATGTAGAATTCCTAGAGTTTCACACAACTTAAGTTTGAAAAGCTTCAGAGAGTTTTACATGGAAGTGTTCCATCTGCCCTTTCCTTAAACTCACAGATCAGAGAACGGGGCTCTCTGTTATATGTTGGGGGCCAGATAAGTATCTGATACGATGACAACTCTGATTGAGTAAAAAAGCAAGATGTTTATTCGCCTAAAGTCCAAAATTCTGAGTAAATATAATTTCAGTGAAGCTCTCTATGTCATGTTCAAAGTTTTCATTGTGGTGGCATAAATAGACTTACAGGAATGACAATTATCTGCTAATGCTTTTATGTTGATTTTTAGCCCAACCGTAATGAGAAGAAACCTTTTCTTTCAGGTCAATACTTGAAAAAATAAAAGGGGGGACCACTTATTACATTAAGTAATTCAAGCCTTGCACCATGCTAAATTAATTTCTTTCGTCATGTGTCTTATTAGCCCCAGTGTATTTGCTGAGGCTGTCTTAAACCCTCTTTGTGCCCTGGGCATGTGGAGATGGGATGCCAGAGCACAGTTTATGCAAATGAAATGCATTATCTGCTGAAAGTAAGCCTATAGAGACTTGAGTATTTCAATATGGTGCAGAAGTGAGAAGAGTCATGCCGATTTTCACCAAAACCTCCTTCTTCGCTGTAGATATGAAGAGATATTTATGCACTTCTAAACATCTCCTAAAATTCCATCAACCCAACAAATATTATATTGGCAATGTGAAAATCCTTTGGATGCACTGGCTTAATTTGCGGGTAGTTTAAAATCTGTGTCTATTTCTTATTGCACATTGTCTATTTCCCAGTAAGTTCCTTGATAGTCAGTTGTATGGCATTATTTGATCCCAAATAATGTTCCTGCACATTGCAGTATATCTTTGGACACTAGGGATTGGGATTTTTAGAAATGTAGTGTCTCCATGTTCTCCAAATAAACAAAAAAGGTTTTAAAGCATCAGTTTTACTATCTGACCATGACATTGTCATTTAAGTCTTTTAAAGCTTCTGACTTTGTTTTGTTTGTTTGTTTTTTATGGCCACACCTGCGGCAACCCGGATCCTCAAAGCCACGCCTCCACGGCAACCCGAGCCACTGCCGTTGGATTCCAAACCCACTGTGCCACAGTGAAAACGCCCTTACTTAGAATTTTTGACTGTAATTTCATAGTAATTACTTACCAATATATGACTTACATTTCTTTCTTGTGGTTACAAAAACTTTATACAAGAAAACAGTTAGAGGGGTATGTGTTTTGTCTTATTAATTAACTACTCTCAACTCTGAGGTTAGGGAATAGGGCTAGTGTCAGCAGCTTAGGCTACTATTTTAATATAATATTTACTTGTTAGTACTTAGATGAAATTTAAACTAACAATGTATTATTCAAATATTTGTCTTAATGAGTCCCATGTATAAGACACTAGCTAATATTCTAGTTAAAATATTTGAGTACTTTCATGGTGCTTTAATAACATGTACTGTGATGAGATAGAGCTAAAAATCGAAGATGGGGAAATTACTGATACCATCTATTCTGAATTTGTCAACACCAATTGGTCCCTAGCACATGATTTGGACAAAAGTTACTGTCAGACCCGACCATTCATAAGTCTTTCTGCCATCATGAATGTAGGTAATTTCAGAGGAATAAAACCTCAATATAATTGTAGTTTCTACAACTCCTTCTTCCTAATATTTCATGTGGCTGTTGAGCACATTTGTTATGCCTGATTTGCACTTTGTGGAGTAAATTTTTTTTTAGGGTGTGTGATTCTAAAAGTAACAGAGGAGCTCCCCTCCTGGCTCAGTGGTAAGGAGCCCAACCAGTACCCATGAGGACGCAGGTTTGATCCCTGGCCCCGCTCAGTGGGTTAAGGATCCTGCATTGCTGTGGCTGTGGTGTTGGGTGGCGGCTGTAGCTCTGATTCGCCCCCTAGCCTGGGAAATTCCATATGCCGCGGGTGCGGCCCTGGAAAGACAAATAAAATAAAAATTAAAAAGTAAAATAACCTCTTATTTTGTCTTATGTGAGGTTAGAGACTTCCCTGCTTACACTAAATGCCTACATGTGGTTGTATTCAAATGTATCTCATTTGTGTAACAGGCTGCTTACATTTAAATCCATACTTGAAATGTTGGAAAGGGAACTTAGTCATTTCTAGAACCACACATGTGGTATCAAAAGTGACCATTTTCTCTTCTGCTTATTCTGGAGGGGTATGTCCCCAAAGGGTAGTGTGTTGAGCGATAATAGTTATATTATTGTTTTTAAATTTCCACCCCCTTACTTCTGCTGCACCGGGAGGACCACTCTCTCCACCTCCGGCTTGTAGTCGGTCCCATCTCAAAATCAATGATATCTCTCTCTCTCTGATTTAGGTCACATTTTTTTTTTTTTACTTTCTCCAACTTCTATTGAAATTATAATTTACATGTAGAATATTGCATGAGTTTATAACCAATTTAGAAAGACATAAACACACATTTAGAGCTTATTCTCAGATTTTATGTGTATTTTCATTTAGTGCCTTTAACATCCTTTGCTGCAGTCTGTCTGCTTCTAGGAAAGCCTTGCTCTGTATCAGTGGCTTTCAACCCAGACTGCATTTCGGAAACCCTGGGGAGTCTTAAACAAAAGTATGACCTAGTATCACACCAGACCAATTAAACCAGAATCTCCAGGGACCAGCCTTCCAGCATCGGTATTTAAAACAGCTCCCTAGGTGATTCTCAAATGCTGTGATGGTGGCAAACCATGACTCCATATGATACAAAAGCCTGCTTTTTTTGTTTGTTTGTTTGTTTGTTTGTTTGTTTTTCCCTGGCCACATATGGGGCATATGGAAGTTCCCGGGACAGGGATCAAATCTGAACTGCAGCTGCGACCTATCACGGTTGCGGCAACTGGTGGCCCTCTTCCAATTTTTTTTTTTAATATTGCCCATATTGAGTATCTTACATTTAAAATATACTATGCCAGTTAGTAGAGTTTCTGCTTATTTTTTTTAAAAAAAAAAAAAGGTAAGTATCAATGACTGTTGAGACCTGTTTTTTCAATTGCTGACCCTAATGATTTGGGGAAATATAATCTCCATAGATCTAATCAAGAAATAAAACCTTCTATCATGCACAATAGGATTTTGTTTTAAATACTGGTCCACTGATGTGATCTTCAGTCCCACAGCTTAGGAATCTGTTGGGTGAAATTTTTCCTTGGCAAATATTTTCCCAGGGAAAGAGTGGGAATGTTTAACACAGAGCAAGTCGGAAACCTTCACCTAATCAGGCAGTGGACCTGCAGGTGTTAATGGAAGCTGACGTTGTCTTCTGGCACAATTTGGGAGTGGACAGCAAAGCGTCTTTTTATGACCATTATCCTAACCAATGGCAGTGGTCCCCTGACCAGCATTGTCAGCCGTTGGATCCTGACATTTAGAGGCTTCGTGGACTTACTACAGCTTTGGCCAAGTCAGGTTCTGCACTTCATTGGCATATGCAGGGAATTTTAAAGCTATTTCTCTCTCTCTCTCTCTTTTTTTTTTTCCTTTTGCTTGAGTATCTTAGTAGTCAAGCCAAATTTATTAGCTGAGATTTCCTACAACTGAAATATGAGGCAAGGAGGGAAAAGAAGAGACTTCAGGGATCCAAGTGGCAGAAGCACAGTAGCACCATGTGGTCTACGGTTGAGCCGTTCTTTGCTCCTGCCGTCGCACATGGGCGGTAGAATGTGTGAACCAGGCCACAGTGGAACCGTGAGAGCTGCTGGCTCACCACATGCCAATCATATACTGTGTGCAGGAAGCATCACTTTATGGCCGATGCATGGAGAATCCAGAGGAGGAGAGTTACTGTCTGTGAATGAATGTATTGAACCCAGTGGCCTGTCTTCACGATCTCTGAAAATGCTAATCCTCATTCAAAGTCACAAAAACGCCATAGAAATCATTTTAAAATGTAGAAATAGTTGCCTTTAAAAAGTAAATTTGAGGGGCATTCCCATCGTGGTGGCTCAGTGGAAACGAATCTACCTGGGAACCGTGAGGTTGTGGGTTCGATCCCTGGCCAAGCTCAGTGGGTTAAGGATCCGGCATTGCTGTGAGCTGTGGTGTAGGTGTCAGATGGGGCTTGGATCCCGAGTTGCTGGGGCTGTGGCGTAGGCTGGCAGCTGCAGCTCTGATTCGACCCCTAGCCTGGGAACCTCCATGTGCTGCGGGGCGGCCTTAAAAAGACAAAAGACCAAAAAAAAAAAAAAAAAGAAAAGAAAAAGAAAAAGAAAAAAAGAGTACATTTGAAATTCATTAAATACTTTGAAAATTTCCTAGATTCTTTTCCTTCCTGACTTCCGCCTTTTGCCCATCCTGTTCCTCAGATAGAGACATAGAGCAGTTAGTAACCCGGGGTGATTTTGCCCTCTCAGGCTCTGTTTGGAGATACTGCTGTTTGTCACAGTTTGGGGAGAGGGTGGCGATGGCATCTTATGGGGAGCCAGGGACGCTGGTAAACATCCTGCCTCATGGAGGAGAGCCCCATGGCAACAAATGATCTGGCCGAACTGCCAGCGGTGCCCAAGTTAAGAGATTCTGCTTTTCCAATAAACAGGAAGTGGGAGAAGGAAGAAGCTGGCTCTCAAGCTGGATGCCCCAGTTTCATGGTTGCTCCCTTGTGGGTTCTATAGGGGACCCCTGGACACCGGGAACAAAGGCGGGGTTAGGGGGTGACATTCTCTACTCCACACCTCAAGATAATCAAGAGCTTAACTGCTGCAATTTACTTGACGATTACACAACTCGCTCACCCATTATCGTGTTTCCTGTTGCCATTTCTGTGAGCCAAGTAGTGGGGCTTGCAGATAAGAGAGCTGAAGCTTAGGGACAGCTTGGAGACCCACGGAGGGGACAAGGGACAGCCAGTGGGAGAGGTGCCTGGGTTCAAATAACAGGAGATTGCACTGTCTTTGGAGAATGAAGAACTAATAAGAATGAAACCAACTGAAATGGACTCTGCTTTGCATCACCCCTTAAACATTGTCAGTGATGAAACATTTCCCATGAGGACAGACCTCTCCGAGCCCTGCCACCTTAGTCTGCCATTGCTCTGGGAAGTTGAGTACCTTACCCTCAATTAAAATTAAGAGAGCGAGTTCCCATCGTGGCTCAGTGGAAACGAATCTGACTAGCATCCATGAGGACGCAGGTTCAATTCCTGGCCTCGCTCAGTGGGTTAAGGATCCAGCGTTGCCGTGATGGCAGATGCGACTTGGATCTGGTGTTGCTGTGGCTGTGGTGTAGGCCAGCGGTTACAGCTCTGATTCAATACCTAGGTTGGGAATCTCTGTATGCCATGGGTGTGACCCTAAAAAAAAAGAGAGAGAGAGAGTGAGTGCAAACAGGAGTGCATAGATATGGGATCAAATTGCGCATCTGAAGTTTCCACAGGTACCATCCCATTCGAAATCTTATAATTGGAGTATTATACCTTTTGGGGGAAACAAGAACTAGGCCTTTAAAATACTCTTAAATCCAAATAGTTTGGGCAGATTCCATATTAATAGTGGTACATTGGGTCCAACTGAGTCAGCTAACCTTTTTATACCCATCAGTGATCTAGAAGGCTCTGCCGGCCTTTCTGCCGGCCTTACCACAACGGGGGAGAATGGGCAGGGGAATTTGATGCATCTTTTACTTCGTCGCAGGCAAAAGCACATGTTCCAGCTGTAATCCCAGGCCCCCGTGCTATGCTTCCGTTTCCCCACTCTTTCTTCTCTCCAACCCCAACCCCCCCAACTCATTGGGTCAGACCCTCTTCTGTACATCCTAACTCCCATCATACGCAGTGCCCTGTATTTGACTTTCTTTTTGATGAGAGGGGAACTGGCAGGTGGTGGTCTGAAATATAACCCCTGACCTGTTCATGATGGGGCGGAAGACTAGAGGCTAGAGGTGGGGGGGGGGGTGTTTGGGGCAGCACTAAAAGATATCCCCCATGGCCGTGTCAGCAGCCTGCCAAAGTACAGCGCCTTGACTAGTAGGAAAATACTCCTCAGGGCGAGAGGGAAAAATATGACAGAGCAGGAGGTAGGATTTGACATGATACAGATTTGGGAAAATGAAATGTGACAATTGCTAATACCTTGCAGTTCAATGAAAACTGGCACATTTCAGGTTCCCAACAGGTATTTAAGCGTATAGAAAGTGTACACGTATTGAAGTGTATAGAAAAGTGTTACAATTTTGTTGACTTTGGTTCTCTCCATTTAGGGGAGCATTTACAACGATTCCTGCGGGTGCAGCTCTTTCGGTTTTGCCAGTTTTTAATTTCTTCAGTCTTGTGTAATCTGGCAGGTGAACTGGTATTATAATCCATGTATTATCTAAGGTTACATTTCTTGTTAGTCTTTTGATGGCTAACTTAAAGCATTCGAAGTGGAAAAGGACAATGATGCTTGCGTTTCCTTGAATGTACTACTCCCAACGAAAGCCATTTCGGAATAATGCATTAGCAAGTGTATTGGCCAGACTCTCAAATTCCATCTGAAAGTCTGGATTTTCCACATTGGGGTTAGAAGAGTTCACTGCAAAGTTTACCCAGCTGAAGGCAAATATCACCGGTTTCATATTAAGGCAGAGGCGATTTCAAAAGGTTGCATTACTGCGTGAGCTTTAATACAGCCATCTGGACCTTAACCCCCCTTTCAGTGAGCCCTTTCAAAACATGTTGAAGAGTTCAGTTAGGAATCAGACAAAATGGCCCTCTAATTTAAGTCTGGGCTTCATCAACTTTATTCAAGTCTTCTTGCTGTGGAACAACCTACACACATTACGACGTGTGGTGCTTTATCCCACACAGCTCTCCAGGATCTCCTATTTGTGTTCACAAGGTCAGCTGAAGCCAGCAGAATCAAAAGCACTGGCCTTGGCTGGTTCCTCCTCAATTCCAGCTCTTGGCCCATTTCTCTCTCTGTTATTCTCCTGTTGACTTATTTCCCCAGAGACGGGAGCCTGTAATTGCGTGTTTAAGCCTTTTGGTTGGGAACTGAGTGCTTGCTCATCCCTTTGCTGTCAGTGAGGAATGGAGAGGTTTTTCATTGCTGTGAACTTGTCCAAGAAACCTAAATGAGCATGTGTCTGCCACTGGCCTTCCTGCAGGGCTCAAGAGAGCTACAAAGTCTCATGGCAGAGGGACCCCATCGTCAGTGGGTTCCAGGCTTTAATCTCCCCCCTGGCCGAGTGGGTGGCAGGCACCAGTCACTCCAGACTTTAAAATACCCCAAAGTACAACCTAGATTGTGGAATGACATTCAGTTTGGAGCTTTTCAACTTGCTAGAAAATCTCTCTATATACTGTTATCTTATTTTTCTTCGTTTTTAAACATTATGTAAATCAGAGCAGGGAGTTTGGTTTGTATTTCACCCTATGTGATCTGTGATTTATTTGCTGATTCACAAAATGATTTATTTGCTGATTCACAAGGATTCTCAAACCTTTGTTTGAGTCAAAGGTTATTTGAAATATATATTAAAAACAGCATTATTTTGTTATCTTTATCTAACAAATGTCCCTAAGTTAAGGCTTTTGGTTTTATAATCTTCACTAATAAATAGTATTGGAAAAGCAATGTACCCAGTTTATATTGTGGTCTGAAAAGTAAGATTACTACATTAGAATTTTACCTAAGGCCTAAATTCTTAATAAGAGGTTTGGGTGAAGTAATACTATTTTTTTTAATCCTTCAAGACAATAATTATACAAAGTATGGAGCATGTTAACTTTGAAATTAAAAAAAAATTAAATTTATTCAACAAATCCTCCTTGAATGCTTACTGTATGCTTAGGACTGTTCTAGATGCTGAGGATACCACTGAATAAATCAAAGTCACTGCTCTCTTGAAGCTTAAATTCTAGTGGAAGGAGACATTTAATAAACAAACAAAAATCACAGTGGGTATTGGCAAGAGAAAGATAAAGCAATATGAGTGAGACAGTGCATGTCAGGTGTGAGTGGGAGGGTCTATTTTATATAAGGTGACTCTGGGAGCATCTCTGATAAGGGGATATTTGAGCAGAGACATGAAGAAAGTGAGGGAGAAATGGATATGAAGGGAAGAGTGTTCCTGGCAGAAAAAGAAAAGCAAGTGCAAAAGTCCTGTGGTAGAAAGTCCTTGGAAAGGATGAAGAAGTACCAGGAGGCTTTGGGGCTCAGAAGACCAGCATGGCTGGATCAGGCTAAGTAAGGACTTGGCTCAGGGGAAGTCAGAGAATTATCAGGGTCTAAATGATCTAGAACTTTATATTAATTCCTAGTGAATGGAAGTTAATGGAATTTTTTAGCCATTTAAATAAAATCAAGGAGTTCCCATTGTGGCTCAGCAGAAATGAATCTGACTAGCATCCATGAGGATGCAGGTTCAATCCCTGGCCTTGCTCACTGGGTTTAGGATCCAGCTTTGCCATGAGCTGTGGTGTAAGTCACAGACGTGGCTCTCGTCTGGCGTTGCTGTGGCTTGTGGTAGAGGCCAGCAGCTACAGCTCCAACTTGACCTCTAGCCTGAGACCCTCTATGTGCTGCAGGTTGATTGATTATGATAATGCAAATGAAAGACTATCATTTTAAAATGAAATGTTAAATTTTATATTAACATTTTCTTAAAATAGGCCTGCTTTTGCTTCTCTTGAGCTTAAAAGAGCCTTCAGAAAGGCGCCCAAATGCCCCTGTCCAAGTCAGTTTGGGCTGCAGTAACAAAGTACTGCTGTGTGTCTCAAACAACAGATACTTATTTCCCACAGTTCTCGAAGCCAGAGGTCTGAGATCAGGGTGCTGGCATAGTTGGGTTCTGGTGAGACCTCTCTTCCTGGCTTCTCAGTGTATCTTACCATATCCCTTCCTCACTCAGTGCATGTGCATGGAGAGAAAGAGGGTTCTCACGTCTCTTCCTCCTTTGTAAGGGCACTAATTCCATCACAAGGTCCCCCCCAACCCCTCATGACCTCATCTGGAACGAATGATCTCCCAAAGGCTCCACCTCCAAATACCATCACAGTGGCGATTAGGGCTTCAGAATAAGAATTTGGGTTGGTGGGAACAGACTTTCACCCCCTAGCATGTCTCACAAGGATCATTCATCCAAATGCTTGCCCTTTCATTTCTAACACATTGATGATGCGTGGTTTTCTCTCTTCTAATGATGAACGTTTACAGCTTCATCTTGGAAACTGTAGCTGACAGCAAGTTCTTTCTTATATTAAGCAGAATTTTATTACATGATGAGTTTTCTTCACTGGCCCCTGCTGTCAAAGCCATACATGGCCACCTGACCTTCTCTCTCATACACATGTTAGTTTCTCGTCCTCTGTTATCTTCTCCGAATGTGAAACCAAGAACTGAGGGCAACAGGATGGATGTGGGCTGGACTGATTTGTGAAGAATTGCATGGAGTTATTCTTTTCATATCTGCCTAAAGACTGATGAGATGCACATAGAGTAAATTGTTCAGTAGAACACAAATATCATTAATTACAAATACATGTTTCATTCTTCTCATTGAACCCTGTCACATCCCAAGACGTTATGAGTTGAATTAGGAACAATTTTAGGTATTATTAAGAAGAGATTTCTGAGCCAGACAGCCTCAGGCAACACTGCAGTTGCCAAACTACTTCCCAAGTAGGTCACCTAGACAGTGAGCGCTCAGACAAGTGCTGTCTTAATACTGCTTATTACAGGTGGAACCTAAGGTTGAATTTTGTTGACTTGGCAGTCATACCCCTCTGAGTCATTGATCCTACTGTCAGCTGGACACTGATGATATTTTCAGATCTACTGCTCCATAAGCATCCCATCAGATACCAGTAAAGAGTGAACTTGGACCCAAGGGACGAACTTCACTTTCATCCTCTTTAAATCCCATTTTATTATGTCTAACCCATTATTCCAAATTCTTAGAATTTTTAAGCGCTAGATTCTCTCATTCAATATATGTTCTGATCCTCTTAGCCTCGTGGCATCTTCAACTTGCTAAGTACTCCATATTCACTAGGAAAAACATTGAAGAAGATTAGATAGAAGATGGAAGCTTAGGGCAGGTCACCATCAACCCTGCTCAGGTTGACAGATTCAAGATCCTTGAGATATGACCATGCAAGTTGCTGTTAACTTCTAGCTGATACATCCCCTGGTCACAGGTCTCATATGCTGTACCTGCCTTATGATTCCTCTCCACCATCTAATAATCCTCTTTTAAAAATTACGAGAGTCGGAGTTCCCATCGTGGCGCAGTGGTTAACGAATACGACTAGGAACCATGAGGTTGCAGGTTTGATCCCTGCCCTTGCTCAGTGGGTACATGGCTCAGATCCCGCGTTGCTGTGGCTCTGGCATAGGCTGGTGGGTGCAGCTCCGTATTCGACCCCTAGCCTGGGAACCTCCATATGCCATGGGAGCAGCCCAAGAAATAGCAAAAAGACAAAAAAAAAAATTACGAGAGTCTTAAATGATTCCTTTTAGTATGTACATTCTATGTTGACTCTTTTCACTTACTCCCAAACCATTCCCTTCAATACTCAATTCTATATTTTTGCTCAGAGTTTACCTTGAGAAAGCTGGCATGCAGTTAAAGGATCTTTTTTTTTTTCTCTTATTTTGAAATGTAGAGCTATCTTGACTCTCTAATGCTATCACTGTTTTCCACAGATCCACAAGACCAGTGATGGTGTGTAAGTTGTTCTTCTGGTAAACCAGAAAATTATTAAGAATTAAACTATTAACAGTTAACTTACTTTACAACAATTAAATGTCAGGTTTTCCCCAGATAACCTTCAAAATTTAATAGTTGGAAACTAGGAGTCATAGCATCAAAATACTAAATGAAATTTAACATAATATTGTTACTTGCTGTGTATTGTCATTAGAATTTTTAAGGGCAGTTCTAAAGTTTGTTCAAGCAACTGTTTTGAACAAAAGGGGAAGTGATAGGATCTTGGTTTTCTGTGATCTTTAGTGTTTCTTTTAACGATGAGTATAATATGTCATCTTTACTTTCATAAATAGCAGTCATAACTTTACTTAAATTAATTTTGGGAATTAAGTTTATAATTCCAATACCACCATTATTTTAAAAGAAGACGGAAAATCAAAAGATACGGTTCTATTGTGTACATCAAGGGAATTCAGATACAAAGAAATTACAAAATCGGTTACAGGGATACAGTTTATATAATTCTTGCCTTTGCCTCAATGGAGATGATTTTTCATGAAACTTAGTAATTAATCAACTTTGCAAGTAACAGTTTGCAAGCACTAGACATTTTCTTTGTAATCCAGACTTATGGATAAAACACCTATGGTAGTAAACTTGACACAGCTCAGAACATGGCCAGTTGTATTGTAATACAACTAAAAGACCCCTGTTAGGGGAACTCAAGAGAATTGTTTCTCACAGTTGGGACATTATAGAGGGATTTATGGAGCAGGTAGCATAACCTGAGGCTTGAGGAATTATAACATTGAAGATGAAAAAGAAGAGAGGATGTTTCAGGACGGGGAAAACACAGCAATGAGAAAATACCATGTGCTGGGGTATGAAATAGGAAAGGAGAAATTAGAGAAAAATATCACTGGCCAATTAGTACACAGAGAGGCTCAGCTGTTATTAGAATGATGAATATGTGAATGTTTGAAATGATTTGTTACAGCAGTTTCATCATAGCACATGTTAAGGAAATGAAAAATTTTCACTTTAAGCTGTGGGGAGCCACTGATGGCTTTTTCACGTCTATTTTTATTGACATGTAGTTGATTTTCATTGTTTTAGTTTCAGGGGTACAATACAGTAATTCAAGATTTTTTAAAGATTATATGCCGTTTGTAGTTATTACAAAATAACGGCTATATTCAGCTGTGCTTTACAGTATGTCCTAGTTGCTGATTTATTTTATACTTAGCAATTTGTGTGCCTTAATCCTCTACCCCTATCTCATCCCTCACCCCTCTCCTCTCCCCACTGGTAACTACTTTTGTGTTCTCTTGTATCTGTGTGTCTGCTTCTATTTTGTGATACACATCTGTTTGTTTTATCTTCTGGATTCCACATGTAAGTGATAACATAGAGTATTTGACTTATTTCACTAAGCATAATACTCTCTAGTTCCCTCCATGTTACTGAAAATGGCAGAATTTCTTTCTTTTTTTTTTTTTTTTTTAATGGCTGAGTGAGATTCCATTGTGTATATATCCACCGCTTTTTTAAAAAACAAAACCACATGTCCTTCGCCATTGGTCTGCTGATGGACCCTTAGGTTCCTTCCATATCTTGATGGCTTTTGATCAGGAAACCGACTGAGTACTTGGAGCACCTGAGTCATTGGAAAGCCATTTAAAAAGTACTCTTGTTTATTTCTCATAGATTTTTTTCCACTTTAATTCTCCTGGTGACAGTCTTTGTGACAGTGACAATTATGTGACTAGGCAACTTTTGACAGTAGGGGTGGATAGAATGAACATCAAGTCACCCGACAACCTGGGGCCTTAAACAAAGGCCTTTTTAATATAGAATACAGGCTCGACAAGAGGCAGTGAACATAGAGTAAGGCCCAAATAGATGTTTTCTTTCTCAGACTCCGGGAACTAAATGGTTCTAAAGAATTTAGGTGGAAGAGTTTTGCCTTTGATTCTGAGGTAGTCATATTTCACTCAGATGTATCTCTGTCAAAAATAGTGTCATCTAAGGACACTTGGTTAACTTACCTTGACTAAAAAGTAGATTTTTCTCTTTAATTTGCTAGTGCTATGGTCTGTGCAGGAAAAAGCCCCTGGGATAACCCCTATTTTTGGTCGGCTCAGGGGTTGGTATTAGATGCAGAGATGGGAGATTTCCCTGCCACCCGGGAAATCCTTTTTCCTCTTAGGGGTTTATTAGGTTATTTAGCTGCCGCTAAGTTTAGCTTATGGGAAGAAATGGGAGCAGCTTCTGAAGCTTCCAGACTGATCCTCTCATTTATCTCAATTCCATTTCTACGTTGGCTGAAAAGAGCCAGATGATAAATCTGGTCCTCCTTCCTCCACGGCAGTAGCTCCCACCCAAGGCCATCTATTCTAAGACTCAAAAGGATGAAATCATGAGAACTGGGAACTGCCTTAGAGATCCCGGCATCCTTCCTCTCAACTTCACAGCCGAGTAATGTGAAATCCCAAAGATTAAATCATTTCCCCAAAAGTTATATGGGTAGGAGTTCCTCTTGTGGCTCAAGATGTTAAAAACCTGACCTTGAGGATGCAGGTCTGATCCCTGGCCACGCTCAGCATGTTAAGGATCTGGCATTGCCACAAGCTGGAGTGTAGGTCACGGCTGCCACTCAGACCCTCGTTGCTGCAGCTGTGGTGCAGCCTGGCAGCGGCAGCTCTGATTAGACCCCTGGACCTAGATCAGACTTTCATATTCCATGGGTGTGGCCCTAAAAAAAATAAAATAAAAATTAATACTTACCAGTATTACTGGGCCTATTTAAAATTGAAATCGGCGATGTGACCCTGCCTCTTCAACCCAGAGACCAGAGGTTAAGGGTGATAGAACTGTGTCGGCCGTGTGCTGGGCACTCAGAGGACCTGTAAGAATGTTAGATAACCAGGTTTTAATGGGAGCCAAGAGAAGCACAGTTGAGCAAAAGCAGTCTGCATGTGAGGTACAGCTGGTACCATTCCGCTGTCCATTTACTGCCCTCTGCTGTCATTGTGGTCCTTAGCTGCCCCCATCAGATGCTCTGATGGACCACTGCAACCTCTGCTCCACCCAGGCTCCCTATTACTCTGCATATGTGCTGCATTCCCTGCAGATTCAGACTCCCACGTGAGAGCATCCGACCAGCCACCTGTGACCCTAGGCGGTGCCCTAATGGCTGGGACTGGGAGGGAGGGGGGTGGGCAGGCAGGCCCCCGCCTCTGTCTATATTGAGACTCCCTCCAGGTTTAGAGTAGTCCCACAATCGATGTCCACCACAGATCTATACACTTCTGCATGTAGCTCTGTTTCGCACTTGACTCCTAGAGCAGTGACGGGGCTTGGGTCAGGTATGGCCAGGCAGCTTGAACCAAAATGTGACTCAAATTTGCAACTCGGATAGAAAAGGCACTTGTGTGGTTATTGCCTTGTTTACTGCTTTTCCTCATTTCAGAAGCAACCAGACATGTGTGAAACCTATATGTAGTCAGCCTTTTACAGGACATGTCGTATTACTGCCTGCATCAGAGTCATCTGGGTGCTTAAAGCAGATACCCCATTCCAACCCAGAACTGCTGAGCCCAAATCTTTGGGGCCCAGAGGCAGAGACACACTGAATTCTGAGAAACACTGACCTATTCTCAGAGTTCAGTATCTATGTTCCTGTAGGGCATTACATTCTTTCACTAACTGCCCCGACTTATTTCCAATCAAAGATCTAGAAAGTTCTGCAAGTAGATCCAGAATTCGGGGAAAGTGTTAAAAGCCCTTGAAATTATTTAGTTATTCCTTTCTGGTTACTGTGTCTCTGTAGTGACCATGTCTTTATGCTCTGCAAGAGCAGAAAACTAAAATATGTTAAGTTCCTACTGTGCATTCATCATATCTACTCCTGAAGGAATTTCCACTGCAAAAGTCATGTGCATTTTAACTTGGTGCAGTGATTTGCAGTGTGGTCCACAGGCAAGAAGCACCGGTATCACCTGAACTTGTTGGAAATGCAAATTCTCCTCCACTCCATCCCCAGACTTATGTATTAACTAGCTTTCTAGATAATTCTTTTTTTTTTTTTTTTTTTTTTTTGCTGTTATGGCCGCACCTGTGGCATATGGAGATTCCCAGGCTAGGTGTCTAATCGGAACTGTAGCCGCCGGCCTATGCCAGAGCCACAGCAATGCAGGATCCAGGCCTCATCTGCGACCTACACCACAATTCACAGCAACACCAGATCTTTAACCCACTGAATGAGGCTGGGGATTGAACCCGCAAACTCATGGTTCCTAGTCGGATTTGTTTCTGCCGCACCATGACAGGAACTCCAGTTTTCTAGATAATTCTGATGTGTGCCAGAGTTTGAGAGCTACTGCTCTAAGCTTCCTTGCCTGTGATATAAAAATAATTCATATCTCATAGTTATCCTTTGTATTATTTTCTGTTGTTGTTAGGAGACTAAGCTAATGCCCAAAAAGCACTTGGCCCCAAGGCAAGTGTTGAATACATAGTAAGAATATCATTGAGTCTGTATTTAATTTTTTCAGGCTGCTCCTGTTTTCTCATTGCTTGATTCCCAGGAAGCCATTGGTTTCCTATAATATAAGCAGTGTGTTATAAATTATATATAGTGGCTGTAGAAGGAATCCAGATGTTTTTAAGATTGTGGAACTTAAGGGAAATGAGAGGTTTTTTTCTCCCATCTTTGATATAAGGACAAGGCTATCTTTTTTTCTGTTGGCACTTAAAGCCATTCCAAGGCTTATTCACAGGTGACTTTTAGCCCTGGTTTTAATAGGATTAGTGGGACTTGCAGTTTCTTAATCTCAGGTGGGGACCAGTTTCCTAAGGCCAAGGACAATAATCTCTACCTCTTCATTCTTGACACCCAGACTAAAATCTCTAAATCTGAACTTGGATTTGATTTTCAAAATAAATCATTTTGAGACCTAAATGCATGGTGAGTGATACTTCTCTAAGAGTGAGGAGTGAGATTGAAATACATGTCAACCCCAGTAGAGGGTGACATTTATCTTGAGTCAGGGTGCAGATAAAGCTTCGTTTAGCATCCTCTGCGGCCATCTCAAGAATAGATGGTTTTGCTATTTATTCAAGGTGAGGGAGACGCCGAAGGCACTGCTTCAGGCTGACTCAGACCTGAGCAACTGCCTGTTTCTAAATAATCTAGTCGTCTGCTGGGGACATTTAAAAGTGAGCTGTTGCATAGTCTCAGTTTGTATTTGGAGTAAAATTTCTTCTTAATAAATCAAGTCTGAATTTTTTAAAATTCTTTATCTGTTTCAGTTCTGCTTCAAATGTCCAACTCCCTGCTCTCTTACCCCCCCCCCCCAAAAAAAAAGCCAACTAAAAATATGAGAAGAGGAATTCGTGCTGTGGTGTAGTGTGTTAAAGATCCTCAGGTGTCTCTGCAATGGTACAGGTTTCGTCCTTGGCCTGGGATCCGTATGCCTTGGGTGTGGCCAAAGGAAGGAAGGAAGGAAAGGAAAGGAAAAGAAAAGAAAAAGAAAATGTGAGAAAGAGAATGCTGTTTTGTAAAAACAAATTAAAACAAAAGGCTGTGGGTTTTTTTTTTTTTTTAAGTTCCATTTGGTGATTTAAAAGAATGACAAACAGATTCTCTAGATACTGAAGAATAAGAGCCCAATCAAGATGTTCAGACTGGATCCATCCAGTTCAGATCAAACCCTAAGATATTAATATCGAACACCAGATTTGGTTTCCTTTTCATAGTTTAGATTAAAGAAGTAAAATATTTGTAAATATTGGAATAGTATCTCCCCCAAAACCTTTCAATTAAACATGAGTTCAGTGTTACTTTAAAAACCGTCTTAATACATATCTTTTTATAGCATTTAAAATTAACTCACCTTTTTCGACACTATGAATTCAAATAACAGTTTTGCTTTTTTTAGTGCTGTACCTATGGCATATGGAAGTTCCCAGGCTAGGGGTCGAATTGGAGCTACAGCTGCTAGCCTACACCCCAGCCACAGCAACGTGGGATCCGAGCCACATCTGCGACCCACACCACAGCTCACGGCAACGCCAGATCCTTAACCCACTGAGCAAGGCCAGGGATCGAACCTGCATCCTCATGGATCCTGGTCGGATTCGTTGACTGCTGAGCCACGAAGGGAACTCCAGTAGTTATGTGTTTTAACATGCTTTATATACTCACTTGATTTGTTTTCTACTTTGATTTTAATATTTCTTAACGGAAAAGCTTAGTCTAGGCTAGTGCCAATTCCATTAAAACATGCAGATTGCGCTGGTAGTTACTTCTTTTCTCAAACCATTGTAAAGGATGTTTCTAGAGCACAGGAGAGCTATCTTACCAACAAAATCAATTAACCTCATGCAGAAGAATAGAGTAATTGAACTTGGGTTTCGACACACAAGTGATTTTTATTTTTACCTCTATGAATCAGAACAACAGTGTCTTGTAAAATGCACATCTATTAAAACATGAAGAAAGGTTTTCTGTGGAATGAATTAGTCTGAATCAGTTTTTTTGTGCTGCATCTCAGTTCATGAGACGAGATTGCCTTTCTTTGAAGAATGGGAGGTTTTTATCATATTTATATTCTTGGAAGAAGAGATGGCAGCCTGAATTGAAACATTTCTTCCCAGGAAAACAAGCCCACTGTGATTTTATACTAAAGCAGTGTCTATGTGCAGTGGCGTATGTTTTTATATAGAATTGGTAAGAACTACTGTGATCATTTTTACAGTTCTCCTGTGTTACAAGTTCAAGCAAAACTTTACTCTTGTATTTAAAATTAGGTGTCCTATATCAGAATTAGGTACTTCTCTGTCAATTAAGCAACTCCCACTTTAAAACTGTAGAGGTATTTTTGAAAATTACACGGGGCTATGAATAAGCACATACTCTTATAACCACCTCAGCCTCAGGATGCTGTGAACCTAAAGTCTCATTTGCAAAGTAGAGTTGGAAGAGGAACACATGATTTAATTTCTTCCTGATGAGACCACGCACACAGGCCTTCTGATTGGACACCATGACTCCACTCTATGACTAATTTGCCTGTCTATCACCTGTTAAGAGTCTCCAGCTCTTGTGCATATGGAGAACCGCTAATCAGACAAGAGTCCAATTCTCTCCCCAGTGTAAGATTAGATTGCCCCCGCCTTTTCTCAATTCCTTGAAAGTCGAAGGCTGTATTTATTCATTTATTTATTCACTCCACACCTGTGGAACTTCCCCCACCAGAGATCAAACCTGCGCCACAGTAGCGACAATGTCAGATCCTTAACCTGCTGAACCACCAGGGAACTCCCATTTATTTATTTTTAGCAGAACTCTTTTCATTCTTCCTTTTTAGGGTGCAGCTTAAGAGATCATTGACAGACAAAGAAAGCTGGCCAGAGGGAATACACGAGGATTAAGAGGGTGGTAGTGCAGAGTGGGAATTGTCAAGTCTCATTGTATTCTTATCTTGCCCATCTTTGTGAAAAAAAATAGATAACTTTTGCTATTCCCAATAGTACAGTGCATCATAATATTGCTTCTCTGTGTCCAAAACTCAGAAATAATTTCAACCATTTATGTTTCCAGGCATGTTTTATGTTTTCTATATTACAAATGGCTGTGTTTCTGTAGTATTTGTGTAGGTTTACCTGTGTATACTTGGAGCTCTGTTTCTCTGTTTTCTTGCAACAATGTTGATGTGGCATATAGAATATCTTCTAAGTACTTAAACGGCAAAGATATTTTATTTAACTTCCATTTCTCTTGGGAAGTGTATTCCACTTAGCATTTTAATTCTACTTTTTAGTTAAATGAGAATTGGTTACTGCTTTTTCATAATTGGGCTGTTTAATTAATCAGCATGAATACTACACTATCTATAGATCAAATTGGAAAACCTTCTCCAGAATCATATCTCCAAATCTCAGATATTGTCGAGGGATCTGTCCACAGATAGCACTGTTTCTTGTTATCTTTTTTTTCCCGGAGAAGGTTTTTATATCTCAATGTGATTTATTCTGAAATGAAGGAATTCCATGAAATTTACATAGATTCAACCAGCCCCAGTAAGAGTCTAGTTCAGGGGCTAGCAGATTTTTCTATAAAGGGCCAGATGAATGTTTCAGGCTGGAAGCTCATGTTGGTCTCAATTGCTACTAATCAACTGCTATCGTAGCTCAAAAGGAGCCATAGGCCTTATGTAAACTAATGGGTTTGGCTGGGTTCCAATAAAGCTTTATTTACACAAACAGTTGGCACAGGGCCTTGGCCTGGGGACCATCGTTTTCTCATCACTGATCTAGAGAATCCATGTTTGCTTCCTCAACCTGGACATTCAAATATTGTTCTCCCCAACTCTTAATACGTGTATCTTCTTTAATGCCTAATTGCCGAGGATTCCTACCATGGAATTTAAGACATTAATGATGGAACCTATGCCAAGTCTGAAAATCTCTGCCCCTGGACTAAAATCCTCCTCAACTCTGAGTTAGTTATCTCTCTTAATTTTGTAAATGGATAGACTTTACTCTTTTTTAAGCAGTTTTAGGTTTATAGAAAAATTGAGCAGAAGGTTAAGGGAGTTCTCTCCCCCCTCCCCCACAAAAAAGTTCCCCTTATTATTTATAACTCACAGGAGTGGTATCAGGGTTACCATTGATGAACCAATATTGGTATACCATTATTATTTTTTTTTTTAATTTTCCCACTGTACAGCAAGGGGGTCAGGTTATCCTTACATGTATACATTACAATTACATTTTTCCCCCAGCCTTTCTTCTGTTGCAACATGAGTATCTAGACAAAGTTCTCAATGCTATTCAGCAGGATCTCCTTGTAAATCTATTCCAAGTTGTGTCTGATAAGCCCAAGCTCCCGATCCCTCCCACTCCCTCCCCCTCCCATCAGGCAGCCACAAGTCTCTTCTCCAAGTCCATGATTTTCTTTTCTGAGGAGATGTTCATTTGTGCTGGATATTAGATTCCAGTTATAAGTGATATCATATGGTATTTGTCTTTGTCTTTCTGGCTCATTTCACTCAGTATGAGATTCTCTAGTTCCATCCATGTTGCTGCAAATGGCATTATGTCATTCTTTTTTATGGCTGAGTAGTATTCCATTGTGTATATATGGTATACCATTATTAACTAAAGCCCATAGTTTACATTAGAATTTACTCTTTGTGTTGTACATTCTATGGATGTTGACAACTGTAGGACGTATTCCAGACACATATCACCACAGTGTCAAAGAGATAATTTCACTGCCTTCAAGGTCCTTTGTTCTCCTCCTGTTCTTTCCTCCTCTACAGCCCCTACCAGCCAGTCATCTTTTTACTCTCTCCAGAATTTTCCCTTTTCAGGAGTGTCATAGAGTTGGAATCATACACTATGCAACCTTCTCAGAATGGCTTCTTTCACTTAGTAATGTGCATTGAAGATACCTCAGGGCTTGATCATTTCCTTTTATGCCGACAAATATTCCATTGTATGAATTTACCACAGTTGGTTTATACATGCACCTATTGAAACCCACCTTGGATGCTCCTAGTATTTGGAAATTACAAAGTCTCTGTGGGCATTCATTTGCAGGTTTCTATGAGGATGCAAAATTTCACCTCATTTGGGTAGATGGCAAGGAGCAAGACTGTTAGATATTGTGCTTCGTTGTCTTTTGAAACAGAATCTCAGCACATCACCCCTTTGCATGAAAATGTCTGGGGCTCATCTTTGCTCATTAGAAAGTGACCACCGCACAGCGTGGCCAGCACGGCTTTCTGTATTGCATTCCAGCTTCATCTAACCACACAGATTTAGCTTCCAGCCACACTTGTGGAGGACTCTATCTCAAGAGCTTTTAATAATTTCTAGAATGTCGTTCTTTTTCTTCCAAATGGAATGCCTCTTTCTTCTTCACCTGACAAACTCCGAATGGCCTTTCAAAACCCAGCAAAATAGCATCACATTTAAAAAGCTTTTCCCCTCCTCCAAGGCAGACATCGCTCTTTCCTTCTCTAAACTCTGGCCCTTGGGTCTTCAGCACAGCATGGGAAGCTCTGTACTGTGATGGCTGGTAAAATATTGATTCCCTCTGCTAAAATGAAACTGAAATTCTTGAAATCATACACACACAAACAGGCTACTGAAGAAAAAAAAATGAGATGAAACATTGCGGAAAATTACCTTGTAGATGTGTGAGATAATATTTTATAAAAGGACAGAAAGCACCATGTAACTTACGCCACACACCTAAGTTTTATTTTTCACAGGAATCTGGAACGGCGGTATTTGACCTTTCAAGAACAGCAGTGACCAAATGTCATCCAGCTCCACGAGCAAGAAACCTACTCACTGTGCTTGAGGTGCCTTCTCCCCGAGCTGCCCTGTACAATCACAGGGTGCTGACTCTTCGACCTCCGATTTAAATCCTTCTCTAATCTGCCCTTTCTCTCCACCTCCACTGCTGAGGTCCTTGCCTGGTCTTGCTGGAGACAAACCAGCATTCTTGTATCCAGATCGGCTCTTTCCCATTCTTCACACTTTAGCTGGAGGGACGGGTCTTTTCAAAGGCTCCCTGATTGAGATCTGCTCTGCGTAACAACTTTTAATGTCCTCCCATTGTTTCTCAGGAAAGACCCAAACTCCAACCGAGACCCCGTCTGGCACCTGCCCCCTAGCACCCAGATCTCAACTCCTACACACTCTGTCTCCTTCACACTCTGCATTGCAGTTCCGGTTTTCTTTTTGTCCCTGAAATGGTCAGTCTCTGCTCCTGCCCCAGGACTTTGGCACATGATCTCCTCCAGGATAGTCTTCACCCGGTTCTAAGTCTAGTTAACTCAGACTGATGTTTTAGACCTAAGCTTACAGTTAAATGTTTTTTCCTTACCCATTCAAGCTAAGACAGATTTTTTTTTTGTCTTTTTGTCTTTTTAGGGCCGCACCCATGGCATATGGAGGTTCCCAGGCTAGGGGTCTAATCAGAGCTATAGCTGCCAGCCCAGGCCACACCCACAGCCACGCAAGATCCAAGCCATGTCTGTGACCTATACACAGCTCACAGTAACATCGGATCCTTAACCCACTGAGCAAGGCCAGGGATCGAACCCGAAACCTCATGGTTCCTAGTCAGATTCATTTCTGTTGCGCCATGACGGGAACTCCAAGGCAGATTTTTTTTGTTCTCTTTTTTCATAGAAATCATTCCTTTTCTCGTAGGAACTTGTCTTATTTTGTAATGATATGATCAATAATGTATCTGTCTCCTCCGCTAGACTGTATACCCCAAGAGAAGTCAGACTATATCATTTTTGTTCATTGTTATATTTCCAGATCAAGAACAGTGACTGGCAAATACTAGAAACTCACTAAATATGTATTGAATAAATCAGGAAGTTCCCTTGTGGCTCAACAGTAATGAACCCAACTAGTATCCATGAAGATGTGGGTTCGATCCCTGACCCTCACTCAGTGGATTAAGGATCTGGCGTTGCCATGAGCTGTGGTGTAGGTCACAGATGTGTCTCGGATCTGGGGTTGCTGTGGCTGTGGCATGGGCCGGCAGCTACAGCTCTGATTCAACCCCTAGCCAGGGAAATTCCCTATGCCACACATGCAACCCCTTAAAGAAAAAAAAGAAAAAAATTATTGGGTAAATAAATGCCTGAATTCTAGACAGCAAGTATGGAATAATGGAAACCTGTTTCCGTATGTTCAAAGTATTCAAATTTTCAAGTTTATTCTATATTTGGAACAGAAAGTTCACTATTTGTAATTATATATACAATTACATACATATATATATATATATAAACCAACTTTAAATAATATAATTCTCCCCATTTCATAGTGTCACACGCTCAACCAACAACCTGGAAAGTAAAGTACTTCATCAATGCCTGTGAAATTTCATAATATGATATGAAGATACTTC